>NC_081157.1:37743419-38415919 GCF_012432095.1 Onychostoma macrolepis | reverse complement strand
CTTCCGGATTGGCGCTTGTAGGGTAAAAGTTTTTCCGGTGACAACAGCGGCCGTACTGAACAAGAATGAATTCGAGAATCAAAGTCTTTTTTTACAAATTAGATCCTATTAAAATGCTTGAACTGCCAGTACTGTACTCTACAAAGCGCTGGTCAGCTCGGGTAATCACAAATACAAGTTTGTTTAATTCTAAATGGAGGCAGTTCAGTTAGCTTTGCCGTTCTGTCCATTTGGTGCTGGCTGTGCATTATGACTCTCCACGTGATTTTTTTTTGCTATTATTATTCTTCTTATTATTATTAAAGTATTGTTGAATTTTCTACTTGCTCTCTTTTGCTTTAATGTGATGGAGTAAATGTATGTTGTATAATGTGCCCTGGGAAATACATATTAAACAAGAGATGACTCTGTTGCTTTGTTCCTATTCTATCGGGATTACATTGTTGTGTTGAGTTTAATATGCTTCAACCGGACTGAGAATTGCATAATGTATTCTTGGAAAAATGTGCATCTGGACATGTTCTCATTTTGAAGTAATTTATCATGATGTGGTGATTCGAGGGGAAATGCCGAATCACCATATCATGATAAATGAAAGTAAATTGAGATAATATGCTCAAATGTTCCGGAGATCAAAGACTATTTAAAAAAGGGACTTTGCTGGAGACGGAGAATAGATCCATCCAGCGCTATGTTAAGCGCATTATCTCACGAGTCAGCGGTCTGAGTGGCCATATAAGTTACAAACAAGTAAAATGATATTTCTTTATAGATTATATAACAACAACTTGGAAAACAGACAAAAACAGAAAAGGTAAGAAGCATTATTTGAGAAAAGGGCACACTGATATAATAGATGCAGACCTGTAACGGAACTAACTTTACCCTGCGCTGACGTAATTTCTGATTCTTGTGAAAATGTTTGAAGTTTAAAATCATTGGTGTACCCGAAAGCCAATCACATAACGTTTGGTTATGATACATGTTATGTGCCGGCTCAGCCGCCTCAAACTTCCGCTGTAAACACAGGTATGCGGCGAAAACAAAACCATCGAGCGAAGTGAAGTGAGTGAAGCAGGCTGTGAACGACTTTCACAGATTATGTAAAGTAAATCTACGCATCCACGATAAATTAAATTAATTAAACTTTTCCCAAAACCTGTCGGGAATAGGGCCACAACATCACCTCCATTCAAAATGTGAACTAAACACTCTTCTTGTTCGGGATTCAGTTGGCAAATGCCGGGAATATTCTCCACAACAGAGCGAATAGCATCCCGTGTCTCCATGTCCGCTGTCGTTTTAGATTTCCCTCACTTAAACCTAAACTACAATCTTAAATTCGGCGCTTAGCGTCTACGTCACGGCTCTCAGCCCGCCCTCTGTTCGTTGGTTGGACGGCTGGTGCGGAACCGGTGTGGTGACAAGTTGAGTACCCCCTCGAAATGCGGTCCCATTAGAACCCCAAGTGATCCCACTGGCTCAAATTACTTTTAATAGGTACTCTCTTTAGTGCCTGATTACAATTCCTACAAAATTATGTTATGAGAAATGCTGTTTAATTATGTGTCAAATTAAGTGTTAAATGTCAAATGTTTTATTTTAAAAATAAAACTAATTAATGATTTTCATTTTTTTCACTTAATAGGATATTATTACTTTTATTTATTAATTACCAATTAATCAAGTGTAAGAAATTACATTTAATTTGTTTCATTATGCACCATTTTGTTCTATTATGCACTAAATAGTAAGCCATATGTTTTTACATTAATCTATTTATGTATTTATTTAGGCAATAGGATCACTCGGGGTCCTAAGCGGACCCGGTTTCAAGGAGGGACTCGATTTCTCACCACACCGGAGATAATCTGGGAGCTGGTTTGCTATATCAGACTGAGTACAGAAGCGAACTGAAATTGAGTGGAAGTATGAAGTCTGAGGTAGACAGGATAGGAACAAGAAGCTCAGTCGATTAACGGCGCGAAAACAGTGCTTGAGCAGACGCCATTATTCACGGAGATAGTCTCGGTCAAAATTTCATTTTAAAGTCGGATTTCGGGTTTGGGGAACCGTTCTTACACTTCCGTGGTGAATTGTTTTTTTTTGTCAAATGTAACAAACTGTAACGTTAACTTAGTTGCTGTCTGCCTTGTTTGGCAAATAAATGTCGGAGCTGTCACATTTTACATTTTCAGCACACCGTCACATTTTACTCGACGTGGAGGTAAGTTTCATCTTACAGTGTGCTCACTTTCAGTTTTATAAATAAAAGTTTATTAACTTTTAATTGTTGTTGATGCGGTGTATTTGTTACTGAGCGTGTCATAAAGCATCCAGCATATTAACGTTACTGAGGTGATGTTAAGCAGCTGTGATAACGTTAAATCTAAAGTGCGGTACAACTGTGTTTAGAACGCTTTATGCCTTCAAAAGGAGCTGGCAGAGCAATTGTCAAGAAAAGAAGATACCATTACGACTTTTTATTTAACACACGAGAAGTTAATTCGGTAACGTTAATGGCACACTGTCTGTGAACGCACACTTGTCATGCACGCGCAGAGAATGCCGCTTCAGACAGCGCGCCAGTAGCGCATCTCTCGCACTTACACGGACAAAAGCACACAAAATAATGTCAAAATGATCATTTTTGGCGAGTGACAGTCTTAAATAAGTTAAAATGTCTTGAGTGATGTAAAGAGTTGATATGTGTCAGATGCGAGTCGATGTGAGTCATGTTTTAAAGGGACCGCAGTTCATGACATTCATGGTGTTTCTTTTGTTTTCTTTTCTAATGACAGGTCGTTATTGCTGCGGTACTGTGCATCCCAATCACCCCCTGCATTCTTATCATGGGTTTGTATTCTGTTTTATTTATTAACAGTTTTTATTTATGGAAGCATATGGGTAGCAAAATTCAAATTGAAATGCAAAATGGCAATGCTATATGTAAAATGGCAATGTATTTCTGTATTTAAATTGACATTTTCCTATATATATGTGCAATATTTAGTGCAAAATGAAAATTCAATTATATAATATACATTTGCCATTTTAATATGCAAAATAAAAACATATTTTAATGCTTTATAAGTTGCACAATTAAAATGTATTACACAAATTGATTAGATATGTTTAATATGTCCAAGCCAAGACTGTAGTAAAATTATCATTTAAATGCTGTTTTTCCTAAATGCATTTAGACTTGGGAGTTAGGACACTTGGGACTGAATTTTCATCATAATACCGCATGATAATTGTAGCAAAATGCAGTGGGAATTTGAGGATGCATTCTGAGCCAAAGGTGCAGCAAAAGGTTAGCAAAATGGTGATTTAAATGTCTTTTATTTTTCTTAAATACATTGACACTTACATATAAGACGTTTCAATTGCATTTTCATTTAATACCTCGCTATGGATATAAAGTCAATGTGGATTTGAAAATGCAACACGCCCCTGACCTGTCAATCGTTAGGCTCAGCAACAGGACGCACAATAGGTCAATATTCACCATTAACCAAACACTTTCCACATTTACTTAAACTATATTAATTGCAGGGTATTAAATGAAAATGCTATTGAAACGTCTTATATGTAAGTATATAGACAGCAAGGGTCCTTATACGATCAAGGCACAGAAACGTAGTATAAGGACATCATTAAAACAGTCCATCTGCCATCAGTGGTTCAATCTGAACTTTATGAAGCAACGAGAATACTTTTTGTACGCAAAAAATAAAAATAACGACTTTATTCAACAAGTTGTTATTTAACAAAAACAGCGTATCCGTGTGGTGTGTCTGACACAGAACAGCGTACGCAGTTTGCGTTCAGCGGATACTCTCCAAAATGGTGCTACTGTGACACAGATGAATAAAGTCGTTATTTTTATTTTCTTTGTGTACGAAAAGTATTCTCGTCACTTCATAAAGTTCAGATTGAACCACTGATGGCAGATGGACTATTTTGACGATGCTTTTCATACTTTTCTGGGCCTTGACAGTGTTATTTACTTGGCAGTCAATGGAACAGTCATATTTCATCCAAAATATCTTAAATTGTGTTCCGAAGACGAACAAAGCTTTTACGGGTTTGGAACGACATGGGGGTAAAGTGATTAATGACAAAATTTTCATTTTGGGGTGGAGTAACCCTTTTAAGTATATCATAAAACATTGTTGACAAGATCACATGACCGATGCAATTGAAGACCACTAGAAATGCAAGTTTAGCATTTTATAAACGATGTTTGAACTGGAACTTGATCATTCAATCTCAACCTGTTCTGCACGTTACTCTGTACTTCACTTTCATTCATTTCATTTCTTATCATTTCCAGTCGTCCTGTGAAGAAATCCTAAACGAGGGTCAAAGGTTCAGATGAAGGGAACCTACACTTTCAAGATTCATGTATGAACAACTCTGAGAATCCATGTACAATTTGAGGTTTTTTCAAATCTCAACATGGAACTTGGACTGAACAGGCAGCAAAAGAAAAAAAAAAAAAGTAGTTTCCTCAAGCTGGCACATGGCAAGAGATACTAAAAGCACACAAACACTTGGAGCCCTGCTCTTAATTTAGATTGTATAGTTCTCTTAGTTTCACATTGAAATGTCAGGCATGAGTGCATGCATCTTTGTTCTTTATTTAATGCTGTACAAAAAGGTTTTTTTGCAGTACCATGTCAGTTGTAGATGACAGAATTCACATTTTTTCACATTCACAACTGTCCTTTTAAATAACATTTCACTTGACTAAGTCTATAGCAATTGTTATTAATGACAGCCCTGTCTTTGTATAAGTTTTGATGTATCTGAAAATGTTTTGAATCTTGACTGTTTCACAGTGAAGTTCATCTTTGTGACCACTATTTGGTGCAACATCAATACCGTACAAGTACCTGCTCATGTTTTCTTTTTTCTGCCAGTTGCTGTTTAAAACTAAAATGTTTTCCACAATACACGCATTTTCAATGGTGCTTTACACATTGTTAAATTAATTGATGCCATAATATGTTCACCTGTTAAAGGCAAATAAAAGCTACTGAACACACTTTGAAGAATGTTTACACGAGGTAAAAATAAACCATGTTAAATTTGTATATATTGTGCTGGATTTGTTTGCTGCTAAAGATAGGCCTATTTTTGCATAACGGATTGTCCGTTTATGGTACAGAAGAAAACGTAAATCTACAGAATTTTCTGTTTTAATGCTGAAGGAAATGTCTGTAAATTTAACAGAAAATGTCCTGGTAATTTTCTGCCAGCAAATTCTCCGTTTTTTTTTACAGATTTTTTTTTTTTTTACAGTGCAATACATGAAGTAGAGATCTGTAGTCGCACATGCAATATGTCAGTTGTCACAGCCGTGAATGCGACAGCAGCATGAACACAAAGTGCTCATCAGGCCAGCGCATCTCCTGCAGACACTCTGATGCTTGTCAGGTACAGGTGATTTTAATTACAGCCATTATTTACACAGCTGTAACAAAGTGGCGAGGTGGCACTGAACCAGGCTGTCAGGCAGCCACACACTCACACTGGCTGGAGAAAGCTCATTTCCCTGCCTTTCTCATCTTTCTCTCCTCCATCAAACCCACCCCCAATCACGGTCTTATGTTTCTCCCCCTATCTCTTTCTCTCTCTGTCTCCCTGCCCTCCTCACATTCTGGGTGAAAAGAACATGCAGTAAGAACATTAATCAGGCATCATGTTTAACCTTGGAATCATGTCATTTACTGTTAGCACAGCTGTCTACACTGTATCATATGAAGTTAGCCTAATATATATTGTGACTATATTTATTTATTACACAGGTCACTGGAATACTTCATTCTGGTCAAATTCTGCTATTACATATTTTCATAAAAGGACAGTTAAACTGTATAATTGACCGCTTTTGTCCCAGCCATCTGATTTCCTATATGGCTGTGCTAGTTTCATGAGAGTACTTTGCTGCCTATTTCTCCTCACATAATAACATAATTTCAACTCAAATCAATATTCCATGTCCATTTATTCATTTATTTCCTAAGTAGCTGCATAATAAGAAAGGTAATGTACAGTGATCTGGTTGAAATTGCAAAATAAACCACTTCATGATGATACAAGACCAGATCACCTAGTTTATTTTGTGATAAAAACAAAGTGAATGTATATATATGATTTTATATTCCCAATTCAACTTGTCAGTACACTTCATTTTAAGGTGTCCTTGTTACACGTTACACGTACTTGCAATTATAATAACAAGAAGTATGCATAATTACATGCAAGTAACCCCAAGCCAAACCCCAACCCTAAACCTAACCATATAGTAAGTACATGTAGTTAATTAATATTACTCAGTACTTAAATATATAATTACACTGTAACAAGGGCACCTTAAAATAAAGTGTAACCAAAACAGTTCCCAGATTTTATATTTTTGGACAACACCTTATATTTTAAAGCCTCCATCGTTTCCCCTCTCATTTAAGACCACTGGATTGAAATCATCCTCAGCTTTCAGGCCAGCTGCAAAATTCTTGCTCAGATAGCAGGAGCCGTATATTATCTGTGGATCAATGGCGAGGGTAGGACATTAATACTGTTTGATCAAAGAGCTGCCCTATTTCTGGTTTTTGTGAAGAAAAAATGTGAGAAAAGAGGAAAAGAAATGACAACAACAGTGGTAACAAGGAGAACAAGAAACGGATTGTGTGTGTGTGTGGAAACAAAGGCTAAGGCTCTGGCAGATGTTGCAGGGTCTCTGATGACTGTGTCATGACAGATGTTGTGAAGCGTAGCTAGGAGAGGTATGACCAGGCCTAATGATTTCTGGAGCGAGCGCACAGGTACACTAAGAGCAGAACTAATCACACACAGATGGACACACACAGAGAGCTGCAGGAGCAGGCCAGGACACACAGATGTCTCTGCCAGCACCGAACTCACAGCCCTCCGGGAAGGCCGGCAAACGAGCTCCATCTCCCATTGCTTTCTTTAATCATAACTATTAAAGCACATGCAGTTGGAAGCATGTCAGTGATGACCTAAACCGGATGTGACATCAACTCAAACAGAAATATCTGAGATTCACATATATTTTATACTACACATTTTCTTAACAAACTAGCATGGTTGACATGATTTATGATTATATGCGCTTCTTTATATTTTTATATGTGGCCCACCTTAAACATTTTATCCTGGGATTTTTAGTTCTTGTCATTAAAAACAGCTAGACAAAGCACAACAAAAGAATGCAGCAGTCTTAAGATGTGTTAGTAAAAGGTATTCAAAACTGAAAAAAGCAACTTATCACATGAGACACTGAACAAAGGCCAAACATGTCTGTATGAATGTGTACATAATTATATTTTTAGTAATTATAATATTATTTTATATTATTCCCCTAATTTTAAACAAATAAATAAATGCTTTCCTCACTTATAAATAAAAAAGTATTAATAAATACTGAATCAGAGCATGAAGTCTAATAAAATAATTGATAGATATTCAACAAATACAGAAGACTAAATATTTTACAACCTTTTTTTGCACAAATAATAGTCAATACAAAAAAAAAAAAAAAGTTATCTCACTGAACATATGTCTCTTACTTCATCTCCTTTAAACACCAAAAATATTCAAGCTAAAATAAGAATAAGCAAGTCGACCAGTAGATAACTAGTCAACCATTCTAACTCATCCCTACATACTCATTCAGTTTCGGTAAAAATGCAAAGCCTTTAAACCAGCGCAATTTAATTGCATGTCGTTTCATGTGCAAGATTTATCTGTCCTTATCTGTATTATGGGAGCTGTGGATTAATTGCATTTCATTTTCCCTATATTGGCCAATTTCATGCTTTTGCACAGTTTGAAAATATTTACACTAGTTACAAACAATTAATTCAATGGCTTGTTAGGCAGCCCAGTGATTTTCTGTGCGAGCGCAGAATGGAGGGTTGGCATCACGTGTGTGCGCTCACATGTGTCTTCATGAGTGAGCTAGGAGAACTGGCATCTGTCATAATTACGTTCACCGTGTTGACAAGCCTCGCCGTCTAACAAGATACATCCCATTATTGCCAGATGTTTTAAAATTGCCATTATAAATGTTTACACTGTGTAGTAACCCGAGCTATTAGTTTCGACTAGCGACATAAAATACTCCAAAAGCCAGCATATAAACATTAGTGTCAGCTGCTGTAAAAGTTGTGCTATTAATTTTAGCAGAGGATGCAACGTCTCTGAATATGGCCCATCTGTTATGGCGTCAAATGGCCCAAATTACTTTACGAAAACAGTTCCATCAAATTATTTTCATCGCGTTTTTGCTGCAAACGCCAGCCACTCAAAGTCAAAAGGTCGTATTTCTGTATCATCCATGCGCCGTCACGTCCGCTCAGTATGCCTGTGCAACTTTGAGCGCATGTGTCAACTGTTAAACAGGCCGCACATATGTTTTAGTTCTTTCCCTGGTGCGCCACTATTGCTGTGCAATGTTAGCTCAGCACTGTGGCAATGTGAGGGTGAGAGGTGCGGTGAAAAGTTATCACTGTAAATTAAAGGTATGACTGGTGGAAGCCCAAGGGTTTACACAGGGTTATCGGGGGCTTCCACCCATCAGCATCTCCTATCACACATCCGACGGTTCCTGTGAAGTGTCATAAACTGCCGGGCCCATTTCCAGCCTCGCTGTGGCTCCCCGCAAAGCCCCCAGGGCCGTCTGCTTTACCAGAACACAAAAGAAGCATTGTTGCTCACTCTCTCTCTCTCTAAAGTCAATATATGTTGCTCTTTCTCTCCTCATATCAGGTGTTTTCTCATAGCTGAGCTGAGCCCATGATCATAAGCCCCCTCCCATCTCCCGCAAACAAGAGGCTGCTGGGAAATGTGGTCCCCTTAAAAGGGTAGTTCACCCAAAAATGAACATTTTGTCATTATTTACTCGCCCTCGTGTCGTTCCCAACCTGTATGGCACAAAAATAAAAAATTCTGAAGAATGTGCTGCCTTAAAAAGGATGCAAAAGCAGCATTAATGTATTATAACATTAGTTCAGATTCTATAATGTGTTTCTGAATTCATTCATAAATTTTCGTTTTTTTCCCCGTAAAATGTTATATTTTAATTTTATTTAGATTTTATGATTTTCAGATGAAAATATGGCTGTGATGGATAGAGTTAAAGTCTTCACAATAGCATGTACTGTACAAATATACTAAATCACGTAATTTTCAAAATTGTTTTTTTTTGGAGGTTTTGTCCATTGTTTTTTAAATTGGCATGTTGTTAAGCCACAGTAAAATGCACTGAACGCAATGTACTTCTACCCCTCACAACCTTTTTTTCATTACAGTCAAAAATTAGAAAAGTTTGTGGGAATCAAATGATTCATTGAGAAGATTTGACTTGAACGATCACACACTACTATATTACTTTCTATTTAAGACTTTTGAATTCATTCAGTAGCCTTGCATGAGGAATAAACCCAAATTTACGTCATTATTCACTGATGATCAGCCCAGTTGTGTGAATCAAATCAAATGATTCATTAAAAAGATTCAACTCATAAAAACAATTTATAATAGATTTTCTTCTGAATTCATTTAATAGTTTTGCTTGATAAAATGAAACAAAATTGAAGTCATTATTCACTGCTGATCTGAAGGCATTATTCACACCTGATGAACTCAAGGTACCAGATCAATTCTGATTCGTGAATGAATCATTCAGACCAGTTGTGTGAATTACATCAAATGATTCATTGATAAGATTCAACTCGCCACCAACGAGATCTAAAGTGTGTGTTTTCCCCATATGCAAAGCTATCGTGTAACTCAAATATTCACACTGATCTTTTTTAGAATACTTTTATGGAGTTTGAAATCTCCATACCCCATTAATTGTAAAAAAACGAAAAAAAAAAAAACCACTACATTCTTCAAAACATCTGCATCTGTGCATTCCACAGAAGAATTCAAGTCATACAGGTTTGGAACAACACAAGGGTGAGTTAATGATGACCGAATTTTCATTTTTGGGTGAACTCACAGCTTGTACAGGCAGGAACGGTACATCGTAAGAGCTCAGGTAGATCTGCGGATTTGCTCTGCGGTGGTTGAGCAGGAAAGCCGTGGCTTTAGGAGCTTTGTGTCAGCTGATCCCAGCACTGCACGGGCTCTGTAACACACACTAGGAAAAGCACAGGTCACTGGGCAAACGGGAGGGATGTGTATGCGTGAATGTGTGTGAGAGACTTGGCCCTTGGCACGTTTTCCTGACGCAGAGTGGGGGTGACAGACAGAGCTGACAGGCCAACCTTTGCACTGCGTAATAGACAGACAGGGAAGTGGGAACCGCGCTCTGTCACAGGGGAATACAGACATAAACATGGCCACTCTATCACCCACACTCGCCTTCCTGACAAAACATATTAGCGGCGGAGTTCTCAGTGCACACCTCTGCGCTTAAACTCGCCGATGATCTGCATACGCATAGACACGCACACACTTAGCACATGTGTGCCGCCGTGGGACCGCCGAGCCTGCGCTAATTGCAGTTTTAATTGTCGTGGTGATTCTAGTGTGTCACTGATATATCTGATGAGTCTGACGTGACTTATTGACAGATCTCTAGAGCGTGTGCGGCGACCTGACAAAAACGCATTGATTAATTACTAGCCATCCAAGACAATTAACTGGAACGGAATGCGAAAACAAGCAGCGAGCAACTTTCGCCGCGCCGCCATCCTACCCTCATTTAAACCCTCCGAGGATACATCAAACAATTTCTTTCCCTGCGTTTCCAAGGCAACGCTAATATATTAGCTCACCAGTGTTACTGGAAAGCATTTCACTTGACAGTTTTAAAAATGATTTAAAAGCCGGCTTAGTATGTGAATCTCATCCTCACTACAGTAAATCAGTCTGTGGACGAATCCCTCTCCAGCTGTCATGGAAGGATTGGGGAGGGGAAGAGGCTTCTTTTGCCTGTGGTCTTGCTGGAGAGGCTAGTTTGGGTGACATATCTCCAGATTCCTGCTGTTCTCATTCATTGTTCACACTCTAGAACAACCATGCAGACACTTGGGCCATTTGTTTTCACAAGGTTGAGTACACACAGTGAGATCCAAAAGTCTGAAAACACTAGCTTCTAATTATACAAATGACATAGTCTGCATAACAATTTTAGGGAAAAACTGATTTTAAAAAAATAGCACGCATTTCAGAATTTCTTAGTATTTATGATGTTCCTTTTTGCTTTAACCCTTAAAGACCTAGAACATTTTTGGGGCGCCTGACACGCCTGGACTTTTCTTTGTTTTTTCAGACCTATTCTAGCAGTCAGCATCAAGTGCCATATAACATTATAAACAGGAGAACTTGAAGTTTCAGTCTAGCTAATTTAAAGTCTCAATTTTCCCTTTGTTTTCTCTAAGAATTAACGAATTTCCAGAATTTTAAGAAAAACGCAAGCAATAAAAAAACTTTTTTTTTCTGCATCAAGGTTGAACTAATCAACCTCGAAATGATTTTTTTCTTTAAAAAGTTGTATCTGTGTGTTTTACACTTCCAAATATAACATTCCCCAAGCAAGTTATAGCCATTTATTACAATATTGTTATAGACGCTTTTCAGTGAAAAACAGGTCTACTTACTTTACTAACAATCCAAAAAAAAAAAAACATTTAGGGAGTAAAGAAAATGGAAACTGTGTTATATAATAACAAAATACAGTAAAAAATTTACTTTTTTTCCAGAAATTTTTTTTTTTTTTCAATCTATATTTATTCTACATTATTTTGTGTTTGTTTTCATGCACGCATGACAGATTTTACTTTGCTCAAATTCCCATAGAAACAGGCTAAACAATGGTTCAAAAGACCAAAACCTATGTTTATTGGTTGAATATGTGACAGTTTGAACCAATCTGGGCATGGGGGTGGGACTTAGCGTCAACAATCGTTCCTGTTTGGCTCAGAGGGACAAAATGCATTGGTTTCTTCTGACCAATCAATGTTGTCAAAATGTGATGACGTAATCACATACGCTACGAAAGCATTCAGATAGGATTAGCGGTTCAAAAGTTATTAAACATTTAAGAACAATAGTTATTTTTAGCCGCGGGTGGCTGTCTCGGTTTTTGAGGGTTAATGACTCTTGAGGAACATGAACTCCACACATTTACTTCTATTTGATTTGTGGACAGAAAATAGTGCCAAATCTTTAATATTATGAACTCTTAAATATTATCATCAATTAATTATGTTAAAATAGCCAGATTTCCAATGTGGCCACTAACGTTTTTTAGAATTAATGTGTAAAAGTTTGGGGACAGAATGATTGATTGATTAAAGATTCAATGAAATGGGTTTTATTCATCAAGGACACATTACATTATTAAAATGACTTTTGGTCAATGTTACAAAAGATTTCTATGTAAAATAAAATGTTGTTCTTTCAGAAATGATAATGAAGAAATATTTCTAAGGAAAATATCAGCATATGATAATGATTTCTGAAGTGTCATGTAACACTAAAGACTGGTGTAATGATGCTGAATGTTGTAATATTGTGAAATATTATTACAATTTAGAATAAAATATATTCAAATAGAAAACAGCTATTCTAAATTGTAATAATATTTCACAATATTACTGTTTCACCATAATTTGAGCAAATAAATTGTTGGGAATAAGAGACTTTCAAAAACATAAAATATTCTTACCAACCCCAAACTTTTGAACAGTCGTGCATGTAACTTAATCATGCTACATTCTAAGATACCTCATTTAAGTCTAATTCTAAGATAGCATCACATCCTTTCCAGAGAAGTATGCATTGTGACTAGCTCAGTATTTATGAATTATAAACCTATATTTACAATACCCCAGCTGTGCATTCATAATGAGTCAGCTATAAAGTTCCATGACAGAGTATGCTGCCTTAATAGTCAGCTACCTATGTAGGCAGCAGGCAGCGAGGCAGCTCACTAAGTTTCGGAACCGAGCTACAATCTCCCAAAAATGTGGAGGCGAATGCTATTGGAGAGGAGCTCTGCTTCCTGTTCCTATAACAGCATGCGCGTAGCTGCTAATACTCGTCTATTCTTCAGCGCTCTTCCTCTCCGCCCGCCGATGCATGACACCCTCTTACAGAGAAGCGCTCGCTGTTCTCTCTTTGTCTTTTTTCCCCCACCAACTCGTTTTATCTCCCTGAGTCTTTCTCGCTCTCCACCTCCGTCTCCCCCTCCCTGCTTCTCGTGTGTTTCCCTGCCCCTCTCCGATTGAGCTCACTCTCCCCCAGACGGCGCAGGTTGGTGCTGGCGCACATAACAATTGCAGAGGAGCTTCTAGCACTTACAGTAAATGAAGCTCGGGCAGCAGCCCACTGAGATGCATTAGATTAGGTAATTGAGATATGAGTGATGGCGCAGGCCGGCCCCTGCCGCAGAGGTCTTGGAAATAAGCATTTGCCGCATCCGGCGTATTACAGCCTCAGATTATGGAGGGCCCTGATAGAATAATGTCAGCCGAACACAGGGCTAAAATTGAACTGTCAAGAACTGTCAAATACACAATAATGTGCTCGGAAAACCCAAGTTATTTCGCCACTCTGAACTGGCTGACAGACTAGCGCTGGACCCTGTGTGTTTCAGAATGCGCTTTGAGAAAACGTGCATCTGATGAGTATTCAATTTGAGAAACTTGAGATGCTAATGATTTTAAGCAGAACAGCTTCCGTCGCGTCTCCTAACAGGATTTGTGAGGGGAAAACTTGTTTGTTTCAACGCTGTTGGTTTTCTTTAAGCGAACACCTCATTCCCTGCTGAATCTGCTGTGCTAGCGTGCTAAAACAGTCACCTGTGTATAGATTAATGGTTTTAATTCTGAGGACTGGCAGGGCGTAGCCGCACGAATGTCCATATTTCCATCCGTGCCCCGCTAGCTGTGAAGTTAAATTGATTTAGGCCTTGGCATCTCTGAAACGCGATGCCGTAAATGACTTGGCTTCAGTTCAGCACGTTTGCCCATCACAGAATAAGACCTAGATATATATAAAAAAAAGAAAAGAAAAAAAGCCTTGCGGCTTTTATGTACTACAGTATATTGCCAATCTTGGCTGTGTGGGTGTGTATATTTTTGCAAAATGTAAATAATATTACTGTACAGCGAGCGATACATATAAAGTTGGATATATATCCAACTTTACACACCTATACATACAGTATAATTATGTATATATATATATATATATATATATATATATATATATATATATATATTACATATACACACACATATTATATATATGAAATCTCAACTATGATTGTTTATATCATTGCGAATCATAAATTATATTATTGCAAATTATATTATCGCACAGCTCTATATAAAGTTGGATATATATCTAACCCATATACATACAGCAAATCGTGATTGTTTATATATTCCCAAAATGTATATTATATTACTGTACAGCTCTCTATATAATCTATATAAGTATACGAACTGTATATAAAAGAACTGATTGCACTGTATTTTATGTATAATCATTTTCTATTCTTAACTGTTTTAATTCATTTTAAATTAATTTTTAAATAATTTGAAATGTTTTTAAATTCCTTGTTTTTATTGTTGTGATTTTATGATTATTTAACTTCCTTTTATGTAAAGCCCTTTGAATTACCATTGTGTATGAAATGTGCTATATAAATAAACTTGCCTTGCCTATATGCAACTACATACAGTATACTTACATTAAACGATATATACTACATAGCGAATCTCAACTGCCTGACTGTTTATACCATCGCAAAATGTATATTATTTAACTAACATATAAATAAATACATACATAAATAAATACTTCATATGCACACACACACATAAACATTATCATCATGATTTTCTGAAAAGCTGCTTTGAAATGTGTTTTGGGAAAAGCACTATACAAATAAAATTGATGTGACTTGACTATTCATGCGTCTTCATGTTTTGGCTTATTTCCTTTACTTATAGAGTGCAGCCATACTTATGAACCTTATGAAAACTAAACGTATCATCACCAAATATGTCATTATCTTGTATATGATTCAAGCGTATTATAAAAATATTTTTCTCCTTTCTGGATTGAAGACAGAGATATCATCACTTGAAATAACCCACAAATCAATACCTCACCGTTAGCATGTGCTCACCAACTTCCAGTGGCAGCACTTCATTTAGGTAATGGCCTAAAGAGCCAGTGGGAAAAGAGCGGACTGACATGGCAGCCCCACGCAGCACACACAGCAGAGTGCACTTAAAGCACGGCAGACTAAATCAGGGCCAATTAGTGTGTCTGTGGTCCACAGCAGCTGGGCTAAGTCTGGGGGCAAAGGTGCTCAGGGCTGGAGCTGAAAAATTGTGGCAGTCCAGAAGCAGGCCTTTCCTGAAAGAAATAGAGGAGGGGGGATACAGGGAGAGATAGAAAGAGGACATCGGCCCACTGTCGGTCAAAGAACATAGTGCACTCTTTTTCCGCTAACCTTGCCCGACATCAATCACGCAAGCTGGAGGTAGAGTGAGAAGTCAACTCGGCCACTGAGGAAAATATCTGTAATGATTGACGCAGGGGCTTGTGTGTCAACCTCGATGCTTTTATGGAGACCAGCTGTAGCTAAACACGTTCATTGTGATTTGTACTGGAGTTTATTTTTTACATTTAGTCCAAGTATATGAGCTTTGAAGCCAACTATGTTCTAGTATACTCCTAAAAAAATACACCTTTAACGTATGTACTTATTTTAATTTTATAGTCTTATTCTTCTAAGAAAACAGACCAAATAAATATCGGCTACTCATCCTGCACTTAAATTTTTTTTATCGTCCTCCCTATTGCTGATGCAGCCAACTAGCAAGTATAAAGTCATGGTTCATGACGTTGACCTATATAAAGACAACAGCCTCCTAAAAAAGATTGCAGGGATATTTAATATGTTAAATCCATATATATTTTAGTATTAGTTATATACTATAATATTTTTCATTAATATTTTGAATTAGCTTTTACATTTTTATATTTACAGCCATTTTAATTTTAGTTTAGGTTTTAGTAATTTTATGTCCTTTTCTAATTGCTATTATTTTTGTGATTATATATATAGCTTAAAATTAATTTTTCTTTCAGCTTTAGTTTCGTAATTTAGTAATATTAACAATTCAACTTTAAGTTAATTATTTCAGGTTGTCATGGCCATGAGTTTATGTTTATTTTCATTTAATATTTATATTTTATTTAATCTTTATTTAAATTACTGAAAAAGTTTTTTTTAATGATTTTTGTTTTAGTTTTAGTATAAATGTAATAGACAATAATATGTAATAGACAATAAATGGCCAATATTACAATAAAAAAAAATTTAATAAAAAAAAAAAAAAAAAAAAAAAACTACATTTATCAGTGTTAATAATTTATTAGTGTTTTTAAAGATGAACTTGAAGTGACCGTGGGATGATGGAAAAATTTCATTACTAAAAAAAAAAAAGAGCATGCACTACTGAATGTCCAATATTGGCTGATACTGAAAAAAAGAAAAAAAATAGTACTAATATATCATCGGTGCGTCCCTTAAAAACATGTTAACATCTCTTAGCAATAGGAAACATGTCAACACAGGAGACAGAAAACTGCCATTTACACAACAGAATGAGTTAGATTCACTGTGGCGTGTGCATCCCCATCTCAAAAGTGGTCGTCTTTGGAGGCATCTTGGCAGGGGCCCTCAGATGCTCTGGCATCTCATGCATCCTGGAAGGACGGAGCCGCTGCGTCGGGGAGGTAAGAACATGATGTGGAGAGCTAAGCGAAGGTATCTTCAGGACAAAAAGCAACCGCAGCGCTACAATGGCTGTGAACAATCCGAGCGTTTTATTCATCCGCTGTTGTCCTGAGCTGGGGCTATCATGCATAAGCACGCCACCACAAACAAACTGCAGCCTGGGCGCCTCCACCACTCCTGATCGCCTCCACTGTTTCAACCTGCAAATTCCTTTGGCTTGTTTTAAAGGGAGAAGCATCCCATTCTGTCAATGTCACCGCGGATATCCCTATATACAATGCAATTGAAGATAAGCCTAATCTTGCACACCCACACGGCATCTTCATTTTTTCCCCTATCAAAGCCGACAGTATGTACAAACCAGAGGATTAGCCACAGACTTCTATCCTTTGGAATAAACTCAAGCACAGTACGTGCAAAGTAAACCTAGCAAGGACAAAACACAAATATTGTTCAATGTATATTTAACATAAAAATAATAAAAAAAATAATAATCCAATATTGTGTGTGCAAAATCTGACAAAGTACATTTGATATTAAACATCTACTTAATAATAACCAATTTAAACACAAAAAAAAAAAAAAAAAAAAAAGCTATTTGTGCACTACTTATGCAAAAATAATGCATTTGTCGAATGCTTCCTTCCGTTTCATGCTTTTTCACTACAAAACCAAGGCGCAGACATGCTTTCTAATTTGAATAAGATTAGATATACAAGGTATTAGAAGATTTCTGTTGGGTTCATAACATCTGCGCTGGTGCACGGTGACATTTGTGTGTTTACAAATTGAAGTAAATGGATTATGGAGGCCTTCTTTACAACACAGAGATCCACAAACAACACACAATTCCAGGTTGGAGAAATTGCATGACTCTTTATGAGCTAATTTCCCCCATGTCATACATTACAAAAGCTGCCTGTGTAGATTAAAAAACAATATTCAAAGTAGGCGTGAAGCTATTGTGCTTTAAGGATGCAGATTAAAAACCCAGATAGCCATTAAAAAGCTCATGCGGAAAAACACAAACAAAAGTTCTAAATAAAAAATGATATTCTTATTATAGAATAGTCTTCCAGGTCTGACTATTTTTTGCCAAAATGCAAATGTTAGATTTAAATTCATTTATTTTCATCACATCAGCTGAAGGCCTTAATTCTGGTCTCTTATTTTAATACTTGGCTTTACCGCTTGTAATTGTATGATTTGCATTTTTTTTTTTTTTTGCTCCCATTATAAATAATCCATGCAACACACGGCCTGGCTGCCAAGCTGGCATCACTTTCTATTTAATCTTGTGAAACAGTCGCTTTATCTCCTTGTTCAACCTGGGGTTTATCTTTTGTTGTGGCACCGTACTATTGATGTGGAAATGTTTACAAAGCAATATACACTTGCCCCATTTAGCGAAAGCGAGAGTTCAAGGTATTAATATGATCGTTTTATCACCCCCAGCGTGCTTCACTCAGTCATTGACTTATTAACAGCCACTGTTTTCTTTAATGGCTCCTTTGCCTAGGACGTGGCGTCTTGTTAACAATAAGGAGGCAGCATTTATACGTATCGCCAGGAGAGCAGTTTTTGTTTTGTTTTGTTGTGCAGAACTATCGACCGTGGTATTCTCCTTCAACTCCCTGTGGGGTTGAGAGCAGAGCCCCCGTAACATCGGCATGTGCTCCATTATCATTTCAATACGAGTATGACACACCGGCGTGCGGCGGAATGCTATGTTTCTATTTCCACTTCACAAACGATAGCAAACGCCGTATGCCCGGTGTGAGGTTTCCCCAACACCCTCCCCCCCCTCCCTTTCCCTGCCGCGAGCGAAACAGCAACGCTAGCAACTAGCGTGATGTGTGCCGCAAGGCCTCGGCAGCACAGGACAGGCTAAGACTATAACCAGTTACATAATCGCCGCAATAAACATGTTCCGATTGTGCTCAACACACAGCACTTAACTCCCACTGACGATAACAGAGTAAGCAGCAACCCTTTGCCAGCTTCCAAGGGAAATAAAAGAGGGAGCGATCTAACTCTATACTTCATTCTCACACTTAAGGGCCATGCATTTTCCAAACGATGAAACATATAATCATTGCGGCCCAGGGATATTTTACAGCCAACGTAACATGGTGTTTGAACAGTCTGGATCTTTGTTAAGTCATGGGGAATAATCAGATACACGCAAAACGGGCACTTGTTTTATTTTTAGAAAGCATTTTTTTTGGCCAAGAATTCACGAATTAGTGTTGAATTACATTAAACATATTTATTTGAGAATAATACTGTGATTATACGTTTCATACTGAACAATGAAATGTATAATCTAGCGCCCGGGGATATTTTACAGTCGACGTACATGGTGTTTGAACAGTCTGGATCTTTGATAAGTCATGGGGAATAATCAGTTTATGATGTTTTATTTTCAGCATCTTTTTTATTTGTTGACTTATATTAAATGTATTTATTTAAAATTAATGTTGAGATTTATTTTTGATGTGAATCAATTTTAAAAGAAAAAATACATGAAAAAATGGCACACGCGCACGCACAACAGCATCACTTTGATTAAATATTCTCTTTTCTAATTTCTGTCAAGAGGAGCTGCATTTGAAATGAGAGGACTGGCAGAAATCTGCATGATGTATTCAGCATCTAATGAGCGGCGGGGTGAATTGTAGGCACAGGGCATATGCAGTGCCCTGTGAAATCCCCTCTCTTGCACACTATGATTATTCACCCTCATGTAGCTCTGTACTTCCTCTATTTCGGTCAAGCCCACAGGATTTACCAATCCAAAGCTCTGACGGCTCGAGAAAAAGAGGCCTGTCCTCCTCCAGAAGGGCTTCCTGCTTTGAGACGCCCTGGCTCCCCGCACTGCCAGGGCTCAGGCGCACCACAACTGAGGCGCATCCATCTGTGTGCCTTGTAGGTGCTGTGGAGATAACCAATTTTTCAAAGCACAACCAGAACTTGCATAATGCCTCATGCACCCACGTTATGACTCACTAAATTACATAAACAGAATGTGGGGTATTCTCTCTCTCTCTCCTTCTTCCTCGCTCGCTCGCTCTTTTTGCTTTTTTCCTGCCATTGTTATTTCTTCCAAAATCATTTTCGACTGAACAAAGCTACTGAAAACAATGTAATGAGGGTATGAAAAGATATGTCAGCTTATGTAGAGGATCATGTTTTCTTTAGGACGATAGGGGGGGGGGGACAATGTGAACTACAGTGTGGGAGATTAAACCACACACAAAAAGTGGGGGGGGAAATCTTTTAACTTCATTTTAATCTGAAAATGAGCTCTCGTTTACAACAGACTTTGAAAAAGAAAAAAAAAAAGAAAAAGTCTGTCCAATCTACTGGCCAAACAAAACACAGTTATTGAAATTGAATATTGTTGCTTTTAATCAAATACAAAAAATGTTTGCCAAGACGTATATTAAAACTATTAAATGACTGTAAATATGTTTAACAAGTGAGAAATCAGTAAACTCCTCCCACAAATGATATTTCACACGAACAGCCAATTAAAACAGTTATTTAATGATATATTGGAAGTAATATTTTTACCTGTGCTGTACCTGATTCCTCGCATTTAATCATTTTAGCAAACATTGTTATTCCACTTGTTTTTGAAATGCAAGTTACAAAGTATTTGTACTGTATAAGTTTGCAAAAGTATAATATCATTCAGTGTTTTCACATGATTTTTGATTGGAAATGAGTGCACATGTTTTAATTTACATTTTTGGGACATGTATTTGCTTATTACAATGTACATTTGTATAAACATTTTTTACATTTTATTCAAAAACAAGCAAATTCACTCCAAACCCCTTCCACAAATGATATTACACACAAACAGCCAATGAAATATAGCCATTTCAACTTACATGCCACAAAATGTCAATGAAAACTATAAAATAATATTAATGAAAATAACAATAATAAATACACTAGCAAATACACTACAAGCCCCTCCAAACAGCCAATCCAAACATGTTGTCAGAGCTGAATGATATTTTTGAACACTTTTAACTGCTAAAACTAGTTGTGATTCCACACATTTAATCAAATACAATTAAAAGATCTTTGTTAATAAGTACAATTACGGTCCAAAAATGTAAATAAAAACTGTTGTTTTAATCAAGTGGCTACATTCTAAACTCCTCCCACAAATTATGTCCAGCACTAACAACCAATCAAAACACAGCCATGTGGTAGACACCGAATGATGAGTCAGAAGTTACATTTTTACCTTCTTCTGCAGTAAATCCACACACTTAACCAAACACATCCATACCGAACATCAATTCACAAGCCTCCCTTCATGTGCGAGTCAAGTCACGGCCCGACTGTGTCACGTAAAGTGCGTTAAGTTCAATTGTTAGTTGTTATTGCTCTCGTAAGTATTTTCCGATGCAGATGTCATTATAATCATTATCATTTTTGCAGCCTGAGAGAGTCATCAATATTCCAACAAAGGTTCAGAGAGGGAGAGCGAAAGCGTGCGAGGGAGAGAATATCAACAAAACAAACTATAATTCCCCGCTATTTCAATTACCCATCATTAGCTCGCATTTCCATCCCATTGCCATTCCCCCAGCAAAATCAAGGTCTCTCACACACATCCCCATTAGCTCTGATAAAAGCATGGCTGGTGTTTAGCAACAAAAGCAACTCGCTGCTCTGTTAGCTGACTGATCACACTATGAGACCCAGGCGTTCTCTGACATTAACACACACACACACAAATACGAGCGTCCGACCGCGCACCGGCGCTCAACTGGAGTCCTCAGAGAGAAATTCCCTTTGCTTTGTAGGTCAGGCTTAGATGCAGGCATACTCAGATTGAAAATTTCATTAGAAAACCTGCACCCCCCCCCACCCCCACCGACTGCCTTAGCCCCGGGTCTCACGACACTATATTGATTTTAATAGATACCAACTCACCCCCTCGTGACGCGAGAGCTCTTGTGTGGAAGAATAGCTACCAGGCAGTGTTAACAGTGGCCGCACAGCTCCATGAAGCAACACTCATGCACTCTCACACTGAATGGAAAAGGATCATTTCAAACAGCAAGGCAAGAAACAAAAAAAAAGCCACGCGCAAGGGGTAAGCACACAGAGAAAGAACGAGGGAAGGGAAAGGAGAGAGAGACAGGGAGGGGAGAGAGAGAGAGAGAGAGAGAGAGAGAGAGAGAGAGAGATGGGAAATTAATAATCCCAGAGACAAGTCCCCTCTGTGTTATTCATCAGGCTGCTTTCTCGCAAGCTGCGGAGGAGCGGAGATATACAGATGGGAGGGGCCAACGGCACACTCCATTGGTTCGCGTGCTTCATTCCAATACATTGCAGCCAATCCACTTTTTTTTTTTTACTGTGCCGCCTCGCCTTAGAGGTACAAATATACAGTAGCTGCCTTGCGGTTTCACAGAGGGAAGAGAGGAGAGGATAAAAGACAAATGAGGAGCTAAAAAGTGGAGGGCAGAAGGAAGAGGAGGTGGAGGAGGAGGAGGAGGAGGAGGAAGGAGAGGGGCAGGCGCTGGATGAGAAACACTGCTTAGGGGCTCAGCAATGCTGCCTTCAGTTAATGCACTATTAACTTTATTTGAGCTGACTTCCCATTTGATCCTCTACGGTGGGGTCACTCAATGGTGGGCAATTTCTTCCCAAATCACATCGTAATGAAATTGCTGCCTATTTCCCAAACCTATAATAATATATAAAAAAAGAGAGAGGAAAAACACACGCACGCACACACACACAAGTGAAATAATGCAGGTGATGTTGGCTGGCTGCCCTTGCTGTCAGACATTACAGGCAATTCCTTGCCTCCATTTTCCATGTTACAATGAATACATTTCACAGCTCACTTGCTCTAAAGTGTGGGTGGTACAGCATAACAACCTACACCATGTGAGAGAATATCTAACACTTTCACCTCTCTCTTTTTCTCTGGCGTTGCAGTAAAGCGAAGCGAGTCTCCAAACCTCCACACTCAGCCAAGCTCATCAATTATTGAGGCTGCACATCGGCCCCACAAAATCTGATGCTTTAAATGTAGTTTTGTGTTACAGTTTGCGAGAGCGAAAAAGCTGATGCAGAGGAAAGGCTTATTTCGCTCTCACGCGCAACCGTGCCATCTCCGCCAGCGCTACGTCGTGTTGGACGGTCTGCGGATTAAAACAGTCTGCTGCCTTTCAGATTTTGCACCGCAACACAAGACGATGGCCGTTGAGACACTGGCTTCACAAATGTTACACTTAAGATCACTTTATTTCACGGATGTGAAAAACTATTTGTAAAATATGAAGATATTTTGAAGATTGATGGGGTACAAACAAAACACCTTTGACTCCCATTTACGGACAATAAAAAAGACACAGACATGCTTTGAAATCAATTTCAATATGTGCTCCACAGAAGAAAGTCATACAAGATAGGAACACTTGGGGGGTTGTCATATCGTTAAAAGTTACACGATATTGTAAAAATACAAAACTTGTGGTGCAAAGCACGCACACGCACATGCACACACACATAAATAAATAAAATACATCCATAAAAAAGCAGTCAAGCACAATAACCAGTTTACATGTGAATTTCTGTAGTAGCAGTGTGGGTCATTAAGCAGCCAATTGTTACTGCTAATAATAATAGTAAATAAATAATTCTTGATTTATTATTAATAATCATTATATCCAATTTATTAATTGATGAACTGATTAAAGACACAATCAATTTACGATTTTACTCTGCATAAAATTATGTATAATATGTTTATATTATTTGTTTCTGTAATAATAATAATAATAATAATAATAATAATAATAATAATGGTCACTTTATTTTAAGGTCCAATTCTCACTATTAATGAACTATTATTAACTGTTAATTACTGCTTAGTAAGGTAGTTGTTAAGTCGTTAGGTATTGGGTAGGATTAAGTATGTAGAATATGGTCATGCAGAATGTGCTTTATAAGTACTAATAAATAGCCAATATGCCAGTAATATGCATGCTAATAAGCAACTAGTTAATACTGAGAATTCGTCCCTATACTAAAGTGTTACAAAAATAATGATAATGATAGTAATAATAATAACAATACAACATTTATTATTATCATTATTATTATTATGGTCAACCCAATCCATTGTTTGATGCTCAGGATTTAATCTTTAACATCAGTTCATGGTTTACAAGCTAGTCAACTAGCTGACCAATCGGACCTATCCTTAGCATATTTGAAGAGTAATTTCGAAGTGCACTAAGCGCAATCCCACCACTCTCGTAGAACTGACGGGTTTATTGTCTTGTGTGCAGATTGGTTTAATCCAGACTGGGGCTGCTCATTTCAATGGCTGAATGTGCCACAGTAATTTCACATTTTGGCTCAGAAAGCGGCCACCGCAGGGGGGCTATGAACAGTCAGTTGGATGTGGCAAGGGGACAGTCATGTGAAATCGCAGACCAAATGTGAGTGGTGAGAGGCCAATCCTGGCTCGTTGTAATCAGCTAATTAAGCACTTCAGTCAGGCCGGCGAAGGCTGCCACATTTCCCTTTGTTATCAAATTCATTATTCGACGTTTCGGAAAAAAAAGGGAAGGCACCACGAACAAGATGGGCTAGAAGCTCATACAAAGTATGAGAGGGAGGTTGAGATGTGACATCTCTCTCTCGCTCTCTGTAACGTCTTGGGCCAGATCTGGAATCTGATACTCTCCGAACGCAAACACAAACTGCTTGGCTGATCTGCGGGATAATGGGAACGTGGATGTGTATCAGTGGCATAACTGCGCCAGAGAAACAGACGGTAATTACCATTGCCCTCTCTCTCACACCTCCAGCGCGCACACACAGGAAATGGGAAATGGGCTCGGGCGATAGCGAGCCACCTAGCCTCCTCACCTCATTCCCCACCAATTCAAACTAATCTACTTCTTGATTTCAGAGGGAAATCAACAAACATTCATTCCATTGAATCCTCGCCGCTCCACGTGGGGAAGGAGGGGGCTCGGAGAGTAAAAGCGAGCAATGGGAGCCCATTGAAAATGATTGTCTCATTCAGCCACGGCGCACGCGGAGGCCTTTATCCAAACCTGGCTTGAAGCTCATCCAGAACTTTCTATCACATTACAAACGCTCAGCGCTGGAGTGCCTGAGATTAATCGCAGGTTAAATGCGCCTTTATGTACACTGCATAGCCTGATAACAAGCAAAGCCAGACGGGGGCTTGGGAATTAGCTAGTCTGAAAAAAAAAACAATGCTGGAAAACATGTCCAGATCCCATCAATATTCATGAAATATTTCTACTTTGTAGATTAAGAAGAGGGAAAAGACCATCCATAAGTGCTGTTTCACAAGGACAGCTCTGGGCGATGGCTGATGGTTCTATTGTCGGCTCTTTTTCATCTCACTGGGCTTACGGAGATCCCTTCGCTTTTATTTTCTGTCATTAAATCCTGTGATAGAATTAAGGATAAGAGCAGCTGGGTACTACATCAATAGAAAATCAATTATACTGTCAAAACATAGATGTATGACCTGCAATTTTTCATCTGCGGTGAAAAATATTTGAAAAAATAAAATAAAAAATGGTTTATTTTTTGAAGTTTAATCACAGTTTTCGATCTGATCCTGAAAAGCTGTTTATCCGCTTCCGTGACATTCATATTTGTGACAACCATATCAAGTAATTCAGTGACAAACAAAATAAACAACGGCCAGAGCTCGGCTCATACATTTTAAGCACTTTCCCAGAGGAAATCGACATCTAACATCATTCTTGCTGAGGCAAAATTCAACAGACCACTGGTCCGAACAGACTGTACCGACAAAATGGCAGACGCACACAAACAGGATTTCCTCAGCATTATCTCATGCCAAAGTGTAGCCGTTTTAATTGTGCTGATTATACGAGCATATTGTGAATTCCCCGCTGCCTCGTTGAGTTCAGACTCGAGAGGGCCTCGGGAGCAGCGGCCGCAGTGCTGAAGGGCTCCTCAAGTCCTCGTTGAAATAATTTGAGGGTGAAGTTGTGACCTGGAGCACCTGAAGTACCTTTCAATCTACTGCGGCGAGCGCTACGCAAACAATACCTGCCTTCCAGGATTAATCTCAGCTCCCAATCACAAGGGTTTCCTGCGCAGCTCCTTTCGACAGCCTTGGGTCACCATCAACCTGACGACGTCCAAATTGCTCCACGTCCACCTGCGTTGCTCCCAAAACCCCCTTCGATGTAGTTTGTCATAAACGTGTCTGAAACGCTCTCAAATGACAGCATTTGGGAGTGTTTTTCTCCTCTTCTATCTATTCACTGTTGGAGCTGTAATTGACTTTATGCTCCGTTCCCGATATCTTTGACACAGCTGATGTGAGCTCTCAGCGGAGGCTAGAGATATGACATACAATCCAATCTCCCGCTCCACTCAGATCACAGTCACCATTTAATTAAAGCCAGCAATGAACACTTTATTTAATGGCCTGGCCCCTCCCCCTCTCCATTACGCCCACCCCTGACTCCTCACACCTCACAGAGCATCACACAAGCTCCTTCATCTAGTCCTACCTCAGTATAACCCTCTAAAGCCTTGAAAACACAAAGCCGATGCCGACGAACTAGTGACGACAAAAGCAGACTGCGGGATCTGCTCGTCAGCAGCGTCTGGGTCCAAAGTTGCCCTGACACACCAAGCCGACGCTCGACACCCGACGGCCAAGCAGCACATCCGTTCTGCGCCTGCGTAAGAAGAAATGCCTTTCCGTACCAGCAGGTGGCAGTAGTCTGTGTTTGTTACTCAAATTGGGAAACTGGAAGAGCTACAGGGATACAAAACATAAACAAAGGTGCCTGAAAAAGCAGAATCTCGCTAACCACAGATGGATTTGTGATATTTCAGAAATGTCTGACACATTGCAAATGGCACTGGCATTGTCATCCCTTGGTCTTTTGCTTGTGGAAGAAGAAAAGAAGAAGCGGATGCGAAAAATACAGAGAAAGCGCACTAAATGGGTGAAGCCATGGATACTCCAGAGACAGGCTCAAGTGGCTTTCCCAAACCTGTCGTTTACTTGCTTCATCACTTCCGTTTTTTTTTTTTCTCGTGCATTGGTTCGCCAGCTGAACAGCCAATCAGAATGATCAGATGGCCCGACTGACTGACGATCTCCGAGACATGTCGAATCGGCCGAAAAAAAGCAGACGATGACCAACTTCAGCCAATGGTGCGGAACATACTGAGAAAACTTAGTTGGCCAACGATCAAAACCTGACCGACGGCCGACCGTCGACTTGGGGTGTTCCAGGGCTTATATATATTGTATAACCGTATTGACCCGAATATAAGACAATGTTTTTTCCTTGGAAATACATCTGAAAAAACGCGGTCGTCTTATATTCAGGGTCTAGACTTTGACATGTCAATAATACACCCACAACAATAGGTGGCGCCAAAAACGCATAAAACGAGTGTGCCATGAAATATGTAATGTAATGTGTGTTGCAAAGATCGCGAGTGAAAACAAAAGAAAAAGAAAAGCTTTCAGCGGTAGAGTCGTGACTGTCATGTTAGCCTGATGGGACCAAACTTCCTCTGTAAGTGATTTTAAAAAATAAGACAGTACCCAGATTTGAAGACTACAATAAGATTTCACGTCTACTGATAATAACATTTTGGTAGGCTACTATGAGTTGGATAGCCTAATTGTTATATAATTCAGATGGGCTACCTGTTATTTCAATGGTATATCAAAATTTTCCAATGTCATTGTTGGTACATTTTAACCAGTATTTACCATACTTTCAAAACAAAAATTAGAATTGGAAAAATATGCAATATGAAAATAATTTAAGAATAAATGTGTTTTACAGAGAGAGAGAAAAAAAAACAAGTTTTGGTTTTCAAAAAGCCTTTTTTCCAACAGGTGTATCTGGAAAAAGGGGGGTCGTCTTATATTCGGGACAATACGGTATATATATATATATATATATATATATATTTATAACTTATAACTTCCTTTTCCTTATCTCCTTCACAATCATTACGCTAAATACATCCCTGTATGTAGACACAAATAGTAGTAAGATTTTCTAATTAATTAATTAATTAATTAATGCAAGGATGCAGTAAATATATCAAAAGCGATTTCAAATAAATGCTTTTGAACCTTCTATTCATACAAGAATCCAAAAAAACAAAAAAAAACATGCATTATATGGTTTCCACAAAAATATTAATCAGCTCAACTGTATTCAAATCAGCATATTAGAATGATTTCTGAAGGATCATGTGACACTGAAAACTGGAGTAACGGGTGTTCAAAATGAAGCTTTCAGAACAAATGACTGCATACAATATTACAGAATAATTTTAAAATATATTTAAAGAGAAAAAGGTTATCTTAAATTGTGATAGCATTTCACAATATTACTTTTTAATAAATGTTGCATTTTGCAGTATTTCAATTAAATGCAGCCTTAGTGAGCAAATGTACAGTGTATATTTATGTTTTGCAAGTTTGCGAGGTATTCCCTACAGCATAACACTAGACAAAAAGTGCAAATACTAAACTGACCTGCACTATTTAATAACACCGAAGCACATTTCGGTCAAATTATTTTGACAAAAATCAATAAAAACTGGTGTATTGTTAGGGGTCTCGCAGTTCTACCTGCTGGGCCATACTGTAATGTGCAAGCAAGGGGTAATATCTGTTTCTTTGGCAGGAAGATTATCCCTTAGTGAATCTGTCACTTCCTATTTCAGTTAACACACTGTTGAGTAGGGTTCATCATACATTGAAAAAAAAAAGCCCAGCTGAATACAAAGCAAAAACTAAGGTCCTCCAAGCCATACAGCGGCCAAAAGAGCCGAATTCTGAGGGACTCGATTCACAGCAATAAAAGACACGGGCTGTTTCGCCTGCAGACACAATCTGAGAATGTGGGCTAATGTGTTTTATAAACAAATGGCTTTTATATAGTGGAAAGTGGACAAAAACACAATGGCACTCTAGGTCTCTCGCTTTTGTGTCAAAAAGGCGATGGGGGTTAACTGGCTTTTGAGCAATGAGAGCACTTTGGTACATGTCATTTTGAAGGGGTTGCAGTTCACTCAAAATCTATCATCTGAGACCGTTCTTTCTGAGGATGTGGATCAGCACACAGAAGATTTGATTTGACAGGGTCAGGAGGTTGTGCCTAGAGACATTAATAAACTCGCCAAGTCCCCAAGACTCCAGATTCACTTGACCCAACTGCTCCGCCGCTGATCCCAACAAACCTAGCAACAAAATGAAAGTTCAACAAATATCGAGTATATAGAGTTACATTTTTGCCGATTGTGCTGTGTCCTTGAAATCTTTTCATATTTTACCCTTGAATAATGTCAACACAGTCTTCTTTCATCTGTTCAATCTTGAACTCTTTCGCACAGATGTAATCAACATTTAACAATATAAAACATGATTAACAGCTGTTAAAAAGAAGCTAAAAAGAAAAGAAAGGGTTTTGTTATTTTATTAGTGGTACTTACTAAGGCAAGCATCACTATAACAACTTGCACCTGTATCATCCAGTAAATTCTATCTATCTATCTATATTCTTTCTCTAAAGAAGGTAAGGCAGTAACCAACCAACCAAAACACCCTATAAACATTTTAACTCACTTAGAAATATGCTCAAAACACTCAAAACACCTTAGCAACAGCATAGCTGGTGACTATATGTCCTCTTTTTCCTGGACATGTCCAGGCTGGGATTTCTAAATAGCCTTTAATGGGGCTTAGCTTAAGCCAGGACTAGGCCTTAGTTAAATTAAGATATTTAATCAACTTTTACAAAAATGCCTTAGAAGAAAACATTAAGGTGTGCATCTTGACACAGAACAATAACACTGACATATTTTAAGATATGTCAGAGCAAGATATTTTCAGTTGAGACAACTCAACCATGCATTTTAGTCTGGGACTAGCTTAAGCCTTGTCTGTGAAACCAGGGGTATATTTCTTTAATTTCATACCTGCTTAAGGTAATGACTGAAAAGTAGTTTGACCAATAGTGTGCTGACTAGGGCTGGGCGATATATCGAAACGTGATGATCATGCGCATCTCGTCAATAAAGCCAACGCTATCTCATGACCAATTCATACGTATTTTACGAGGTGGCTAATTCGTACGAATTCGTACGACCTCACTCGTACGATTTTGTACAATTTGTCTAAACCCCAGTGACGAGTAGGTTTAGGGGCGGGGTTAGGTGTAGGTCATTTGTACAAATTCATACGAATTGGCAACTCGTAAAATACGTACGATTTGGCAAAAATTGTATGAATTTGTACGAATTAGCCATCTTGTAAAATATTTACGAATTGCCATGAGATCAGGCTGGTAAAGCCGGTTCCGTGATTAGCGCCTTCGATAATGAACGAGATATTGTGTAGCTTGTCAGTGAACTATGGCTCTGTGTATTAAATGCCGCTCCATTTAAAAGCAGGTGATGGAGATTTACCACTAATCACGGAACCAGCTTTACTGACGAGATGCGCATGATCATCGCGTTCGATATATCGCCCAGCCCTAGTGCTGACATTGTATAATAGACCAATCGTGGCATGCGAGGACATGGGATCTACAGAGAACAGTCAAAGCAATACAAATACACATACATGTATGCTGTCGCTATATATAATACCGCGCTATTGATGAGCATAACCGCAGAGGAATGCAACAACCGCAGCAACCGCGATATTTGCGTGTTTTCTTTTTTCGTAAGGTTATGCCCTTCTCGTTTTACACTTCCTGCATGCGTACTGAATATTAAATAAGTTAGTTATGATAATATAATGTGTACCATGCTGATTTGTACAAAGGCTCGGTAGATTTGCACTTAACAAGCCTAAACAGACTGCGAATGAGAGAGAGAGATCGACAGAGCGCGTGCGATTACCTGCGTTTCAGTCATGTGAGTCAGGTATATTTGTGAAAACAGGTCGTCATGTCCAAGGAAAGCGAAATCTCTGTCTGAGCATCGACGCTCTGCTGGTCAGTTGAGCCTTTAAAAGTGTCGCTTTTATTACATCTCTCTTTGAACGAATCAGCGCTTTTGAACATGTTGAATGAACGGTTTAAAGACTCACTCAAAGACAGTCCCTTGACGCCACCTTGTGGCGTAACAATGCAACTGCACTGACTGACAGCCAGAACACGCAGTTGAAATATCAACCGAAAAAGTCTCTTGTCCAGTCAGATGCGAGGATAAGCACTAACTGTTATATAACAATAACGAAAATATAATTTTATTGTCAGGTTTATGTTCTGTTATTTTGTCATTCTCTTCTGTTTACTTCGCGTTGAAACAGGAAATGATTTAGTTTCAGTGTCTGAATTCCTTACATCGTAACACATACACACACACAGATATTATATATATATATATGGCGATAATACCGCATACCGCGCTTTTGAGCCACTAAAAATTCCTTCACCGTGACAGCTCTATACATATAATGTATGAGGACTTAGGACAGCACGTAAATAGAAAAACAAAGCCGAAACCTGGACATTTAGGCAACTTTGAAATCCCGGTCAGAACATATCTGGGGAAAAAGAGGATGAATGAACACCCTAAGCTTAGCAATAGTAAATTACTGGGAACTGATAGACAAGATTCAAACCTTTGATTTCATGAGAGCAGTAGAGTTTCTGTAATATATTTGCTACCGCTTTAACTGCGCTATGTTTTTTAGTTTTTTTTTTAACTCAATGAATTTCAGATTTCATTCCCTATATTCCAGTAACTCTTTGAATCATATGCTCGAAAAAAAAAAAAAAAAATCCAGAATGCTTCATATAAATAAATTGAATCTTATCAATTTCATTGGAGTGATTGCTTGGCAAGTTCTGAGACTACAGCAGAATTACACACTGTGGAATTCCAGTAAGACATGCCTGCTGGCCATTCACACATCTCCATAATAGGCCAGACCGTCTAACAGCCAAGATCAGTAGCACTCTTTTAAAAAGGAACCACAAAGAAACGAGATCTCTGCTGTGCAGAGGGACACTTATTACCAGCAAGTTGCTTATTCATGTATTTCTGTGATGCATTAATTAAGGAGAGGATGCAGGAGATATATGATTGAACGAGAGAGAGAGAGAGAGAGTCAGGGAAAAACAGATTATGTGAGGCACTCTGGGACTTTCTTCTTCCAAGCAACTGCAATATGACCGAAGGGATCACGTTAACCCACTTCTATCAGACGACTGTGGAGTCGGGCTTCCAATGAAAGGAGTCGAGATTTGCCGCCGTAAGATGCTTCTTCGTATGTGCCAGGAAACATGTAAATGCTTCTGCCGCATGTAGTAGCCTAGTGCTTAGTGTTGAACAGCACAGACGTGATGTCTGCAATTAAGACGCCTCATTCAGAAGAATCAGAGAGATGGCCCTTGGGAGCGCTACATTAGGCCGGGGGCATCCAAAGTTCTCCTGTGCAGAATGAAGATGTGCAGAATAATCGGGACACGTCATGGTTTGGTTTGCAGCGAACACGAACCGATTCAACTATACCTTGAATGCACCATAACTAGCATTTCAAGCCACTTTATACATTTTTTTATACATGAACTGATTGAAAAATACATTAAAAAATGCAATTCATACCGTATATACAATGACCTGAATACACTTCTTCCATGATTAACATGGTTTTTCTTTATGAATTACAATTAATTAAAATATTTTGTTGGGTGGACATAAAGTCAAATTCTGATATCACAAAGAAGAAAACATATTTAAAGAAAGAAATTCTTGAAAAGAAAGCCATCCGTTTGATATAATTATTTATTATTATTTCTTTTAAAGAATCATATTGTAATAATAATATTTGAATAATAACATATTATAAATAATAATCAAATACTAAGATATAAGAACCCTAATCTGACAATGCATGGTTAGACCACATCGTAAAACCAGAAAATGAAAGAAAACTTTAGAAATTCATGATTTTATGTACAAATTGCTGATATTAGTAAAATAAATAAATAAATAAATAAATGAATAAAAAGTAATGAAAGTAATGAAAACTATGCATGTATTCAAGGCTCAAGGAAGTTATTAAATTCAAACTTTTCTTTAAAATGAATAAAAGTTTTTTTAAAACTGTATAAATCAAACATGAATGCAAGGACTACATATTTCTAAGAACTTTGCACATGTCTTAAACCAGATTTCTCCTTTTCTTTATCATGGACACTCGTATATGTCATTGACCTACCTACAATACCGTCTGATCTCATCGAATAATGAATAATTTAGTTTGCTTGATCATTTTAACTGATAATCTAATCACAAGGATGAAAAACGAGTGCAGAACACCGGCATATGCTCGACTCATCCCTGGCTCTACAAACAATGCACTTTGGCAGCATCTGCTGGGGCCCTAAAAAATTACACAGGCTTTGACGCACAACACAGGACACGGACCTGCTCATGTTCCAGCAGGATGTCCATCCGTCCACATATATACAACCCCAAACATGTGTATCTCATCTTCAGAGTGTGATAATTGAATAATAATCTAATTTTCATTTTCAGACAGCTCCGGCAACAGGCAAGGATTTCGACTTTACAGATAATGACGATTATCTCAATTTCCTTTAATGTTTTAATTTCGAGCAGGCACTATTATGTGGGAACAGATAGGGTGAGCAATGATTAAAATAACAACTTATGTTGGTTTTGGAGCTTTGAAATGACTTGTCCTATCAGAGAGAATGCACATGGGAAGCGTCCCTCTCCATTGCTTTAATTCCCTGGTGTTTAGCATATTGTATGCCCATGGCTGGTAAATTAGTCACATCTGGAATAGCCTAATTAACAGATAGGAGCTTAACCTACTTATCAGAGCAAGCCACTTGGACTTTTTTTCCCTTTTTTTGGTTAGAGGGTGGGGGCACCAGGGGGTGGGCAGGCAGGGAGGACGGCTGGATGGAGAAAAGAAAGAAAGAGAGAGATTGGATTGGTGCTCACTAGCTTCCCAATTTGCTGATGATGGTCTTGTTTTTTTTTTTTTTTAAATGAACGCCACCCGCCTCCCTCCGTGCTTCACACTGACTCATTTCCCGGCTAAAAGCGTGCGGATGATGTCAAGGTGTCAAGAAGCATGGCTGACAGCCCAGCATTACCAAACAATTGGCCGGGGTCAACGTAAAAACAATACTGCGCTCTCAGACCCTCCATTACAGAAATGGAAAAAATCTGTCAGCCCTGGATTTAATGTTATTTGCAAATGATACAGTACTTAACTACCCTCTTATGCCATCTCTCCACCTCTTTCAGCCCCTCTGCTCATTTCTCTCCTTCCTCTCAAGCACAATTAAAGGTAAATAGGCAATAAAGGAATTGCTTTAAGTATTAACGCAAGAGTTTCCCCTGTCTTTTACGGTTTAATGGTAAACATGGCTTTTGTACCACAATTTCCACTAATGTAATCTAATAGCTGTTCTAGTAGACCCCAGCATCACATTATTGATATCTGCAGGATGAAAGCAATTTTTCATTTAATGCGTGAGGGGGAAAAAAAAAACACGGTTCCTGTGCTAGCTTGGCTGTATAATGGAAACGGAGGAAATAAAATCATTCATGCCTCTTATGACAGTGTTACGTTTTTAAAACCTTCAATAAAAGCGTGGCCTTTCCGATTCCCCCTAATTAATCATCGGCAACCCTTTAAGCTTCGTGGGGATGGGGTGGACGATCTCCGCCGTAAATTTGAGAAATACGGTCTTACACGATAAGACCGCTGCGCCGGTTTCAATCCCTTTTGTACGCATCCGCCCTTAAAAAACATTTCCACAGCTAACAGCCGAGCATATTAGAAAATAAAATACAATTCTGCCACCTGACACTTCAATTTAGCCCGCTCCAACTGCTGAAGCCATCAGCCCGCTGGCCTGCCTGCCTGCCATGATGGAGAATCCCCCAAATATCACTTAACTGATCTGAGCCAGGCACGTAATGCTCATGCACTCTCCCCCACTGCATTACCGACACACACTCTCTCTCTCTCTCTGCAGTGCGTTCCGCTCACACACACAATCTCATTTTAATTGACTGCATTGTCTGGGCCGAGGCTGCGGGGAGCGCCTCCACCCTCCTCTCTCCACCCTGCCGCTTTGAGGAGTATTTACAATCCGATAATCTTCAAGCTCCTCACCACATCTATTACACTGCAGAAGAACAGACGTGGGGAAACCGGTGCCTTTAAAGGGATAGTTCACCCAAAAATGAAAATACGCTTATCATTTACTCACCTTCACGTCGTTTCAAACCTGTTTGACTTTCATTCTTCTGTGGAGCACAAAAGGAGATATTTTATAGAATGTGCTGGCCACTCTTTTCCATGCAATACAAATAAATAAATGGGAACTGGAGCATTTGAGCTTCGAAATGTATTTAAGTGATCCAAATGACTTGAAGATTACATGCAAGCCTTCTGTAGAATTGTGATTTTGCGTTTTGTCTGATGAACAGACTGAAGTTTCGATTTTGAAAAGCCAATATTCACTGAAAATCTTACAATCCACTCCTAGCTCTTATTGTTGTGTTCATAAAATAAGCTATCACATTTGTAAATGTTAAATCACCCTTACGAGTCCAATCTTTTCAATGAACCAGTTCATCCAAGTCACAAACGAATCACTATACCGGACTCTGTTTTGATCCATTTGCATATGAGAACAGCTCTCTTAGGAACTGTCAGTACATAATAATTTAAATTTCTGTTCCTCACCCAAAGCTATCATGTGATTTCCCAAGACTATATAAGCTGTACTTAAAAGGTACAGTTTTCATGAGGAAAAAAAAAGACCTGTACACTGGGGCACCACCATTAATGGGACAATTTTGTACTTTATCTACTCCTAAAAGGTGCATATTAATATTTGTCATTAATCACTTACCCCCATGTCGTTCCAAACCCATAAAAGCTTCGTTCGTCTTCGGAACACAATTTAAGATATTTTGGATGAAAACTGGGAGGCTTGTGACTGTCCCATTGACTGGCAAGTAAATAACACTGTCAAGGCCCAGAAAAGTATGAAAGACATCGTCAAAATGGACAGATATTTTGACAATGTCTTTCATACTTTTCTGGGTCTTGACAGTGTTATTTACTTGCCAGTCAATGGGACAGTCACAAGCAATGTTTCCTCTAAGCTGCGCACGGCCATGGTGGAAGAAATTATGTGCCGCGCACACACAAAAATGAGTTGGGAAAGCCATTTGATTAAATTCTAGTAAAAGCGAATGAATTGCAATGCTCGGGTAAACCGCTATAGAGTTAATATGCGCCAAATGAGTCGCTGTAGGAATATTTTAATGGTTGCGGACAAAATAGCTCAAATCGAGAACCAGTGCAAACGCAATGACATGTGAAATAAAACATCATCATGTATTAAAGAAGAGTGGCTTGATTAAGTGCTGGAAACAGCAGATGATGGGCATAGAACGGTAACAAAACTCACACACACAGGTATATTATGCGAACTGTACTTCATAGGAATTCACGTTCACGTTTTTTAAAACTATTTAATTGACAGATCTCAGTTTAAATGTTTCAGTTTGTTTTGATATTATATTATGTTAGGCCTATATTATAAACCTAACAAATAATTTACCTTGTTTTTAACGGGTCTCTTATGCTCATCAAGGATGTATTTATTTGATCAAAAATACAGAAAAAAAAAAGCTGTAATATTGTGAAACATTATTGCAATTTCTAATATTGGTTTCCTATTTTAATATACTTTAAAATGTAATTTATTCCTGTGAAGCAAAGCTGAATTTTCAACATCATTACTCCAGTCTTCAGTGTCACATGATCCTTCAGAAATCATTCTAATATGCTGATTTATTATCAGTATTGAAACAGATGTTCTGCTTAAATTTTTTTTGTAACCTGTGATGCCTTTTTCTTTGATTAATAAAAAGTTAAAAAGAGCATTTATTTAAAATATAATTTTTTTTCTAAGAATATATGTCTTTACTATCACTTTTTATCCATTTAACACATCCTTGCTGAATAAAAGTATTAATTTCTTTAAAAAAAAAACTAAGAAAACAATTACTGACCCCAAACTTTTGAATAGTAGTGTATAACACAAAATTTCTATTTTGAATAAACACTGTACTTTTTAACTTTTTATTTATCAAAGAATCCTGAAAAAATATCACACGTCCCAAAAAATATTAAGCAGCATAACTGTTTCCAACATTGATTATAAATCAGCATATTAGAATGATTTCTGAAGCATCATGTGACACTGAAGACTGGAGTAATGATGCTGAAAATTGCTTTGTTTCATAGGAATAAATTATATTTTAAAACGTATATTAAAATAGAAAATTGGCCAGTTGGCCTCAGTTGGCCGAAATGTCCACCCAATAGAGAAAAGTTTTGAACAGCAAGAAAAAAAATTAGAGGGAACATTGGTCACAAGCCTCCCGGTTTTCATCCAAATTATCTTCAATTGTGTTCAGAAGACAAATGAAGCTTTTATGAGTTTGGAACGACATGGGGGTAAGTGATTAATGACTACATTTTCATTTTGGTGTGGAGTAACCCTTTAAGGTACTTCTATGAAGCCTTTAGGGGTAAATAGGTACCTACTGCAAGTAAAGGCAGGTGCCAACAAGAAGCCACGCACTTGCCCTTCGTCTCGACTATGCTCGTCTCAGTGTATCCCGCCTTCTTACTGCTGAGGTATGGAGCCGGCATAGCAATCTCCCTGCATCGCCATCCTTCACCACATCAAATGATCATTTAGCACGGCCCCCTCTCCGTGATTGATTGACTCAGCCCACGCCTAAATCACCCTCATAAAACTGGTATTGTGACAATGCTGGGAGTGTGACAGGTTAAGGAATCGTATTGATTCACAACTGCAGTCCTGCGGTGTGACTGAGGCACGTCAGTAGCGAAGGCGAGCCCGCAGACCACAGAAAAAGGCGCCGGCTTCGATAACGCTGTTGATTTTCAATACACAAAGAACAAGAGAATATGCTAAAACTGGTGCTTTCAAAGTTGATTCGAGAATCGAGCTTGAAGTGTCACTAACAGGTTTAAGAGAGGTCTCAGAAGAGCGCCGCTAAAAGAACAGTAATGCTTCTAGGACCGACTCCGACCTCCATTTTCTCTCCTCAAAAGTAGCGCGCTGCCATTCAAAGCGAGCTCATTCAGGACACGCTTTTAAAACGTGTCCTCGTGGACTGTTCATGTGTCAACAGTCCTCTAGCATTAAAGGAAAGCTTCCCTGACATAAGAAGGCCTTGGGGTACGTCCCAGCCCAAAAAGTCAGTCATTTTTTGCTGCGGCATGGGAAATAACACAGAGAATTAGCCAGTCGTGAAGAAACGCTCTTTGTTTCGGGTATTTTACAGAGGTGGCATGTCCCGTGTCAGTCCTCACAAATCGACAGTGGGCTCCAGACAAATCACAGCCAGCCAAGGCAATATATGAGACTTCAGTCCCTTGAACAAGACTGCTGAAATCAGCAGCTTTACAGGGTCAGTCCTCCAACCATCCTCCCTCCCTCCCTCCTTCTCTCTCGCTCCCTATTTTTTTTCTTTACCTCACTGCCTAGACGCCAAAGCAATCAATCTTAACTAGAGCCATTCCTTCTCTGGAGTGAAGGGTGCCATTTGTTTTCTTCCGTTGGGATGCTACCCTTTCCCTGGAATATCTCTCCTGTGCCGATCTTTTACATATTCCTTCATTATTGGTTTATGATTATAATAAGTGCTCTAATGTTCCTGATGCCCGAGACATTCCCCTCAGTTTGCAGTCTGAATACTGATAGTGATTTTACCTCTTTTACCTTAATAATGATTTACGGCATACATTTTCTTTCCTTTTTTGTTTTTCTGTTGATTTTGGGCCATTGAAATTAAAAGCTTTTCAAAGAGATTATTTGGTCTGTGACAAAAATACTGAACGTATTCAAACAGGTTTCCTAAACACTCCCTCGTCTGCCATTGGTTGACTAAACAGATAACCCCGCCTCCAAACTCAGCCCATTTGTTGAGCCACTGTTGCCGTGTTGGGCTGGTCAGAATGCTTAAACAAACTGAGCATTGTTTTGAAAACATCACAGAGACAAACTGTTCCCACTTTTCATGAGGAATCAGTCTGGATTTCTTACAGTTGTCTCGACATATTAAACCCGATAGGAGAAAGTGCTTTAAAAATTACACACTCCAGCCTCAAATTTCCCTAAAATTTAATTCATGCATTCTTGGAGTGTGTCTGAATGGCCTAATGATGATTTAGTAACTGAGACCACATTCATTCCTGGTCATATATTACCACAGAGTTTGACACAATTTGAATTTGAATCCATTATAGCCGGTGAAGAAGAAATGCAGAAATAGTCCACATTTGATCTGTGGGGGTACTTTTGCATTAGTGACTTCTGAGCTTTTAAAACATGTTCAATTGGCTGTGGGTTAATATTCTTCAAAACGAGGACCATCACTTAGAGCGAAGAATCAAAATATGAAAATTAAGGAAGAAACCACAACTAGGAGAGACACATTATTTGTCAAACACCCAGACACACACTCCACAGGCAAAAAAAAAAAAGGAGAGAAGAGTGCGGGAGAGTGAAAGAGTGTGTGTGTGAGAGAGAGAGATTCCTTTCATTAATCCATGAATGTAATTACTGTATAAACAGCCCCTTCCTCTGATTGATGTCCCTCAGCCATGTTTCATTTACTTCAGCATGTTCTCATATTTGAGTGAAATAAACAAGCATATTCCCACAGGAGTCATTTACATCTCACCCCTCTCATCAAACACATTAAAAGGCAGCTGAACCCCGCTCCATTTCGCCAACATTTCCGGTCTGCCCATAAGAGTCAGGACATCGAGGCATCTGAAGACAGAGTGACGGGTGGTGAAATGGGCCATAGATTATACATTAAATAAAAAAAATAAAAAAAAGATGATGGATGTTGAGAGAAGTCATTTAAATCCACCTCTCAGCTGCTTGTGCTGCGGAGACGCCTGGAGAGGTTCAATCATTCCAGCAATTCTACAAATAGCTTTTCACTCAATGAAGCACGCAAGAGTTGGACCTTGTTTCAAAAATACACCGAATGTGAACGGAAGAGAAATTACCTTCCTGAAAATTCACGAGTCAAATCAGTCAGGTCGATCACATGCTTCACAAAAATAAGCCTCATGATCAGCTGTGTTAATGAATAATTGTAACAATAATTATGATGCATAATTATGCTGTCATGATTACACCTTTAAACACATGATCAGCACACATTATAATGAGTTACATCAGAGGTGACAAACACATGGCATGTCAAAGCTTGCAGGATGTTTAAGTTTATCGCATGCATGATATATTCATAATTTTCCATTTTTAGCTACAGCAAGATCAGCTCTACAAGGACAATTATTAGCAGTAAATAGTGAAGTTCGCAATTGTTTCCAACTCCCCACTGAATAAGAAGCCGATAATTAAAATTAGCTATACTGTGTCTTTTAAGGCCTAATTCTGGAGCAGCTAGTGGTTTTCCCTATTCTCGTCAATATTGTTTTAATATATATACCCAAAGGTCTCTGGTCTCTGGTGACTGAAATGAGTTAATTCCAAGTGCTTCCATTTGTTTCATCACAATATTGGTTATCAATGCAACAAAGTTGATTTTAGACGTTACTAGCATTAGAAAATGTGTGAATACACCATTTTTGACAAAAAGAAAAGAAAAACAGAGGCCTGCATAGAGTTGAGGTATTTATCATGATTTATCATCATGTGGTGACTATGAATACCTTAAAAATACATCATATAAGCTGACTTCAAGTAGAATGTGTTGTCAAGTAAAACTTCTTTACAGTAAAAAAAAAAAGAAAAGATGGACAGATGAATAGATTCACTGCTTAAAACATAAACCATTCCCACAAATCATTCCAGCTGTGACTATGACATACTGCTTCACCACCGACAGAACAATGGTCTGAAAAAATGGCGTTTGCCACTCTGTGCATCATGGGATGCATTTGCAGGTCTCCATCAGCACCATGGACAGTTGCTGTTGGGGAGACTGAATGATAAATCTGGATTTGTTTGGCCTTAAGGCCTTCCCAGGGCATTCCCCAGTTTGTCTGGAGCATAAAGGTTATTTCCACCAGACCGACAACTCCCTGTCATAAATCCCCACGCAACAAGCCGAGGCCCCAGTACATGCACACATATTCAGACATCATATTTGACTTAAATCCCTCTGCTATTTGTTTGGTTTGACACTGGTGACACTTTGATTAATCTAATTTGCTCGCTTGCGTTTACAGCTTCGGTGGCAATGAATCTTTATTTTATATGGTCAAGCGCTGGCATTTCCCTTCAGACCAGACTCGGCGAGGGAAGGGGGGGTTGTTGAGTGCCTCAGCCTTTCTGAGACTCAGCCTTCTGTCCATTCTGTCCTGCCTAAATTATGAAGCACTTTAATTAAATTAAACCCTACACAAGCACTTAGACCAACTGCCAGCCACTGAGAGATTTTCTTTCCGAAAAATAGCACATTCGTGAAGACTTTCCAATCATGTTTGGCACACTGAAACTGGAACTGAACGTTATAGCAAATATTCACGATATGATAATGATTTGCGGTTGATGTGATCAGCAACAATGTGAATATCGGAGGGTTTAAATTAATAAGCTGTTTATTTGGCCATTATGGGCCAGATTTACTAAACAGAGATTTAGCGTTAGAGCGCAATTCCATAAAAGCGCCAATGGGAGTGGAAAATTCTGCATGTGATTTACTGATAATGCGCACATTAAAGAACACAGACACAGCCAGATCATTTCCATAATTACCAGCGCAATCTACCAAGAGCTGCGCAAATTAGCACCTGCTTTCAGACAAGCTTTTTTTGGGCATTAAATAATGGCGCAAATACCAGTAATTTCACGAGCGCAAATGTTAGTAAATCGCATTGCGTGATTCATTTTAATTTAATACTTTCCTCCTACAAATTTCGCGTCTGAAAGGGAAACTCCTATAAATGCATATTCAATAAGGTCAGGTGCAAAAATAACTGTCCATGCCTTCTCAGCGCTAATTCTTCACTGCGTGTCTAAAACTTGACAGTACTATTTTAACGCCAAAAGACGGTTTGCGTTGGGGCAAGCTGTTAGTAAATCTGGCCCTAAGTATCCTGTGTCTCTACATTCGTGTCATTTTTTTTTTTAAAGAAATAATACTTTTATTCTGCAAGGATGCATTAACTTATTTATTTAAAAAAGACAGTAAATAAATGTTTAAATAAGGATTTCTATATGCTGTTCTTTTAAACTTTCTAATCATCAACAAGCCTGAAAAGCAGTGTGGATAACATTGTTATTTATTTTTATTGTAATTGGCTCTTTTAAATATAACAGAAGCTTCATTTCAACCAAACCAATTAAATCCAAATCAGCAATATTTATATACATATTTTAATTAAACACTTCAAAATATGACAAAGGTCATACAAGCACAGATTGGGAAAAAACATTATTTAAATATCAAGACATATCACAGTCATAAAACTGTGAAAAGTGCCTTTTTGAGATCTGAAATTAAAATTATTACCATACGCTCCTCTATGATTCATTCACAATCGTATGGCAACAACTTGTCGCACTTACATACGACTTTCTGGTATTTTCCATATTACTGTACATCTTGTTTATCTTTTTTTTCCATTCTCCACTTCCGCCACTGGTCAACGGAGAGAGCAAGTTCCCGTTTTTTTCCAGCAGTACTTTGACAGATGATGATGGCACGCTGTAACTTAGGAAAAGAATATGCGCCCCAGTTGATGGAGAGCAGCGCTTTATGGGATGAGTACAGGGCCTTATGGGAGACTGAGGGTAACTGCACTACTCTCGCTGGAAAATGCCTCTCACAACGTCTGAGTGACAGCGCTGCGCCTAGCAGATCCTCACTGAATGAGTGACTGCTTCTCCTCAGGCCATTTTACTGACCTGGGAAGGGGAGGGAGAAAAAAAAAAAAAACCTGTCGCAGCTCACACAGTCTCCAGAATAAATGGAGGTATTAAGCTTGATAACTAAAACCGCACATTTGATCCTGCCATCCTCAGCATTTTTCCACACATAATTCTGGGCAGTTGAAAAGCATTTTGTGAAAGCTGCCGAGGTTAGCAATTCTGACTCCAGGGTTTCAGCGCAGATAACAAGCCGGTCAATATTCAAAAAAGGGGAATTTAATTGGCTCTCCCCCCGTCCTCCCCCTTCTCGAGCCGTTACCTGCCAGAGTGCCAAGGGGGGCTCGTGGTGAAACGTATTCGCATGGCTCTCTATTAGCCTGCCTGGCATTAGAAAGCAGTGCTTTTCAACAACACAGCTCATTTGCTTTGCTCTTTCTCAGCGGCTTACACAACACGTTTGTTTTTGTTTTTGCGCTTTAGAAGCCCGCTCAACCCATAGCGGCAATTTTGGCCAATGAAACGCATGGCTTGGCCGGCAGTTGCGGCAAGGCCACCAGCCCCATATTAGATTACAATGGACACCGAGACTGTGGAAAAGCGTATGCCACAATAGAAACGAACAGTTATTTCAGGTTTCTCGTTCCAAAATCCTGCTCAGGGAGACGATCTCTAGTGAGACGCATATGACTCATCGGGTTGAAAATAACTCCACTCATTCCAACACTTACTCTGCAACAATAATATTTCTGTATCTATAACAGCAATCGTCAATTCATTAAACAGAAGAAAACCTCTCTCAGCTGGTGCTATCGTCGGCGATTAACAAAAGGGAAATGCTGAGCAGATGATTAAGCTGCTCGGTGTCACCGTTTGGAGTGTAAAAGCGAGAGAGAGAGAGGTTAAACCTCAGTCAGATGTCACTTTCTCACAGCAACCTTTGGCCCGGAGTGGCTTTTCATCTAACTGTGAGCTCTCACAATCCCTGAAGTGCCTCATCTTCAACTGCATCACAATTACCCCAAGGTGTCTCCTCTTTTTCTTCTCTTTCTCTCTTCTCTTCCTACCTCCCTTCCCTTCCCCTCTCCTCCTCCTCTTTTCTCTGTTCCTTTCCTCTCCTCTCCTGATCCTCTGAATTACTATTCTCTGTCATGTCATCGAGCCGGTGGAAAGCTACAGCACACGCGTTATCATAGATTCATGAAGAAAGCTCTCTGAATGCAGGGGATTTAGGGGAAAAATGTATTTTGACATCTGACAGTCATGTTATAACTTTTACTAATCAAAATAATTTTACTCGTATCCATACTGAACATAGCACATGACAATGAAAGCAACAAACTAACAATAGATAGACAAATAGATAGATAGATTCAATTAAATTAGCGCTGAAAAGGCGTGGACGCAGCTATTTTTGTACTCGCCTTAATGAATATGCATTTGTAGGAGTTTATGGGAGGAGAGTATTAAAATGAATCACGCAACGAGATTTGTGCCATTATTATTATTGCATTGGTCGATATGTAAATGAGATGTTGCGTCTGTTTTTTAATTTGCGTGTTGTCAGTAAATTACCCGCAGAAATTTCTATGCCCATTGGCACTGTTCTGAAATTGCGCTCTCGCGCTAATTTGCCCTGTTTAGTAAATCTGGCCCTATGTCTTTGCTGTTACTTTTTATCAGTTTGATTCGTCCTTGCTGAATATATATCTTTTTTTTTTTTTTACTGATATAGCACATGACTACATATATATATATTGTTCTTTTGAATTACTTCAGATTAATATTTCAGATTAATTTATTTAATGTTCATTATCAAATCCTTTTCAAAGCAAATATTTACACCTCTAGCAGATAGACACACTTAAATAAAATATCCTACATACCACAAAGCTACAGTGCGCAGCATGCGGTGCAATAGCAGATATTTCTGGTCAGCAACACAGCAGATGTCACTATGTGTACCGGCTTTGCTTGACATGGTGCAATTTCCCATAACCCTGTCAGGACAATTACACCAGGCCCCAGCAGGAGCACGGCTACTCACAGATACAAGCCTCCACTCTGAGTACATCAGAGAGAGAGAGAGATGAGAAAAGGGCTTGAGAAATGAAACCTCCAAGTCAAACAGAGAGGATGAGATGGGTTGATCTAAAGACCTAAAGGCTAGTACAACAGATAGAGGGGCTGTACTCCGCAGTGAGACATACGCCCTCGTTCTCTCTTCCCCCTCCTCCTCCTCCTCTTCCTCTATCCTGCACCTGGGACCAGTGGGGCTGTGCAGTCATCTCCTCTCTCTCTCGTTCTCTGTACTCTCCTGAGCAGCAGGCTCTTAACCAGGCCAGGCAAAAAGCCCACTGAGACCCGACAGCTGGATCCTGTCTCTCCTGAATGTGCCATAACACTGGAGTCCTATCCTGAGGTGTTCAGCCCTCTAGCCTCCCCCCTCTCTTTCTCTGATATGGGTGAGAACATGAAGATTGACATGACCCAGAGGACAGATCACGTTAGATTGATGTGACAAAGTAAAGCAGGGGGAAGGGCGTATGTGTCCATGTGTGCGCGTGTTTTCGAGACAACGAGACCGCCGACTGTAAGTTGAATAGTCATTGAGTGACATGTTGTACGCATGGGACTGCAGTTTAGAATGGTTGCGGCCCAAGCGTAAATTACGGTGGGGTTTGGGGGCCCCTGACCTCACTGATTAGGTTGAGCGCCCCCCAAAAGAGCTTTGATGGGTCTTAAAAGCTTTTTTTCTTTTTACATATATACTAGCTCAACAAGGTTTTAAATGTTTTAATTAAGGATGGACTAGTATTAATCTGGCCTCTAACAAGATCATTTTCATATTATGAATTATAAATAAGGAATATTAAAATCCTTTATGACATAAATAATTTAATAAATTTGCTTGTTTTAAATTTAAAGTGAATTTAGGTATCACAACACTATAAAGGTATAAGTATAATAAAATGTCTAAAAATGAAGTAACACTTTACAAAAAGGTTGCATTTGTTATTATCCTTTGTTAACGTTAGTTAAAATACATAAAGCACTAACTAATGTTACTTTTTTATTTTAATGTATTAGTAAAAGCAGACAATTAACATTAAGATTAATAATGCAGTAGAAATATTATTCATTGTTAGTTCATGTTAACTAATGTAGTTAATTAATGATAACAAATGAAACCTTATTGTAAAGTGTTACCATTAAATGTTACCAAAAATGGATATTCATCCAGATTTGATAAAGATTAAATTCCACAGTGTTTAAAACACACCAAAACACCACAAAAAAACATAAAACGATGTGGTACGAAGAGGCAACGTTTTCGACATTGGTTCGCAGGACCCTGCATCCAGTTAAAAATGATTAATGATACACGGTGTAACAGAACTCCAAATGTATGCAGCAAATTACAGCAACTTACAAATGCAGGACATGTTTCCCTGCTTAACTACTGACTAGTAGCCTGGTAATTTGTTTTTCGCACAGCTCCACCGTGTTATTAAATTATCTCATATTAGCCAATATTTAAGTGCGCTCCCTCAAGCAATTTGCAGAAATCAGGAAAGAGCGAGCATAGCCGCCCTAATCAAGGTTGGATAAACAAATGCTAATTTTGAGGCTGAACTATGGCAAGGTGTAAGCCAAGCAAACATCTGTTAACATGCCTAATTTGTAAGCATATTAAACAGGGAGAGTATCATCAAGAACAATCCATCATTTTGGCAACAAACAAATGTTTACTCAATTAAAACCGTTCATCTGAGATTTCAATAGGCTGGGCACAAAAAAACGGAAAGGAAATGTATATTTCTTTTGAGAAAACACTGCTGGAGTTGTTCAGCTCCAAAGAGCTGCATTTGTTTGGGGATTACAGAATCATTACAAATCTCAGATTGTAATGATTCAGTATGTTTTATAACGAAGGATATTCAATACTACTGTATGTGTCACTTTACCAACTCACATTCACTGCCACCAGCATTGAGGATTAACCAACCCACTCACACTGTAATACTTCCTGTGTATGGCTCTGTATTCATCCACACCGACTCCCTCCTTCCTTTCTCTCTTTCTTCTCTCATCAAACTTTCTGTAAAATATAGTGCATAGGGAGATATGCGACTTGCCCCAGAAAACAGCTCCAAACAGGGCTAATCCATTGTGAGCATTCCCGATCACTCAAAACAAAAGATCCAAGAATAAACTACTTTAACTGGCAAAGCATTTATTCTGCATGGGAAGATGCTGGTCCTCTGGTGAAGCGCGAATGGGTGAAAATGACATTTCTGTGCCAAGCCTTTTATCCGTACTGTGCCCAGATCTCAATATTTGTTTTTAGCTAGCCTACTTTTATTGAGAGCTAGAAAAGGTCAATAGGCTCTCATTAGATCCATCTGTGGAGAACAGTTGCATAATGTACCAACAATACAAACACTGTACCCCGCATTTGTTTTTAATCATCGGCTTCTGATAGGTAATAATGCCTGTCAGAAGAAAAATAGATGGTGGAAAAATAGATACTTTGGCTCAGGTTCAGAAATGCCTCTTTCAGTACCTCCGACTGGAGAAAGAAGAGGAACGCTGTGCTGCATATTGAACAGGACTACAGGTACGCAGTCGCATCTCGGTGCAGACTGAGACTGTGGCATGGAGAGAGAGATGCCTCGTGCTTGTGGGAGAAATGGTCCCAACCGGGTCATTTTATCCCTTTGCATTTGGCTGGACATGCAAAATTGAGCACTTAACTTTCATAAAACAATATTTTGTTTTCATACTACAGCACCTCAAGACCTCCTTGCAACCCCTGTGGGTTCATAAAGCAGCACTGTGCACCGTTCAGAATTGAACTAATAATGCTCTTTAAATCCCAATTCAATTCCTGAAACCAGATGATGAATTTCAGTTTGAATAAATGTATGGAAGTAGACATAAAATGAGCTGAAATCAACATGACTATCATTTTTAAACTACAAAATCAACGTTTGTCAAGAATAACTTTGAATGTTGCCTTGAAGACTTGGTCGAAAGTTAAATAAAGTTGTTGCCAACAGAGAGAATGATACATAGATAGAATGATAGGTAGAACCATAGAATGATAGATAGAACGATAGATAGAACGATAGATAGATAGATAGATAGATAGATAGATAGATAGATAGATAGACAGACAGACAGATAGATATAGAATGACTGACATGAATGAGAACAACAGATACAGAAAATGACAGATCGATATAAATAATAATAGAACAATATATAGAAAAATACATAGAATGATAGTTAGAACAACAGATAGAATTTTAGATTCGATTTTTTTACCTTAGGATATACTGGGTTTGCTGAGAATCAATAATAGAATGACAGACAGGATGGTAGAACAACAGATAAAGGATAGAAAGAAAGATAGAAAGCGACAAAGAACAATAGATTGATGATAGATAGAGCGATAGCTGTAAAAATAGATGGAACAGATAAATAGAACAACAGAAGGATATATTCTTTTCACCTTTTTTTTTTTTTTACTATTCACACACTCTTATTACTCCACCGACATTCGGTTGCCGCATCATTTCCTCTCCATCATTTCTCCACTATCTGTAACACAACTTCGTAAGTTGCCAAAAGTCCAAAACAATACATACAGCGCACCCAATGTATGTGGTATCAATGTCCAAGTGTCTAAATCTAAATCACTTGATTAATACTGTGGAGTGGAGCGTGGGAAATGGCCTGAGGAAGCGGTCTGTCACAGAGACGGTGCAGTCGATGACACTGGTGTGTTTTAGCGAGGGGCTTGTGGGAAGGAGTGAGAACGGTCTTTTCGCTGTTCGAGAGTTTCAGCAGGGGAGGGATATCTCTAAGACCTGCCGTGAGAAATCCCAGCAGCCGCTCTCCAGCGCAGTGTGAAGTGCTGTCACTGTCTCTGACTATGGTGGGAAGTGCTCCCCAATTATTCCACAAGTGAGAAAAGTTTGGCCTTGCCTTCATTGTGCAAATGTTTGTCAGACTCTGCAGAGGCCTCTTCAGAGTACAAGGCTTCGGCTTTAAACGCGCACAGTACACGCTAGTGACGTCTCTGGCGCTGCTCTTCTTAATTACGCTGACGACGGCGTGTGGTATAGCTCTACAAACTGATTCTCAAAGACTAATCTGCTGCTGCTAGTAACAAAGTCACCGTCGAAAGGACACTTTACAGATCCCACGGCGTCGTGAAAAATGTATATCTACATGGATTTGGAGATGATTACAGCTAGCAAACTCTCAAACCAGCTTCTACACTAGCTCGCATAGCAATTACTGTCAACAACAATGACAAAGACCGCGTTCTCAATGGTAATCCTCATTTATATTGAAAAGCCAAACTCCGTAGGGACACCACGTCGCTGAGGACCACAAAAAAGGCTTTTGTTTGTGATATTTTGCTGTATTCAGTACATGTTCGAAGACCTTTCTTAAAGGCCCTCGGGCTAATAAGTCGCGTCCTCCACAGAGTTCGCCATTTTCACTTCAAACAATTGCCATGGTCTCAATTCCACTGACTTCACACAAAAAAGTATAGGGATAATCAGCATATTAAAGCCAATGCTAGAACCATATGTTAATTATGTAAATGATTCATTTTAATCAGCTCGAACCATGTAACGAGTTACTGGGAAAGCGAATGTAGGGACTTATCAAAAATGTCATTAATATTCATCCGGATGGCGCCATGTGAATGTACTCATCCGCACAGATGAATTAATAGTTTGATGAGGGATGAAAGTGCTGGAGGAGGTGTTTGTGAGGAACCATCTGTCTAACTTTGAATCCCCTCCAGAACTGTTCGGCCCACAGAGGGACCACTGGAAGAAGAGTCGGCTGAAGAGACGTGTGGGGTGGGGTGGGGGTTCTCTACTGTAAAACACAGGTAAAGAAGAAAAACCCTCTCCCTGAAGAGAGCGAATGCGTGCTTGTTGTCCTAGATATCATGTCGTTCTTGTTGGCGCCAGTGAAATGTTTCTGATCACTGCTGATGTATCCAGCAAAAGTTGCTTATTCATAAACATCGGCCTTTGTACGCCGTATAATTAGCTCGGTCGTGATTATTAGCCCATTACCAGCAATTAGCAGACGTTTTAACTAAAACCACCCTTTATCTACTGTTCACAGCTCAGCATACTTATTTCTCTGTGAACAGGCAACTCTTTATCATTCCGATTGTGTCCTTAGCCGTGCGTCCTTCAAAGATCTGGTATAGACCATGTGCGATACGGGTGCCGAATTGAGTTCAGAGCAAAGGGCCTGGTAATGTGCAAGCTGGCGTGAACGGAAAGAGCGGCCCTGTGCTGCCTGTGGAGCAGTGGTCCCTCCTCGTGGTTCCTCCGCCCCTGGCACTGCCCAGTACCTCTCCATCTGGACCCATCATCTGTGCCGACCTGCCGGGCTCATGTCCCCATCCGCCCCCACTACCCCTCCACCCCTCCCTTCCTGACACTGCCTGACCGCCTGCTCCTACTCTCTGTGGCCAAACACTGGCCGGACCACAGGTCCTGCTTTACAAATCTGAGTCAAATATGTGGAGGCAAAGAGCCTGTATAACAACGAACAAAACTATAAATGCATCTACAAGTACAGCACCAGGGTTTTCATATTTTTGGTATTTTATTGAAAAAACAAAAAGCTGGTGTGAGATTTACTTTGAAACAATTTTCACTTAGAAATTGCCAGTAAATTTTGCTTTAAAAAAAAAAAAAAACAGCAAGTAACATTAAATTAAATGTGAAATTTTACAGTAGAAAGACTGAGGTCCTCCAATAATCTTTCTTTATAAAAATCATAATAAAATCATATTTTATTTTTATTACTGTATACGTTTTAATTTTCATCTTGCATAGCCCTCTAAAAACTACATTTGTTTGGAATTGGGTGGTCATTATTATTAACAAAAACTAGCAGTGAAAAAAAGTAAAACAATCTTTAAAATATTTACATAATATGTACATTAATTTTTTTATTATTCTTATGTGAAATTTGATTTGATTATTATTATTTTAATTAAATGATAATATATTTGTTTGTTTTTTATTACCATTATTAGTTCTTATACTCAAACACTTTAAATAGCCCCACACAAGACATACCGGGAAAAAAAAAAAAAAAAACCCTGCAAATCATGTGCACAACATAATAATGCATTTCCTCGTTTAACTAAATCGTGTGCGTAATTTACTAACTTGTTCCCTTGTTTTAATTCAATCGCGCACACAATATAATAACTCATTCCTTTGATTTGATTTGGCCACAATCTAGTAAAATGAGGGAACAAATTATTATATCGTGTGCACGATTTACTTAAAATAAGGGAACTAATTATTATATCATGCGCACAATTGAAAGTTTTTTCCTAATAATCACGATTTAGGTTTTTCGATAATAACCTAGCTGACTACCACACAACCCCCTCCATTACGCATTAGCATAGCCTCACTGATAGCAAAACCGATTTCTACAGGGCTAACCAGCACATTCATTTTAGCGTGTCAAAGCACTTGGGTCCCTCAGACTAGCAGCAGCAGATGAAAGGGGTCTTGTCCACATTATGGGATGTGACATCTCAGAGCTCTGGGCCTCATCATCCATCTGGGGTTTTCAACATGAGACCGACACTCACACTCACTCAAAGGGAACTTCTTGGGTCACACTTTAGGATCGCTCCCTAGTTCCTGACTCTCCATCCTCAAGATCATCCCAGGGTTCACTGGCAGGAGAAATATCACTGCACTGATGACATATCAAAGCACAAACGTTGCACATTTACTTATGGTAAGAGATAATTTTCCACCGCGGCACATAGACATCCTCTGGAAAGCTAAATATAGCTTGTGGCATAGCTGGCATGGGCTGTTGCTTGAGATTAAAGCATGTTTCATTCTGTTTGAAGGGAGTTCGATAATTTTTCGTTGAGGGACAGAGTCATGGACTTTATTGCCTTTAGAGAATTAAAGCAACGGTGGATTTTTTTTTTAACTAAAGCTCAGCAAGATCGCTAACATGCTGTGGTTCAGCCGCTACATTTGTCCAAGTGATCAAGCTTCTAATTGACTAATTTGATGGAACAGCACGTCGTCTTGTGGAGCTACGACGAAGCAATGCCTACAAGAAGAAAAAAAATTGTAATTGCACTAAAGGCCTTAGACATGTACAAATCATCTGCTTCAAATTAACATATTGGCTAGATCCACAGTACTTGCTATTGGCTTTTAAAAGCCAGCAGTATGAATCAGAACAACAAGCTTGTAAAATCTAAATATAGTACATTACAGAGGTAACAACACAATGAACACTCACAGTACAGAGGGTTCGGAGAGTCTCATTCGAAAATGAAAAAGCGAAACACATAAAAATATATCCGACATAAAAGTGTAGCAATGTTTCAGGATGTTCATCCATTGTTGCTTTAGGTGATTGTTCTGTCAGACTAAGCCTTTAGCTCTTGCATACGGAGGATAAGCGTTCAGGCGTTTGTTTCGCTGGCACACCAGTGCTGGGTTTCGATGTCTCCTCAATATGCCGCGAGATTCTGGGTTTAAAATGGATTAAAAGGATCATGTTTTGTTGATATTACTACCCATATGAAGTCCCAGCGGTTGAGATAATGGGTTCATAAGGAGTGTAGATGTGCTCTTGATCTATAATCTCAATGCAGGAATTTCCTCCAGTAGGAACCATTTCATGGTCGCAGCCTTCACGGCGACTCAATAAATAAAGAACTTCTTGATGACCTCCATAAGATATGCGGCGCTGGCTACCATAAATATGTGCGGGGGATGGGAGCCATTGCCAATTTGACATTACCATAATTCTTATTTACCATTGGAAGCTTTTCTTTAAATTTAGCAAAGGTTAAAGGAGCTGCCCACCTCTAATCTGCAGGACTGATAAATTGAAGAGTGAGCTCAGAGAACAATCAAGTTCACGGGGGGTTAATACAATAAAGACCAAATAAAAAAGGCCCCAACATCAATATCATCAGCCTCACTGATGTGTGTGTAGTGGCGTTTGGTAATAACCGGAACATTCCAACAAATCAATGGTTATTTAATTCACAGTGAGCTTCTGAGTCCATTAAACCTGATTACTTTCACCCATTTTCTTCTGGGTGCTGTTATTTTTCCAATGCAGGCACTTAATCTATAAGGGGGACTTATGAGGACCTTCAAAAGCAATTTCAGCCTCTATTAACATAGCATGCTAGGTGCCGTTTGGCTATAATTATTTATTGGACAGTAGCTTGTGGAGCAGCCTGAACCCCCAGTTTGACCCCGCACTGCAAACTAGCATAAAAACAAAGCCACAAAAACCCTGAGTGCCTCAAATTCTTTGTTAGCAAGACGTTTCCAAGAAAAAAAGGGGAGAATGAAACCTCAGCAGGGAAGCGAATAAGGTCGTATTGGTGAAATACACAGTCATGACATAAACAGAGCAGAGATTAGAAAGACTCATTAGGATCGGCCGGATCTGTAACAATCAATCATCTTTTTGGTGATCCAAGCATTTTCTCATTCAGGTCAACAACAACAGGAGTCTGATTAATGTGGTGGATGCTGTATGACCCACTTCTCAGATGAGCAGAACTCTGTTCAGCGGTGTGCCAAATGCAGATCAAACAGCCCTGCCACGGTACTACACCACCACGTGCTTGTATAAGACCGGAAAAGGTACAGGATGTTAACCGATCCCTTTGATTCAAGAAAAAGAGCGCTTCTTCGGTCGCTCGTCACCTCTCATGTAGCGACACAATGAATGCGCATTTGTGAGAGGTAATCCGGCGTGTGATTGGGTAAACAAACACACTGGGATTGATCTGGTTTGACTCGCCGTCAAAAATGAACGGGATCCTGCGCTGATCATTGCATTGACTGAGAAGATCCATTACCCGGCCAATCACACGGGCTCCCTGCCATTTCATTTTCTACTAAACAGCTCATGGCTTGATTTCCAGCTCTACATCCACCCTGCTAAGCAGGGAGGCATAATAAGGGGGGCCTCATGTTGGTAGCCATTAAAAGCTCCGGAAAGTGCATTTGCATTTTGTCCCATCAGCAGGATGGATGGTCATTAGTAATTGCCTATGAGACCTTACAAGAGACCACAAGAACAAAACAAAGCAAGTGCTCAGGCGTCTATGCTGTAGCATGTCACAATGTTTACAATGTAGGGATGCACTGATATTACATTTCAGGAAGATACAGATAATCTAAATTATTTTGAGCCAATATTACATTTCTATCCAACTTTATTTTAGTAAATAACAATTTTTTTTACATTTTTATAAATATATAAACAATATGGTGCCATATATGTTGCATACATCTGCATGACTCACTTATTGTTACTCATAATGTAAAATGAGACGTGGGAGTAAAATATCGATTTAATATGTTACATATTCACAATGCTCTAACGATGAAAGAGAGATTATTTTAGGCAGGCAGGCAGGTCCACTTCAAGGCTGCCATTTTCAAAAGAATTCTACCCGTGCTAACACAATCCTTGAATTTTTCAAACACTACTAGCAACTCTAATTGATTTATTATCCAAAGTCTACACCCGTTCAGAGAAATGCACGTGTAAAATATGGATTGTAGAGGAATTCAGACCGCTTGATAAGTTACTTGGCGTGTATGAGATGAGGCCGAGACGAGTCAGCTCAGGATGAGGTGGGGGTACTGGTGGGCCTGGAAAGGCTGGACTGGAGTGCAAATCTCCTGCCCTGTGGTCAACCTCCAGGAGCAAGGGCATGAATGTTAAGCAGCTTGGGGATCAATACAGGCGAATATAGCTCAACTGCACCATTTGTTCAGCCATGAGAGATGTCAATACACAGATTAGGGTGATCCATCTTTTTGATTTCCCACTGTCTTCCACATGGACTGCATGAGGGCTTTTGCCTGTATTAAAAGTGTTTGCTTTCTCAACCATAAAAATTCCAATTATTGCTCTAAGTGCAGCAGTGCTGAGTCGTTTGTAGGGGAGCAGCTCTGCCGTTATGACATGAAACAAAGAAGGGAAGGCAGTGAAGGCCAAAAAAGTGACAGGAAGCTTTCAGATGGTCTTCCTTCTGTAATGCCCTGACTTGATACATGCGATTTAGTTGGAGCCATAAGAGGAGGGGGTAAAAACTCAAGAATCAATGGTGGTCCAATCGTTCAATGTTGTGATGCCGTCAGCTACCCGAACATGGAGTCAGCTAGCATCACCTCGAGTTTCAAAATTTAGTCGCGGCTCTCACATGGTGCATTTAAATGTGAAACGCAAGATTTTTCCCCATCAAGTGATCCTAACTTTCCTGGCAAGAGCTACTCACCATTAGCAATTTGTTTTTTTCATGTTTAGTTCAATCCCTGAACTCTTGCAATAATAAAAATGTTGGCGAAATAAAAGTAATCTTGTTTACAGTTTTGCCAGCAGATATCTTTTTTCCCAATTCACTTGGAGCTGAACTGTAGCGTGTGCATGTTTCTTGAGATGGAGAAACAGTAATACGCAGTGATTACGGCACGGCAAATCAAGCCCCGAAACCAAAACATGCAAATAGCAACTGCAGAATAATTTACCCAAGAGGCATTTGACTCTTAACTGTAAGGCAGAGGTTAGACATGTGGCATATTGTAAGGGTTCAAAGGATGGAAGTCTCCACTAATTAGCAGGCATACTGCCCGTCTCCCAACATGCCTTCACATTTGAGATCAGACGCCTTTGGGGAGCTGCAACCTCTGGTTGTTGCTTGTGTTGAGCAACACAGTCATAGAAACTGGATTAAGAAGCTTATTAATAATGCTTTCAACGCACCATAAGACCAATGGACTTTTTTGTAAAGAAAAAGGAACAACTTCCTTCTGCTCAATTCTAAGCTCAAAGCACATTACAAAATGAAATTATGCTTTCAAACAGGTAAATTAACATAAGTTTCATGGCAGACAAATCAAATGCCGTATTCAACCAGCGAGTCCCTCACAATCAGCATGTTTAATTCACAAAACAGACGAGAGGACCCGCAAGAGTCTTTGATAATGCTTTCCTCTCTGAGTGAGCCAGTTCAACACCTCTCTCTCTGTTATCAAACCAGCTAATGGAGAAAGTACAGATGCACAAATCAGCAGTGGCTGCAACTTGATTCCTTGCATCAGGCCTGTTTGCCTGAGAAATTCAACCTGCTGTTGCGTGTCCAAATGTGTGGGAGCACCTCTGACAGAATGAGGCTCTAGTGAGGACACAAATATGGCAATGATTCCACTCAGTTACACTTTCGGAGCAGCGAAAGGGCTTCCACTGCGAGACCTGTAATTAGTCTAACCACAGAACAATGGCCAAAGATCCTAGCACCAACATCATTTTTGTGAGCATTTAAAGGAACAGTCGCTGCAGAAACGGTGTCCTATTAACCCTTCAGGTTTCATGTTACCCAAAAAATGAGTGGAAATAAACATGTTGAAATGTTAGCACTGAACAGTAGGGTTATTGACTAATGTTCATTTCTATGCGTATTTTGCATTTCAAGTTACATAAATTAATATCAGTGTATTTTGAACAAACATGAATTAACAATGAACAATTTTTTTTAATTAACATTAATATAGGTGAATAAAATATGCAAAATTTTTGTTAATTCATAATACTTAAATAATTAAAGGGATAGTTTACCCAAAAATTACGTTCTAAACCTGTAAGACCTTTGTTCATCTTCAGAACACAAATTAAGATATAAGCTCTCTGACCCTCCATAAACAGCAAGGGAACTTCCACGTTCAAGGCCCAGAGGTAGTAAGGACATCGTCAGTGGTTCAACCTTAATTTTATGAAGCAGGGTCTGAAGATGAACGAAGGTCTTAAGGGTTTGGAACAACATGAGGGTGAGTAATTTTCATTTTTGGGTGAACTATTCTTTTAGCTAATATTAACGAATCCAAACTGACTGTAAGGTGTTACCACTAAAATGACCAATGTAAAACCACAGTATATCAATATTAGTTGTATCAGCATCGTAGCAACACAGAGAGGCACAAAGCTATGCTTTTAATTTTTCAATTTGGCCGAAAGAATGTATTTTAGAAGGCAGAATATTCATCATATTCATGCCTACCTTTCGGAACAAATTTTGCGTTGGTGAGCATGTTTATGTTGCTAAAAAAAAGCTACACATGTAGGCAGCTCATTAGGTTTTGAGAAATATCAACCTTGGCCAATATTTCTTTATCAGTGCATCCGTTAAACAGCATACTAGTTACAGAATCCACTAGCACACCCTACTGCTCTTTTAAAATTAGCAGAACGATAACGAGAGGTATAAATATGTCTTCTCGCCTCTTCTGATGTTTGTTTTTCTGCTGAGGTCATTAGATTAGGCTACCACAGAACTTCCCACACACTTAAACCTTACATAAAAAGGTGTAATGCCGCATGCGTTCGAGCTCACGCATATTGGTGCACTTGTAAACAAGAAGTACACACAATTGCGCGTGTCCTTAAGCATTTCCAATCAAAGCAAATCAGATCAGGGGAGGTTGAAAACCTCCCTTTGGCGCCTTCACATGTCTGTGCGCAGACACGGCAGCCGTCTGTGCATGTAAGTGAATTTCCATTCCATTAGGGTGACAGAGGAGCACCCCTGCCTGCCGTCAGCCCACTCCAGAGACTAACTAATGAATCAAGTGCACTGAGAACAGCCCGCTCCTCACACAACCAAACAATGACCATTAAAACGGTCCGCGACGCTGTGGGAAGATGGCTGCAGTCTGTTGTCATAAAACTCGGCTTTCTGTGGAAAAACGTAGATTATTTAGAACATTTCTGACATATTTCAAGGGAGTTTTGAGGAAAATGCAGCAGCCAGCTGGCAGAAAATCTCAATGTGTCATTTTAGTCCTAATGCTTAAAGTATTTGTGACCCCTCTTCTTCGTGAATGACAAAGTTTCTCATGAGTGGGATTTTGCAAATCTATTGTGTACTGGTGAGAGTGACTACCTTCATGGCAAGGATAGAGTCATTTAGAATTGAGCTGAGAATGCCTTTTAAATTCAGTGTAATTTCTTAAAATGTGGCAGCAAACGAGATGTAGAATTGCAATTTAATTTTGAAAGGATATCGAAAAAAAAACTGAGGTTCAAAGAAATGTAAGCAATTGAAGAAAGGTTTATAGGCATAAGGACAGACAGAAAGAACAATAGAAAGAATGCTAAAACTACAGACAGAATGATCAGAAGAACAACAGAATGATAAAACAATATATAGACAATAGAAAGAATGATAAAACTACAGACAAAACTAGAAAGAACGATAAATAGAAAGAATGATGAAACTACAGATAGAACAAAAGAAAGATTGATAAAATTTTGCACTGCATGGTTGCTCAGAGCCCTCAGAAGAGATTTGTTTGTAGTATATTACCAGCTTTATGAATCCCCTTGAAAAGGTCAAGTAAACAAATAATCTAATAACTCATAATCAAAGATTTGTAACAGCTATCCATAAGCTCATCTCACAGTCATCATTTCTCCCTTCACGACTGCTGGTCTGATACTTTAAGAGCCTGCAAGCTTGTTCACATGCACTGCGTGGCCCGAGGGGCTGCAGGCGATGGAGGTGAAGGTGCAGTGTCGCGTTATGGGGATGCAAATAATTTACAGCCTTGGTATGCAGCACCGCCGGCCCTTTTAGCCCCTGCCACACGAGGTTCTCCAGGGTTGCGTTCTGGCATCTTTAAAAGGTCTCCTCGACTAAATCTGGCACTTCATCAAATGTGATATTAATGACCTGGGATTCATCATGCAAATTCGCGGCGGAATATCAACTTTTCAAACTCGCCTCCCGCATGCATACGAGCCGATGGTAATCGCTCCCAAGGTCGTCATGAATCTTACTCGAGCGGACGTCATAACGCATCTGCACACTTTGACGGAGGTGAAATGGATGGCTCTCTCGTCAAGACGCTTTGTTCGTCGTGAAGAGGCGAGCCGAATTAAGACTCACGCCTGGATCAGATAAGTTCCCTATGACTACCCACTGAGCCAAAATCAATTTGTTTACCGTTATCAGATCCAGCATTTAAAGGTATTCGGTTTCGCTCAGCCTCACGCTCTTGGCTCAAACGCTGCGCTTCTCTTCTCTTCTGCCTGAGTAGGTAATTTAACGAGGGTAAATGCCAGATAATTATTATTTCCAATGATAAACGCGATAGGCTTTGTTAAATGACCTAACCCAGCAAGAGAAGCTTTATTCTCCTTCTCAGTATCTCTAAATAGATAAACAAGGAAATGTAACACAGTAATGACCTCTTTCCTAACTGGGTTCTCATCAAAATTTCATTCTCTACACATACTGTATAGCAGGCGTTCATTATTTTCATAGGAAATTAGCGCATCTATGGGGACCACAGTGCTCTTGTTTGCTTTGTAGGTTTTCCTTCTGCTTTCAGACAGACGCTAGCCTTTAGCCAATGAATTGTGAATTGCGTAGTGCGTGCTGCATTGTGATCCAGGGCTTTAGACCCCCACTGAGCCCCGCACCTGTTTCCCCTCAGCCACCTTTTTCCTAACCGGCCCTCATCGGCGTTACCTTTCCCTGACATTTCATGTGCAACAACAATGTTTTTTCTTTCCCAAACACCACCTCCACCTTTCTCCCAAAACATTTCAAGAGACGGAGGCCCCCGTGTTAGCGAGCAATTCTCAGATCATTGCCCCGTCCTCACCACAATGAAGTCGAGAAGATGGGTTTTGACATGCTGTTGCTATCTGCCGTCGGATAGGGAGAATGTGTTAAATGTTAATACGGTTTTCTGCTTTTCCAAGTCACGGACCTGCAGGCTAGCTACCTCTGATAAGCCCACGCTGGGATCAATTTACAGTAGCAGAGTGTTTACAGGAGTGATCAGTCCAATGGCTGCAGGAGAGAGCGGGGAGAACAGCAGCGGGAACGGTCCAGGCTGCGGTCTTGGCTGGAGAGCTGCTGCGACGTCCTTGAGGAAATTACGTAACCAAGATAGAAGCAGCGAAGCTCTCCACGTACAAATAGCTTCTTTTTCCTCTACAGCTGCTTGTTTGTGAGCTTGTATTTTGGCTGAAACTTAAAACCTTCAAGTTCAGCACGACACAATAAAAAAAAGAGGCTCTGTGCTTCTTTGTGGGAGCAAGCAGAGAAAAGCCCAGAATAATGGCCTCCCACAAAACATTTACCAAGCCGCCCACTGGTATATCCTCTAGAAAAGTCAACATGGCTACTTATCAAACGCATATGTTTGTTTCCAGGTTGCAGTTGGCCTACTGTCCAGCTGCTGCGGTGAGCCATGAGGGACTCGTCCTTTCATATCTGGCTATTATTCTCTTTCCCCTCTGTAGTGCTGCGTATATAATCCTATACTGCGCTGGCTCATGTGCAAACAGAGGAGACAATGGCACAGCTGTCGCTGTGTAGCGCTACATCTTATGGACACGGCCATGCATAATACCTCACTCACGCACCCCTGCGACCTGGACACAAACGTTCACCATATTTTTACAGCAATGTCACCTCATATTCTCTTCCAGGGTTGTGCAAACATCAGAATTGAAGAGCTGGCTCCCTTTCAATTCACGGGTGTAAATTTGAATTGAATTGGCCACACCCTATAGGAAGTTGAATGCGAATGTCAGGAAAGTAAATAATAATAATAATAATAATAATAATAACACATTTAAAACCTAATAAAATGTATTATATTTTTACATTAATATAAATATTATTAGATATAAAAATAAACATATATATCTATCTATCAAATAAATGTAATAAATAATATTAAATATAAACACAGTAATAAACAAATTGTTAATATGTTAATAATAAATTAAAACATTAAAATGCATTATTCTTTTATTAATACTTATTAAATATAAAATAATACATATAAAAATAACATTTTTATTAAATATGCCTTTAAAAATACAAAGTTATAATAACATTAAAAACATTAAAATGCATTATATTATTTATTAATGCAAATATTGTTAAATATAAAATGATACATATATAACATTTTATAAATATTAATACAATCTATCTATCTATCTACCTATCTATCTATCTATCTATCATCCATCCTATCTAAAATATAAACAGTAATAAACATATATACATATATATATATATATATATATATATATATATATATACACACACACACACACATATATATATATATATATATATATATATATATATATATATATATATATATATATATATATATATATATATATATATATATATTAGTTTAAAAGTAAATTAATAATAGTAATAATAATATTGATAATAATATAAAATATTGCCTATTATTAAATATAGCCTAAATACAAACAGGTGACTAGGCATATCTATCCATTTATCCACCCATCCAAAATTCAAAGCTTTAAAAATAATAATAAAATAATCCAAAAAAAAACCAAAGTTGTGAAGTCAACATTTAAAGGTCTTTAAAACAGTTTGAATTCCGCATCCTATTTGCTACCTCAATTCAAATTCAGCTCTTTAATTGGATTTTAAAAGGCATTCTCAATTCAATTCTGAACGGCACACGACCCTGTTCCCTTCACGGTCACGGGGCTCCTGGCATCATCTGGGCCGCACCTGGCCCCTCCATTAAGCTCGACTAGTGCGACAAGGATTCCTGCAGTGGCCATTTCTTCAGATCTCCCCGTGTTTCTCAGCACGACAGCCAGAGACGGACTCTAGTGTCCTCATTTAGTCGGCCTTACACAACTACGTGGAGCGAGGGAAAAAAAGGAGGATGAAAGGAAAAAAAGAGATGATGTCCAGAGGCGCACCCAAATAACAAAAACGTGAACACCGCAGCTGCTATTTCAGGCAGAGCGAGGGGGAAAAAAATACAAGGGAAGGCAAAATTATTTAAAGCCTTCCACCCCGGCTTTGTCTCAGGCAGCACCTCCGTAGCCTTTCGGCCTTTGATGAGGCTCTTGAGGCAGTTTTGACCCAGATAAAATAAAGGATTTAGTGCATTTGGGAATCCGACATTAAAGCGCTCTCTCTTTCTCCAGCAAAGCACATTTTGTAAAGAAACAAAGAGGAAAGCAGAGTGCAGAGAGATGGTGTCAGAAGTGAGAAGACAACATGTAGCCCGTTGCCTCTCTTCTCACTTAATCATCAAAAGGAGTTAAAATGCCAGTAGACATAATGAGGTTGAATAGAGGGAGCATGCACACTGCTTTTTTTCCTGTGCTCTTTCCTTCCCTCTCCTTTGAGTGGGTTTTCTGTTGTGCAACATAAAGATGCAAAACAAAATAATTAGGTCACCACCAGATCTCCAGAAAGATCACGAAAAAGAACCTAATTGTATTCTTCTGCCTTTTAACAGGGTAGACTTAGTACTGGATTCGCTGTCATTTTAGGTGGAATTAGTCTAACAATCGCGACCCGCACCGTGCCTGGGCTGGCACTTCCTGTACTCGAGGGGGAAAAGCTTAGAGTCTTGTAATGACGCCGATTCTTCAATTATTCAGTGCGCTGTGTTTGAATATCAAAGGCCTGAAAGTTCAAAATGGAGGAGCCAATTGAGGGCCCTTGCTGGGGCCTGTGATAAGGCCTCTCTATTGTTGCGCCGCTGTCTGCAGATATTGATCTGCGGCTCTGTGGGTGGGCCCTGTGGAGGATGAACCTGTCCACTGCCTAAAGCCGGACCGCTCATCCCGTACCAGACAGGGAAATGAGTTGCCATGGACACCTGGTGAAATGTCTGCCATGAACACCATTTGATTGACGACACAACTGTCAGCACTGTTCAAATGCTTGTGTTGGCTTTAAGCTGTCACTGGCCTTAGACTGTCACGGTGCAAGACCTATATATGAAATATGAAATGCATAAAAAATTGCATATATATATAATTTTACATATTAGAGAAAAGAAAGCTTTAAAACTAATAAAATACATACAACATCAATATCTAATGGCATATTGCTTCAGATAAAACTGTCACATAATGTCAAAATAATGCACCGATATCAGTGACTTTGGAGTGTTTTTCCTCTCAGTACACTCATCTCACTCTTGAATAAACCAGAGAGGCACAGTGCATTCTGGGACGTCTTAAATAGAATACTAATGTTTGCATATGAATATGAATTGATAGCTCTAAAACAAACACCCCACAAAAGGGAAGCTGGTGAAAAGACAAGAACTCTGAGGGGCCAAGAAAATACAATCTAATTGAAAAGACAGACTTCCTAATAAAGCAGTGCCAAACATGACTCTTCATCAATTTGACGCACGGAAAAGGTCTCATATTGTATCTTGCGAGATTGTTTACAAAATGCCAGCGATGAAGTGAATTAAAAAACACTGGCATTCTTCATGGTACAGACGCAATGAATCTTTTTCTGTAGCCTTAAGAAAGGTGCGGAGGACTCCAAAATGATTTCACCCGTGCTTGCCTTCCTGACTTCTCCCTCCCCACAAGCAGGGCATTAATTAATCCAAGCTGCCATGTTACAACCTCCCTGCTCAAATTACTAATATCCACACACTATCTTTTCCTCCCCATCTATTTCATTTACATTAACTTCTGCACTCGTTCCCGTCACCTCAAATAAACCACATCACAGGCTACGAGTGTCTCACATGACCAGGGTTTATGAAATCCAAACAAGAATTAGGCTCTCTATATTACCGCATTGCAAAAGACTTGGCATAAGGACAGATTACTCACATGAAAATGAATGGGAAAAATCGCAACGCTAAATAACGACTCGGTAAAACCTTACAGTTAAAGAGCCAACCGAAATGCACATTAGCTGGACCAGCCTAAAAAAAATATATAGTTATAAATTTATGATTTAAAATATGCAATATAAACTTAAGTTTATGTTTTTAATCTATTGAAATACATATGAGCTGTATAGAGCATTTGCAGCAAAGTATTAAATATTTTTTTGTAGGCCAATCCAGAAGTTAGCATCACCCTGGTTCCCTCAACAAAAAACCCATTTGGATTTTTAATGCAGAAAATAAGCTGCATCAAGACAATCATCATAAATGAACAAAACTTTTATTCATTTTGAAGCCAAATACAAATGCCATAAGTAAAAATCTAAACATCAGAATCAGAATGAGCTTTATTGCCAGGTATGTTTACACATACGAGGAATTTGTTACATAGGACTTAAACAAACAACACTATGACTTCATAACTTTGATGTCACAATCACTAAGATTCCGACAATTTTTTCAGCGTTTTCTAAAATAAGTTTCCTGAAAGTTCAAAAGGGCATGATTATAAACACAGTGAGGCTGTAAAAGATAACTAGTGAGTAGATGGATTTTCCTGTTCAGTGTGATGGCATTTAGGGCCAGTTTTACAAAGCAGGGCAAATTAGCACGAGAGCGCAATTCCAAAACAGCACCGATGGGTGTTTGATAACACACAGACGCAACATCTCATTTACATATCGACCAACGCAATATACCAAGCGCAGCACAAATTAGCGTAGTCGCAAATAAAGAATAAAGAAATAAAGAGGCCACAGTACATTTATACGAACCGGAGGCAAAAAATTAAGAGTTGCAAGAAGTTTTGATAGACCTGGTATTGCGTGACCCCTATAGTTGGGGGTTCCAAGTCGTCTCTTATTTCCTGAAGCAAATTAAAAATAACATGGCTTGGAAAACGATATTTGTGTGTTCTTCTTGCATTCCAAATAAATTAATACATGTGGAAAAAAATCCTCTCCTTTCTACCACACTTTCTCTGTTCTCTGCTGTGCCTCCTCATAGCAACAATTATTGCAGCCATTTCAAACGCAAAATAGTTAAGACATTTGAGCTTTAAATAATGGTGCAAATACCAGTAATTTGATGAGCGCAAACGTTAGTAAATCTCGTTGCGTGATTCATTTGAACACTCTCCTCCCATAAATTTAGCATCTGAAAGGGCAACTCCTAGAAATGCATATTCAATAAGGTCAGGTGCAAAAATAACTGTGTCCACAGCTTTTCAGCGCAAATTCTTCACTGTGCATCGTTAGTAAAACCCGACAGTACTATTTTAACGCCAAAAGATGGTTTGCGCTGGTGCAAGCTGTTAGTAATACTGGCCCTTAATATTTTTAGCCATTTAGCCTCTTGTTAGCAACAGCCTTTTTCCAAGTAAAGTTTTGAAAACACAAATCCACAAGAGTTATTATAACTGATGTATTTTATGTTGAAAATAACTTGAGCTTGTTTTAACCACAGACCTTATTTCAGGCAACCAAAAACCCAATGTGGAAACCGGAAGTGCTAAAATGCTAACTCATTTCTGGGTTTTTGCCTACCAAAATAAATGACCAACATAGAAAATAGCCACTCAGGGTGTTACCAAGATGGCCGGTGTGTGAACCAGTTTGACTTAAAAGGGCACGTGCACATGTGACGAATCATCAGCAAAGCATGCCCAGATAACTTCACCCATCCTTCTGTCTTTTATAAACTCCAATATATGTCAAAACGTTCGGCTTTCCGCACTGCTCAGGGTTGCTTGCGGAACAAATCAAGTCAGAAAGCACTAAAGGGACAAATAGTAGGAAATAATAAGATAAGCGGAGAAAAGGAAGAGCGAGAACGCCGGGAGAAAGATTCCACAGTAAATTCATAACAAAAACGCACTGACAATATCGTCCACCTCTCCTCGGTGGCTTGAAGCAGAGTGCGGCGATGCACTTTATGATTACTCCTCATTAGAAAGAGCAGTCTGACTAACTAATACATCACCCCCTGTGTATGTTTGTGAGATCAGCAAATATAAGAAGCGGCCGAGATCAAAACACAGAGATCTCGGCTCAGCTGGAGGCCGGTAGAGCGGGCTTGAGTTTGGGCAGGCACTGCAGTGGAGCGATCGCTCCCTGTCTAATTACCGTATGAGCAGAACAGACTGCATTCACGCCCTCGGCCAGGGAGGAGCCCAACACAGGCCTGTGGCTCCGGGATACAGTCAATCAGACGAGAGCGAGTGAGATGAGAACCCTGAGCTGACAGCATTCCTCGGGAGACTCACAATTAACAGCAACTGGTTTCACTTTTTGGAAGGAAATACTGCTAAGGCTGGATGCTGACGTTCTTGATATTGTTATTTGCGCCACATTCGTGCATCTGATTAAATATTGATTAACATTAATGAGACTGCAGCCCCTCCCCCTCTCCTTCCACGCCAAAAAAAAACTGTCCCAGTTTTTCCCAACGATCCAAATAATTGAACAACTGTTTTAGGAGCGGTATAGACACAGCTGTAGATGTGGAGGCTGGTGATGCAGGTTTTTTTCTTGCTTTTCTTTGCCTTTTTTTCTTTTTCTTTTTTTTTCTCCACAGCTCCCTGAGGTTCACTTGATATGTTGGGGTTTGTTTCTAATGAGCTGCCTGCTGGCTGGGATGCAGTTCCATTTCAGAGCAATTACAGTGGCCGTAATCTACAGCAAGCCCTCAACATGCCAACTCCACCTCCTCCCCGTATCGGGCTCCGGTCTCGCTGCCTCTGCTGACTGACCATAAGCAGGGAGCACTCACATTAAGCAAGGCCTGTCACAGCTGAATGAAGGCCCTGCTGGACAGAGTTAACCAGCACGACGGGAGCTGACATTTGTTCATTTGGATGTGTTAAACACAGAAGCTCATAAAACATCGCTCGAGCCCGGCCGCTCAGCAGCTGGATAATTACTTTCAGGCAGCCAGAAGACAAACACGAACGCGAGCGCATTACGGGGCTTCAGCTCAATCTTTTCTCCGTCTGCTTCTGTTCTCGACGCTTTCCTGCCTTGCTTCAATCAGTCTATCGCATCTTTTCCTCCTGCTCTCTGTCTTCAGTCTTGCACGCAGGTGTAGATGCTATTGTTTGAGGGAATACTCAAAATGCAGAAGGCGCTACTAAATGTAAAATGAGCAACAACCTTAATACCATCCACATTTGAGCTGACCACAGATAGCAGATTGGGTGGATAATGACATCAATATACGGCGAATACGGAGCTTATGGATATTAATCAGCTAAATCTGAGATCGAGAAGTAGTCTTCCTAGAGTGTCCAGTCACTTTTGTCCATTAATATTCATAAGCCATAGATGTTATGCTATTTTACAATTAAAGTCAATTTTACGTTTGCTCAGGTATTTTTTTTACTTTTTTATACGTATAAATGTTATATTAGATAGTTTTAATTAAATTATCTATCTAATCTATCAAAAATTTACTTCCTCGTTTATTGTTATTACATAATTTTTTTTTACTTGTACATGAATTCAAAACAATCAGCAGTTCTGTGACTGTAGTTTCAGCTGACAGGTTCAACTAAAGTACTTGACATGTAATCTTCATTTAAAAAAAAAAAAAGAGAGAGCAGTGCTTTAATTACCATAGACATTTAGGGGGACAATCCCCAATAATTGGATATGGCCAAATTGAAGGTTGAAAAAGTGTGAGGTAAGATGTAATATTTAACATTTGGCAACTGTTTTTTTTTTAAATGTAAGGAAATATCCAGTCAGTGATGCAAACTATTCAAGTTATTTGTCAAATGTTGCTGTTTTGAATTGAAAATCTCATATTATATCATTTATGTAATTCATGTATTGTAATTTATAATTCAATGTCAAAAACAAGAAACTTTAACATAGCCATTTATGCATATGATTAAGATTCAATGTGCATATTAAAAAATGTATTAAATGTATTACTTTACAAAAGATTAAATTTCTTTCACTAATATCTTCCTTTTTCTTAATTTGCTTTAAATGATTTAATTCCTTTAAATAAAAAGACATAACATTTGTGACAGTACCCGCTTCTCATATAATATGCAGTAATGGTAAACTTTCACACTAATGCATATAATTTATTTATTTATTGGACAACTGATTTTCCCCAAACTGTCAATTTCTATCTCTGGACGAATTTCAGAATCAGTCAACAGGGATGTGGGCTGACCACAGAACAATTTTATGACCAAAGCAAGTGTTATGACATCCTCACAAAAATACTGTATCACACGCAACACCCTTCCAGAAATGAAACAAAACCACCGTCACTATAAAGATGCTTCAACTGAACTGTAAAATGCTCAGAGAACAGAGGGTGCCTTTGCAACGCAGCCACGCTAAAGAAAAAAAAAAAGGGACAGGGAGAGGATTGGTAAATTGTGCAACAGCTGCAAAAGCAAACAGACATTATTATGAATGTGAGAGACTAATCACTCTTCTACACACAAACACACAAACAGGAACACATGTGCCCAGCAAGGCCCGGCAGATGGTCCCCGCCCCCATTTCCATACACGCGTCGCCTCTCTCTCTCTTTCTCTCCCTCTCGTCCCTCAGCAATCTCCCACCTCATTCTTCCTCTGCCTTGCGCTCTATCTCTCTCTCCCAGAGGGCCATGCACCGGTGCACAACACGCACACATGACCTAGGACATTCACTACCCTCTTGTTTGCATTCAAGCAATAACCAACTTCCACTAAGAGCATGCAAACAGAGCAGACAAAAGGATGTGATCATTTAGAGTCATGGCCCATGACAAGCGCAATAGCCCTGGCCTTTACCTGCCTGTCAATGCTTACTGAAGGGTTTGAAAACTCATCAGGATTTGATGACATGACCAATCTCTCATTTCAGCGACTCTCGGAGGGCTGCGAGATGGGAAGTGGATGGAATAAATGAAGCGCTACACAAAAAGCCAAGGATATAGATTTCAATGCCATTCAACAATACAAATTAAACTTTCTGGTTAGCTTTTAATGCAGCTTGATTGAAAAGATCAGAGATCAGCTCTGAAAACAAATCAGACACAAAAAACTACAGCATCTATGGAGGGGGGACATCTATGGATGGGGGGGGTTCTTATTGAAGGTTAAATGTTAAATTCACTGTATTTGTTTGAACATACTCATATCGTTCTCTGCATATTTGCACTTTCAGAAACCTCCCCCAGCACAATGAAAGGACAGGTTCACTCTTAGACCTGAGCTCTTAATCATCTCCCATTTATTTTTGACGCTTAAAATATTTTTGAAAATCAGCAATCAATCACTTTGTGTCATGCTAACCCAGTAAAAAAAACCAAAAACCTGCAATTGATTTCCAACGCTATTTCAAAAATGAAATAATGAAATTAACCATAATTTGATTTGGCGGAATGTCTGAATTTAAATGAAATCTGAACACTACTCTTTTGTTGAGACTGAGGACTGAGAGGAGAAAAATAACATGAATACTGAAGCCAAAAGAGCCATTAAAGAAATAAAGCAGCACTTTTTAAATTGACACAAGCCTTGCTTTTGAATGGGTAGTTGACACATAACAAGACCTTTTTAAAATAAAAACATCACGATTTTAATTTTTTCACAAATTTTTCATGAATATACGAGTGTATATTCTTTCTTTATTTTTATTAGTCATTTTAAAATGCCCTACATTTGACTTTTTTTCATCAGTAATGAATTTTAAAACTACAAACATTCCATGTAGTCTTTCAAAAGAACAAAAGGTTACAAAAGCAGAATAAAAATGTATCATAATAAAATTCATTTAGAAGTATATTTTCATTTTAAAAGGGTCTTTCATTTTAGTACACCATTTATAACATTTATTTATAGTATTTAGCATAGCATTTCACCTCTCTACATAATTACAGTTAAAAAGTGTACAGAAAAAAAAAATTAATTAAGCTGCATAAATATCTAGTATTTACACACACACACACAAGCTCGATAGACTAGCCCAAAAAAAACGACACACAAATACACTGCTACAAAACGTCACCTGGTCTGAATCACGGGTTTTATTTTTATTACTTTGATGCATGAGCCTTTTGAGAAAGAAACAGGGAAAAGCAGAAGTGTCCAGGAGGCGTGATGGTGTATGGGTGCGCTGGGTACTTAAATAAATGAACAGCACTGAGCAGATGTAATGGAAAGGAAAGAGAGAGGAGCAGTTACGCATAGTCAGCACAGATGGGAGCAGCGAAGAGAGAGAGAGGAGTGAGATGGGGGCCGTAAAAGATCTGCTGAAAGAAAGCTAGAGCCATGTGACTTTGGGCTGGATTGATTTTAGCCGTGAAGACCAGGCGACCACACCTCCCACACCGCCCACTCCAGGTCAGGCTGGGGTCCTGCGGCAGGAGGGAGATAGGAGCGGGTGCAGGACGCCCCCGGCTTTAAGGGTCAGGTGAGGTCTATCTGGCAGCTGCTTAAACCTGCCCCGCTACTGACACAAGCACTGTACAAAACGCCCTAGTCCTGAGGGTGAACGCAAACAAATAGCGTTAGTAAAATGTGCTGGGAAAAGCACACATACAGTATACGTATGGATAGCACATGCTATATATGCACTGACTGCTGGGCCTTTTAATAGAAGCAAATAATTAAACGTCTCTGTTCAACATGAAGCTGTCGCTAAGAGATGCTCTGGTTTTATTAAGTAATTACTTGCGCTGATGAAAATAATTCTGCCAGTGGATGCAAACAATCCATAAGTACTCCAGCTTACAGGTCCCGCTGATACACAATAAAACATAAGCTATTCCTAGACAACATTGTTCCGCATGCCACGAACACGTGACCCACATGTAAAGAAAGCAAATCGAGAAAAAAAATAAAGTCGCGTCGTCTCTGCCTAGTCCTGAATGAGACCCCAGCTGTAGTGAGATGTATTCAAAATGTCTTGCATCTCAGCTATAAATAGTCTCAAAGACCCAGATTCCCAGTTCACTCAGCACACGTGAACGCGCACACACACTCACACACGGAAAAACAGAAATGCTTGTGCAGGCACATAAATATTTGAGAAACAGAAAACTGAAAATCAAGTAAACCAATCCCACCAATCCCAGCTAAAAGAAAAGAAAAAGGATTTAGCCAAATACAAACTCAGACTAAAATAAATTGAAACAAAAAATTGCTGATATATAAAAACAAAGCAACTTTTGTGATAACAAGAAAAATGATTAAAATGACTTCACTTCATGCAACCTGGTACTGAAGCATCATACATTTAAAGTAGCATCTGTTCTCCCATAGAAATGAGTGACTGACATACTCTGGCTTGATTAGAGAGATAAAACCTGTCTCTTTGTTAGAAAAAAATATATATTTATCACTCAGATGTATTTGCAATTAAACTGACATGGAATGCAATTTCTATTGGATAAGACAAAGGTTAGAGATGTCACTGAAGGTTAATGGTGGCTCGGTGCGACAGATGAAAGTTAAATGAGATCACTGATCTCAGTCACGTCGAGTCTGGAGAGAGACATGCACTGGCACATAGGATCTGATGACTGATCAATACCATAGATTAACTTTTGATTTGATAAATCCCCTTGAATTGTCATCACTCCAGGAGCCGACTCACTGTTTGGAAAAGGCACCGATGACAATCAAGTGTATCAGATAATCAGGGGATGAAAAGACGCCCAAGGGTGCAGTCTAGCACATTAATGACTCTAAAATTAAAAATCTGTTTGTTTTTTTTAAAGATCCAAGTTCTTCATAAATGAGATTTAAATATAATCTAATAAGCGTAATTATAAAAAAAAAACACATATCAAAAATCGCATTAAACAGACACATGCACACGCAATATGCTGAGCACATGAGGATATCATGTAGCAAAGTCATAAGAGTCAGCAGAATTGTTTATCACACAGTAAAACCACACAAAGTGTTTTACCTCTACAAGAAGTGGAAAATCAGCTCACACTCTTTCAAACAACCTTAGGATGCGTAGTTATATATAGACTACTTTTAAGGCTTATTCAAAACAGATGACATGTCAGATTATTTATTTAAATTGATTGTGTGCAAACTTAAATAGCGACAGATGATTCACAAAAGATGCACGACCAAAACACCAACACACTAGTAGACAAAATCCCTCTCTTACAAAACTGTCCACTTTCATCTGTGTTCCACTTACACTTGGTCACACACCCACACTCACACACACACACACCGTTTGTGGCAAGCCGCTTGAACATTTATTCCTTACTAACTAGTATATATTTTTCAAGTTATTAGCACTTGTTTATTTTATTAGCAGTAAGTAACCCAACAGTGACTAGTAACTTTTCAAGTTTCACAAGATTACAAATTCATTAGATTCTATAAAATAGTGACTTGTATGCATTCCTGGGGCCAGTTGCATAAACATAGCCACTAAATTAAGACTGTGTCTTAAGAACTAGTTTAACCAACTAACAGTAAACCAAGAGATTCAAATTAGACCATTCTACCATTTTGTACCTGAGTTTAAAAAAGTTAATGACCTGTCTTGAAGAAGAAGAAAAATTGTGATAAGAAGTTTATGCAACTGGCCCCAGATTATGAGCCACTAGCACCTGCTTATGAGAAACTATCCTTATTGTTATGGCCAGCATATCTTACCACAACAGTTACAGTTGCTTTTTCACTTGTCTTACATAATGACTAGCCCAAACAGCTACTTTGAAGCTCAATTAAACTTGCTAGTAACAACTGAAATGTAATACTGTCTAAGCAGTGGGCTACCAGTGTGTGGAATATACACTACTTGAATAGTTACTATTGAGATGGTAACTACTAGAAAAGGATGTACTAGAGCCTAATTAAGTAGCAGCTAGCAACTAGCTTAAGAGAATCAGTACAGGCATCTAACGAATTGTTACTAACATTAAAGCCACTATCCTTTAGTAATAACTAAAAAGATATGCATGCTAAAACAGCTTGCCACAAACCGCGTTTCGCATATTCGGCACCGGATTCCGCGGGCTCTGAGAGGAGCTCACTCACTCACCTGCTGTAAGTACATGAAAGTCAAGGCACAGGAGAGCTGAGGACACATGTCCACGTTTGGCAGGGCGACGCACGTTCCGCCCGTCAGGGGATGCTGCATTGTGTTTGCGTCCGCTCGTCCTGTCCTGGCCGCCGAGTTTCACGGGGTTTTAAAGACTGCTTTAAGCAGGATCGGTTGCTGTTATGAAGCCTTGAAGCAGCAGTGTGCGCAAACGCGGCTGAATAACCGGCTACGAGAGAATGTGGATGTTTGAGCGCGAGCGTCCCGGTGCTGAGCGAAAACACAGCGCGCGTCTGTTCTTGTCCGTGATGATTTGAGTAAAGCCCTTGTAAATATGCAAGACACTCTATTCAGTCCGTTTCTGGCGCTTGTAAATAAACTCAATCACGGGCAAGAGATAAGAGAGTTGGTGACTGGACGTAGTGAAGTTGAAGCGGGTGTGATTTTCCAATCGCTGTCAGAGGAGTCCGGGCGCACCGTCTGTTTCATTGAGCAGCATCTGAATCTCCGAGGCGAAGAGATGCGGGGCGGGGGCCAATCCTAAATCACACATTCATTTTTACCGGGGGTGGGGGAATCTCTTCATTTTTTTTTTCTCTTGCGAGAAACTGAATTGTCCTTAAAATGTATTATTATGGCGCCACATAAAGCGCGCGCATGGAACGAACCTCTCAGCACGTAAACAAACTGCCATCACATTTGTGTTCAATTAAAATCATTTCATATCAGCCTGTAATGCTTTGTGCTGTAAGGAAGACCTGCCCAACCTAATACCTTTACTGAATTTATATCACTTATAACACTATTTACTATTCCACTGTTAAAACAAATTAAAATATTTTACTGTGGATAATCACTGAATGAAGCTTCTCTTATAGCACTTTGAGTAAAATATTTATTTTTATTTTGTATAGTGTAAAATAGAATAAGTAAACAGTTTAACCCTTTAATGGATAGCTATATATGGGGGGACTAGACAATATTATTTCTTTGCACTATGTAGCCTATTTCAGTTGGACTTAGTAGGCTACACAATTTTTTTTTTCCTTTTTTAAATCATAATTATTATTATGAGCCCCTAACAGTTGAGTTATCCATAAAGGTTGCATTTAAATTTATCACTGTTTACTGACACAAATCATGTAAATAAAATCTCTGTTAATGAAAGAGATTACAAAAAGTGATTTGTTAAATCTGGGAGAAACCTGTAGTGGTGCTCACCTAACAGTATATAAACAGATGTATAAACATATGTACAAAAGCTAGCATACAAAAAGCAAAATGCATGACAATCTCTGTAAAACTTTAGATGTGTACATACTGTATGTGCTTTAAATTTGCCATGGTAACCATTTGTTCTGTCAAAATGTGATATGTATGTAAATGTTATAAGGACTGTTGTAACTACGGTAATTTGCTATTAGGCCACTGTTATCAAAAACATGTTTGATATGTAAAATATTGAAAAGAAAAAAAAAATCACTGACATCAATGCAGAACTGCAAGTGCACTCCTACTATGAACCATCTGGTTCATGATTTCCAATAAAAAAAAAAGATACTTGGCATACTTCATTTTACAATGAAGTTGATCCAGAAGCCCTCTGAAGCTACTGCATCAAAAATATGCTTGTCTTTGAGGATAAAAAATAAATAAATAAATAAAAAATCACAATCATAATCCCACATTATGATTGATTTTCAATGCATACTCCTGAAACAATACTGGTGAAAACTGTATTTTTGTGCACTGCAGTGGAAATTTATTTATTTATTTTTTTTTTTATTTTGAACTAATGATTTGACAAATGTGCTGATAGCCCTTTTAAAATACCAAGAAATAAAATGACTTTGGATGAGCCATATCAGTAACTATTTTTGAAAAAGGAAGCCTTGCACAAAAACGAAGAAAAACAAGGTTCACTGTGCAAACTGAGACAGTGACATATAAGGGCAACACAAGAGAATATCTGCTTATCTGAATCATAAAAGAACATTTGTGTGCACGCTAGGCCAAATGTGAGGTTCTAAATAATTAATTAAAGCACACAAATGTTTGAATTTATTGTTCATCACGCTTCTTTTAAAAGCACTCTGGCCCTTATCTCCCTTTCAGCAGCAAGGCCTTTATTGTAGATTCATTAACAGCTGTTAAATGTTAAATACAACTGATATTCAACCGACGGGCCAACCAAGGTCTAAGCAGAAAGTGCAAAGATATACAGTAGGGGAAAAAGAATTTGAATTATTCATGTTCTTTCTCTTTAATCTTTTTCCCTCCCTCTTTGCGCCACGTTACAACCTAAGGTGACTCGCAAATCCATAACAAGATTTCATATCCTTGTTACTTTAAAAGAGCAGAGTCATAAAAATCAATGTTTTTCTATGTTGCACGAGGGGCCGTAATTAAAAAGGGCTTCTGAGGAGCCGGCAGACATGTATTATGGAGAGGGCAGCAGACTGCTTTGCTCCATTTTACTCTTTTTCTTCTCCACCCCACTCATAGCCTGAAGGCAAGACTATTTCTTCCCCCTCCCCATCCATAGACGTCTTCTCGGCCTTTCCTCCTGCATTCCTCCATTTTTTTTCCCCTGTCTTGATGCTACAGAGTACAAAATATTAACTGGACCGTCAACCAGTGCATTTTTTTTTTTTTAAGAAATAAAAGAGCATTCGGCCAGCATTTCATCGCAGATAGTAGTGTTTATTTCGCTGTGTGTCACTGTGCCTTTGACATGTGATGAGGCATGGCTGCCCTTTGCAGCGTGTCTGTTGTCTTCGCCTTTACTGAATAAATAAGCAGGGACTGCATATTGAGAGAGAGAAACCTCGTTTATCTCTTTGTTTGTCAGTGATGGCTCTCTCTCAGATTTCTTGTGTACATTGTGTTATTGGTCTGTCTGTGATGGGCAGAAAGAGGGGGGAGAGCGGGTGGAGGGAAGCAACAACGTTTCTAAAGCTTGTGTGCTTTTTCTTTTGCACTGTATGGTACCAGAGAACAGCCTAATGTCAAATTCATTCAAAGAATAGCACGATTCTATTAAAAATGAAATGAGTGAAAGCTCTGATCTTTGCCATGCTGGAAACTGGTGAAGTTTCTGGGTTACTTAGATAACAGTTTACTACATATTTCTACATCAGATCTTTTGGCATCAAAATCAAAACAAAACAAAAACAAGTAATTGGATTCATAATGTCTGCAATAAAATGCAGAAAATGATTGTTTATCCAAAAATAAAAATTCTGTCATTATTTACTTGTGGTTGTTCCAAACCTGTATGCCTTTTTCTTCTAAGGAACATAAAGAAGGCATTGTAAATAACGTTTCAACTGTATATTGCCTAAGCAATGAAATTCAGTGAAATTGCATTAAAAAAAATAAGAAACAATCAAACACTGAAACATTTTCAAAATACTTCGTCATAGAGGTTTAGACTGATATGAGTGTGACTAAATGAAGATAGAATGTTTGATTTGGGTGAACTGTCCCTTTAAGACATATTTCTTAGTGAAACATAATACAGTATTAAGTCATGTAGGGCGGGACTTCACAGTATCCATTGGGGTTTGTTGGAAGTGTGTCAAGTGAGCCATGATATTATTGGCGAATATTATTTTCCCCACCCGCACAGCCTTGGTTACATCAGCAGAGGCGGAGAAAGTTATTACATTTTTGATGAAAGTTATACTTTTCCACCCTTGCATTAACATGCACAGACTAACGTACAATAAGACCAGGAACAATTCGAGATACAGCTTTAGATAGCTTTAAATACAGCTTTAGATAGCTAGTCAATTTTGGACAAGCACCAAAATAACAACAAAAAATATCCCTTTTCCACTTAGATGGACCTGAACATACAGTATTACCTCTGTTAAACGTTTTCCACAATCAGTGCTTTTATATAACCGCACAACAACAATAGAAACCACCCCAGAATAAGGAAGAAACCATTTAAGGTGAGAAGAAAATTTAATCATACCCTGAGCTGGAAAACAGTTCACGGTTATTTCAAGCTTTTACTGTTTAGATTGAATTTCACAGACATTTTATAGCTTCAGTAACTGACAGAAAAGGTGAGCTCGGTGTAATAACTGCTATTGTGTGCCATGGTACACGTCAACACTAATGAGAAGGGCCTGCTACATATGCACCTGAAGGGAAAAAAAAATAAAAATCCTTGTCAGTGGCTAATCCTTAATACTTAGTTTGCTTTGCCGTTGCTCATTTGCAATACACGCTTGACGCTCTGTTGTGGCGTTATCAGTTAGATCTGACAAACACGAATACAAATCCCTCCCCATGAATTGTGTTTCTAAAAGCAGCCTGCTTCCCACCACACCACAACAAATTGACTCTCCTGTTAAAAGGCAACATGGTTGGTTGTTTCCATTATGTTTTTTTAATTATTAATGGCAAGCTCTCAAAGGCGCACCAACAGGAAAACAAAGTCAAAGATGGAGATGTGTTTTGCTAAACAACAATCCGGCACGTACTTGTGACATTTTCGATCAAAACGACAACTAATATCCCCTTGTTGTCCCTTTTAGAGGGCAAAACACGAAAGAAAATCCACACACATATGACAAACAACACATCCCTCAGATGTTTGCGACGAACCACGGCAGCTTTCGTAGGTGCGACGCAACTTTTGGCGTGTTTAGATCCCTCCGAGTGTCTGAGTAAATGAGCTGTGGCAGTGCTTGCCACATTGTCATTTAGGATCAGGTTGGGTGTATTTCAGTAGCAGGGTGTGGAGCTACAGGCCTGGGCTCCATTTCAGCCTGTGCACCCGATGTGAGCATCACCATCGCTGACAGACTAATAAGGAAGGACTGGCTGCCTCCACCCTGTGTCAGGAAGTTGACAGGACTGCAGCAGGTGCTGAACGTGTAGGGAAGATTGATGAAGTCACATGGAGGTGGATTGCAGGGAGCCGGTTTGGTCATTGTTAGTGTTATTTTTCATTACGATCCCAGCTTGCTTAATGTAAATCCTAAGTCAGGATGATGGCTAACATCCTCAGCCACAGCGTGATGGGTTTTGTGCAGAAAAATCAGCCATTATCTAGCCAGGCTGAGCAGGAACCGATGAGCCAGGCGTTCAGACTGTGATGGCTGAGACTCATTGTAAATAGTATTGTTTGTTTCTCCCGGTCGGTGGAGAATGCAGGCAACTTCTCCAATCATTTCCAATAGGAAAATAAAATAAAAAACGCCACAACCGAATAGGCGCGATAGATTTTCTCCATTCTGGGCTGGAAATAGAAGTGCGGGACCACGGCGGGCACGAAGTCTGGCTCGGTCATGGACTGCATAGGAATTCAAACCTTCCGTCTCCTGATATGTGCCGCTTTTCCAAACGCCACAGACGGCCGCATCAGCAACGATCAGCGCCGGGAGGCTAATCAGAGATTCCTTGCCGCTCTTTTACTTTGCACATCGCACAATTTGGAAAAGTCAGTTTACATGACAGTAATTACGGAAACAGATGGGGCTCCGGCAAAAATACGGCGGCGCAGAGACAATGGGCCCAATGCATGGGGGACTTTCGGGGGCAATGAGGAGTGCAGGCAGATTGCATGGCAGCTGAGACTGCCTTTCATTAGCACTTGAGTGTGCGTCTGGAAGCAACAGAAATGCGAGTCGTTTGTTACCCCGCTGCTGTCTGCGCTAGGGGCCTGCAAATTGATTACTGGGTGGGACGAGGCAAGCGATCCTTAGCACCTCCACACAGCTGGTTACCTAGAGGAGAAGCTGCAGCGACGCTAGCTGTCCACCCCCAGCTTTGGCTTGACAGCAGCTGCTGATCTGTGCTCATTTCAATGCATTAAGACTTTGCTGTCTTTTTAATTGGCAACAAAAACAATCCCATCTCACCGTTAATCACCTCTGTGGAAACGTGCGGGGGGAAGAAAAAGAAGAGAGAATCGGTGCCATTTCTTCTTTTTCTATTTTCTCCCTTTTTTCTCTTTTCCAGTGTTCCCATATATAAAAACCATGGAAACTGAATATCCTTTAAATAGAAGACAAACGTTCAGAAAAGATGGAGGCCAGCGGTAGAGTGCTAATTAGATGTTTGTGGGTGCTAAAATCATAACAAGTAATGCTGAAGTGTTTTTCTACCAATTAGTTCTTCGGTTCATAATCGAAACCCCAAAAGGTTCAGAGCAGATATATACGGGCTATAAAAAAAACAACGCACTAAAAGGATGTTTGTACAAACAGGGACAGGGGAAGGGTTGTGGACAGGGCCGGGGCGAGGGCGTGCGCTCTTTATGCCCAGACGGCGATTCGGAGCGACATCTTAGAGAGCTGGGGCAAACGGCGTGGATGACTTCCCCGTGCTTTCACCAGGCACTGCCATTAGAGTGCTTTAGCTTCCATTAACGTGTCACTTTCCTTTGCTGCAGAGCCCATGAGGAGGGGGCGATTCGTTCTGACAGGACCAGGGGCTGTCACATGCAGTAACGGTTCAGCACCGACCAACAGGAAAAGCCTCAGAGCTGACGGATCCGCGATCCATCAGAGCTGACATGCAGGCCTCCTCCACCACAGATCCAACTGAGGCGCGTGGACAGGAGTCCATTAATTAACCGCTTAATATGTGGAGCTCTGAAAGTCCTGCACCGCTGAGCATGGCGCTGTCTTGATTCGAGCGAGTTAAAAGAAAAAGAAAAAAAAAAAATGAAAAGATACAGCGCGTAAAGAAAGATTCACTCCAGTAATGAAAAACCTTACCAACGCTGACATAAATGACTTAAAAGGGATTCAGTCTGCTTATGTGTTACATTCACATGGACATTCTATAATTAGTGGATTGTGTGATTCTATAAGAGCTGTTTCAAATGCAAGAAAATGAACTGACAAAAATATTAACTAACACAAGCATGTTTTGATTTTGTCAACGATAACAAAGAATGTGGCGGAAAGCGTGCATCATAATGCTAATTAAAAGATTTTCAATTAAAACATTGTTAACGAAAACATGTAGAGAAAAATAAGATGAACAATGAACCAACACTGAACACTAGTTTTGAAGAATTGCTTTAAATATTCCAGGAACTGACTCATTTGAGCTGGATGTGTTAAAGCTAAACAATGAATGATCATTGGTAAACTGAAAAAGTGCTTTACTAGTGGGACGAGATTAATCGGATATACACAATATGCATAATGTTACATACTGCATATCAGCATAAAATGGCGCAAACACACAAATAACCTTGAAATGTGTGAATTTGTATATCACTTATAATAACTAGAGTATATAGATTTGCAGAGCTATAATAGTGTGCTTGATATGCTGTGTTATTTCAATGTCTCACATTTACCAGCTAAAATTAGATATCATTTATTGTTAGTAAAACCAATGAATGTAAAAAATATTACAGATGAAGTGAAATAATATTTTCAGGAAAAAAAAAAAAAAAATTCTAGGAGCGTTAAACTGTGAGCCACATTTGAAGTAAATGGGTTTCACTGACGTCTCCATCTACTGTATAATACAACAGCGGGTCCAAGTACATCAATATTGAGAAAGTCTTGCGAAGGGCTGCTGCGTTGAAGTCATTAGCATATCATTAATTAGCTTCCCACTTCCTTATGAAGATTGCAAAAGAGCAAAGGCCCTCCGGAGGGACTCGCCTTCATTTAAGTGGCAGCGTGAGGTAGGGAACAATCGGAGGAGTACTCGTCTCCCGAGACCACTCCCTGTAATCATCAGCTGCTGCTCTGAGACACGCCCTGCTCATTCATACACCCTCTCACACAACCAACCCACCACGGCACCTGTAATTCAAACACCAGCTAACCCAGCAGCTGGCAAATTATATCAAAATGTCTGATGTTTGCGCTGAACTTCGGAGCCAGTCAGTCTTACTAAAAGGAGGACAGATGGTACCGTTTCTTCTGTTACTTTTAGCGTGTACAGGCAAACAAACCGGCTTCGCCGTCATGATGTTTTATGAGATTTGACAGAATGAAATCTTGATGCAAACCATTACGGACATCACACACCAACTGAAGCAATCTCCAAATAAACTTCAGCAAGGTTTAGCCTTACACTCAACATGTTACAGCAATGTTACTACTGCTTGAAGGCATTATTTACCCAATCAATGTACATTTTGCCATCATTTATTTTTCTTTGTCATTCCAAACCTGTATCACTTACTGTCTTCTGTGGAACACAAAAGATGATGATTTGAAAAACAGTTTTTTCCATACAATTTAAAGTCAATGGGGTCCAAAAGAAAGTCACACAGAAAAAACCCACTAAGACATTTCTCAAAATATCTTCTTTTGTCTTCCATTGAAAAAAAAAAGTCAGGTTGAAATGACATGAGGGTGAGTAAATAATGACAAAATTTTCATTTTTGGGTGAACTACCCCTTTAATGAAGCCCAAAATCAATTAGCAAACTCTAAATGGTCCATCCATTTCCAATCACCGTGTTCTCCTGTAAGCTCATCAATTACCTCGCTACTTAAAATAACCGTCGTTCGTACTATATTTCCGAGCTTATTGGTCCGACTCTCGCTGCTCATTAAAGGCCTCTCCATTTGTTTGCTCACCGCAAAGGTCCTTAAATCTGCCACAACATACAAAAAGAGGCCAATTCCACTTTTCCCTGCGGTGTTAATTGAGGGAGCACGCTGTCTCCTGATTAATTATGTCAATGTATAAGAAACATCCTCTTTTCCAGTGCTGCATAAAAAGAAGTTTAGGTCTGAGCTTCCTTAAAGCAATGCACAATGAGCTTAACTAGTAGCCCGTAGATTACATCTGGACATCATGTCAGTGTCTTATTATGACAGGCCTTGACCGGAGATTTCACCCCTCTGTCGCCCCGGGGCAAATGGGATCAAGCTCTTCCCGGACAGAGATAAATTCACTTCTTGAGTGCAAGCATTTCTTGAGGGATGCAATTCGAGTGTTAACGTGATGTAACACAATATTGCGTGTTACAAATAACACAAGGTGTTAATAAGTGAATTGTGAAATGTAGTGGAGAGACCGACAGAAATGGGTAGAATTATTTGGTGAACATGTTGAGGAAAACACACACACACACAATGCTCTGACATGTATAGTCTTAAAGCTGGCTTGCAGTAATTACCCAGCTGCTGAACTACTAGGGTGGCAGGAATGAAAATGAGTACCAATTATTAAATGCACCACAGAGAAGATAGAACACTACAGGAGGTCCACAATGGGACTCATGTTGCTTTGCCATAGCTCCATAAATGCTAAACGACTCAGAAAAGCATTAATATTCCAACTGTTCCATCACTGATTCCAATTTAAAAGAAAAGCGAGCACCTAGATATCATTCCAGTCAATGAGACGCCTCTAAAAACTATTGCATTAGCCGCCTGATGCATTCCAATGAAGGTTTCACACCTGTATGGAATGCATTGCACTTCCTCTCAGAGTGTGAGACAACAGGAAATAGCCACACACTGCATCTTACCACCAATAAATGTGAAAAAGTGGATCTTACCCACTCCGCAAGGTGTGTAGATTAAAACAAAAGAACTGAGGGAAAGAGATCCAGCAACACTTGCGGGCAAAAACTTAATTATCATCTTAAACATAACCACAGGACTTCATCAGGATAAAAATAATGTGCAAATTAAAAATTTGACACAACAAATCAAACTTTATGAACACTTTACACGTGTTATTTGTTGTTTCAAATCTTTAATGCCTTACGGCCAAAATCATATTATTACAATCTTCATATTACAAAGAATACTGTATATTCTTGATACATTAAAGATATTTCTTGAGAGAGTAAATTTACAAATCTTAGTAGGATAATATAGGACAACTGGGTTGGAAAATATATTAATAGATAGAATATTTATACATAAACAACACACAATTAATTATTGTTGTTATTAAAACATTTTAGCAGAAAGACTGAAAAAGTCAAATGTATGTGTAAAATGTAATCCAATAATCTTTGTTTTATTTACAACTTTAATTCACATTATTCTTATAATTTTTTCCCCTTATTTTAAGACTAAACCTCAATACATTTTGTTAGCTTTATGTTTAAACAAATACAAAAAGTGGTCAATATGGCCAAAAAAATTGTCTAGTGACAAAAAAATAAATACAATTGCCCATGACTAAGAAAAAACTATTGTCCACAGGTATTGCTCAATCTGTTTCCCCCAATAAATGTGACCCATTCGTTCTGTCTTTTTTTCTTTCAAGCTACTCCTCTTGCCGTTCGCAACGACTCCCTTAACGTTCACACTGTATTATCCTGGGACTTATTAGGTAGCTATATCGTGCCAGCACTCATACTCAGATAACCCTTACCTGGTCTTATCACCGGCACACAAAAGCATGGGATCAAATAGGCCTCCATGTAATCCATCTTTGTCAGCGGCATTACGGAAATTACCTGTCACAACCATCATGGTCGAGATTGTGTGATTAAACACAAACTTTAGAAATAAATGCCCAAGGGCAGCAGAACATGGGTCTCAGCAAAGTATATTTCAATTGAGACCCCCCTTCCCCTCCACCATTACTCATTAATTGCTCAATTCTACACGGAGGAATTACGAACGACACAATGTTCTCTGGAAGTAAAAAAAAAAAAAAAAAAAAGAGGGCAGACAGAATGTGGGAGATCATCACAGACTATTGCTTGTAGCCGCAGAATGATCTTTCATTATCTTTAATTCAGATAGGCAGTGTTTTCTGTCATTCCACTGGGCTTGTGACAGAGCTGGAATTGCTGTTTCTAAAATAGAGCTGAGAAGTTAAATGGATTTAAACCTTTGTTCACCGCAGTCTTGTGTGCAGGCCGCACTTAATGGAAATGAGTGTCTGTGTCTGACAAGATTGGAGGTGCACGTGCTGACCTGTCTCTTAAAAGAGAACTGCTGTAATTCATAGTACAATTAAAAGACGTTGTCACGTCAAGCTCTCACTCCCTTTCTTTTGGTCTGCGCCTACCGTCTCAGTTCCACAGAGAAGCTGAAGCTAATTACATTAACGTTAAGACAAACGTCACATTCCAACACATACACAGACGTTTAATGCTTACATACTTATGCTCGTATCTTAATTGCGTCCGCACACCTGCATGCATTTACAGAAACTGGAAAAAGATGAGTGAAAGTGTTTTATAATGGCATTTCTTTAATTATGAGCATGTGCATCAAACAATGTGTAGCTAGCTAATGTGTTTGTACAATGTTTACGTCCTGACAATACATATAAAAAATCATCTAAACTGTTCAGAAAAGTTATTGTGGCTCTCTATGTGACAGTCATGGTCACCAAGTGGCTTTATCAGACTTTACTGCTTGAAATCTGTTCACGCAAGTTTCAAAATGCGCTATTTACTGCTGACAGAAATCACTTCTGAGCATTCAAAACTGTGTGGCTTATATTTTGTTGAGTTATTTATTTTTCAACTTCTGTTTACAAGGTTAGCTTAAAGGTTCACTCAATTTGGATGAAAGACCTTGCAAAATTGCAAAATGACCTTGTTCTGCGGCGTTCTCAGGCTGCTACAGAGAGGAATAGGAATAGAAATATTCAACATTTAATCCCAAGGATTCACTCTGACTCCAAAGGAATATTTTGTCCTTTGAGAAATAATTCATGCAATATGTGTGGCAATGAAAATGATATAAGGTTAGGCATTAGATATTGATATAATAACTTATTTAGTGTTATTCGTATAATGGACTCGATTATGTCAAATTTAACATTTCTTTAATAAATTATAAGATGAGTGAGAGTAAAAATGTCACCTCATCTTTATGGATCAAAGTTATATTCTACGCCTATCAACTGTTCCCATAATTCTGATTAATACCCCTGTCCGTTTCTTAGGGAAAATATATTCATAGTCACACTGTCTTTTTTGCCGCATCTTTTTTCATAGTGGACAAATCTGCCTTTAAAAATTCAGAGGTCTCAACACTTGCTGTACGGAAGAGCCCATTACTTTCCCGGTTTCACTGTGAACTCTGTGCACTGGTTTATTCCTGAGTGATCAAAGAGTGCCAAACTGTCAAAACCCAACAGTCCCGAAGACCAAGGTACAGCACATTTGATTTTTCAAGTCATCGAATACACAAACAGGCCTGCACAATAGAGAACTTTTTATTCTTCAATCCCTTTAATGTCTAGGTCTTCGCTGAAGCGCTACTTTATAAGTTCTGGGGTCAGTAAATAAGAGTATTATTAAACATGGCTGTCAGCAAACCGAACAAGCTGAAGCGGTGGACAGCTTCCTACTAAATTATTTACAGCACGACATGCAGCATGAATTTGTTATTCTGTTTCTTTAGGTCCCACTATAACAATGCAGAGCTGCGGCGTATCTCTGCGCATTCTCCACCTGCTCTTCTGCTCTGCACGTTACACCCATATGCCACTGCTAGCAGCGGGTGGACACAACCAAACATCATTAGCTTCAGACGCAGCAGGAAACACTCAAAACTAAGAATACGCCAATCAATGAGACGGACTAGTGGTTTGTTTTGGATCCAAACCGAGTCTTGACTATCATAAGACTTACTTGCTACTGCACTGTACAATTATGACTACATATGTCTGGGCCTGCATGGAATCTATACCTTTAACAGCTGACTACAGATCCCAGACCACTGTGTGTGTGTTTGTTTATTAATTATTTGGCTAAACAATGCAAAAATCAATTTCACAAAATCCTGCACAAACTGCAAAGAATAAATATATACACACTGGTCAACATTTAAAATGGATCAAAACCTTCCATCAAAGTTGTCCCAAAACCTAAAACCAAAGCCTAAAATGCGTTCTTGTCTCAGGACAGCTTTGCTGAACTTAAAATGTTGACTACTATATATATTAAATATATATACACAGGTATATATACACTTTTTATATATTTATAATAACTAAATTAATAATTTAACTTTGCAAGGATGCACTGAATTTAAAGTAAAGAACTATGTATTGTTGCAAAAAAAAAAAAAAAAAAAACATGAAAAACATCACAATATTCCAGTTTCTGCAAAATTGCACAATTTAGCATATTTTAATGATTTCTGAAGGATCATGTGACATTGAAGTTTGGAGTAACATTTTAAAATATATTACAATAGAAAACAGTTATGTTAAACTGTAATAATATTTCACAGTATTACAGTATTTAAAGTATTTTACCACATACTGTAAATGCAGCCTTGGTGAGCATAATGATGTGTGCACACCAAAAGCAAAGCGAACATTCGCATCGCGTTACTTGCTCTAGCTTGCTTGTGGGATGTTTTTCACGTCACTTGTGCGAATGAAAACATAATAATGCTCTCCTCCATTTTCTGATACAACCAGACATGTCAAACCGGAAGTGTCAATAAGCTCTTTGCTGATTGGCTTGCATAATAACGCACCATAGCAATTTCCCGCTCAAGTTAAAAAAAAAATTCAACTTGCACAGCAAATGTCGAACGTTTGCGGCAGTCATGTCACCCAATTTGCACCATTTGCGTTCACAGAGTGAATTTACATCTATCCGTGTCTTTGCATTGAATTTGTATGTAATCTACTCATGCAAATATTTAAATATGCTTTTGGTGTGCACACACCATAACAGACTTCTTTCAAAAAACATGAAACAAAACTTAACTGACCACAAACATTGCTACGCTAGTGTATTTACACGTTAATTTTTTCTACACCCCACAGGCAAGTTCTTATTTTTTTTCTTTATACATAAGCCTCACTAGATTTGGTTATATTTATACTTAAACTAAAAAAAAAAAAAAAAATAATAAAAAAAAAAAACACTGGCCAAGAGAAAAACCAATAAATTGGAAAAATGCATGCATGCCTCCTTATGTCCACTAAATAATAAGGCTACTGACAGATGTTTGATTTAAGTTTTTGTCATGCATTGATGGTGCAATTGGGTTGGGAAAAAATTGTTAAAAAGATTAGATGGTGAAAATTCAGTCTCACAAATCCATCAGGCGGAGTCATTTGAATAGCGTTTTGTTAAGATAAATGGACTGGTAATGTAACGGGCTCCTAGAAGAGGCCTGCGCTGAGATACGAGCTATTCTCTGTTGTTCCCCAGTGCCATCCCTTTTCTCTGCATGTCAATAGACTGAGAGGTGGAGCAACACTCCCCGTGGGCATCGCCTTTTCCATTTGGACTATTTGACACAACACCCTTTCTCCTTGCCTATTCAATCTGTGCCGGGCTTTCCAGTGAGCTAATGATGTTCCCTATTGTTTCAAAGGTTTCCTAGCAAATGGCATGTGTGTATATCTCTGTGTGTGTGTGTGTGTGTGTGTGTGTGTGTGTGTGTGTGTGTGTGAGGCGCCAAGCATGTGGGATGCTGGGGAGAGAGAGCTGACGCCCTCTGTGCTAAGATTGTGTGTGTGCCACAGCCGGAGTGTCTGGAAACTTTAAGCCTCCCTCACAGCTTGCATCCTGTCAGCAAAATTTTGCTAATATTGAAGCAAATTTGCAGCAATGGAGCAGAGCAGAAGTCATCACTATAAGCTAGGCTTTTTTCCTCCAACTGAGCTCGTTTTGTTTGTCTTTGTTTTTTTGCTTACTGTCATCGCGTTGTATTAATAACTAAACTGCACAATTAACCTGTGAGCGCTAGTGTATTTCTTAGAATACCTTTTCTTCATTAAGATTCCTACCCGTTAATTACCTCACGGCTCCGAGTGCTTCGTAGCCTCCCTTCTCTAATTACTAACTGAACTAGCAATGATTTATTAATTGTGTATGATTAGTGTATCTGCAAAGGCTAATGCAGCCACAACTTACTTTCAGTCTCACCCGGTCCCTGAGACACAAGCTTTCATCAATCAAAATCAATCAGCGTTTCTACACAGCTCGGTGGTTGTCGTGAAATGCTCTATTACGATGGAACGAAACTAGACTGTAATCCATACTATAATCCACGACGTACCTGCCTCGTTATGATCTCACTAAAAACCTATTACCTGATTGACTACTAACTAAATTCTTCAAGGGGACAATGAGGGTTATCAATCCGTGGATAAAACAGCGATGATTCTTAAAAGAACAGATCATACCAAAATTTCTGCCTTTATTTATTTACCCTCTTGACACTTCCTTCCTTCTATGAAATTTTGAAGAATATACTGAAAAGCACCATAAAAGCAATTTATACGATTAATTTGCTATGTAGTCAACTTTGGGAAAGAAAGGGACTGAAGTCTAAATAGATTTTCACAAAAAATCTTGACATTTGCCCTTCATGTTCTTCATGAGAGAAGCAACAGTGTTTGATTCATGGACCAAACCTCTTTCAAACCAGATCTTTTCAATGAATTGGTTGATTCAGTTCAGAAAACCTTTTTTAAAGATCCGTTCACAAAAAAGACACTGCTATATTCATATTTATGAACACACCAGGGAGAGCTAGGGCAGATGTCAAACTCTTCAGGGAATAATGACTTTAGTGTTCATCTTTAGCATTCCATGAAAGAAAGAGAATCAGGTTTGTAATGATAGGTGAAATCGCACAACAAAATGGGAACCCTGCTTTTGACATACAGCTACAGACTTAAAATGGCAATATTGGTTTATTCAAATGCATAGTTAAATTAGGATGGAGTAGATCACTGAACTTCTCATAATGAAACCAAAAACATTACCACTGCTAAGTTCTAATGCTCATTCATGCATTCCACTGACCTACAAAATCCCAGGACCAACAGTGGCAAGATATCAAATTATATACAGTGGGTAATATGAAAATATGAATGAATGAATGAATGAAGCATTTATATAGCGCTTTTATTGTGTATTGCTATACACCCAAAGCGCTTTACAATCATGTGGGGAGTCTCTCCTCAACCACCACCAGTGTGCAGCATCCACTTGGATGATGCGACGGCAGCCACAGGACAACGGCGCCAGGGCGCTCACCACACACCAGCTACAGGTGGAGAGGAGAGAGAGTCATAGAGCCAATCAAGTGGATGGGGATTATTAGGAGGCCATGATTGACAAGGGCCAGTGGAGGGAATTTGGCCAGGACACCGGGGTTACAACCCTACTCTTTACGATGAGTGTCATGGGATTTTTAATGACCACAGAGAGTCAGGACCTCGGTTTAACGTCTCATCCGAAAGACGGTGCTCATTTGTCAGTATTGTGTTCCCGTCACTATACTGGGGTGTTAGGACCCACACAGACCACAGGGTGAGCGCCCCCTGCTGGCCTCACTAATACCTCTTCCAACAGCTACCTAGTTTTCCCAGGAGGTCTCCCATCCAGGTACTGACCAGGCTCAGCCCTGCTTAGCTTCCATGGGCAACCGGTCTTGGGCTGCAGGGTGATATGGCTGTGGCAATATTCAGACCCCCTTAAATTTTTCACTCTTTGTTATATTGCAGCCATTTGCTAAAATCATTTAAGTTCTTTTTTTTTCTCTCAATGTACACACAGCACCCCATATTGACAGAAAAACACAGAATTGTTGACATTTTGCAGATTTATTAAAAAAGGAAAACTGAAATATCACATGGTCCTAAGTATTCAGACCCTTTGCTCAGTATTTAGTAGAAGCACCTTTTTGATCTAATACAGCCATGAGACTTTTTGGAAAAGATGCAACAAGTTTTTCACACCTGGATTTGGGGATCCTCTGCCATTCCTCCTTGCAGGTCCTCTCCAGTTCTGTCAGGTTGGATGGTAAACGTTGGTGGACAGCCATTTTTAGGTCTCTCCAGAGATGCTCAATTGGGTTTAAGTCAGGGCTCTGGCTGGACCATTCAAGAACAGTCACGGAGTTGTTGTGAAGCCACTCCTTTGTTATTTTAGCTGTGTGCTTAGGGTCATTGTCTTGTTGGAAGGTAAACCTTCGGCCCAGTCTGAGGTCCTGAGCACTCTGGAGAAGGTTTTCGTCCAGGATATCCCTGTACTTGGCCGCATTCATCTTTCCCTCGATTGCAACCAGTCGTCCTGTCCCTGCAGCTGAAAACCACCCCCACAGCATGATCCTGCCACCACCATGCTTCACTGTTGGGACTGTATTGGACAGGTGATGAGCAGTGCCTGGTTTTCTCCACACATACCACTTAGAGGCCAAAAAGTTCTATCTTGGTCTCATCAGACCAGAGAATCTTATTTCTCACCATCTTGGAGTACTCCATGTGGGCTTTCATGTGTCTTGCACTGAGGAGAGGCTTCCGTCGGGCCACTCTGCCATAAAGCCCCGACTGGTGGAGGGCTGCAGTGATGGTTGACTTTCTACAACTTTCTCCCATCTCCCGACTGCATCTCTGGAGCTCAGCCACAGTGATCTTTGGGTTCTTCTTTACCTCTCTCACCAAGGCTCTTCTCCCCCGATAGCTCAGTTTGGCCGGACGGCCAGCTCTAGGAAGGGTTCTGGTTGTCCCAAACGTCTTCCATTTAAGGATTATGGAGGCCACTGTGCTCTTAGGAACCTTAAGTGCAGCAGACATTTTTTTGTAACCTTGGCTAGATCTGTGCCTTGCCACAATTCTGTCTCTGAGCTCTTCAGGCAGTTCCTTTGACCTCATGATTCTCACTTGCTCTGACATGCACTGTGAGCTGTAAGGTCTTATATAGACAGGTGTGTGGCTTTCCTAATCAAGTCCAATCAGTATAATCAAACACAGCTGGACTCAAATGAATGTGTAGAACCATCTCAAGGATGATCAGAAGAAATGGACAGCACCTGAGTTAAATATATGAGTGTCACAACAAAGGGTCTGAATACTTAGGACCATGTGATATTTCAGTTTTTCTTTTTTAATAAATCTGCAAAAATGTCAACAATTCTGTGTTTTTCTGTCAATATGGGGTGCTGTGTGTACATCAATGAGGAAAAAAATTAACTTAAATGATTTTAGCAAATGGCTGCAATATAACAAAAGTGAGAGTGAAAAATTTAAGGGGGTCTGAATACTTTCCGTACCCACTGTATGTCACAAGTTCATTGGAGCATTTAAATTAGTCAGCAAGTTTCCTAAAATCACTGAGTAAATTGTTTTATGTTAAAATAGCTCAAAGTACTGTAAAAATGTGTTCTTAAAGTGTTCTTTAAACAATTGACCCTTCGCTGGGAGTTTGACTGACAGGCGATCTGACCAATCAAAACACCGAATCAGCCATTTTGTCCGACAAGCAAACAAGACAGGAGAGTAGATTAATGTCGGTGGACTTGAACTTAAAAATGTTTTGTGTATTGACGTCTTTTCACGGTTGAAACAAGATACCTTCTGATGTTCATTCATGTTTATTTCATGCTATAAGTAGTAAAAAGGAAGAGCTGATCGGTTCACATGCCTCTTGAACTAAGGCACTACAGCAATCTGTCACGACACATTAAAGGTCGTAAAAAAAACATAAATTTTTTGTTTATTTGTAATAACTTTTTTTTTTTGGCTCTAAGCACCTGAAGCAAATGAATTTTTATCTAGTTTAAATATAAAATGTTAAAATTATTTGTGCACATCCTAATTAATATTCATGAGCCAAGCCAAGACATCACAATCTGAAAATACTTTTTAGATCCCTACTATCCCTATATAGCAGGAAAAACAAACAAACAAACAAACAAAAACATATAAAAAAAGTATTGTCCAAGTTCAAAGTATTCATAAAACAGAAAGTATCTGAATGACCTACTATTAAACAACATGACAAATACATTTGGATTACATGACAAAACATACTTTTGTAACGGTCATGAACTAATTACTCATTCAAAAGAAGTACCTACTCAAACTGTTTGGGATTTTAGATGCAGCCACTGTAAAACCCATGTTTCCAGAGGATTTCTATCAACTGGAACAGTAACTCCCAACATCGTCTAAACGGTCACCTGTAGCCGATTAATCACTGAAGGCTCGTCTGAAACTACATCTCGCTGACAAACTGTGCAGGGCTGTCCAACAGTTGTGTGAACGGCGCTAGCAGACTTTGTGACTTGCAAATTATGTCTGGTTGACAGGGAGGGGGGGATGGGGCAGAGCAAAACAGTGTCTCTTGAACCTCGAACAAAAACACTAAGATGAGTCAATTCATATAATTAAGGCATCATTCACAGATATTGTGCTGTCAGATAGGCCATCGTGGGCCAGGATTTGGCTCTCATTATGAAGCATTTGGATGTGATGTTTCTCTGACACACAAGCGGCTCACCTGCTTTTCCCCCTCTGCTGTGCATAATGTCCAGCTCATTACAGGCCTGGAGACTGGTCAACCTGAGGAGAGAGAGGGGCCTAATGAGGACTGCAAGCTCCCCCTTGCCCCTCCCTGCCTACACTGACTCCAATTTGGACCCACATAAAAGGCGAGCCAATCTGAGCCACCTAGAAACTTCTTTTCTTGTCTCAGCCCTTTTAGGATATCCCTGGTTTCATGTTATTCTGTTACAGCTGGACAAATCCTTGCTCTGCAACATGGAATTAGATAACAGAAATAATGAGGATAAATGGTAGCTTGGATTTACAAAAAGGTTTGTTATTAATGTCCAGTCTGAAGGAAAATATGGGTTATATCAGGTTAGGGCTAAAACGTTACGTTTTCAAAGCAATAACAGAAGGTGTTAAATTGGAATTTATATTTGTTCCAAATATTAGTTTCTGAGTTAAAAAACACACAAAAAAAAAACAAAAAAACATGAAAAGATTCAATTCGGTTTGATTCGATTCAACTGCAATACATACTGTTCCAAGAAACTTTACAAAGTATACTGCCTTCCAAGAAGGCCACGTGAGTTAGTTGAGCAAAACGCAGTGACATATGCAGGATGGACAATGCTAAACAAATGCATGTTCACACTACAACTGAAAAAGGATCGTTCATTGGATTAATTAAATATATTCTCTTTTAATTCGGTGAGGTTGACATGTACAGTATCTAACAGGGGTGTGCACAAATAGACGAACATTCGATTCGAATTCAATATTTTTGAAAAATGCCCATCCCTAGTATTTAAAGCAGTTAATGGCGCTGTATAATCTATCACCATCGCAACACAATATAGAAAATCAACAGAACAGCCATAACAAACATTATGCATGAATGGAAATCCATCTAACATCTTCTCACCTATGTGCAGAAAAACTCATTTGCATTTTCTGTATATATGGCCCATCATTCAGTCCCACTTTTTCTAAGGTCAATATTTTGTTACAGTTTAAATGTTAAAAAGTTTCATTGCACCTGTTGTATTAACCACTAGCGGATTTGATGACGCACTCGCATGATAACGAAAGATGATTGGCTGCAATGGTTACCTCTGACAATGACTGGTTATATTTACCATTTAGAAGCAAACAATGTTGCATAATCCATTCTGATAGTTTAGTAATAAAAGGCGCCTTTATCCACATTTTTCTTCAATGCGGAAGTAAGCCTATGGGCAAGACTTCTGGTTCATTAGCCGCTATAAGGAAATAAGGAGAAGAATAACAACATGCAGTAAACGGTAAAACTGTTTACACTATAAATCAGTGTGTGTTCATAATTAAGATAATACATTAAAATAATATGGTAAGACACACCCATTTTCAATATCAAGCAGCAAAACAAGCTGTTTTGTGCAGCTAAAAATGTCTGGACGCAGATGATACTGGAAGCTAGACCCATAGAATTTACAAATAGCCGCGCCTGCTCTTATGGGAAAAATAAGCTGGATACTGTCAGGGTCAGCCTTCACTACTCGGGCAGTCATAAAATTCATCTAACCTGTCGCTGGTATGAAACAAAAAAAAATAGCAGGGCTTATAGAGTGATTTACGATGATTCAATCTGGAATGATTACATTTTTAATTCAAATAGACTGACTATTTATTCAAATTTAAGGTATTTTATTTTCAAGTAAGGGTATAAAACTGCAATTACTTTGATTATTTAATTAATATAATGATGATGATGAATAGTAGTAGTTTCATTATTGGTCGCTATTCTTAAGTTGCTGATTCTAAAGATATGGACGGGTAGTTGACAAATAAAAATTGGACTGTATCCTATGGTGTGACATAGCAAAAATGTAGAAAAAAAGTTAACATACAAATAACATGAGAAAAATGTATCTTCATTCTTAGAGTTACAAATAGCATGAGAGAGGTTATCTTCAATGTTAGAGGTTTATTTATTTATTTTTTACATTTTTTCGTCACACCATAGGACACATTGATACGTCAACTACCCAGACATGGGCAGCTTTCAGTTGTAATTTACAAAATAGATAGTTGATTATGATTGGCTGCGACGTATTCAAAGCCTTTGTAAATTACTTTGGAAACATTCACTTGTGACCTCATTACATCAGTATTACTTCACCACTGCGTCTCTGTGTTGCAATTCCTATCAGTATAACTGCACCAAAGAAATTGCTTCAAAATGTCAGATTTCGCTGTGAATTTTGTCTTAATGGGAAGGCTAAGCTGGCCGCCATTGGCTTTTCAATGGCGAAACACTGAACAACTGAATCTACACGTGGTGATCAGGCTTTGCTTTAATAGTGTGCAATCTTTACCTGATAAAAGAACAACATTTCACGAGTTCGCTTGCCCATTCAGCCCTGCCAGATAATGGTAAACAAACTTGGCTTGCTGTCCGCGAAGGAGGCTCGAACACGAGGCTCGGCTTGAGCTCCGAGTAAGAACCCCCCCCATGATGAGACAGTGTGGATGAAAGAGAAGGGATTTAAAGGAGGAGAAGTGGTGGTGGAGGGATGCCGGAAGAATAGTCGCTTGGACGGAACAATGACTGCTGCTTATATACGAAACGATGATTGGCAGGACTGGATGATTAGGCTCCTCCCGAACCTGCGTTGTGAACATTTACAGCAATTGCATAATTCATTTAAAATTGTCTATGTAAATACACCCATTGGTCAATGTGGCTGCAAACAACTGCTAATTCACTATATTTGACATTTTCCTAGTATCTCAGACTTACCCGGAATGCATCTGCCTGCGCAGGCATGCCTGCATACAATACCCCACTGACAGTGAACCATAAATACAGTGTCAGCTTGAAAAAGCTGCATTTCTATTATCAAGTCGATGCGATAGTAAGCACCTTGAAGGGAAGGGCTGATATGCGACTGCCCCGCTATCTGGCTAGATCCTAGCATGTGCAGGACACAGCAGAAATCTCAGAGTGTGAAATCAGTCACCTATCTCCAAAATACAAACTCTCCGTCTTCGCCTGCCTCTTCATTCACAGGGGCCTTCTGTCAATGGGGCCCACAAAAGGTTCTGCTTAACGGCTCGCACGAGTCCATCTGCAGTATTTATTACCTCAATGCTCAAGGTATTTTTCCCGCAGTATATACCTTTCTGCTGCAACAGTCTGGTCTGATTAAATCAATATCTGTTTCTTCACAGACATTAAAAACCAGACAGGGGAGAGACTGCTGATCCTGCTCTGCCTTATCAACACAAACGCCCCTGAGAAAGAAAGGAGAAACCATCATTTTTACAACACTCACGCCGATGCTTATGCCTGGTTTTTCTTTTTATCCTCAAATCCACAGATTTGTTCTCTTGCAAAGATGCCTGTGAAAATACACCTCCTGGCCATCGCTGATGACAGAACGTTGAAGGCGCGTTTAAAGAGACAGGGGTGCATTAGATCCATAAGCGTGGCCCACTGAAATGCCCCCTCCACCTTTGAGGATGTGGGCAGGCCGCTGAGCGTGCACCGCAATTACGTATTGCTAATTGAAAATGTTAATCTTGTCACTTTCAGGGGCAGACAGGGTTAAATTGGTAAAACTGCAATTCACTTAAGGCCATATCTCTCGTCGAAATGAACTGGATGATTAATCCTTTATATTCTTCAGGGATTCAGGGAATATCAGCAATTAAATTAACGACTACAAAGTGTACGCTCCAAGACGGGGGAAAAAATCATGAAAGACACACACTCATTTTTCCAAGTTGTTGCCTTAATTGTCTCTTTACTATCCGTGTTGCTCCCTGTCGTTACAGAAGCCATGAGATACATTAGCATTGAGCCATTTTGAAATATAAAATGATTTCTGTGGTTTAAATGTATTTTTTCAGTAATTAAACACTGCGTCGTCAGAGTTGGTATTGTGGTTTTATCAGACACTTGCACTTAACATTATATGAAAATCAAGCTCAAGGTTTTTGACCCAATGAATGATGGAGCTCTGTGTTTTGTCTGTCTTTAAATCAGCTGTATGAGTGCATCGCATTACGCTTTCATCAACTTAACGTTACAGGTTATAACGTTTATTGTACCTATATGGGCACTTAGCTTTTCTTGTTGTTTAATACACTTGGCCAAAATCTCAGATACGAAGCGCTATATGCACAGGATATTTAAAACGTACAAATGTATATTGGCTACAACTAGACGGCAAATGTAGGCTATCTCTTCTCCACTCTTCAAACACACAAATAAATAGCCTTTAATTAGCCAGACATAGTGTTTAAGTAAAGAAAACGCTGTTCTTATTCAAACATAAGTTATTTATTTACCCTTGCACTGTCAAGGTCTCAAAAAAGGTCATTGACTTTCAAGGTCTAAAAAGACAAAATGAGCATAATAAAAGTATCATAAAATTAGCTTTAAGTTATTCACTGCTAATTTTCAGGGAATAACAACTTAAATTTCAGTCTGTTTCTCGCACAAAGCAATCATTTGACTTTTGCAGATTTGGAAAAAGTTTTTTAAATTACTTGTTTATTTATTTTGGAGCTTGACAAACCCAGTCCTCTTAATTATACAGAAAAGAGCAGCTAGGGAACAACATGAGGGTGAATAAACGATGACAGAATTCTCATTTTTGGCTGAACTAACCCTTCAACATCAAGTGGACTGCACCATGTTCCCATTTGTTCAAACACATAACATCATTAGCCCAATTATGTTTTCCCCCACTTCTTCCTCTCGTTCTCTCTTTCCTGCTTTTTTCCCTCCTAGTCAAGAGGAAACATTCAATATCAACTAGGTCAACTGAACTAGTGTGGGCACCAGAGGCGAGAACACTGCAATTGGTCTGGCCAGAGCTGATATTTGTAGATAAATACCACATCCCCAGAGGTTCTCCTACAGTGAATTATTAGCAAAGCTTCATTGATCTCTCTCAAAATGGCAATAATCTCCAGTTTCATCCGGGCCTTTACTAGGACTTCAAAGTGCATTAGGCTGCCTGGCTGCAATTGTTATCACAAAGGTGTTTTCCTGGCCTGACCGTTTTATCCAAGAGCGCGAAAAAGTGTAAGGCGCTAAAGTGATTTTCTTCCTCTCTGTGGTATGTGCTGCTGGTGTATTGTATTTTATAGCCACCAATAAAAATATCCACTACTGCAAAGCTCTAGACCCATATGTGTATGGGCCCGATGCTTTTATGGTGATGAATATACTTATGTAATAAAGGCTGTTTATGAAAGAGCTTGTAGTGCTTCAACGTTTTTGTTTTCTCTGGCAGGAAATTTCATTAGAAGGGTAATGATTTCAGTATATCTATAACAAAGCAGACAATATCTCAAAATGTCATTGATCTGGGCAAAGTCATCTTTAAATTTCCTCTTATTCTTTCTTTGCATTTATGGATTCATCCCGGTGAGGTTTTCAGGTTTTATATATACTCCATTTTATAAATCAGATTAAAACTGTCACGGCCACATCACAACCAGGAGAAAAAAAAACAGACACTGTGGAATCAGATGAAAGGTTTCGATGTCCAATAGGGAATAAAAAAGTTTTGGATTTTGAGCAGTGTAACATTAAAGCATCCGAGTCCTGGTTTGATATCTGTCATAGGCTGCTCTGTCATTACAATGATGCCACTTTGATATGTTGCCATCTGTAAAGAACAGCCACCTGTCTCCATCAATCATCATAACAGACCGATGAAAAAAGCCACAAACTGTCATTTCATGACAGCAGATAATGACCAACACAACTGTGCTTTCAGTATTTGTGAATAAACAGGTAATGACATGGCAGGTCATTTAAATCTGTCCTCGTGCGCTTGTAATCTAATACCAAACAATGGCGAGTAAACCTCAAAGGCAATATCCTGGTGCGCAGGATGAGTTTGGGAAGGGACTGAGTTCGGGATTGACAACCGTGTTTACTAACAGCTATGACTCTCCAATTGTCCTGTTCATACAACAGCTTGCAGTAGTGGCTTCAGTATGAACGAATAACTAAAGCAAGGCTTCTTTTCTATTCTGTGTAAACATAGTGACAAGTGCGGTTCAGTTCATACTACACAGGTTATCCAAACTCCCTTTCAAAATTCAAGTGTGATTAAACTGTACTGGTAATTTTTTTAGGGACAAGGTTCTGTTATATAATGTGGTGTCACTCTTTTATTGAATTTGAATGATTTTGAATTTGAATTGAGGTAACAAACAGGATGCAGAATAACAATTCAAATTTTAATTTAAAGGGGATGTCTAATGCTATTTCATGCATTCTTACTTATGTACACTGCTAAAGAGTTGGATTATCATGCTAACCAAAGTCTCAAAAAATTAGTCGGACGTATGACAGAGTATTTCTGTGCCATATACACTCCTTCAGGGTTTGTGTACATTTCGGGAAGTATTTTTCGAGTATGGCCCTGTATGCCGCCATAAAGGCACTTCTCCGGAAGAGCGCGCACACACATCAACCAGGGGTGCATTTCCCGTACAACGACGTAAGTTGCTGATTAACCACCATAGTACAATGCATTGTTGTGGAAACGAACTAGCTAGACATGATTGTTTCCCGGACGCGGTCGCATCTCCGTCATCTCAACCACATTAGTTCAACAATATAGGGCCATTGTTAATGACATCACACGCGTGTGGTGGAGTAATAACTTCTGCTATTTAACTGATTAGAGATCTCTAAGATGCTGCTGTATTGAACATGGCACTGTCATTGTGCTTTATTTGATGTTACTCCGGGGTTCTCTTCAAAAACACTCTTCAAAAACAGTCGCGCTAAAATACATAGAATAAACACATTTATATTTAGATAGAATAGAATATATAGATTGTACTGCATGTTAGCCTGCTTATTGCATGTGCTTGTGACTGTTTAGCTCCGACGGCACGTCTCCAGAAGCTCAACTGCTTCCATGGAGAAGCGGTACAGCTGTATCTTTCTTTTATAAATCTGATAAAACTAAAGACTCTTCGAAGATATGAAGGATGCAATACTACTCTATAGGTACTCAAGATTAACATGAGATTGGCAGAAACTGTGTGCGTTATGTCCACTTTAGTTAGACCTAAAATAAATGAAAGAAATTAATTTAGCTGCACATTTGTTAATAACACCTTATTTGAATGTTTAAAAAGTGTAAAAAGTTAGAAAGATGACAACACATTCTAGAACCAAACTTAGTCCCTTAAATTTATAGTATTAGACAGACAGACAGACCGACCGAGCGACCGACAGACAGACCGAGCGACAGACAGACCGACCGAGCGACCGACAGACAGACCGACAGACAGACAGACCGACCGACCGACAGACAGACCGGCGACAGACAGACCGACCGACAGACCGACCGACCGACAGACCGACCGAGCGACAGACAGACCGACCGAGCGACAGACAGACAGACAGACAGACCGACCGACAGACAGTCAGACCGACAGACCGAGCGACCGACAGACAGACCGAGCGACCGACAGACGACCGACAGACAGACCGACCGACAGACAGACCGACCGACCGACAGACAGTCAGACCGACCGACCGACAGTCAGACCGACCGACCGACAAACCGACCGACCGACAGACAGACCGACAAACCGACCGACCGACAGACAGACAGACCGACAAACTGACCGACAGACCGACAAACTGACTGACAGACAGACAGACCAACAGACAGACAGACCGACTGACAGACAGACAGACAGACAAACCAACCGACAGACAGAGACAGACAGATAGACAGACAGATAGATTGTAGTGCATGCTGGGATAGCAGTAAGGAATGGCCTGGCCCTCTTTCACACGACTGGGGCTAGTGAGTATAACTCAGTAGAATATAATGAAATATAACACCACTTCTTGTCACAGGTCAGCAACCAAGCCTGCTCGGGGACTGGCATTCCAAATGCCAAAGCCATTCATTATGAAAATGCTATGCATTGATTTGTCATACATTGTAAAACTCTATCAGAAGGGCAATTTTTAAATCTTTGCAGCAATGCCTCAACGGCTGTGGCATTAGCATTTATGCTATTCAATCGCTCTCGGTTTTCAGAGCAACTTGCCCAAGCCCTCTGAAACCAGAGACATGTTAAGCACTTCAGCACAGTCAATGAAATAAAATAAGACAGGATTGAGTATATTAGATAAGAATTATGATATATAAGCTGCGCTCTACTGCAAGACAGCTAATTAAATAAGAACATATTTGATAGCAACTGACAGTGCAGCGTTCTCACCCAGGTCCCATCATTACTGTCAGAGAGAAAGAGGGAATTAGAAGGTGTATAAATACCATATGGTGTGTGCTGAATTGTCTTGCATTAATGTCAATTATATCCACTGCGAATACATCAAATGTTCTTAATCCTCATTTTTATCTGTTACCCAGCTACATACATATTCATCCAATTACACATGTAATGCATAAACTCTATATACATACACGCTATTTTGTAAAAAGATGCTCTGCAAAATAAATAAATGAACAAACAAACAAACACAGTGATGTCTGTACAAATCTCTCCAACTGGCATACAAAACAAAGTTATTATGGAAAGAAACAATTACAATATTGAAATATTTAGATTCAATATCCTTCTTTAAACATTTATCTTAATGGCCAATATCTCACTCTCTCCTCTCTCTACACACACGCACACAAACACATATTGTTAATCTATATGAAGGGAAAGGGATGTACTTCTAATGACAACATTAAACAAAAGCTCAATCAAAAAGAGGAAAATAATTTAAGTTACTATTTATTCCAAAAAAAAAAACCACCAAAAAAGTACCATAAATAGCTCAAACAACTAAAGAACCAACTCAAAAGACTGACTGGTTCAGTGATTCAACTACTGAGTTTAACTCACTGATTCTGGTCACGGCAGTTCTGTTCCTCAGCTTTTCCCACTGTTGCCTTTGACTTGCTGAGTTGGGGTTCAAAACACTCAATATTTAGTAATATTATCAATTTGATGGCACTGACACTATCAGACGAGAACAGAACTGATCAATGACACGATCGTCTTCTGTAGATTTGCTTTATAGTTGAATACAATTAATTTATAATTGATTAATTTTGCAACATCGACACTGATAAAAAAAAAAAGATTTTGTGGTGAAGTAAATACTACAGAAAAACAAATGGAATTTCTACATTAAATAATTTAGTTCAGGCAAGAATGAAAAAAAAAAAAAAGAGTAAATTCTATATCAGTACTCAATTTAAGCTTAGAAATTAAAGTTTGAACTTATAAGTATATTTTACTTGGAATTTTTTGTCATGTTTATACGGATTCTTTAAGTAAATATCAAGGTTATGAAGCTGTTGTTCCCATCCCATCATTGACTGAGGCATGAATAATTAATAAGGTTAAATTTTTCACTGTTTTTGAGTTGTATTTACACTATTATATGGTTGCTTTTGTTGCTAGGTTTAGTAACTTGCTGTTTTGGGATATTTGGAGTTTTCTACTCAACATATCCCATTAATACTTAAACACTATCCACTGATTGTTACCTTCATTGTGTACCAACTATTGAGGTCTCTGTGTTCATTTGGGTAATAACTATAGATATATTATCTAAAAAAGGATAACAAGCTTTCTACTTGCTTACTTAAATGTCTGTAAGTGAACCACATGCTTTAATAACATGTTTTTTTAGTGCTACATTGTTTGAGTAAGGTTTACAAACCGTGACTGTGTGACATGTACTTGCGTACTGCAGAATAAAATTAAAATAATTACATAGAAATTACTCATCAAACGTTAGATTGACTTATTTCCTTTGCTAATTTTACATAACTTTTTGAAGTAGATCTGACTTAATTCCATACTTAATTTTTATTTTGCCTGTTTTCGCACACATTTTATAAGTAAAATTTAAGTACATTTTACTTGTTTTTTTTTTCAGTGCTTAACTGACTCGAGCTGAATATCAACTCTATTGTCTTCACTTGAGCTGCTTATAGCTCAATCAAACTTGTTTTATAATTGGTGAATTTTACCCAGTTATTGAACTGAACTGAATCAACACTGAACTGACTTGAATAATGACACTATTGTCTTCTTATAGCAGAATTTGGATTCGTCTTGATAAAGTTTGCATCACTGATACTGCTACTTTCCTATTTATCATCGTGAAACTGCTTGTATAAAGCACTATAAAAAAGGTGACGACTTTGGTCACTACGAATTGTTGTTTTATGCAAAAGAGCTTCAAAAATGCTCATTTTGAATTCATCCATATAAAAAAAATATATATAGATTTGCAATGGCATTATAGGATGTATATCCTAATGTTAAAGTGCCACACCTTAACTATTTCATATGACTGTCTCATAAGGGGCATTTTATTCATTATCCATTATATAATGGCTATAAAATGAATGGTTTAAGTGTGACACTTCAAAAAAGAACAGAAACTAATATGTTAAGATTCTTGCTTTGCAACTTTTGAGTTTTCCTATATTGGTGTCACAAAGTTAAGTCGCAATATGTGCCTCCTACACACGGCATGGCCCTGTGGCTCCTCTATTGGTTATCATGGAGGGCAGCCTTTATCAATCAATTGAATAAACTGCTTTCATAGCATCTATTGAAAGACAACTCTGACAAGGGGCTAGAAGTGCCTCCACAGCAGTTTTTCCAGCAGCAGGGGGGAGTAAATAGTAAGAAAGGCAATAACATCAGCCTGGACAGCAGTGCAGCTCTGACACTGCTGTTTGCTTCAGTCTTTTCTCTACCTCAGTGATTCATTCCTCATCCTGATGGGCTCCAATTGACAGCAGCGCATAAAAGTGGGCCGCTGCTTCTTTTAACTTCTTTTTTATTTGTATTTCATTTATTTGTTTACACACACAATAGTGATAGAAGACATGGGGCCTACTTTGCAATTAAGACTGTATCGCCACGTCTGAAATATTTGGATGTGGCACAATGCGCCGATGCGGTGTTAAATTTTGTTAAGATGAAAACCCTGTGGCTGAAAAAGTAACCCACACAATTAATTCCAGTTTACAGCCATATGATCTGTGACAAAAGTAATACTGAAGGGTTGATACAGAGCCTGAACTGGATTGTCAAATGGCCACCGGAGGCCGCTTAAAAAGAACAACATGTCATATTCATAGCTTTAGCCCAGAATGCACTCTGTTATTCTACACGTTTCTGAAGTATTAGGCCTCTTTATTATGTCAATTAATTTACGGTTGTTCTGAAAGTAGTAATGTATGTATGTATAGATGTATGGATTCAATTATTTATTTATTTTAAAAAGTATATAATTTAATTATTAATTATTTAATTTTATTTAGTGAAATACGGAATGGGTAACCACCCATCGGTACTGTTCAAAATGAACCAGCAAAAAAGTCAATTTCTCGTCATAAGCCACCTTAAACTATGCAAATTAAATATTTAGCAAGAACTGTATACTTTTATACAGCACAGTAATTTTCTGCATCTCCTGGGAAATTTCATCCTTGAATCTTTTCTACGAAGCATATTCCTTCCAGACCACCCATGTTCCAATTAAACATTCAATATTCATTTTCTTAATATAGAATTTGAGTTTGCTGTAGCTGCATGACTAAGTAACTGGAGATTGTCTTGTGTGTTTATCAAGCCTTTTGATTCTGAGCTCTTCTGACTACTGATGGAGTTTAAAAGCATGTTTTCACTTTAATTATTAACATTATAGGAATACTTCTGTACTCCTATATGTAAATAAATAACAGTATCAATTCCGCTTGCATAACAATTTTCAATAACACAAGAAAATGCATTATTATTATTAGTAGTAGCAGTAGTAGTATTATAAGAAAATGTATTGTTATTATTTATATAATAATAACAAATACATTTTTATAATTATTAATTGCATATTGTTATAAAAATTATAATCATCATCATAATGATAATTTAATTACATAATAATATATAATATTTATAAAAATTATTATTATCATCATCATTATTATATTGTCATCATTTTTATAATGCCCTTTTCATGGCTAGTGAAAATACAAAATCAAACATGGATCTTCGTGGATAAAAAGAAAGAAAGAAAAAAACCCTCCAGCTGCCACATTATGTAAAGGATAAACTTGTTCCTTATTTCTATTTTCGCTTGAACTGCCCATCAGATTAAGATTTGTTAAAATGAGATTAATTTCCTGATATACCCTCACAGTGAAGAAGTCATCAGGGTGCTTTAAATTTATTCCATGGGCAATTAAGTGCAGCGAAATTTCCTCAGCTAGGACTGATTTTGAGTGATAATGGCAGGTGAAGAGACAGATAATGAGCAGGCCAAGACACGCGCTTACAGCTCTCTAAAACGACTTCCTGTGCTTTAACCCTGCAGTTATGAATCAACGTGTCACGCACCGCTTCTCTGACACTCTCTACTCCAAAGAAAGAGTAGTCTCGCCAAGGACAAGATGAGAGAGGGATGAAACTTTCAAATGACTGATTGCTAACCGGTATACAAACACAACACAACAGAGCGTATTGCATGTGGAGAGGATCAAATGTGTTTGGACTGGTTTCTGTCCTGCAACAAACAAGCTCAAGCTATCAGACGAGAAAACACATAAACGTCAATAACGATACATGCACATACACACACACAGCAGTCTGCAAACACCAACGAACGTCGCACAATCGGTTACCTACCCACAAATACATCATCATCTTGAGCGAGGAGTCAGGGGCTCTCCGGCAGTGAGGAAGCGCTTCCTTACTTAGCTTCTTTTAACTTCTCGAGCTACGGAAACCCGGCTGAATCCTTCTTGTTTCCACTCTCTCAGGCTCACAGTTCTTTTGTATAATTTATTATATCACTATAATAGAGCTTATTAAAACTGACACTTGGAGGAAGAAGAAGCTACTTCACAAGGTTTGAGATGCTTCTAGCAGTCTTGTTCTTGCTCTTCTTTTTTTTTTGCTCTTTCTTGCCTTTCCCCACTTGGTCCTCCTCACCCTTTCACTGACAACCCCTGCTTAGACGCCAATTCCTGACGTATCTATTTAATGAGAAGATCCGTGCACCAAGTAAGTCCAGTACAACTGTGCACTCAAGAGTGCCAGAGAAAGAGAGAGAGAGAGAGAGAGAGAGAGAGAGAGAGAGGAGGGTGATGGTGTAGGTTTCTCTAGTACAGGCTCCACAAGAAAGGTACGTGTACGTTAACGCACAGCTGATAGGACGATCCGAAACAGATCTCCCCCCTCCCGCCACAAAAAGGACTTTTCCCTCTAACAAAATGCTGCTCAGATCCTCAGATGCTGTCGTCCGGAAGCTGATGCGCAGGGGAAGACATCAGTGGGAAATCAAAAGACTCGTCTTCTGTCCTGAGGGAAGGTAAGAAGACAACTGACCGAAAAAAAAAAAAAGCTTGCAACTTCCTCCAAAAAATACTGCAATCTCAGCTCTGAGAGATTCAAGTAAATAAAAAAAATAAAAAAAGATGTGAAAGAAAGAAAAAAAAATACACAGGTAAACTGAGATCAAAAATGATACAACGGGATGAAAAGGAGACAGAAAGCACCACCCTCTCATAAATGTGAAGCTTGCACCTGACTCTGCAGCCTGGATGGGTTTCTCCCCCTCTTCTTCTCCTCCTCCTCCTCGTCCGGAGTGAATGTGCTGGAGATAAAAGCAGCGTGTACTGGGGCCAAGGCCTTCCCGCTCGGGTTGCTCTGGCTCTGACGCACTGGCTGCCTCCTTACAGCACTTTTCTACAGCCATCTGCTGACTCTACCACGCTACTGCTACTGAGAGACCAGACACGCAGCCAGCAGCCAGCTAAAGCGCAGCCGGAACTATCTAGAAAAGCGCATACGAGGCTGAAACTCATTACTGTTGTTTAGAAGAGGGATGAGGGTTTTAATCAAACACAGGTATTAGAGAAACTCGAGAGCAACAGAAAACAAAAAAAAAAGCTTTTTATAAATGGATTTCAAACCGAGAGGGGACAAAATGGAAATTTGAGCAAGGTCCATTTTTTTGTTTTATGTGTGTGAAACACAAACGCAATGAGATTTGCCAGTGTATTTATGAGGGAAATTAAATTCTGAGGGAAATTTGAATATTAAATTCTCCTCAGGAAGCAATTTGACTCCCCTTTAAAAGGAAAACAATAAAAAAGAAAGTACAAGCGTCACAACAAGAGAGTGTGAGGACAAACGATTAAGCTAAAGGCTCAGACTAAGGCCCACATACAGCAAATACACAAACACACGCGTATCATATTAAAGCAATATGGCTGCATTAAAGTGATTTGCCACAGGTAAGGGATTTTCTAAGGCATAACGCAAAGCATAGACGGCACCAATGCTCAAAAAATAAATGACATTTCACAATGATAACAAATGGAATAGGGTCATTGCTGTTATGGAGTGTCTTTTGAGCTTTCACTCATTAAAAACTTGTTCAAGTGAACAATGAAAAATATTTTATACATGCAGATTTTTTAATGTATTTATTTTCAGCTTATTTATGTATAAGGGTATCTGTATTCTTATCTTAAATACTAAAAAAAAAAAAAAAAAAAAAAATCATGAATTCATTGCCAACACTTATTGGTTGTTTATGACTTGTCTGTTCTGTTGTTTTCTCAGCAAAAATGATGTCACTTCCGGGAGGATGATGTCATTATGGAACTGGCTTATGTTAATAAATTAAAAATGTTAAATCTAAGTGATAAATATTTTATTCAGTGTATTAAGAGACATGTCAGGGATGACTGGCTTTGACTGTTGCTCATTTCATAAGATTTTAGCATCAGAACTATCCGATATATAGAAAATATATACCAAATTTGCAACAAGATGAAATGGTTTTCTTCCGAATGAAACGATTAGTACAGAGAGATCCGGTCAATACTCCGAACAACATTCTGAAAACAATAAATGATTGTTGACATATTAAACAAAGACAAATGGCAGGTACAATGTACAGCCCGTTGTTTGTGCACCAGAGCAAAACAAAAGTACTTCAGCATACAATTTCGTTAAACCATTTTACTTCGGGGTAAGAAAGGTCTAATGGTCATGGAAACTGAGTGCCGCTTATACTGACATGTCCATTTACATGGAGCAGACCGATCCAGCTGCCGTCTCCTCGATCTGATTGTGCCATTTAACCCAATTAAAAAGCTACAAGTCTGTAATAGTAGCTAAACAGTCTTAAAGCAGTAGTGCATCTCATTTGTTTAGATTATGACAAAAACATAACTAACAACAACAACAAAAAAAGAACAAAGTAAAAAGGTAGTATTGCTAAGTACATTATACTTGATCCTTCTCAAATAATCTAAATTAAAAGCAAGCTACCAAAAAGCGCTTCTGAAACAACTGTACTCAGACTCATGAATGAGTCACTAACAACAAGAGGAAATAAGAGAAGTGCTTTTCATGTTTCCAAGAGTCAAATCAGAAATGGCCTCTGTGTACAACAACAACATCAATAATAATAATAATAATAATCATCTTCATTTTAAATACATAAATATAAAAATATATAAATATATAAAGACATTTATAATATATAAATACAATTTATAAATAATATTATAATATATATTTTAAATATATGGTAGTTTTTCAATATTTTCATATTTCCAAGAGCCAAATTATTATTAATTATTATTATTATTATTATTATTGTTGAATTTGCATTTTTTTACTGCTCTAATTTCAAAAGAAATGAAAAATATGTGTATCATTAAAAAACAAATAAAGAAAGTAGTTGCTAGGAAAATGAGAGTGATGTGTGTGTATGAACAGGAAGGTCTGTGCATTAATCATATCAGCCCTATCAGACTTAAAACCCTTCAACAAACCATGATAAATTACAGCACCGAGAGGGGACTGCAGCACCTCCGCTCCTGCATGGTGTACACATCCCTCCCATGATTCTGCAGGGCTGCACATACACACCGTGTGCTCTGTGAGCTCAAGGCAGAGCCAGCAGGACACATGGTCATCCCTCCACACAGATGTGGTGTTTTTGAAGAAGATGAAGATCTTTGGGAGGGTCTTCATCAGGAGCGAAGCTGACACCTTTGCTACCCTGGCTTTTCAGGCCAGTGAGTAAGCAGAAGGTTTTGAGAGCCACTATTAAAGTTTAATGAGAAGGCAAGGTAAGCTTTGTTGTATTTTTAATATGGACACAGCAGAGTATGAGGGAATAACAGGTTTCTGTATGAGAGTAAAATTGAAGGGTTTTTTTTTAATTATTTTTTTTGCCTATTGATTTAATATCATCATCTTCTCGGCTGGAGATGCTGAAATGAACATGAAGGATACACAAAAATTCATTCTAAAGTCATTGTGATGAAATAATTTGTCTTTACATGAATGAATCGCAGTTTTATGATCGCCATGGATTGATTAATTAAGAGGTCAATACCAACAACATCCAGAAGCACAACAGCAACACAAGAAGCACACAAAACACAGACGCACACAAAGCAGCACCGAAGCATCACTTACCCTGAGCTGGTCCGTATCACAACTCATTGGTTGTCCTGGAATCTGTCAACAGAGACATACAAATTAGAGTAACACATTACACACCAAATACAGCACCTCCCTTCAGTAATTACAAGTCAATCATCGAGAGCGGGCTGAGGGGAGAGAAAATGAGATCTGTCAAAACTGAGGTTTGCAACATGGAACCATGCAAAAGGTGGTGAGAGCAGGGAATAAGACAGGCAAGACATCGTTCCCATGCCAGAAATGGTACACATAACAATATTTTCCTCTTTTTTTTTTCTCAAATATTGGGAATGGTATAGAGCAAGTGGTTCTCAACTGGTTTTGCTTCAAGACACAGATTTTAGATTTGCATTCAAGTGGCAAATACAGTACCAGGGTTGCACCAAACTAAACAAATATATCCATACCGAAATCACTTGAAATCAAATTACCAGTGAATTTATATATTATGATAATCTAGGCTGGTCATACGCAAAAACCTATTCGAATTTAAAGGGATAGTTCACATTCTGTCATCATCCATATGAGTTTCTTTCATCTATTGGGAACAAAAGAAGATATTTTGAAGAAAAACAGTGGTAGCCATTGACTTACATACTGTATGGATGTCAATGGCTACCATCAAATGTTTGGTTACCAACATTCTTTTTGTTTTCGGCAGAAGAAAGAAACTCATACAAGTTTGGGACAACTTGACAAATTTCATTTTTAGGTATCCCTTTGTGTATTATGATTTAAAAAGGTTCACATTTGTAGTAAATCTCCAATTTTGGTTTAAATCTGCAATAGTTTACACAGAGTTTTTCCACTGTAACATCAATATTTAAATGATGTGTGAATGTATTGAACAATACGCAGCTGAACTGAACTTTAAAACAGAAATCCTCTTGAATTCTGATGGTTTCGTGCTCTCGGCAGTCAATCATTTTGCACAAACTCTGTTTATCAAGCGACTACGTTAAATGTATTCCTTTAAATGAGTTTCGTTCATGGATTTTGAGGATGAGGGGATGTCAAGCAACCTGTTCATGCCAGCATCTACTAGCTGCACAAAAAAGAAAGATGTGTTTTCATCCAAACATCATAGAGTTTGACTGCATGTGCAGCCTTTGATGTCAATAACAAAAGATTACGGAAGCATTTTCTCCTAACTTTGCTATACGAACTACACATGATTATACAGTTTGAACAATGCAAACTAATACAATCAGAAGAAATCTGCGACACATTTTTGGGTTACAACCCACCAGTTGAGAACCACTGCTGTAAAGAATCAAGTTGAATTCAATTGAGCAGAGTATTTCTACATGCCTCGATGCACAGAGTTTCTCAAACACTAATCAATCATACTCAACCCTCAAAGAGGAGGGGGGAAGAAAAACATTTCTAATTTTGTTAATGCTTGTTGAGTGTTTGAAAGAGAACTACACAATTAAGAGATTAGGGTCTGGTTACGCTGAGAGGGTTCCTGGATATACCACTAATCTTTCCCTCATGCCTGCCGTCAATACATCCATAATGCACTGGCCAATCTTCATTTAAGAAATAGAATCTGTGTTACAGACGCTCTCTTCAAATGTAATGATATTAACAGTTCCACTTTCCTCTCAGCCTAAAACACTTAGCTGTTTTTCAAAGTGTGCTCGTTTCCCATTACCCAGGCCACTGAGTGAAGCCGAATAAGATTTTCATCATTTAGTAACTGGACATAGGTGCAGAAAGACCCTAAAAAGGATTATGACCCACAGATAGAGGGAATAAAGGCCAGGGAAATTGCTTTGATTTGATATGATATGAGAAAAAATGGATGCATTAACCTTGTCACCTCAAAATATCTGCGTATCAAATTAGTAGTAAGACTTCCACTGACGGATACTCATTGCTTTTTGGCAAACCACTCTCGACAGTAAAATGTTACGCCTTTTATGGGGAAGTTTATATCATGTGCAAAGTTTTCAATTAATCGTGAAACAAATTTAAAATGCAGGAACGAGATCAGCAATTTTTTGATTGCACAGTACAGCACAAAAATGGCTATGAACGTTTTATACAAATAAATAGGCCACCACTAGGTTTTCTCGTAGGGTAGGAATTGTATTATTTAACGCCGCTGACCTTAATGATGGCTCACTTGTTTTGGTAGCACTTTCCTTTCAGCCAACGGCCCCTAGCAGGTCGTTAGGAGAAGCTTCTCAATAGCTCTGGGGCACACAGCATGCTTCTGGATTCAGACCGCTGGCATACATTTTTATATATAGTCCTGTGCTGAAATCTGAAATTCAAACCATTTTTTTCTTCTCTGTTATTTTTAACAAGGACTGACAACTGCTGACATTCATGGTTTGTGTTTTTATGTTATTATGTCGTTATATCATCATTACCGCTGTCAATCAGTTGAACCAAAAAAAAAGGAATTAATTTTGATACAATTAATGACATGATATGCTGATTATTTTACGCCATTTATGATATTTTCAATTAACAGTATTTGCTCCCAAATGCAGATTATATAAGGCAAACACTGTGTCAGAAGAATCAATCAGTGAACAGACATTACAAAAAGTGGAAATAAAAATAAATGTATTGTTTGTTTTTAGGGATACACCAGTACCAAAATTCCGGACGATAAGAAGAAGCCGATAAATACTGTGAATTTAGCAATCTTCAAGCAATAATTTACTATTGCTATAATAATACTGTAACACTAAAATATATATATATGCAACCATTACAAAAGTTTCGTCACATGCATAAAGAGCCGGGGGGTGAAAACTTTTGAATAGAATGAAGATGTGTACATTTTTCTTATTTTGCCAACATATCTTTTTTTTTTTTTTCATTTAGTACTGCCCTTCAGAAGCTATAGAAGATACTTACATGTTTCACAGAAGACAAAATAAGTTCCATTTACTCTGATCTTTAAATTCAAAATGTTTTCACCTCCAGGCTCTTAATGCATTGTGTTTCCTTCTGGAGCATCAGTGAGCATTTGAACCTTCTGTAATAGTTGCATATGAGTCCCTCAGTTGTCCTCAATGTGAAAAGATGGATCTCAGAATCATACAGTCATTGTTGGAAAGGTTTCAAATACACAAAAGATGCTGGAAAACCAAAGAACTTGTGGGACCTGAAGGATTTTGCTGTGGATCATCCAGGTAACAACATAGTATTAAGAATAATTTTTATAAGGTAATTTTTATAAATTCAATTAGTTTTTTATGTGAACTATCTTATTCAGGTCAGTACAAAATAAAAAAATAAAAATAAAAATAACATGCATTTTGTATGATCCCTCTTATTTCGGTAAAATAATGAACATTTTGCAGATACTGCAAAGTGTATGTAACATTTTGACCACAACTGTACAGTGTTGGGCAGTAACTAGTTACTAGTAACTTAGTTACTGTAATAATATTACTTTTTGCAGTAACTAGTAGTGTAACTAATTACTAATAAGATTTCAGTAATAATATTACAGTTACCATCCATAAAACAGCTTAGTTATTTTTGATGCCTCAACCCCGCTGATTTAAATTCCAACAATCAAATAATTCCTAGATTTATTTTCATAATTTTCACGACTCGCACAAGCATGTGATGTCCCCAGTGCAGCTGGCAAGCTTGGAATATGGAAAATCTTACATTCAACAGATAGAAATATTGCATTATACTGATTTTTTCAGGAAAAAAAGATGATTTGAACACTGTTGTGTAAGTTGTGGCTTTACATTACTCTGGCATTACATCCCACCCACATCCCTCTGATCAGCATGTGGTACATTATACTACTGTAATTAAAATCCTTTTGGAAAATTAAACAGTTTCTTACAAACTTATGTGATTATGGGAATCCACTTATGTGAATAAATATAATCGTATAAGGGTAACGGAGAAATTACAATTAGCTTCAAGCTACACATGACAGTTAATGAGATTAATACAACACTTACAACACAATGCCACTATCAATCACTATTGAGTGTTTGTAATAACTTCTGACTTCTGGATTTTGGTCAAATGATGAGGCAGAAATATGTTGTTAGTAACATTCTAGAAGAATTTTATGTGGAAGATACACAGTTACAACTTCTGATGGGTTTGAAGAAAAAGTAATGTAACTAGTAGTGTAACTAATTACTGTTGCCAGAAAGTAATAAGTAAAGTAACAATATTACTTTTGAAAGGAGTAACTAGTAATGAGTAATATATTACATTCTTTGAGTAACTAGCCCAACATTTCAACTGTATATATACATTTTATACGTGTGTGCATGTGTGTGTGTGTGTCTGCTCATTCTACATCTTTTTCATTTTCATTTTGTTTGTTTTGTAGAAAAATTAAGAACAGAAAATTATTGAAGGACATTTTTCATTGATTGACAGCCATATCATAAAATAGAAATTAAAATGGTAATCCTTCTTGTTATACTCTGATATTGATACTCTGATATTATAATTGTTTCATTATTATAAAAATGTCTATAGAATAATTCAGTTATTAATTATAATTCACATGGAAAATTGCTATAAACACACATACATATGTGTGTGTGTTCCATGTGAGCAATATTATAAGTGATTTACATCTTCTGTGTGGACTGATATGTATATTCAGCATCCAATGTCTGATGCAGGTAAATTAAGATAATACATGCACATAATGGTAAGGGGACATGACTAAATCTAAATGTATTTACAAATACGTATGTATTATTCAAAGAACGTTTTACACTTCATACTTCACTAACAAATTTAACCTGTTAAATTGACACTAATAATCATTACATGGACTAAATCCTATGTGTTGAATGGAGTCTGATGGCTCACAAGGTGTAAATTGTTTCAAGTTCCCTTTTCAAAGCTTCTCAGGGACACACGATTCCACAAAAGTCACGGCACACTGCGTGGAGATGGCCTCAAACCGCTCCGAAGAGGCTCTTGTTCGGTAATGATACTTTCCAGATGAAATCAAGGGGAAAACCAACAATAGTAGCACAAACAGCCCTCCTCCGTATGAAAGGACAAAAGGACTCTCGAAGGGCTTGCTTATCCTTTACCTCTAATGGTCTGCTTCCCTCCTTTTCACTCAGAATACACACTCTCTCTCGCCCTCTCGCTGACTTACGTAGAGCACTTGAGAGAGACAGACAGAGATGGAGGGTAATACTGAACTGTTGTGGCACAGGACTGCAGGATGGAGAGGTAACGAAAGAGGGAGTGAGAGAGAGCAGGCCTAAGTCAGTCCCTCAATGAGCTCTATAGGACTTACACATGCAGTGAAAAAAAAAAAAAAGCAGAATGAAAAAATGTCAATAAGTAGCACTCTGCTGAGTACAAGCGGCAGAACACGGCCGAGCAGAATGACTTTATTAAGCTGACACAGAAGACTGCGCTCAGCCGGACCGATGGATAGAGGGGGAAGAGCGCAAGACACAGACGAAGAAAGCATAACAGAAATCCAGAAACTAAACAAAGGAGGTCTGCATTGTGCTACGATTGAAAATCAATTCTCTAATAAATCGGTGAAAATTTCACCAGAGCCTCAGAGATGGAACTAAAACAGATCTGTTGCCATCGGTGGCACACATTCCTACACTCATAATGTAATATTTGATCTAACAATACTCTCCAAGAAAATAAGTAAAAATAGCACTGTATATACTGTACATAATACATCAAAGTTTGTCTCTGAATGCATTATAATAAAAATCACAATTTACATGATAAACTGTTTCTTGTAAATTGACATCAGGATTATTTCATTTCATTGTCAAAGCAGAATATGCTGTTATTTTAGAATACATTGACTTTGATTATAATTAAACATTTCTGCAAAGTCTGTATATGTATTTATAAAATACATCATAAATGTTTTCTGAATAATTTAAAATACACATTATAATTTAAAATTGTTTCTTGTAAATGAACATATCAGACATATTTCACTTGTCAAAGCTTTTTTTTTCTTTCTTTTTAAAGATTACTTTGATTGTCCTTTGTAAATGATATCAGGAAATATAAATAAATAAACAAACAAACCTATCATATTTTAGATATTCCAAAATAAAGTTAAATTTGTCATTATTTTAAAAAATATCCAGAAAATCTAATTTTTACAAAATTAAATTTTTTAGAAAACACATTTCATAATATAATTTGTTCCAAATGCTACAACACATTTTATACATACAGTGGTGGCCAAAATGATTAGAACACTAGTATTTTCAGCAGCTAAAAAGGGTTTTAAGTCAATTATTTCTATCTTATGCTGTAGTGTGTCAGTAGGAAATATCAGTTTACATTTCCAAACATTCATTTTGCCATTAACTGTAATAATCCAGTGAGATTTTTGTCTGATCTGATCATCATTCACCATCATCACGCAAAGGATGCTCACACCAAATGTTGATTTAATTTAGTTAATAGAAGTTAATTGATAAAGAAAATCTATTTATGGCATTATTTTTGACAGCATCCTCATTGTACAGCATTTTTACACAAGTGCCAAAAACTTTTAAAAGTACTGTAGCTTTGCAGGTAGGTTTCTTGAAGTGTCTTGGAGACGTTGCCACAGTTCTTCTGGATTTAGTCTGTCTAAGTTTGTTCTGTTTCTTCATGTCATTCCAGACAGACTGGATGATGATCAGATCAGATCTCTGTGTGGAGCACTGGCTGTTGTCAGACAAAAATCTCACTGGATTATTACAATTAATGGCAAAATGAATGTTTGGAAATGTAAACTGATATTTCCTACTGACACACTACAGCAAAAGATAGAAATAACAGACTTAAAACCATTTTTTAGCAGGTGAAAATACTAGTGTTCTAATAATTTTTGCCACCACTTTATATATCAGGCATCCTCAAATCTGGCCCACTCCTGCAGAGTTTAGCTCTAACCCTAATCAAACACACCTGAGCATGAGTCTTCAAGATCATTAGAAAATCACAGGTCGGTGAGTTTGAACAGGGTTGGAACTAAACTCTGCAGCAGATTGACCCTCCAGGGAAAGATTTGAGGAACCCTGGTATATATGTTTGTACTGTGGTTGACATTATTTATGATAACATTAAATTCCATAAATTCATTATCATATTTACTATAAGGCATTAAAAAATAATTGTATAAAGCATTACACTTTACAGAGTAAAGTGTTGCTTTACTCTCATTGAGATACTATTATAGCTTTTATTAGTATTTTAAATCAGTAGTTATTTTTATATTTATTTTTGTCTTTTTTCTTAATTTTTGTTTTTTATTATATGTCTATATTTGTTTTTTTATAAATTATTTCAGATTATTTTAGTGAATATTAAATTAAAGTAATATCAAGTAAAAATGTAGATTTTAATTCAGCCAGTGTTTATTTTATTTCAAACAAAGATGTTTTTTTGTTTGTTTTTTTAAGAGTATGGTAATAACCCTGCATTACACATATAGGCTTCATTGAAAGTGTTACTGCATAAACCGACAGCTGATGCACTTGCAGTATCATTTAAGACTTGGCAGGAAGCACTTGACTCATGAAATCATGACATCCTCCAGGGGATAAAACGTCCATAATAACATATAGCGATCCACTGATGTTAGAATAAAGATAAGTCCAAAATTGATGCCTGCAGTTCTCTACACAGTTAAAATACAGCACTTTATTTCAATTAAAGCTATTGATGTTAGATCAAAGGTAATGCTAATAAAATGCTAACGGCATCTGTATTAGAAAAGCCATCTCAGTCCTTCTAAGCATCGATGAATACATTTCTAAAATGTTTGGCTGAGAGAGAGCTATAGGTACTGCTAATTTATGCGCTGCTCTGAGGAATAATGAGAAAGGAGGGTGGGTGAAGGAAGTGTGAGCTGAGCCAGCAGAAATTCCCAATGCTGCAGTAGCTCTACTGAATCCTGCACTTTCACAACACTAAGCTTATCAGAGAGAGTGGAGGGGAAGAGGCAGCCAGATCTAAGCCTTTTAAGACTCTTCATCAATATTAGAATATCTGGACTGGCAGGGCCTTCGTACCTCTAGGTGTACGGTACAGACTGCACTTTTGAGGACATCAGAGAGAAGTCTAGGGTCTGCAGCTGATGTGGCCAAAGCTATTGAGAGAAAACACGCCTATAGGTGCATGCAGTTCCTCTGTGCTGGAGGAATGCAACTAAAGAAGTCTAATACAAGGCCGTAAATTGAAGTTTGCTACACATATGCTTCCATTCGTAACCTCCACAGCCATTCAAGGGAAAATAAAAAAACTTGATACACTAAATTAACTAAACTAAAATAAAATACTAAAATAACACTGCAATATGAATTACATGGAATTTCGTACATCTAAAATTTATATATTTATATATATATATATATATATATATATATATATATATATATATATATATATATATATACACATACACACCGTGGTGTGAAAACGTTTTGCCCCTTCCTGTTTTTTTTTTTTTTTTATTATTTTTTGCATATTTGTCACACTTGAATGATTCGGATCATCAAACAAATTTTAATGTTACACAAAGATAACCTGAGTAAATACAAAATGCAGTTTTGCAGTAAGGATTTCATTTATTAAGGGAAAAAAGCTGTCCAAACCTGCCTGGCACTACGTGAAAAAGTAATTGCCCCCCAAATCTAATAACTGGTTGTGGTACCCTTTACAGCATGCCACAGCAACTCAATTGGATTTAAGTCCGGACTTTGACTTGGCCACTCCAAAACCTTAATTTAGTTTTTCTTGACCCATTCTGAGGTGGAATTGCTGGTGTGTTTGAGATCATTGTCCTGCTGCATAACCCAAGTGCACTTGAGCTTGAGGTCACAAACTGACGGCCGGACATTCTCCTTCAGGATTTCCTGATAGAGTGCAGAATTCATGTCATCCAGGTCCTGAAGCTGCAAAGCAGCCCCAGACCATCACACTACCACCACCATGTTTGACTGTTGGTATGATGTTCTTTTTATGAAATGCTGTGTTGGTTTCACGCCAGATGTAACGGGACACACACCTTCCAAAAAGTTAAACTTTTGTTGCATTAGTCTCTGAATATTTGCCCAAAAATCTTGGGGATAATCAAGATATTTTTTTGGCAAATGTGAGACGAGCCTTTGTGTTCTTTTTGGTCAGCAATGGCTTTTGCCTTGGAACGCTGTTTTTGCCCAGTCTCTTTCTTGTTGTTGAATCATGAACACTGACCTTAACTGAGGCAAGTGAGACCTGGAGTTCTTTAGATGTTGTTCTGGGTTCTTTTATGACCTCCTGGATGAGTCGTCTTTGTTCTCTTGGAGTAATTTTGGTAGGCCGGCCACTCCTGGGAAGGTTCACCACTGTTACAAGTTTTCTCCATTTGTGGATAATGGCTCTGACCATGGTTCGCTGGAGTCCCAAAGCCTTAGAAATGGCTTTATAACCCTTTCCAGACTGTTACATGCAGTCTCAGAAATAAAGGTACAAAAGCTGTCACTGGGGTGGTACCTTTTCAAAAGGTACACTTTTGTACCTATTAGGTTCAAATATGTACAGTTTAAGTACTAATATTATGTACCTTTAAGGTACCAAAATGGACCCTTTAGGTACAAGCATGTACCTTTTGAAAAGGTACCGCCCAGTGACAGCTTTTGTACCTTTATTTCTGAGATTGTGTCAATTATTTTGTTTCTCATCTGTTCTTGAATTTCTTTAGATCGCGGCATGATGTGTTGCTCTTTAAGCATGCTTCAATTTATCAGACAGGTTCTATTTAAGTGATTTCTTGATTCATCAGGCCTGGGTTTGGCTAGTGAAATTTACCTCAACTTTCTAAAATAATGTGGTTAATCACAGTTCTGTGTTCACAGTTCATGATTTAACAGAAGGGGCAATTAATTTTTCACGTAGTGCCTGGCAGGTTTGGACAAGTTTTTATCCCTTAATACATGAACTCATCATTTAAATACTGCATTTTGTATTTACTTGCATTATCTTTGTGTAATATTAAAATATGTTTGATGATCTGAATCTTTTAAGTGTGACAAATATGCAAAAAAATAGAAAGAAAAACAGGAAGGGGGCAAAAACCTTTTCACGGCTTTGTGTGTGTGTGTGTTTGTATATATACATATATAACTGGGTTGCCTGATATAAAGAGACATAATCCCCGAAACAGAGCCTCCCATTTGCACAATACGGAAATATCTACTAAGTGTGTTAATTATCTTTGTCAACCTGGCAACCATGTGTATGTATTACTCTCTCTCCACTGTGGATAAAAACAGTGTTTCTTAAACAGGGTTTCTGAAAACACCGGTTAGCTTGCAGTTTAGCGATCTCCACTTCGATATTCTATTCTCAGAAAAGTGTAATTCATCAAGTGTTTATTTATGAAAGAGAGAGAGGGAGAGAGAAAGAGGCTGTATCGCCGTATCGTATCGTGATACGTATCGCATCGCGACTTTGCTGGTGATACACAGCCCTAATATATATAATACAAAATCTAAATAGAAATCCACATTGTTATATTAAATATATAGATATTTTCTGTTGTAATTTATTCCAAAAATAGTGATGGAGGAAAAAGAAGGGAAAACACTACAAAACCAACATGGCCAAATTAATCCTTCTACTTTGTATATTCCATTATTCTGGATCATTAAAGGGAACAGAATGTAGCAATTGGGATAAAACTTCATTAGAAGATTACAGATTAAATTATGAATCATAAAAACAATTACCACACAGATGTAATTAATAAAGTAACATCAAACACTAAGATACAAATGGTGTGTCCTCATTGTCAATCCAAACTTGCAGAGGAGCAAGCATTCTCTCTTGCAATATTGAGTTTGGGACTTAAAAGCAAAATGATGCTGTCGATACAACAGGCAGGATAAAAAAAAAAAAAAGCTGCATTCAGCGCTCATTAATCTATAAACCTTCATCAGCCCGGGCTGCAGGTTCACATAGCCTTTCCTGACACCGCCTCAAAAGAGATCACACTCGCTGATGGATCCTGCTTTGTTCTTGCTGATCCACCACAATTACCCCAACTCTTCTTCTAGGCTCAGTTTGAACAAAATGGCAAAACAATTTGCTCACTGCTACCCTTCCCCCAAACACACACCCACATGCTAGCAGAGAAACATACGCTAAGACTTCTGGGTCCTCATATGATCCCTCTCGTCAATTGAGCAATGTTCCTTATGTATACAGCTGTTAATCTGCCTGGCTGGTATGCTGAGGTTAATACCGATCCAACAAATTGCACAAGCATTTGCTGGATTCTTTGAGGGAAAATGGCGAAATGTAGAAAAGTTTATTTTCTACATTATTTTTTTTCTCTTATCACTGCTTGCTATAGGGGAGAGAAGGGGCAATTATACACATATAACACATTGCTCATTGATTCAAAAAAATGTTTAGCTTAAAGGTTTGCAATTTTACCTTAAAGACTTTAGAAATATTAGAACTAAATAGCTCCTGTAAACTACAGCAAAAGTACAGTATTTTTTTAATTATGAAAAAGCACTATAATGTGAGTAATCAATCAATCAATCAATCAACCAATCAATCTATCTATCTACTTGTGTATACACGCACACATGCAAAAATAGCTCTTGTAAACTGACACCCTCAAACACTAAACACACACACACACACAAATATTATAACCAAATAAGCCCCAAAAACAACCGAAAACCATGCAAATATATTTAAGAATCTTTTTACTTAAATAGCTCAAAACATCTGTGTCAGTTTTAACTAAAACTATACATTATATTAAGAAAAGTTATAGGTAGAGTACTTATACATGCCTGATATGTGTGAGTGTGAGTGCACTGTGCGTTACATGCATTGTTACATGCATTACAATTATGCCTGCTCTCCACTGCTTTATTGATATGGTAATGGGGAAATATTCATTTTTATTTTCTCCTTTTGTTAGAGGAGGTTTCTTTAAAAAAAGGAAATGTAAGAGATGACTGCAGCATTATCTCCAACATTTCAGTTTCAATGCTACCAAATTCATTCTAATATGCAGGGCAACCTTTGTCCTCTTTTTGGACAACTGGTTGTACAGTCAGAATGAACCATACTCTGATGTTTAATTGAGGCTCTGATCCCCCAAACACTTAAAGGGGGGCTTGGGAATTAGAGTCACCCTCCTTGTGCCGGTTCCCCTCACTCCGCACAGCTCCAGATACTTTATTTTGACAGGCTGAGCAGAGAAATACCAGTACAGAATACATCAAGTTCTCAATTATTGGATTATCTCGAAGTGATATCATTACCACAGAACATTCTCTCCAATCATTGATTGCATTTTTCAATTTATTTCACGATTAATGCAAGTAGCCTGACCGAACAATTGTCTGATGAGTTCTGGAACCCCATCAATATATTCTCCTAGCCCACATGAGCAGGCTGTGTGTTTTATAGCTCGGGCAAAACATTTCTCATCCCTCCTGTCTCGTGTCTCTCAATTATTCTAAAGGACTACCAATCTCATCTAGCAGGTAGATAGACCATGTGAATGAGAATTACAATTTTGAATGCAAATACACTAAACTGAATGCTATTTTATCACATGTCAGGGGAAGCTGCTTCAGGGAATGCTAATGCATAATCTTGTGGCCAGGCATCAGCTCTCTTTCGCAAGTGCCTAAATCAAACAGTTACTGCGGAAATCACGGTAGTTCATTTTCTATTAGCACAATATCGCAATTAAAGAAACACAGGGATGGGTTTCATATCATTTCTACTTTGCTTCGAGTGAACATTTTTCATTTTTCCATTTTTGCCATGTGGCAATTTAATAAACTGACAATTTATTAAGAAATATTCCATGCTTCTTTCTTCAAATTGAAATATTTAAAGATGTTTCAGTATTGTTTTAATTAGCTAATTTACATTATACAGTGGAATTTTGACAGTACATACAATCCTATAGAATAAATTGGGGCCTGTCCATTTTTTACACACACACACACACACATACACACACACACACACACACACAATATATATTATTCAGAAAGGAAACTGACCAATAAAGACATTTACAATTTTACAAAAGATTTCTATTTGAAATGCTGTTCTTTTGAACTTTTTATTCCTCAAAGAATCCTAAAAAATAGCCCTAATGTATTAGTAAATATTTTCCACATTAATAATACGGGATGTTTTTTGAGCATCAAATCAGCATATCTGAATGATTTCTGAAGGACTCTGAAGACTGGAATAATAGCTGCATAAAATTCTGCTTAGCCATTATAGGACTTGTGATAATATTTCACAATATTACACAGTTTTTACTGTATTTTTGATCAAATAAATGCAGCCTTAGTGAGCATAAGAGACTTCTTTCAAAAAACATCGCCTACACTTCAAATCTGAGACGCTAAATCTTAACTGCGTGCTATACAGTTTTCTGATATTTAATTCTTGATTAGGATGGTTGCACTTTGTCAGAATGGTATTATTTAGTAACAGTGTTTCCTCATTGATGGCTACAGGTGCTAATTACAATGGTAAATCATTTATGCAGAGGCAGACAAATGGATGGCAGGGCACCGAGGGGCTGGCGGAAAGGTCTCAGTTACAAACGATGTGAGATAAATCATCTGCTCGCCATTTTCACACACATCATGCAATTATGCACTCAACACGTGAAATCTGCTTAATCTAGTTCATGTACGTGATACATCGCAGAAACAACATCCCCAATAAACGAACGAGGAGACCCATGGCGTGGTCAGTGTCAGCATACCGCAGAGTCTTTTGCAACTCTGTATTAAATGTGATGCCTATAATGCAGTGAATAATTACTCTATATGGACTACTCTGGTGTTAGCAGGCAAGCGGCGAGCTCAGGCACACACCCCTCCCATAACTCAGACGAGAACAGCTTTCCGGAGGAAAGAAAAACTGCTGCTACGGCACAGCTTGGAGACTTCAGGATTTATTTGCCATTTTCTCCATAAATTATCCCATTTCTGTTGCTGTCAAATATACATGGATTGTGCCAAACTTTTAAAATGATTGGGATGGCACAGCCCCATCAAAGTCACTAAGAAACCATCCAAAATGCACTAAGCCTCAGAGCCAGGAGAGGCCAGCGCAAAAGACCCTGCCAGAGCATCTGAGCTATTCACCACTTCAACCAGACAAAACAATAATGATTTCAGGATGGGTGCAACTGACTTTTTTGTTACTTGTCAGTGGTACTTTTTAATTACAACACACATTTAACTTTCTTCATATTCATTACATGTAATCATTGCTTTAATGTGTTCATTGTTTCTGCTTGAATGAATGCATGCTGCTAGTTAAATGAATACATGACTAACTGCATGATCTGTGTTATCTTAGAACTGCTTATTTCTGCCATATGGACATTGTGTTGATGTAACACATTACTCTTAATTTTAACACAGAAACATGCATTTAATGTTAAGCTGCTTTGAAATGTTATATAATTAGTGCTATATAATTAAATGTGAAATGAACTGAAATTAATTCAATTGAACTTGACAACAATGATCTACATAATATACACAAAAAAATGGTGTATGATTTACTTTCAAACCATTTTCACTTAAAGACTGCTAGTAAATTTCACTAATAATTAGGCTACAAAAAAAAACAGCAAGTAAAACATTGAATTTAAATGTGAAATTTTGAAGACAAAAGACTGAAATAATCATTTCTTGTAAAGTGCACTCTAATAATCAGTTTTACTTACAATATTGAAAAATCTTATTTACAATGTAGTCACTGGAAATATGCAAACTGTTCTATGTATATGGTACAGTATATGCATGTGAAAACTGTCAAATTCAACTGTGTAGCAGGAAATTCTTATCGAACAGTGGAATGTGGAAATCTAAGGAAACATCTTAAAAGGCTCATAGGAAACATCTCAATGCAATCTGAATCAGTTCAATAGTTATGTAACGCCTTCAGCAAATTAACCTCTGATATCTCAAATGAAAGACTTTAATTTACATGTTAACTTATGTGAACTAACATCACACAATTCAATTCAATTTCAGATTTTTCTTGACACATTTTTCTTTGACACAGTCATCTTTGGTTTTATCACTTACTCTAAAGCTGCTTTAAAACAGTTGTGAAAGGCTTTACAAATGAAACTAAAAAGCTACAAATAAAAGTGACTTGAAGGACCCTCGCATTCAAAGTCTATGACTAACCTCCTGACTTTCGAAGACCATTTTTAATAAAGTTATGCTGGAAAACAATAATTGGATGTGAGTGCACCATCTAAGAAATCCTAACCACTCTCTCACTTTCCAGCTCTCGCTGCTTCCATTCATTTATGCATATAAGACAAAGAGGAACGTTTCTTGAGAAGAACCCCTGATTAAAAGAGGAAGTAGAAATAATTATTAGTTAGGGTTTGGTCAATGCCAGGTGATTTAGATGTTTACAAAGGTGTCCACAGCAGCCACATATGCGATCACTTACCAACACAGATAGAAAGTGCTTTCCCGGAAGGAGTAATTTCATAGCACTCATTTATTCATTACGTCCATAGCAACCTCTTAAGTGCATCCAAAGCTTTTTAGGCCAAGCAATGAATTGCGGTGGCAGTCACATGGCATCAGCATCGTTCAGTAATTCTGCCGGGTTACTGTGAGCCGCGGTCAAACACGAGCGAGGCTACTGAGATTGGTTCTGCAGTTTCACTCGCAGCCAATGAGCACAGGCCGTGACTTATGGAGCAATTTGCATGGCATTTGGAATAGATTGGAGGAAAGGAGCATTAACATTTTGTGATACATTTCCTGCCATGAGTTCACCAGTTTTTTACTTTTTTATAACGCCGTAGCACATGCTCACTCACTCACACTCATACACCCACACCGTGATGTGCAATAAGGTTGATGCAAGCCTTGGTTGTCAGGGAAGCGTTACATGGCTGAGCCTCATCCTCTCTGGAGGCGACTTTGCAGAGCCACAAATTCAGCCATTGAGGCCCGCTGTCATGCTTAAGAGGGAAAATCAAGAAACATTTGGATCTCCCTACGCCCCTCTCCCCTTTTTACTCCTGGAAATCCCACTTAAGAGAAACCACCGTAAAAGACTCAATTTACTCTTAAAGGTCAAATATCCAGTCACCACTGAGGAGGCTAATTAAGTGGCCTTCAAAGCTCTCCGAGTCCATCTGAATAGATAATATAACTGATTTGGTACGGGAGCTCCTTTGCACATGGAAAAAATGACTGCTATCTAGTTTGCATGCTGCTGACATTAAGTGTTCTCAATGGAATAAATCTTAAGTCAAGCAAACATAATTATCATACTGTCTGCCATTAGAGCTTTATATCAGAAACAAAACAAAGAAATTGTATTTTAAAAAGCAGAATTAGTTATTTACTGGCATGGATTTAGAGCTGCCTACACATACTGTACAACAAAGATAAAAAAGGAACAATTATGTAGGCCCTTAGAGCAATTTCAGCCTGAAGAACCATTGATCCACAACAAAAATCCATGCAGGCCTGCCATCTCTCCACGGACTCTGAGCTGGGGGAAAATACTACCCATAATTTTAAGTAGTTACACAAGATTCAAACTAAAAACCTGTTCCAGGGTGGCAATATGTGTAACTTAAATGAACTCAAATGGAACCCTTGGAATCTTTGAATAATTTTTGAAGTGGCTAATTTCAGAACGAACCAAGTTCACTAAAATAAATCAAATAAATGTAAAAAAAAAATATGACAGGGCAATAGATTTTGGCCATTTTTATTAGTTTTGTTTTTTTCTACATCCAAATAGTATTTAAATAATATCTAAATAATTATATTCAGCTTTATTTTTTAATTTCAGTTTTAGTAATTTCAATATCATTATCAGATGGCCATTTTCCACAAGTATTCATGAAATGTCTGCAACATACTTTGGTTAAAATTCCTCAATGGTTGTGTAAAACAACACCCTTTTTACTAGGGCTGCACGATATTGGAAAAAACTCACATTGCGATATTTTTTTTTCTGCAATATATATTGCGATACTCATTAGAACTCATTTTTCGATATATTGCATTATTATTATTATAAAATAATTAATGATTGGGGTGATTTTGTAGGTGAATAAATCAGCATAGAAAATAAGCAAATTACAAACATAGATAAATATAATAGAAAAATTATACAAATGAAATAAACTGCTTTATATTCTTCAGGTAAGTCTAACAGTATGCTGTTGCGGGGCGGCGCGACACGGTAACACAAGTAAACATCGCATATCCTGCGATGCGACTATCGCGGATGCGCACATCACGATATTGATGCTGAAACGATGTATCGTGCAGCTATACTTTTTACCTTGTTAAAAACAGCTCTGCTCGAGCACAGAGAAAATGGCGGACAGCGTACAACTGGCTGAGGGCGGAAATATGCTAATACGGTACAGGCCGTCAGCGGTCGTGGGTGGGGCCTGAGCAATATGACATCATACTGCTCAGAAAATCAAAACAGCTTGATAATTGAGACTGTTTAGGTTTTTGGGAGATAAAAAAAAGGAGTGAATGCATTTTTGTCATTATAGGGTGGCTGTGTCCACAGAGCTAAGAGACATTTATACGCAAAGACCATGTAGAAGTGAATTTTGCATTCGATTTCCCCTTTAACATTTTATTTCAGATAGTCCAAGGCATTATTTCTAATTTCAGTTTTTTCTTCTAATATTTCAATTTTACTTTATTCCAGCTTTATTTCAATCAATACAAATATTTTTAATAGTTTTAGTTTTAATTTGAGAGCACAAGAGATTTTACACCATTTTGCTTGCCTATAAAGCAGTATGCAATACAAGATTATAAAAACTAACATTTTGGCATACCAAGTAGCATGTTTAGGCATGTCGCGATAGTCGATATATCGACTTATCGCACGATATATGGAAATGAGCGCGATCATTTTTGGTGCCGCGATATATTGCGACTGATCATTTTTTTATAATTAAAAATAATGATTATATAAATTTTTTTACATAAAAATGAATATCACCAACATTTTAGTCGATCGTGCTGCCTCTGTCATCTCGTCTGCTGTCTGTGGCGGAGGCGGGGCGGCAGCGTCTCCCTCACACACACGCACACAGAGCGGACAGCGACAGATGAAGAGAATTCGTGAACCCACTGCGTTATAAAGTGTTTCGTGACAACTACAGCCAGTTAAGAACAAGTCCCAATGGACTTGGTTTCAAAGCCGCAATCTTCAGCTCCGGTGTGGGAACATTTTGGCTTTAAGCCGAATGAGAGAGGAGAGCCAATTAACGTGAATGAGCCGGTATTTGTTTTATTTATTTAGCATATATTTTTTTCACATTCCGGTTCCAATGTCTAAATATTCTTAAGAATAAAATGTTCTTTGTTCTTTGAAAGAGTGTACTTGCATTATTATGCTATTATATTGTCATACTGTAATTACATAATAAGTGAAATAAAATTGTCTTAAAATGACAATAATATCGTTTATCGCAATTAATTTTGGTGCAATATATCACACAACAAAAAATAGTTATCGTGACAGCCCTAAGCATGTTACTGAAAATGTTACTCTGTTTTGAACAGCTGAGCTATTGTCACGCTGAAAAATGCAGTTTGCTACTTTTAGTTAGCTAACTCTCCGACACTACACTGTGTATTACGCCACCACCTTTAGCTCCATGCTAGCATTTGCCGCAGCGTGTTGAAATTCTCAGTGAAGACGTCCTCCCTCTAGAGCAGCATTCTCTCAACCTCTCACCACCCCGCACTGCTCTTTAGTGTCCGGATTGTCCACACTGCCATTTGGCCGACCGACCAGAGCCTGTCTCCTGTGGTGGGGGTGCGGCTCTTTCCTGGGCCGTAGGGGCTCAATTAACTGCAGAACAATGGTCGCACTTCTGCCTCCCGCAGCAAAGCTGCCAGAGCAGGAATGTGGGCTCTTTAATCTCTCTACCCTGGGCAGGCATTTCAGCTGCTGCAGCCTCCAGGACCCACGCATGCACCTCCAGGATACCACACAATGCACGCTATTACACATTCAAATCCATGTGGGTTGCACTAAGGGAATTCTTGTAAAACATGCCAGCTGTCTATGCACAAACCGGAGGCTTGGATGGGCTATTTAAAATCAGAGATGAATATTGATTCTATTGATCGTCCCGTAGAATCTTAAACATAAATACAGCGGGGATACTTCACGGAACAGTGCGAGAGTGCCGTGGAGACAAATCATCTATACGGGCTTCGTTTTTTTTTTTCGTGTCATAAAATGCACAACAAAAGGGATTGTGGTTAATTACAGGAATATCTGCTGATGCCGTGTATTTTCTGAGAAGGCTCGGTTTCTGCTACATTTGCGCTGGCAGATGATGTCATAAAGAACATGTGTGGTGCTGGCAGGTGATGTCATAAAGAGCCTGTGTGGTGGGTTGAAGTGGGTGTCAGCTTTTCTGCAGGTAGGAGTCTTAGAAAGTGCTTTCTGACAAGACTGCAAGTCTGTTTCTGGACACAAACACAAACGCTTGGATCTGGAAGGTGGAAAAACTCGCTTCGTGCCTGGCATTGCTATTAGAGTGCTGATATATATATTTAATAGCTCACAAAATCCTCCCCGCATCCACGGTTCTGGAAGTCATGGGTCACTTTTGGTCGCATCAGCGATGATCTCCACACCTGAGATACACAATGCAGCCAGAGTGAGGGTTTAGTAGATCACGCAGTATGCTGTCTTCAGATTTTGCCCGCTTTCTCCACCATCAAATTCTCCTGCTTTGTACACCAATAAATAAATACCATGGGAAGGGCCAGTTGTTGTTCAGCCATTCGCTGTAGCCAGCGTTCAATCACCTATAAAGAACATCTCCATAAAAAAATAAAAAAATAAAAAAAATCAGCCTCGCCACATCCATCCTCATCTCCGTAATGACAATTTCATCTCCACACCTTGCTTTCTTTAATGTTTCCCATCATAAAACCCCTTCAGCATGCGAGAACTCCTGAAGCGGCATAAAGCTAACATGATGGTGGGCCGCATGCGCGTGTGACCCTAATTAAGAATCGAAAATTACCACCCCATTCCTACTTGTGCATGTCCAATAATCCTGAACTTAATATTCCATAAAAAGAGCTCCCCACGACTTCCCGCTACCCCTGCACCCTCGCGATGTATGTCATCCTGCTTTTTATTTAAGAAGTCAATATACCATTGTACGACAGTAGACATTTCTGACACAAATTATGTTCACTGCTGGATGAGCCTCTCTTTTTCAATTCTTTATTGATTGTACCAGCTCATAAAAAAGAACGGAGGGGTGCAGGTGGTAGGAATTTGAAAAGGGTGGACTGCTGACTGGGACTATTTTCTTTGTCTGGATAATAAAAATGCTACTTCAGGACTTAGAAGGTTAAGTTCTAATGAGTATTTTGGATTGCGTGCGCCCGTTTAATGGCCTCATAAAGCAATGCTTTGCTTGGCTAATAGAGGCAAGCTCACAGGCGAAAATTCCCCGCTTCTTTTTGTTAAGAGCTGCAAAAGTGCACCATGTGGGACGGATAAATAATTCGAAGAGCGGGAATATGCCAATCATAAAACTCATTTGCTTGGCTGGACCATGCGTTATAGAGCATTATCTCGTTAATGATGATCAGCAGGTGATGTTTCAGTGGGTTTCTAAAGAAGTTTATGTGCAAAATAACCTAACGGTTGGTGCTGAATCATACCGGTCAAAAAGCAAATGACTTGTAAGACTTGTAAGTTTTCTAAAGTGGAAAGAGCTCATTATCAGACAAGAACTGCATAGAATTGCTCCTACTCATGCTTGCGCTATAGGGTTTGTCAGTGAGGTTCAACAAGAGTGTTGTGGGCAGGACAGCTCTATAACTGTATGGAGCGTATGCAGAAACGTAGGGTTGAGCTGATACACCATTAAAGTTTAAATCAGGAGCCTGTGACATGCAATCAATCCCCCAGCCAAGCCACCCTCCACCTCCATCTGCCACAATCTTGCAATTAACTTGTCAAAATATTTAGCGTAAAAATGATGCATAAGAACCTATGCGTCGTGACATTCTGCTCTGTAGACATGGTGCATTAATAACCGTGAGAAAGTTTCGGTTTGCCGCAAGGAATACTTTACACAGTACTTCCTCTCCGGTTCAAATGACTCATCATAAAGGGGATTTACCCTCAAGCAGCATTAGATTTGGAGAGGGACAGAGCAGATGTATTGAGGTGGAAGGCATTGTGTCTTGATAAACTAGGATTACGCCATGGCTTACCACACTGGAGGGGAAAAAAGACCCTTCACTTGCATTTGCCTGAAGGAATAGATGCAGAAATCAGTAAATCAATAGGTCTGGATGACGTTAATGAAAATAAAAAACAAAACAAGCTTTCTTGATATGCATTTGAAGAATTGCACTAATAAAATATCATCCCTGCCCCGCACAGGCAAACAAGCAAGATATATAGCCTATGTTTCAATTATCTGCAAGATGTACTTAAAATCAATCGGATATTTATGATGATGACTTTTAAACTAGATTTGCATTTCCTGAAGGAAATACCAGCACTTGCAAGTCCGCAAAAGATAAGTGTTGAAGTTTTATGTAGTTTATGTTTTGAGTTTTGGTTATGCTTAGTGAAATGCCACATTTCCATTGTCATGACACCAATCATGCATTGTTTTAAGGAGACTATGCACAAATGTCCCGTAATGGCACCTACAAATGATTAAACATATGCAAGGAAGACTAGATCAATTACAGCTCTGTAATTACTGCTAACAATTAGATTTTGAATGCTAAATATTCTATCAAATCAACTGAATATGTGAATTGAAGTGAATTTCTAAGTGAATGGATTGTGTATGGGTAATTTGTGGTTTGTATCAAATTGTATCAAATATAAATATTTGGATGCCTTGCAAGCACTGTAAGGATATTGTAATGATTACTTTTATGAAATGCTCATGAAGTAAGCCATTTATAAAAATTAAAAAAACTGACCATATTCATCTCTGAAAGTGAGAAAAAAAAAGGTAACCACTGACTCGCATGAATTAAAGTCAGAATCAAAAACACACCTCTTCAGGGTTTTAGGCTTGTTCTAGCACCTTCCATCAGTCTTCCAACAGCCAGTTCAACCCCCAGAAGCTCCCTGCCACTGAAATATGTCAATGCAGGTATGAAGAATTCAGGGTAAGATTTTTGAGAGGTGTCTGCAGAGATAGCACATTCTCTTAGAAGGCCAGCAGATAGAAGATCAATATTCCCACACAACTTTCTTGTGATTAATTTTTAATGGCCAGAGGAACTTCTCCCTTATAAAATGTAAATGGCTTTAATGTTAAATGCAAAGGGAATGACACCTTGATCAGTCACCCTTTCCACTTGCTTTTCAGGAGAGGGTGACCAGCAGAGTTGCTTGATGACATCTCTCTCTCCCTTCTCCCTCCAGAGACCCTCAAAGTGCTTTGCACAACCTTCACCTCCTCCTTCACCACCTCCCCGCAGCCACCCAAAAGAGGCTTTTCCCTCTACAGGTAATAGTGAGTTTGGCTGAAGTGGGTGGATATGTCTGAAGAAAAGAGATGGATCTTCTCCAGCTCCAAATTTATTCTGTGGAGGCTGCTTGGAATCCAAAGTTTCAAACTACAGTGGCTGTTCAATGAAACAGCAACAGATAATGTTCTTTTTCTAAATTCCCATATGACTTAATCTATTCTTTTCAAGTAAATTTATTTGTTGGATTTTTTTTTTTTTACACTTAACAAAATCCCCAAAGTTTGTTTAGTCAGTGATAAAACAGCAATCCATTCTTAGGCAGTTCCCCTATAAGATTCTCGACCTAAACTGCAAGGACAAAACAAGACTTTTCTATTGATACTGCTGTCAGGTTGGCAGCTGAATATGTACGAATCATGGGGTATAACAAAAGATTTCTGAGTATAAACACATTTCTGCTTGTACATCTGCTTTCGTAGTAGCACACAAAGATCCCAAATGATATATTCCTGTCAACAAAAATAACAGCTTGTATGAGGTTGGCATTTAAGCCTTTTTACAGTACCCAAAACGGTTGTTAAATCTGACCTATAGTGAGTTACCACTAGTAAGGTGCAGAATCCAAAATGTATTGATTTTACGTCCATTCCTTCGGAAAGGGGCCACATGAGAATATTCCCACTCTTACAGCCAAAAAATAAATAAAGTCCTAATGATTTCACAGTAAAATCAGAGGAAAGACAGTAACATATGAGAGTCCAGTTTAAGAGATTTGCTCAACAACAAGGTTTAATTTCAACTGAGGGCTCAATAATAAAGATGGTCAGTGTGAAAGATTCAGCCAGTTAATGGAATTCTCACTTTTATAAAACCTTGTGTTTGTTAATCACCTGCAATTGATTAATGGCTTGTAAACATAAAAGTTCTACAAAAACTAAACAAATCGGTTTTTAATATTTATTATTGAATGTCATACTTTTCCAGAACAAAAAAAAAAAAAAAACTTTTTCTGAGACATAAAATATTTTGTTGTGCTTTTTAAGTTTTAGTTTTAGTACAGTTATTACGGAACTTTGATCGGTCAGCAGAACATTACTTTTTGTTGAGAGCTGCATATGTAAATGAAATGTATAAAAAGCTGACAGGTTTATGCCAGTAACAAAACTGTAACATTCAAATTTAAACAATGACATACAGCAATTGGAGAGTTGAGCATTTTTTTTATTTGAAACCCCCTAAAAAGTTTGCTACTATTCAACATTGTGATATCTAAATAAAACACAAATATGCAGTGGATATCAGAAATATGTTAATGTTTTTTGTAATAACTAATGTAAATGTTTTCATGGTGAAAATAACAGTAAATTACTATAATAATACCTCTCAAAACACCAACATACTTTAAAATGTTCCCTGTTCATGACTATTGAAGAAACCAGTGCAATATGTTTTACTGAAGTAAATATTTCTCAGGTTAGTTTTGGTCATGTTGTGTGCAAAGCTACCTTAATATCTTGTCTACAACAAGCTAAAATAGCACAAGCTGAAATTAAATAGTTTTTACAGCCAGTAAACACATATAGCAGGTCATGCTGTCACAAACGGGATAGTTCATCACAAAAGAGCCCACCAATAAACAGCCTATTATAGGCTTTTCAGCAAAATGTAAAAGGTGGAATAATCATAAAAAATAAAAAAAAAACTTCACAAAACAAGTTACATGAGAAATTGGCCAACAAATACCGCAATAAATAAACTGCAAAACATTTAAAATACTTGCCCACGGACATTTACAAAAATAACTAAAATTGCACATTTGTGAAACTGAACTAAATCCCAATATGACAGTTAGTCCCAGTCTCCTCTATGAAGTACCGTACCACCAGTCAGTACAAACCACAAACATTTACACCAAATTCCAGAATTCTTCACCCCTCACAGGTGACTAACCAAACCGTTCGGTACCCATTCCCCGAGCATCCGGGGAACATGATGTATCTGCTGTCTCTGTTCAGTTAATGAAAAAGAGCGGCCTGTCCCTTAGAACGCATGCTGGTGGGCATAATTGGATTGCAACTCGCCTGCAGTTTAGCCTCCTGCTTAAAGCCCCACTCCATGACAGAATGCAGAAATAAGTGTGCGTTTTACGCTCTCTATTAGTTCGATTTATTCTGGGAGTTTTGTCTTATTGGGAAAGAGACACTTCAAAGGCACGGGCCTATGGAGGAGTCGTGCTACATAGGAAAAGCAGGTTATTCCACAAACCTGACAGAGAGTGTGTTAATTAATATAAACCTAAATAAAGGTAGAGAGGAGGATAATCTAATGGGTTTCAGAGGGATATTATGTTTATTCTAAGCGCAGAGGATGCAAAACCCCAGAGACGAACAGGTACGCGTGGTTATAGACAGAGACAGATGGATCACACAGGCGCTCAGAAATTAGAACGGGGCCGGAGACAGAGGCCCGCTGCAGTTCTGGAGCTCTAAACGTGGAGATGGCACGAGAAAGACCGCGAGCTTGCGTGCTGCCTGCGCTGCCTTTAAAGAACACGTGAGGGATTACTGTACGCTGCATCCTGTTCTGTACATTCATCAATTCACGCAGGGGAAAGCAAAGAAATGACAGACAAATATATTATGATGTCAAACATCAAAGATTCTCCGCATAATTCCACCCGAATTCTGCTTAAGTACGGGATGAATTATTACAGCCTGAATTATATGATTCCTCAGCATGTTACCCACAAGAGGTGAACATATATATAATATATATATATTTCTGTCTCTTTCCATGAATAGGCTACAAAATAGGTCCTGAATCTGTTAAGTATTGAAAAGGGGTTGCTTAATTCTCAGAAAATAGTGACTGCTTGTAATATTGTACAACACTAACGTTGAATTAATTTATCAAAATAAAATAAAATATAATAAGTAATAGAATTACAGCTGTCACTCAGGGTTAGCTAGTTATTCAGTATATCTTGTACACACACACACACACACACACACACACACACACACATACATACATACATACATATATATATATATATATATATATATATATATATATATATATATATATATATATATACATATATATATATATATATATATATATATATATATATATATATATATATATATCCTTATATTTGAAAATTCAGAACAGGGACGCAAACAAAATCTGGAACATATATTACATATATTATGCAATACTATACTACAACAGATCTACTAGTTCTCATAACATAAAAACATGTGATTTGTACCTTGTACACAACAAAAGGTTATATATATAGAAAGTATTTTTTGTGACATGGATAAGTCCTCTTTTTTCAATGTCATTAGCTTTTGCGCATACATTTTTTTTTTTTTTCATGGTGATTGAGAGGCAGTTAAAGCAAAACCGATGTGCTTTGTGTTGGTTGTTTCATCAACACAGGCATAAGGACAAGATTGCAGTTCTTTAATGTCATAGCAAGACACCAGTTCACTCTGTGCAATAAGCTATAATCAAATTACCAGATTTCAATATCTGTCTCTAAATGATTAAAAACATGTAAAAGAAGATTAACCGCGAGAAACCGTGAAAATTAACATTCCAAGAAAGATGCAAATTCCATTTGGATACATCATTCATCATTTGGGCAAACTCGGAAATATGTGCGTGGTGTGCACTTCTTGCTACTACAATCTGATTATGTCCAATAAATTCTGAAAACACTGAGGCAATATTAATCTCGTGGAACAATACTGTTTCAAATGCAGATTCTTGTAGATATTTCCTTTCTGCTAGTGGGTATCATGCAGTATTAATGAGACTATATGTAAGCGTCACTGTATAACTGCACGCTATACAGAAATTACAAGAATACATTTGTATAAGTAGAACAACTGCTTTTAATCTAATCCGTGGCTGCAGAACTGCAACACTAAAGAAAAGTTTGTCTTTTAAAGTATAAAGTAACAGTCAGCTCTAACTCATGCATCCCTGCCGTATGCATACTGTATGTATTGTAGCTCTGAAGACTTGCTGTGCAGTTCTACATGGCATGCATTTAAAACTCTGTGACTGAGATATTCACTTTTATGACACACAAGCATGTGTGACTCATACGTACGGTATGTACTAGGGATGGGAAGATTCCCCAATTCGCTCTGTGCATCGGCAAAAAAAGTTAACGATGCGATGCGTCGGTTTAAAAAGTGTGCATCGGATACAAGTTGGCATTTGTATCGCAATGCATCGTTTCTAACATATTTGCATCGGTAAAAAACTATTTAAAAAACGATTTATTTATATATAATTACTAGTGGATTAGCTACACTTTTATTGTTTAGAAAGTGACCAATATTTTATATGTAGATTGATTTCTCCTCTCGAAACTGTTTCTCGTGCGCGTTCTCTCATCACCGCTGTGCATGAATATGATGAATCACAACAACACTACGGAGACCTGAAGAAAAACTGGGATTAAAATCCAAATCCTGATTTGAAATAACCTAACAAATCAATCGGGGCTAAAGCGGTTATAAACGACAATGTAAATTCACACAATCTCACTAATTTGTGCACGCTTATTCTTAAGCAGCCCTTAAAGATTTTAAATATTTAAATATTTCAGGTTAGACTACAACAATTAATCTGGAATTTGAAGCGCTCCTCAAGACGAGACGGCAAACGCATCCTCTGTTTTCCTATTTATTTTAATAAAAGCACAATGTTTTATTGATATTGTGAATGCACACAAATAAAAATAGACCCTTTACAGTTACCTTTATACCTTTATAAGCAAAAATTACGGCATATTTTAAGTTGTTTCTACTATCAAGAAAAAAATGCAAGTGACCGCTCTGGCGCCTCCATGTCCTGCAAAGTGCGCTTCAGCTTCCACTCTTCACACAAACGATTAGATATGCACCTAGCACACATTTATATAGTTCAAACATTTAAACTAACATTGTGATATGCTTGAACTGTTTATATCTACAGATTTTATTTTAGGCAAGTCGTGATGATTTGAGAAGGCTAAATTGATCAAACATAGGCTATGATCAGCTCACTGTCTGCCGCTGGCCGCTTGGTCGTTACTTAAAAAAAACCCCCAAAAACAAACAAACCGAAAAAAACCTTACATTTAACGAACAAAAAGTGCTCAAACATTTTTATAAATTAGCTTTATAAATATATCCATTTTGCTGTCAGGAGTGGGCTTAAGTGAGTGCATGCGCGCTAAACAGACGGAGCGCAATAATTGACGGAGTCAAATATGCATTTTAGGATAGCAGTAACTGTAAAGGGACTACTGTAATTGGTAAATAAAATGTAAGCTAATACAGTCCTAATTACTAAGCTCAGATGAGTTAATGTGTGTTTCTTATAGCAGTTAAAATGTAGTTTTCATTTAGTGATTTTTACTTTTAGTTTAGTGATTGTTAATGCTTTAAAGAGCAATGTTAGATTGTAATGTTCTAATGCTATCTGTTCTAATTATAAAATGTACAGCTGTTATAAAACCAGAGAGAAAGGCTGCATGGCTATAATAGTATGTGAGAGAGTAAGTGGTAATATCATTGCATTCCTGCTGGTCTGTGTTAGAGGAGCTCAGCTTAGCCTGACAGTTAGCCACAGTGACTGAGGTTGATCTTTGATAAATTTGCTTTATGGAACCAAATCATTTGACAGTGAGTCAGACTAACTGAAATAAGTCTGGTCTATTTGGTCAACTTGTTTTATGAAACAGGCCTTGAGGCGTTAGGAGTCAGAAGACACAGTTAATTTATGATTTGCTGTCTGTCTGAACCAAAGAAATAAAAGTGATCATACTTTTTCCATTGCATCGAATCACATTGTGTTGAATCGAATCGAAATCGAATCGCACTGCATCGTAATAGGGGTGAATTGTATCGCATCGCTAGCTGCTTCATATGTATCTTCAATGTATCGTATCGTTGGCTATTCATCGAGATGCGTATCGCATCGGCCTCAGTTATGGAGATGCACATCCCTAGTATGTACACACTCTGAATCTGAGCAATTACCCAAACACTGTACTGCCTTAAAATATAGTGATATCATGATCACGTGATCCTTTTCACATCTTTTTAAATGTAGCCAGTCATATCATTACAGTTTTGGCTTGGTTTATTGTACTAGGCTTTTCAAACTACACTTCGCTCTAGGGTTAAGACCCTGGGAAAAGACCAGTTAAAATTTCACTCAAATAAATTCTATTTTTATCTGAGCTCTCTTTTCAATATAACAAAAAAGAATGCACACTGTTCAAATAAGCATCTCAAAGTATTATAAATATGATTCATTTGACTCTTCAAATTATTATTTCTGTAAAACAGTAACACCTAGAACAAGATAACATAGAATTGTAGTATGTTTACCTATGGTTAAGAATGAAATCTTTGAAGTCCAACAAAGTTTCATTTGAAAATCATGCCTCCACGTCTCCAAAAACATAACTATTCATACAATTCTCTTCAGTTTCCAGCTAAAATAAACACTAGTGGTAAAACACCAACAATTTGTAATTGTTATTATTTGTCACATAAATTATGATTACAGGGGCAGATGGAAAGGAAAGGAAAGGAAAGGAAAGGAAAGGACATGTGGTCAAGTATGGTGACCCATATTCGGAATTTGTGCTCTGCATTTAACCCATCCAAGTGCACACACACAGCAGTGAGTAGTGAACAAACACACACACACCGTGAACACACACCCGGAGCAGTGGGCAGCCATATTGCTGCAGCGCCCTGGGTGCAGTTGGGGGTTCGGTGCCTTGCTCAAGGGTCTCATCTCATTCGTGGTACTGAGGGTGGAGAGAGTGCTGGACATTCACTCCCCCCACCTACAATCCCTGCCGGACCTGAGACTCATTAGGCCACGACTGCCCCCCTCTGCATACAGAGTAATAACAACACATTTCCATGAAAAACACTTTTACCATAGTGCATGTAGGGGTGTGCGATATATATCGTCTGCGATAATATCGTAATTGTTGTTTTAACGATGTGTAATTTGACATTATCGAGTATTTTGCAAAAACCAAACAAAACACCTATGGAGTGCACACATACATTAGCCTACGTGATGAAGTGGGTTAAACAGTGAACGTGTGCATTTAGAGTGTTTTCTTTCACTGCATGATTCAGTCTATTAAAAAGCATTAAGAATGATCACAAAATTCAAGATATGGGGGCAGAAAATGTATATATTTACATAATTTCATATAGTTAAAATCACACAAAGAGTGCCGTTTTTTCTTCAAAAATAAGCATGATTACAAATGTGATATTGGTTTTATATAACAGTTCAATAAACAATAAGTTAATATTAAGAGACTTACGTTTTAGACACCATATTACCTGTTTTTGCTCAATTTCACAGACAAAAAATTATTCCAAACAGCTACAGCACTGTTTTGCGTCTCTGAGCAACATGACGATGCCTGCGTCCCAATGTGCATACTATCCATCCTAAATTCTATGTGACAGTAGTAATTTTCAATACTATTTAGGGCAGATAGGGTGAATAGTATGCACATTGGAACGCAGGAGATGTTTCGTTCCTGAATGAATCAACTGTTTAAATGATTCGGTTCAGTCGCAATGACTCACTTATTAACAGTGACTTACTGCCACCTACTGGCGGTTTTCATTTCACATTTAAAGTCTATTTTCATTTTTTAAATAATTTCAAAATATCAGTATTCAATGTTTTATGTTTAAAATGTCAAAAATGTTTGCATTTGTAACTGGTTAAAACACTCCATGTCCCTCTGAGCTGCATTAAATAGTGTGTAAATACATCTAATTGCCACTTCAGATGCAACTTCTGCAAAGATTAATTTTGATGATACTGGTTTCATTCGTTTGGTAACAGCCTAAATGTCTTATTATCTTAATTGACTGATTAAGTGTAACAATTTGACTCAAAAGATGTACACTTTTAGATAAAAAATGGCTTTATTAAAGGTAAAAATAAATTTAAACTTATATGAAAAGATTAATTTTCATATTAGTATTTCACACGGAATATGAAGAATATCAAACACTGCAGCTGTCCACGGTAGTCAGAATAACACACTCTGCAAAATATTGTCTAATTATCGTTATCGAAAAAATCCAAAAAAGTAGAGAGATCTTTTTTTTTTCAATATCGTACACCCCTAAGTGCATGATTTGCAGACTAATAGACTTTGATGTTTTCATAACACAACTAGCTCTATATGTATGGCTTTTCTAACTTAGTAAACTTGCTCAGTAGCCCACCTGATACAGCTTTGCACTTGCAATGTGATATGAGTCCTTAGTTTATGTGGCTATTGCATGCAATAGAGCATTTTAACACCACTGCCACGATATGTACAACAAGCAATCAAGTGTTGTCTAACAAAGTGTTGTCTGATTCACGTTTATCTGTTTCGTATTAAATTGAATGGGCTTTTAGCACCACTCACTGGACATTTCATTTTGAAAGCGTCAAGAAACTGGCTCTTATATAATTTGGCTGAAATTTTCCAAAGAGTCTGAGTTGGGGAAGTCTTTATGGAGGAATGTACTCTATATTTATGTAATAAGTGAAAAGGAGGCTACATTTTCATTTAATTTATAATGGATTAAATCGACATAAAAAGAACAAACTGAAAGAAATCCTAAAAATCCTTCCTTTCAACCTCCTTTGAATGTTTTTTGTTCTTCCTTTCCATCATCTTCTTCCTCTACATTAGTGCTTCCCCTAGCATTTTAATGGCGGTGTTATTTCAAAAACTCAACCTATAAAAGGAAACATAATTAGACTAGGATTTCTAATTAGCTTGCCCTTCTTAGAATTGGATTCGGCTGCCTCTCCACACCCATTACGATGCGTAAGCTGAAAAAATGTCATCTCAATTTAAGAGGTAACGTCAGCAACTTGCACTTCATAGAGGCAGAGGAGCATTTTGCAAACCTCTCCCTTTGTTCTCTGACAGGTTTATTGGCAGGACTTTGACATGTTTAATCCTATCAGGAGATGGGCACGTTGGGGATTGAGTCTGTTTTATCTGCGAGGCAAGGAATCTCCACCCCGTTAAGAGTTGGAGCCTGATCATCGCGGGGCCTCGGAGCTGTCATACTTGCAAGTTGCATCCTCATGCACAGGAAATAAATAAATAAATATTTCATGATCCATCTTGGTCAGGATCAAGGTAATCTCATATCTTTCTTTCTCTCCCTGGATGTAAGCTGAGAGAACAATGGGAAATCAAAGTGAGCTGAAGTTGATTCACCTTGTGTCTTTCAGAGAAGTGAAAACTAGGTCTATATTTGTTATCCTTATTTAACCTTTATACTTAAAACTTTGTTTTTTTAAGACCCCATGAAATTGCTTCGTGAATGACACTTTTTTTTTTCTGCATTTCCTATTGAAGCAGGCAGGTTTGTCAACATTTGTAGATTTGACCTTAAAACAACTCTAATCTTGCAGTCTTTAAACTATTGGTTGCCTGCTGTATAACATCAGTGGTTGAAGTGGTCAAACTCTTGCCAGCCATGTGTCAAAAACAGCATCCTGAACAGCTGGATCACTCTCTGGTGTGGGAGCTGCTCGAACTCTGCAACGGGTGGTGAAAGCAGCAATGCAATCAAGTAAGACCGAAAATATCAGGTAAAAATCCCACTCACTCGTCCCATAGTGTACTCACAGCCATACCATCTGGAAGAAGGTTAAGGACTATTAAAGCCAAAACAACCAGACTAAAAAGCCGTTTCATTCCACTAGCTGTCAGACTGCTCAATAACTCCATCTGACAACCCTCAAATGGACTGTCCATCCTCAACTCAAGCACTAACGCTACATAAACCCTAGACTTTTTATTTCTTTACTCCACTGCAATCCATAAGGCACTAACTTTTTCTATCTTTTACTGCATTCATTGTCAGCACTATATCACAGTGAGCATTGCTCGTTACGCCATTTTATAGAATGACATATGGGTAGTTGGCATGAAATAGTTTTGAGTGTCCTGCGGTGTGACATGCTATACTTCATCTAAAGCCATTTAGATGAACTGCATTTTGCTAATTCTTTTATAATTATTATGCACACAGCTTTTATGACCTCATACTAACTGAGAAACTACATGCAATATTTGTACTTTAAAAAAGAATGTTCCACACCGCAGGATCATTTAAAATGAACTAGTGAAGGCAAAAAGTGTTTAAAAATCCTATTATATGTTGTAGCATGGTTCTAGATATATATACAGTATATACATAGATCTTTGTTTGTTTTTACACCTCTTTTTCTTTTTTTTACACCTGTCCTGTGAGGTCTAAGAAAAGATGCAACAGATGCTGTGTAAAATGCTATAGCCATGTCTAAAAGAAATAAAGATTAGCTGCATAAATTGAAATTGAACTTTGATACAAAAAAAAAAAAAAAAAGTTAGGGGTAGCCTGAACAACTAATCAGTCTCAAGGAAGTCTTACTATGCTCAAAAATGGCACAGTTTATTATTAACTATCTGCATTTGATTTTATTTAAATATAATATTTTCAAAATGCATTGATTCAAATTGGATAGAATCAGCATAAATCTGTTAAGTGTCAAAATTACATTTATTCAGTTATGTATGAAGGTATGCATTTAGTATGAAGACAGATAAAACATGGTTAACTGTGGAACAAGCAATATTAAATTAGCAAAAATGTACAAGACTAAAACAAATTGGATTCATTGATAATAAATAAACCAGATTTATTTATTTACAACACATTTATTACTACATTAGTCTTACCTGTTTTTTAATGGTTGCATTCATGCATCTCTGACAAACATGCTTTGCATTAAATTTATTAGTTTGTTGATGTTAAAACTGTGTAATCCAAATAGATGTAAATACATAAATCTCAATCTCAGTTTCACGGTTAAGGTTATTTATATTTTAACAGAAAAAAAGCATGATTTTATTTTTATTTATTTTTTAGTGTACATGGCATTTACATTAGATTCACTCAAAAACATATATATATTTTATTTTTAACTTGACACATTCTTAAAGCTCAACAATTGATGTCGGACAAGACACAGCGACCAAACATATCTGTCTGAAAGTGTACATTTGTACTATTACCATCGCTGATAGGAATCTAATCTTAACTATTCTTTTAACACCACTGCTGATTTATTTAGGGGACTATGAATTGACTGGATAAAGTATGGGGTCAAAGGTCGCATATTCACGGCACTATATCTCCATATCGGCAGGTTCAGTACAGTCGTATGATTAATATAAGAGCCTCCACTGAGCAATGACTCCTGACAACCACTCAGAACTGTGTTGTCAAAGCTATTTCATTATTAAACGTCCTATCTAAAATCATCAAGTCTAATTTGCGCCTTTTACCAGAGCCGAACCCCTCTCTTTGACCCGTCCTTGCTGAAGTTACAGAATAACTGTTCTCATATCGCTTTATAAAAGGCATAGCAGGCCGTGTTCCCGCTGATTGCAATGAATAATGCCCATGGGTATTTGCTAAATCTATGCAAACCTTCCGACACAGTGTATTCATCAAGATGTCAGACGTTGAAGGACAGATGTGGGGAACAACACCTTAAGAGTCGTCTGATAGGTGCGTGTGGAAATCAGCGCATACAGTCTGAACACCTTGATCAGAAGTGTGGGGAGGCAGCCAGAGCCCATTCGCATCCCACACCTTCAAACACAGAGCACCTGTCTCTTCACTTTACTAGAAGAAACGTACCCTGACATCTGAGGTGACTTTCAAAGACTTGAAAGGTAAAACGGAGTCTCTGCGCATGGCTCAACTGCTAAGTGGTTCCCTCAGACAGAGAGGACCGTCTGATACACAGCGAGAAAAAACCTTGACTCTGCACTGGAGATGAACGTCTTCCACATTTTGAAGACATAAGCTCAGCAAAGACTGCATTGTGGATATTTCATGTACGAGAGAAAAAACGAGGTAGATAAACAAAATAGAATTAAAGAGCAAAATAGTTACTTATACTATCAAATATTATACCTCAAATCTGATTGGCCAAGAGGCATTCCAAGAACAACAGTGCAACATCGCTTGGACTTTTCATTGTTTTTATCACGCCGCTTGTCTATTTTTAAAAGATTAAGGTTTTGACTCCTTTCAGAACTCTTTTAGTTGGTGGAGAAAAAAAAACAAAACAAAACAAAAAAAACACCACAAGATGTTTTGAGACAATTTATTATAAACTTTTTGTTTTTATAATTTATAAAATCCAGTATAACTGATTAGTAGACTGGACAGGACGATTAGTAAATATAAATATGCCATATGTAAAATATAACAAAGATGCAAATTAAATTTGACCATTATTACATTTTCAAGTTTTGGGTTAGTAAAATGTTTAATGTTTTAAAGTCTTTTATGCTCAACCAAGGCTTAATTTATTCGATTAAAATTACAGTAATATTGTAAAATATTGTTACAATTGTTAAAATAACAGTTTTGTTTTAAATGTAATTTTAAAATTTTATTTCTGCAATGATAAATCAGAATTTTCAGCTGCCAATACTGTCACATAATCCTTCAGAAATCATGCTAATATGCTGATTTGCTGTTTAAGAAACATGTCTTATTATTATCAATGTTGAAAGAGTAGAGTAGTGCTGCTTAAAATTTTTGTGGAAACCACAATACTTTTGTTTTTCAGGATTCTATGCAAGAACACGATCGCATTTATATGAAATTTGTGTAACAATGTAAAAGTCTTTACTGTCACTTTCATTACTGATTTAAAGTGTCCTTGCTGAATAAAAGCATTTAAGCTATTTCTTTCATAAAATTGTATTTACATAGCATTGTATATACATAAAACATTTTAAAACAATAAATTCTTAAAATTATGAGACATAAAGTCACATCGTAATATATAAAGTCACAACGCTATAAAGTCACAGCTTTTTACTTTGATGCTGTTCTACACTTTGAAATGGGCTTCCATATATAATATCATCAGACACATTTTATTTAAGTCCCTTTAATGGAAAGGACGGTCAAAGATGAAACAGGAGGCGATAGAGAGATGTGATCTGAAAATGACCTGAGCTGTATTCAAACTCTGGTCGCCTACAGAAAAGCACTAGCGTAACAAATAAAGGAGCACACGCACTAGCTGCCCAGCCGCATCTCCTACTGAGAGACACTTCTGAGTTCGCCTCAGAAAGTAACCACAGCCAACAAACAAAACTTTTTGAGGAATTTTAAGGCACACAGACTGACAGTCTGTCAAAAACAGCTCTCAGGCAATACATGTGGCAATGCTGTATATACAATAATGGCCGCCGGGTTAGACTTTGGCTTGGCTCATTTTGGAATATCTCCGGCTCCTCAGACCGAAGAAATTGAAACTAGCAGTACAGGTGGCCAACATCTATTATGTAGAGAGATGCAGATGGAGACGGTGAGCTGCCTGAGAGAGTGCATTGTAGGGGTTTAGACAGAGACTTGTCTATCCACTGGGAGAAAATCCTGCCTGCTCTGACAATGACAGAGTGACAACATGAGATTCCATGGCAGGCTTGACAGTTCAGCTGACTGCTGTGCACTCTAACGTAATGTAAATTCTGCCAAGGAAATGACTAAATAACTGCAGCCGAGTGTGTGGAATTGAAGGAAGCTTAATGTGCGTGCGGGTGTTTCTCCCCGACCCTTGTTCTTTTTTCCACAATGGCAGTGATGATGGTTATATGGGATAGATAATAGACATTATAATAACATGCTGCTGGATAATCCGGGCATGCTGCAGGGAAAAAAAAAAAAAAAGAAACATCTGTACCAAGACGGGCAGAATTGATATGAAAATATTCACTTTTTCTAGCGTAATTACAATGGCAGAGACACGGGCCAGCTTTGCAAAGGTCACCGGGCTGTCCTCAAGCTCATGTTGAGTGTTTGTCATGCTTAGATGCTAGCAGAATACATCAAAAGCAGCTGGTTTTGACAGTCCAAGGCAGGATGCCATTACTAGGCGAACCGGTCAAACGGAACTGTGAAAAAAATACTCAATTCATTACGCCAGAATGTAGCCTACAAGTGAAGCGTTCTCCACGGTATGTGGAGAAATTCTGGATGCAGGGAACCGATGTAATTTCCGGGGGTTGGGGAGCCCGAATGGAGAACGGGCATGGTATAAAGCAATGGTTCTCAACTGGATTTTACTGTAGGACCCATGTGGCTACCTAAAACTGTATCACTACTGCTTAGAATGCAAAAATGACATTAAAATCATACCGTATAAGACAATGTTTTTTTCTTGGAAATACATCTGAAAAAAACGCGTCCGTTTTATATTCGGGGTCTAGACTTTGACATGTCAATAATACACCCACAACAATAGGTGGCACCAAACACGCATAAAACGAGTGTGCCATGAAATATGTAATGTAATGTGTGTTGTAAAGATCACGAGTGAAAACAAAATAAAATGCTTACAGCGGCACTGTCATGTTAGCCTGATGGAACCAAACTTCCTCTGTAAGTGATTTTAAAACGTAAGACAGTACCCAGATTTGAAGACTACAAAAAGATTTCACTTCTACTGTTAATAACATTTTGGTAGGCTACTATGAGATAGGTAGCCCATCTGAATTATATAACATTTAGGCTATCCGTTATTTTTATGGTTTAACAAAAAGTGTATATTTTTAAATGTCATTGTTGCTACATTTTACCAGTATTTACCATACTTTCAAAACAAAAATTAAAATAGGAAAAATATGCAATATGAAAATAATTTAAGAAAAAATGTTTTACAGAGAAAAAAAAACAAACAAAAAAAAAAAAACAAGATTTGGTTTTCAAAAAGCCTTTTTCCAAAAGGTACGTCTGGAAAAAGGGGGGTCGTCTTATAATCAGGGTCGTCTTATATTCGGGTCAATACGGTATATCAAATGTATTAATACTACTATGTATGGTATAGGCCCAACAATAGATAAAACTATTAAAGAGACAGTTCACCACAAAATGAAAATTAATTTATTCTTTCCAAATAACGTACTTTCTTTTGTGGAACACAAAAGATGTTTTGAAAAACAACATGAGGGTAAACAGGGCTCGCAAAATCACTAGCCTGACGTCCCGGTGCTATTGTGTTTTCCAGTTGGGCTAGCAAAATGTATCACCGCTCTGCCCGATGGGCACCCGCAGGTCCTTAAAAACTCCTCAATTTAGTTGTATCAAATTTAAGGCCGTAAAAAGTTGTAAATACCTTAAATGGTATAAGAAAAGTATTAATTATAATTTCAAGAGTTGGGGACGGAAAGACAAGAATTATGAAAGAGCTGGATTAAACTTCAAAAGGCAATGATGTCATTGAATAAATATGATTGCTGCACGTTTCAAAGTCAAAATGCAGCGCAGATGTTTTTATGTAAATGTGTCTCTGAAGGGAACTGACTGTCCTCAGAAATGTGTCATTGGCATTTTCATTTCATCTTGCCTATAAAATGCCTGATGAAGCAGCGTTTATGAGCACGGTGCTGCTTTGTGTACAGCCGTTACCGGAGAAGACGCTATATTCCAGCCGCTCCTAAAGCGCCACATCGTGGCAGCAAATGAATTTGCATTTCCAAAAATGTGAAAGAAGTCAATGTGCCTACTAAAAATCTAAACAATAAAGACCGTAATATTTCTAAGTTTTAAATTGATATAATAATTTATGTTTAACTTATCCCTTTTCATAAAAATGGTTTAAAGGCTGAATTAATGCCATTTTAAGATTTTTGTTTTTGTGAAAACCTGTATCTGAACTGTAAATCATGTCATTTTATGGCTTAATATGATACCATAGACATTGTCCAACCCCACTCATGAGGTGTTGATTTTACTTGCGCACCTCTTAAAAAGGGTCATAAATTGCCTTAAATTGATTTTTTAAAATTCTGCAGATACTCTGTAAATAATGAAATAAAATTCCTTCCTTGATATTTGTTGATAGTTGTGTATTGAAGAAGTTTTTGATTGACATTTAGACACCTATCTGATTTTCTATTTAAAAAAAAAAAAAAAAAAAAGGTAAATTAATTTTCGGGCTACCAAAATCTGAAGAGCACCTGCCCGAAGGGCTACCAGGGATTTTGAAATTTTGCGAGCCCTGGTAAATAAGTGATGACAAATTTCATTACTTCATTCAATTTTATTTAATAATTTCACCCATATATATTTCCCTGTTGCAACCCTCTGGTAGACAACCATAGATATAAAATATATATAAATATAAAAATAATAATAAATATAATATATAATAATTAACATCCTGTTTCAGTCTCAGAGTAGTAAATAAAAAATAATAATAATAAAAAGGTCATTGTGAAACAATTTAAAACAATTGCACTTGTAACAACAATAGTTACATTGTGAATTACAAAATTACATTATTGAAACTGTATCTCATACGTTCACAAATACTAGATATAAGGTCACACTGTAGGATATACTAACATCACAACTTTTTACTCTGAGGCAGAAACAGGCTTTCATTTATACATTTAACCGTTTTTTTCCCTGTCCACAACCCTGTTATACCTGACCTGCAACCCATTTTTGGGTTGCAACATACCGGTGAAGAAGCACTGATGTAGACCTCACGAAAAACGGCAGAGAATTCTGGGTTAGTCTAATCAAGCTTAATACAAAGCCGCAGCGCTGGCAGGACACCAGAGCCCCAGCGAATGAGATGGCTGGCCGGTGACAGCATGATTCACCTTTGATCTTTACTCAAATGCCACAGTGTCCATCAGTAGCTCCATTACTATCCACTGGACACAGTGACACGGCGGACAGCTGCCAATTACAGCGCAGCCGGAGGCTAAGAGTGCAGGCCACTAACCATGTGGCATGGACTCTACAGGATCAGAACTGCATGGGACGCTGCTGAGGTTTGGCTGGATAACTGGGCTGAGGCATGTTTGGAGTGTGCAGAGACAGGGCTGGTACAGAAACATCACATCTGATTTGAACCATCAGCCATCGCCATTTGTCCTACACTGGGCTCGGGTTCAGAGGTGCTTCTCCTCCCTCAGAATCGGACATTGCATTTCACGCTTGTTAGCTTGACCTTTCGGATCCGCTTACGGCTAAAGAGCTAGCAGTCATGGAAATCGAGCAAGCCATCAAGAGAAATACCATAAAGCCTTTAATACTTGTGTCAAAGACTGAAGTTATGTTTCTCTGACCTTCCACTTCCCAGATGTATGTTGCTCAAAGGCATAAAAATCGGCATCCGTGTCTATGTATTCATAAAAAAAAAAAAACTAAAAAAAACGGTATTAGTTGTTACTGTATAAAAATGATGTCTGTGTTTTACTGCACAAAAGACGAAAGGCTGTTTCAGTTCAGCTAACCCTTTGGTGTACACAGATAGGTTTGTGCAGCTACTGCACAATATCAAGAGACCTCTGGGTAAACGCTATAAAAGTAGGTTCAAAACAACAGTTTAACATTGAAAATATGCGCACAAGACACCAATAACATTTGACTGATTCACAGAAGGCATAAAATGTTGACGAATTCCTTAGCATCATTGTCACAGAGGTAAAATGTGAACATAAAGTGTCGAGTTATCGGCAGACATTTTAATGGGAGCGATCTCAGGGTGTTAACCTTGTTGACACCAACTATATTATGGGTTTTTCCAGAGAATAAAATGGAAAATGAGAAATTTGCAAGAGGTCATACTACATGCATGCAGTATCTGAATGGAGGTGGAGGTGTAACAGTGGAGGTGTTGTTGGTCCCACAGGAATGAGCTCTAACACCAAGATTATGGTACCAAGATGAAAAGCCACTGGCATGTGTTTTACAACAACAGCAACAAATAAATTCAATTAAAAACATACAGGCCTAGCAGCATGTAATTTATTCTTGTGATGGCAAAACTACATTTTCAGTATCATTACTCCAGTGTCACATGATCCTTTAGAAATCATTCTAATATATAGATTTGGTTCTTATTATTCTCCAATGTGGAAAATGGTTGTGCTGCTTAACTTTTTTTTTTTTTTTTGGAAACCGTAATACACATTTTTCAAGATTCTTCAACGAGTAAAAAGATAAATTCTAAAGATCAGAATTTATTTGAAACAGAAATCATTTGTAACGTTATGAATGTTTTTTCTGTCAATTTTAAACCATGTAATACTGAAACTTTCAATACAGCAAAATACAGTTGTTGTTTTTTCTTTCTTTCTGAATTCAATAAACATCATAGCCTTTTAAGGTCAAGTTTACAAAAGCACTAACAGTGACAATGGTACTTCAGTGCTTTGTACAGAAAACAGTGCTCAAGGTGAGACCAAAGGTCTGGAAAACAGTGATTCAAAGAAAGTTCAAGACTGACTTTATGTACAATGAAACCTTTTCAGACAGTAAGGTGTGCTCTGGATTTCTTGAAGAGCATCTGGAGGTAAACTATTGATCCAAAGATAAACACTTCTTTCTTTAAGTCTGAATACAATACATTAAATATTTGTCATTATTCATTTATTTTAAGTCAGTATAAATCATCATCATCATCCACTTTTAATTCTATGGAAGAAAGCAGCTCTCACGTTTTGCCTAACATCTCCTTATTTGTATTAAGGAAAAGGGAAAATAACACAGGTATGGAAAAACATGAGGACTTCGATTCTGCAACTTACAGTCAGAAATATTTGCATTATTAGTAAGAAATTGTAGCATTTAAAAAATAAAAACGATAAATAACTGATAAACAGTAAAACAGATGTCTACCGCACTGCAAAGGAGCTATTCCCTGACTCACAACCTTTATAATCTATTCGATCTTTATCTCCATAATGTCAGGATGAAATCAAAAACATTTGTAGAAAAATAACTGAAACATTGCAGCAGTTCGTGGCTTAAATTCTAGGTTCTTCTGCATAGGCTGGACATGTTTGGAAAACAAAAACAGAATCAATGTGTTTCAAGTGGCTTTGGGTTTCACAGTGACAGGCTTAGCATGAACTGCGATCCAAACTCTGAAACCAATGCATTTTAAAAGGCTGTTGAGGAGGAGCAGAAATGAAAGAAAATGCCCAACTTTTACACAACTAATGAGATGAAGCTAATGGCCTAATGGCAACTGCTGAGGCTGTGTGGTTGTTTTAAAATGAAAAATAAATGAGAAGCCCTGCATATACAGAATCGCGGAAACGTAATGAGTCTCTGATATGCTTTTTGAGGCATAGCTTCTCTATAATTTGCACCTCATGCAGTAGCATTGAAATCATTCATCAACTTTTTCTTTTTTTCCCTTCTTTCTTTCTTTTTTCTGCCGTAACAACTTAAAGAGCAAAACACAAAGCACTGATATTTAAGCTTTGCATGAATGTGTTTGCCTGAGGGGAGGTTGCGTGCCTTAAATTCTCCATATTCATGAGAACAGTTTGTTTGCATGTCAGAAACTATAATCCTTATCACAGATATCTGTTTCTTATCCACTGAAGAAAGATTTTGAACTTGTGTCTATGAATTTCGGGTAAAATAATCATTACTTTCTTTGAACACCAAAAAAATAATAATTTCTTTCTCATTTTACATATACACACACACACACAAAACTAAAATAAAATAATCAAACCTCAGATTCAAATGTAGGCACCCTTGGTGGAAAGTTCGATAGTCCCTTATGAAATTATAACAAACCGTGATTCTTAAGTACAATGTCCATTTGACTATATGTAATGCATCATTTTAATGAGGATTGTCATATTTTTTTTTATCAATAACACACAGGGGAAGTAAGATATACAGAGAGATATTTTGGGCTGGTGATGGAGAGAGTGCATGTAAGCCTGTGGAGAATCTAAAACTGTCAGCCTTCAGTATGGCGGAGCACTTGATATTCAGGCACAGTGACTGTCAATCTTCCCCACAGAGAGATCGATAAATGACTACGAAGAGAAGGAAAACTTTACCCCGGGCTAGTGAATAATCAATATCTCTGTAGGTCTGCCTAATTAAACTGCCACATTAATATATCTTTCAGTGAAATGTACCAAAGAATGTATATGCAAATGTGAAAGCCGTAAAGATAAAAATGTGCTTCCTTACATATAATATTAGTTTTGAATATGGATATTTATGAGATGACATTAAAAGCTCTTGCATCTAAATGTCAACACCTTGCTTGTTGTGTTTTATTTGATTAATTATATATTTCATTTCCCTCTGAATCCAGAACAAGATAGGAAAAATGGTATACTGCATTTCAAATGTTTTTTTCTTATATGGTGTACATATATATATATATATATATATATATATATATATATATATATATATATATATTCACTTAAAGGGTTAGTTCACTCCAAAATGAAAATTAGCCCATGTTTTACTCACCCTCACGGCATCCTAGGTGTATATGACTCTCTTCTTTGTTTTGCTCTCTTTCCTCTGCGCTTCCGTGTCACTAATCACACGGCTTGAGTGAGAGAAAAGTTTTAAATATGGATATTTTTCTTACAAAAACGTATCGATTCGCTACAGAAGGCTTTTATTCACCCCCTGGAGCCATGTGAGGCATGTTTTATTATGGATGGATGCGCTTTATTTGACGTCTTTTGGACTGTTGAAAAAAAAAAAAACAGAGCTTGGAAGAGCAAGGGCAATTTTTCATATAACTCCGATTGGATTCGTCTGAAAGAAGAAAGTCATATACACCTAGGATGTTTTGAGGGTGAGTAAAACATGGGACAATGAACAATTTTCATTTTTGGGTGAACTAACCCTTTAATTAAAGGTCTTGTCAGACTGATTCAAATCATTAAATGTTTATTGAAAGAACAAGTTCAAAACAATCATCTGTTTGTGAATTGAAAATCGATTTACTAAAATGACTCTGACTCACTGAAATGAATCAGTTCATAAGATTCGTTTGCAAATGACACAACTGCATGGGTCTGATTAATAAAAAGAATCAACTCATAAGAGTCAATTGTTTTCAAATGAGACTACACCGTAGCATATTTTAATTCACTAAAAAAAAAAACATTTGCAGCCCACAAGGAGTTTCTTGTCACTATTTTGCAGCACACTGTCTTTCTTTCATCACATTCAATACAGACTGCAAACTCACATTTACAACTCACATTCACAACACAACAAAAAGGCAAAATATTGCTTTGCAAAAGATTCAGCAGTAGGCTATGTAATTTATGTAATTCTTTTTCCTGATAAACACAACAGCATGATTGTGACATTGCTTTATAGAAAGGATCAAAGCTTGTAACACTTCAAGATTCTATTTCCGTTTATTTTCATGCATGTCCAACCTCCAGAGTGCTTTCTAGCACCTCTGGATTGAGCATGTGGCTTTTGGCCCCAGATTAGCATAGAAGAAGGAAGCATTAATATATAATTTATTGATGAGGCTACAATATGCGGCTGAAGTGGACTGGAGCGTGGAGAAATCCCTCAAAACTCCCTTACGTCTGCAATATGCACACGCCGCCATGTCTTCATTTACACACTTCATACATACTAATACGTCTTCTATTTTCTCCCAAAGCCTAGTTTATGGCAGTGGACGAAGCAGAGAGAATGTGGCCGGCTCTATAACTAGCACTGGAGGAAGAGATTTTCACGGGGGAAAAGTGCAGAACAGGAAGCCAGCATGACTGAGACCCTTAATGCAAGAGCTGCTGAAGAAACCCATCAAGTCACCCTACTGAAAGCATGTTTTTTTCTGGGTACAAACAAGGTCGTTTAAAGAACCTATGGTGTCCCAGAAAGTGACAATGAAGGAAGAGCATCCTTTTAAGGAACAACTTAATATTATTTGTTTGGGTACATGAAACACTATTTTCTCATAGAATGCACAAATTCTCCTTTCGCAGATTTGTAATTCACAAAAAACATTCCTCCTTTTGTCCTTGCCTTAGTTCAGACGACTTAAAAGGAACTGCCGAGCGGAGGTTCTGAAGTTTAATTTCAGAGGACAAGGCAGGGAAAAAAAAATCTGATGCTGCGTTTAATTCTGGGATGAGTGGATTTTTTCATTTCATGGCCGATAAGATCAGAGAACAGGTGAGGCTAGCTCTCGATCTTTTCCAGGCAAACACCAATCAATTCCCATTAATAGAGCAGGGTGTAGGTACAATTTCACGACTGATGAGAGCGATATCCCTGGCCGAGAGGGTCGTCTGGCTGACCAAACTGTTCCCCGCTAGTCCGTTTGCTGGATTAGTTGCCAATTTGGGCTCTGACTTTGGTGCTAAATAATGTGCGAGAAGCACCACTGATAGAAAATTAGATAAAAGCAGGGCATCATAATCATATTTTAAAAATTGCAGTGACGAAAGGTAAGAACGAATGAGGAAGCAACATGATATCGGACGTGCAGGCCTTTTCAAGAGTAAGCTATTAGGGATGCGCAGATATTGAAAATCTGGTCAATATAATAATTACTTTCACGTTACATTAAAAATACAAAAACTTTGATTGATGCTTAAAGGAGTTTGAGCATCACAACATGATACTGTACAAATGGAAAAATGGATTGGATTACATTTAACAGTGTTATTAAATTTTTAGTGTTATTTTAAAACAGTTTTGTTATTGTATTATTATATACATATTAACAATTTTCTGTAAATGAAATTAAGCTAAAATAATATGAATGTTAGAGTTAATAGTAAAACATTAGACTATGAGTTCATGGTAATATAGAGTTAATAGTAATACTGAGTATAGAGTTCATAGTAATATTAGAGTAAATACCGTATTGTCCCGAATATAAGACGACCCTGATTATAAGACGACCCCCCTTTTTCCAGATGTACCTGTTGGAAAAAGGCTTTTTGAAAACCAAATCTTGTTTTTTTTTTTTTCTCTCTCTGTAAAACACATTTATTCTTAAATTATTTTCATATTGCATATTTTTCCAATTCTAATTTTTATTTTGAAAGTATGGTAAATACTGGTAAAATGTACCAACAATGACACTGAAAAATATACACTTTTTGATATACCATTGAAATAACAGGTAGCCCATCTGAATTATATAACAATTAGGCTATCCAACTCATAGTAGCCTACCAACATGTTATTATCAGTAGACGTGAAATCTTATTGTAGTCTTCCAATCTGGGTACTGTCTTATGTTTTAAAATCACTTACAGAGGAAGTTTGGTCCCATCAGGCTAACATGACAGTCACGATCATGCTGCTGTAAGCTTTTCTTTTTCATTTGTTTTCATTCGCGATCTTTACAACAAACATTACATTACATATTTCATGGCACACTCGTTTTATGCGATTTTGGCGCCACCTATTGTTGTGGGTGTATTATTGACATGTCAAAGTCTAGACCAGAGGTGGGCAAACTACGGCCCGCCGGGAGATTTCATCCGGCCCGTGAGGCAGTTGGTCCAAAATAGTTAATTTGATGCAATGTCAGGGGGAAACGTGATTTCTACCGAGGGGAACGCTAGAGCCCTGCATTCCCTGGGCTTCGATCGGGCCAATTTTCACGTCATAGTTCAGACGCGGGCCGGGCCTGTTTTAGGCTTCTCTTTATTTTTATATTTTAGACATCCATCAATTAGTGATGAAAAAAATTGAACTGTTGTTTCGCTGGTGGAAACAACACGAGACTGTGCCGTGACTGTGAAGAGCGGCTCGACGGTGTTTAGAGTCCCGCAGCAGCAGAGAGCGGCGTCAGTGCAGCTGAAGAGTTCTGCTTCAAATACACGCAATACGCTGAAGCTTGCTGCAAAGCCCCAGCAAAAGTAATTACCATGAATGTGTCAGGGGGGAAATAGTAAGGAGATATTTGAATTATTTACTAATAAACTAGTGTTTTCTGTGTCAGTGTCGCAAAGATGAAGATCCTGACTCGCCATCTCCTCATTAGACGTGCCTTTAGAGAGAAGTGCATCTTCACTGATTATAATGAAAGAGTTTTTGTTATCGATTTGATTTATTTCGTTAAGTGGTAATTTAAAGCTTTCTGTAGATATATTTATCATGTCTGTGAGGCATGTATTCGCTGACTTTCGGTTCATTTTTGTGAAGCGCTCCTGTTCAAGACGTTGTTTTATTTATTTTATAAAAAGTTTTTTTAATATTGTGAGTGCACACAAATAAAAGTAGACCCTTTACAATTCCGAATTATGTATTACTCTGACCTTTATGAGCAAAAATTACGGCGTAAGTTGTTTTCATTGAAAAAAATGCAATTGATTGCGCAGGCGCCTCCATGTCCTGCGCTTTAGCTTCCACTCTCCGCACAAACTACTGGATGCAGCGCACATTTATCTAGGTTTAACGCTTAAACATTGTTATATGCTTGAACTGTTTTAGTATATCTATAGATTGTATTTTAGGCAAGTCGTGATGATTTGAGAAGGCTAAATTGATCAAACATGGCTATGATCAGCCTGCTGGTCTGCCGCTGGCTGCTTGGTCGTTACTTTAAGAAAGAATAAACTTATCTAACGAACAAAAAAATGCTCTAAACGTTTTTCTAAATTAACTTAATAAAAAAACGAAACGAAATTTCGAAAATTCGCCATTACATACAAAACTGAACTATTTTAATAGCTGAAACAGTATAACGCGATCGCGATTTCGACCGAGGGGGATTCTACCAGAACGTGATCTGTACGGAGGGGGACAACAACCCACTTTCCAGTAGGAGAAGAAATGCCAGTGTTGCCTCCTGCTCACGGGCACTGTAACTACCACGCCGCTAGTTTTAGTTTTGCTTTAAATATTTAGTCTGGGCGTTTATAATAAATGTTTATAGTGAATGCCACTGTAATTTTTGTTAGTTTTTTACTTATTTTCATTCCGTTTTCTGTTATTAACACTGCTAAATTTTATTTTACATTATTTATGAATGAAATGATAAAATGTGTCTTATACATCAATCGACTTGAACCCCAATGCAACTTATCTGTGTGTCATAAAGTGCTCATAAAAAAGGCAGAGATGGTACAAGAATAGAACTGCCATATATGTACAAGTATACATACAGTACAGTAGTAATTTAATAAAAAAAAAAAAAAAAATCAAAGCTTCATTTGTCAAACATATAATGCGGCCCCTCACTTGGTGCAGAAAACTTGATGTGGCCCACGAGTCAAAAAGTTTGCACACCCCTGGTCTAGACCCTGAATATAAGACAAACGCGTTTTTTCAGATGTATTTCCAAGGAAAAACCATCGTCTTATATTCGGGTCAATACGGTATTAAAATTTTTAAAAAAATTAAAAAATTAAAAACAGTAAGAGAAGCACATAATTGAAACATAGCATTTAAACTAAAATAAAAATTTAAAATATAAAAATATTTAATATTGACCAACATACCGGTATACCTAAAAATCTTAAGTGTGTTGTCTCTTAAGACATCTTATTTGATCAAATCTGAAAGGGAGCACTGCATGTATCCTTCACAGGGAAGACAGTGCCATAATGCACTGTGACAAAAAACACTATGGATAGAAATTTTAGAAGTACTGTACATTTTACTCAGTACTGATAAATATCAAACAAAGTTCAGCTTAAATAAAATATATTATTTTATCAAATTTTTGCGTGTGCTGTGTAATAAGAATATCATTTGGTTAGCTTTTCAGTATGCTTACACTGAACTCCACTGCGAGTCAAACTGCTGTCTATGTAAGTACAGTAGTAGGCAGTGAGGTAGCTTACTAGGTTATGCTATAAAAAAAAGGGAACCAGAGAAAAAGATACATCTATTTTAGGCTAGGAGCAAAGCCCTCATTTATAAAACTCTCTTGTTTATCAAAACACACGCTTACTATGGCAAGCCAACGCATGGTTGCAGTGAGAGATCGGTGGCAGGCAGCACCCGGTGGCATTGCTCGGTTGGCCCACTAGCCTTCAACTTCACCCCCTGCCTCTTCCTCCTCCATTAGCGCACTGAGGAGAGAGTTATAGAATCCTCCCCCACAATAGGCTTTGCTGCAAACCTGTCTGTTAGTGAGCTAAATGGCGAGCGAGATACCGTAAAGAGGAGAAAATATCAGGTAATTGATTAGAGGCGCAGGGACTGAGCCTTCATTTGTGAAAGTGCTGCCGGGTTCAGAATCCACATCCCGCTGCCTCTCCTTATTTCGTGGAGAATGGGAACTCATGAGCAATTGATACACTCCGTTAGCTCTTATCATGGTGAGTGTGATCGGATGTAGCCTGAGGGATACTTTATACAGTTTAACACTGGGACATAAAAAGGTAATGTTCTCTGTGAGGAGCTGGATTAACTGGTGAAGGCACTACACACTCTTGTTATGTGCTGAGGAAAGAGGAAGAAGGAAAAAAAACAACAAGCATGCCGTCACTTTCTCATCTGAGGTTGTCGGTTATGCCCAATGAGTTGAGCACGGGTGCAATAAAGCAAGTCTACAAGAAAAGCTTTGCTGTTTATTGAGTGCCATCTGGCGCATCAAAATAAGTGGGCAAATTAACTAAGACTAAAGATTTTGCGCATTCGTGCTAACAGCTGATATTTTACCTTCCTCTGTTGAATTCAAAATAAGCCTTTTAAGAATGAAAATACGGTTCATTTATTTTAGAGCTGTGCCACTGTGTAGCAAGGTAATTGTTTATTTATTTACTTTGATTTGCACTGATATGCACAATTTGCTAAGTAATATATATTTTTAAAGGCATTAATGCCAAGTTCTTTCATGAAACTTTAGATGGCGCAGGCTGATGGGTTCTTAACGTAACTGATGATATTCACAGCATTAAACAACTTGGCACAAGCTGATTGGTTCATGTTGCGTACGCTGCCAATGAGCTTACTGCTTTACATTTAAACGGCTGGTTAGCATTCACTTGAGCATTTTGCAGCGTGCTTTCAGAGTTCCTCTGAAACCCTCCACCTTCCCCAGCTCCACCTGTATAGATCTACTTTTATATGCTATTTGTGCAGCAGCAGTATGTCTTAAATACTCACAGCACCATATAAGCATATGTATTGGCAGTAGCAAGTTCCTGTAAAATTCCTGCAATAATCTACAACTACAATAACCAATAGCATCAGCAGCGTATAGCAGATCGATTCCGCCAAGAACAAATACATTAACATTGTCATATCCATTACCATGCTGAGATCTTCCGAGAGTTGTCAGATAACGAACAGTGAATTGATCAAAAGTGACAAATTATTTATAAAAATGTGAAAGTCATTACTGTTTTAAAACTATTTCAGAACTAAAACATTGAATGTAAATGATTGAATGGATACATTGTTACAAAAAGATTCAGCCACATCTGCTAAATGAAAAGAAACCTGCATGTTTGCAATAATGAGGAAGAAAACACTTAATAAAGGCTATGGAGTTACTAATAGCCTTCCTGGTTCATAATGTGACACAATGACAATCAGTGACAGTCAGGATGGAGGGCAATTTCATCAGGACAGCAATCAATTGGATCCCTCTGCAGCAATTTGTACATTTTGTTGAGACTTTGTGTTAAACACTGACTGACACTTACTAAATAGTTTAGACACATTTAAGAAAACTAATTTTTAAGCAAACTATTTTAAAATAACTATGTTTACTATATAAATGATTAACTATAAACTAAAGGTACTTCAGATATAAAACATATTTATATTGTAAATAAAGATTGTAAATAAAGTTGTAAATAAAGATTATTAAAATACATTTTAGAAGAAAATACTATTTCAGTCTTTCTACTTTAAAATTTGAGGTTTAATTAAATCTGTTGCTGGATGTAACTCTATAATTACAATTATTTTTTAGTGTATTTTTTTGTTTGTTTTTAGTGTGTGTTTTTAGTGTAAAGTCATCTGTGTAAGGAACACCTAGTTGTTCTTCGTTAAAATCCGAAAAGCTTCAAAAGACTTTGAATATAGAATCTAGTGTACTACTTTAATTTTCTTACGCGTCTTGATCTGTCATTATGATGCTACTATGATCTGTTCTTGTATGAAGGTTGTAGAAAACATTTTCAACATGTTGTATTTCACAGAAAAAAAAAACAACAGCATATGGGTTTGGAACGAGATGAGAGTGAATAAATGAGAGTGAATTTTCATATTTGGATGAACTATCCCTTTAAACTGTTCACATTAAAAGTGCCGTATCCTGTCAGAGCCCAGGGTCACGCTGGAGGACATCAAACTGTGATTCTACCTTCTTGGTGAATTCCCATTTATGTGGTTTGATAACGGTGAGTTTAAATTTAATGTTGTTGAATGGAGTAGATTCTTCTTCTAAAAGATAAAAGTGAATGACAAAAGGCTTTTTATGGCATTCAAGAAAAGGGAAAAAGGCAGCCTTTGCTCTTTTACTTCTGCCAAAGCTGGTCTAAATGAAAGCCATATGCTCAGTACTCCAAAATCTTTCATAACACAACTGAAAACACCTTGTAAAAACAACGTCCCATGTCCAAAACAGGAAATTAGCTACATTTAGCTCCGCTGCCAAAACATACTGTACACCACTGGCAATGTATATGTCGTTTATGGTCTGTGTTGGTTTTGTTTTACCCCGTCTTAGTTCCTGTTTCCTTATTTGGTTATTTTCCTGTCCTCGTTTAGTTTGATTAGTTAATTTAGTTCCAGCTGTGTGTCATTTACTATCTTGTTTACCGTTGTATTTAAGTTCCTGTCTGTTCAGTTAGTTTTTATCTGGTCTACTCGTTACGTTTATTGTGTTCCTGTGTGTCTCAGCCCTGCCTTGTCTTGCCCTGTTGGTTTAGATTAAAGACTTTATTTGGAGTTTATTTTGAGTTACTTCGCGTCTCCTCGCCTCCCTTGTGTGTGCAACCATGACAGAAGACCAGACCTAACCATTGATTGGCATCCATTCTCCCCGTTTTGTTTTCCATTTTTTAAAAGTTTTTTGTTTGTTCCTGTTTGCTGTTTTTTCGCCGCTCGTCTTTCCGCCCTAGCCTGCTGAAATTCGACGTGGGAGTTTGACGGGATCGCCACGAGTGCTGCGAGTCCGCTGGCCGCTCGTCAGTCAAGTGCGCCAGCCACTCTAAAGTCAAGTTTGTGTGCAGCCGCTCACTCAAGACTGCGGTCTGCGGCTAACAAAAGCCCGCCGGCCACTCATCAGTCAAGTTCGCCGGCCGTTCATCTGTCAAGTTCGCTGGCCGCTACGAAGTTAAGCCTGCCGGTTGCGGCTCTTTCCAGCCTGCCAGCCGATCTGATGTCAAACCCGCCGGCCGATCCGACGTCAAGCCAGCTGGCTGCGGCTTACTTCAGCTCCAAAGTTCGCTCCAGTGTCCTGACCAAGAGTCCAGTGCAGGCTCCAGCCCCTGACCAGAGTCACGTCATGAAGTATTGTCCACAGGAACATCCTGAGTTAACCCTGAGAGGGCCCCTGTCACCACGTTCAGCCCAATGAGGGCTGTGGATCTCATGTCATGCCCAGAGAGGGGTTCAGCTTCCGAGCCTAGCCCAAGGAGTGCTCATGTTCCTGTGGAAAGCCCCGAGAGGGCTCCTGTTCCTGAGTTTAGCCCGCGGAGGGCTCATGTTCCTGAGTTTTGCCCTAATTTCTCCCCAAGTTATTTTTTGGTGGGGGCTAAGAGGATCCGGTTGTAGAGGCCGGGGCAAAGGATGAGGCCACGGCCATGAAGACCACCTGCCATGGCCTTTTCCCCCTTGTCCCTGTCCTGCACCAGCCTCCAGGGCGCCCACCCCACATAATGTCACGTTTATGGTCTGTGTTGGATTTGTTTTACCCCGTCTTAGTTCCTGTTTCCTTATTTGATCATTTTCCTGTCCTTGTTTAGTTTGATTAGTTAATTTAGTTCCTAACCAATTAGTTTAGTTAATCTTGTATACCGTTGTATTTAAGTTCCTGTCTGTTCAGTTAGTTTTTGTCTGGTCTACTCATTACGTTCCTTGTGTTCCTGTGTGTCTCAGCCCTGCATTGTCTTGCCCTGTTGGTTTAGATTAAAGACTGTTTATTTTGAGTTACTTCGCGTCTCCTCGCCTCCCTTGTGTGTGCAACCGTGACAGAATATCTGCGAACTGGACCGTGTTTGTCCAGATTGTAGTACGAGATCTTGTGTGATTTGTGTTGCTTGCTACAAGGACCCTAAAGTCCAGAAGCAGCAAAGAAGCCAGGTTGAACTGGAAAGGTCACATGCATTTAGGTGACATATCACTCAACCCCTCCACCTGCCTCCCAAACAAATGGCCTCCAATCCTGCTCCTCTATGCAAATGACTCCCAGCTTGAATTATTCAAAAATGAACATTTACATAATGTTCAGTCGTAAACTAGAGAAGAACATCAATGAATTTACTGCATGGTTGGGTACTGCTCATGCTTACAAATACCCAGGCAGGAAATAAAGCACAGATTAATTGAATTGAAGGAAGATTGGAGGATATTTTTCATTTGTCACGATGATAGAATAATTACCAGTCTAATCTTCAAAGGAAGCAAATGTTATGGGAAGGGAAAAAACAAATGATGCATTCATTATCAGTGAATGATAATATTGTGCGTAATTCTTCTGCTGTGAATGCGTCAATTTCAAAACCATACTATTATTTTTATTTTTTGCTGATGTGAGTTGGATCAATACAATATCGATTATAAGCATAAACATTAAATTAATTAGATATGGTTCAACAGAAAATTTGACCCTATAGTCTCATAAATTATTAAAATCAATAAACGCATATATGCAAAAACAAGTTCCAAGGAGAAGTGAAAAAGAAAAACACAACATATTATTTATGATTGGGAATAGAAATAAATACTGTATGTTGGCCAAGACATAATATTTTACATGACATTATATTGCATTTATTAGCACTCTATTCAATTATAACTTAATGAAAACTTATATTACACTAACTCATTAAAATAGCCCTATAAGCAAACAAATATATATATATATATATATATATATATATATATATATATATAAACACAAGGCAAATACATATCAGTTGTCAACTGTAATAATACAAAGTGATGTGAAAAAACATCAAACTATATTTCTGACACTAAATAAAAAATAAACAAATATGTTGGCCAAGAACAAGAAGATATTATATTACATAGTCTGTCTTTTATTATTGTTATTATATAAAGACTTATATGTTGGCATCTACTGTTATAAATAAATCCATTAAAACCATTACACAAAGGCTATTTGCTCAGCAGCTGTGGCCATAAACGAAAGTATCAGACATGAAAGGCTAATTATTAATATTCTGTTTTGTTACGCTAAATGACATCAGTGCTTCACCTCCTGAGGTTTCTCAATGTGTCTGCCTTAACCTAACATCACCACACTCAACAAAGGTTGCTATGATGGCAAAAAATAGATTGCTTATTGAAATTTTTCTAGTGGAAAATTCAACAGCCAGCTCTAAATTTGCTTCTTTCATTCCCAATGGCTCCTTCTCTCCCTGTCCAAAAAAAATTGTGCATGCAGCAGTTTTTCTTGAAGTATAGGCTGAGGACATCAGTTCTACCAGCAGCCAGTTTCAGCGAACATTGATTTAATCTTAGTGTTTCGGAGGAACTCTGGAGGTCAAAAGCAAGTCATTTAAAAACTCGCCAATGTAACGTGATGTAATATTTGGTTAACAGAGGAACACGCCACGGCCCATAGGGTGCATTAATGTGATTTCTCGTGTTTTCCAGATCTGTTCGTACACAGTTGTTTTCCTTCAGGCTTCACTGTTATGTATTTCACACACACACACACACACACACACACTAAAACAGCACTTCTCTATTCACTATGGATGGTAAACCAGTAGGTTACAATATTCATAAGCACATTCAGTCTCTAAAACCCATAAATGGTTTGGCTTGTAGTTTCAAGAGACTCTTTAAAAGCTCATATTTGACTTGCATAGAGTCATTTAGCGGTAAATATACAACAACTCTAATCTCCACCAAAGCACACCAGGACAAGCACTAGAACCTTCTTGTTAAAACCATCTCATATAAACAAACCCGGCTCGTAAAAACCACGTCACTCCACGCTAATAAACAAAAGGAATGTTCATCCGACTATATAAATGATGTACCGAAATGATGCAAATAGACAACAATAAGTAGAATTCCCTTCGGTGTGGAAGCGTCGCATATTTAGATTCATTGAAGGCTGCATGCAAACACAGAAATTCAAACAGTTTCACGCAGTATCCTTAAGCGAATTTCCTTCATTAATCATGCCAGTATGATCTCATTTCTTCTGCTGCCCTGGCTGTAAAACATATTGTTAATCTGGAAGGCATCCAATGTTGCAATCAATACATCAACCTAGATTTATTAATGATAAATCAATACTTGTAATATTTTATTATTCTAATGTATTCGCTTGGCTACAATCCAAAGCTAGGGTGATGGAAATATGCAGATGAAGCAATGCCGGTAGAAATATGTTGTGCACCTATAATTTGGTGTCTCAATACGCCGTCAGAAAGCTTATTCACCCCAAAAACTGGAAATTAAGCAAAGAGACTCTCTGGATGAATGCATTTCCCTTTAAAATGAGAAAGTTAAAAGATGCTAGAACTCTTGAAATGCTGGCCTTATTCAATAATGTATCCTTTAATAATCTGCTGTCTTACCACAGCAACTAGAGCATCTATAACAAGTTCACTTCAAGGGGAATAAGCTTGTATAAAAAATGAACGAGGGGAAGAATAAAAAAAAAAAAAAAAAAGTTACCCAAAAAAGATTTCACTGCTTCAGCATAATTGCTGATCTTCACGATACTGTGATGAAGAAAATGGCATTCCCAAATGACCGGTCTAAGAGCAGAAATAAGGGAGAAAAAACTAATTAATTGCATCTTTTTCAGGAGTCTGTCAGCACAGCTACCTGCTGCCCCCTCCTGGATGAAAATACATCAACGCTTGAAGTGAAATGGGTCACATATATAAGCATGCACACATTTGTGATTCCTTTTACTGCAGTTCCCCCTCATTCAGCACAACCTGCAGTTTTGCTCCCTCTCCTCATCTAAATCTATGTTGTCAGGACTGCATTCAGAAGAAGTGGCCTGCTTATTTGTTAAGATGCTTTGTTTCTTTCTCATATGTGCACTAAATATTAAAGTGTGATCTGCAACCCATTTTAAGTAATGTGATACTACCATTCCAAAGGTAGTAGCAAAGTCTGGGGTCTTGTTAAGTTAATGTTTTGTTGTTGTTTTTTTAAAGAAGCCTTTCATTTGCAAAAACAGTAATAGTGTGAAATATTATTACAATTTAAAACAAAAATCAGCAGCCATTACTTCTTGATCACATGATCCTTCAGAAATCATTCTAATATGCTGTTTTGCTGCTCAAGAAACATTTATTATATTTATCAATGTTGAAAATAGTTGTGCAGCTTAATATTTTTGTGGAAACCATGTTACTGATGAATATAAACGTACAGAGCAACAGCATTTATTTGAAACAATATTTTTTGTGACAATGTAAAACTCTTCACAGTCACATAAATTAGCCTATATATTAAAAAGAAAATCTTACTGACCCTAAAATTTTGAACAGCAGTGAATTTCCTAAAAGAAACCAGAATGAAACTACGTTTACTGTGAGTTTGCTGAATCAATTGTTAAATTTTGTAGCTGTTTGGCAACTGGGTAACATTTCCCAATAACCAACCTGGCCTTAGTGATGTCAGCAGGAAAGGAAAGTTGTTTCAGAGAAAGTGAAAGTTATATTATATTTACAATTACAAAGACAAACCATTTTTGTTTTGGAATAAAATGTGCTGAAGTATCATTCTTAATATAAACAAGAAGGTGCACTAAGTAAATAGGGTACTGATGTTACTTTAAATAATGAAGATATTTGACTGAAAGCATATTAATTGATCACACTACACATAGGGCAGCATTATATAAAACACAACTGACTGCTGCTTGCAAACAACAAGTCATCATTTAAATTATGTATTGTGGAGTTTTGAGGTTGTGTAATTTCAAGTTTCCGAAACCTCAGACACACGCCACCTCACCGTCCAGAGCAATACTGATGGACCTGTCACGCTACACAGCAGCAGAAGAAAGAGGATATTCGGTCATTCAATGCAACATCATGCATGGAAGGAGACAAATTAAGCTTCAGGAACACAACATGTTGCCTACTATTCACAAAAACAGCCTGTGACCTGCCTGCATATCTCAAACATTAGCTTTATTTTTAAAAGCACGTTCAATGTTGTGCAAACAAATCACAGACCAATTAATTGTTCAATATTTGGTCAATTTAAGATTATCAGAACGGACTGCTTTTGGTGAATAGCAGGCGACATGCTGTGCTCCTTAAGTTTCATTTGGCTGAAAAGCACAAGTGTTAGTGTGTCCGTTCCAAAGTCTGCTATCTTTTTAAGTTAATTTTGTATATTGTATATATCTGAAATTTTGTAATTAAAATGCATTGTCAATTAAGCATATTTTCAGCATGATATGAGCCACAACATCTTGCTCTCTAGAAAATGTTAAATTAATATCAGTTTAGCACATATTTTAGTACATGTTTGTGTTCATTTATCATAAAAATTAAAACACATTCCACAATTATTTTAAAAATTAAAATAAATTAATTTGTGTAATAATATAATATGGCACTTTGATCTAGCGTTAACCATTTACTGTACTGAATAAAATTACCTCATTTCTTTACTTTAGCGCCAGCTAGGGCTGTGTACATTAAAACACACACAGGAATGATTCATAAAAACAAATTGTTTTAAACCATGGGAGGAATTGCAGGAGGAAAACATGAAAAAATCCCTGTTTGGAACCCATTGCCAAAGGACTTCCCAGGAGACTGCAGGAGAGCAGCTAGTGGAATGAGTTGCCACAGTCATGCTGCACTGCTGCAGTGCTCTCTACAACTTTTCTCTAATAAAAGCAGAGGCGGAGAAACCCGCCGAGGGCCCCTGGCTCTGCCACCGTTGGGAAACTAATGCTCCATTCTCATCTACGCCACTGATGGAGCTCAGGTGCACGGCATCAGCCCAAACGTACACAAGCCCCATTCCTTTATATTGACAGCAATTCTGCAATCGCATGATCTAAATTACTATTGTACAGCCCATATATATAGTCCTCCACAAGTAGCGCCTTGAGATGGAAGGTAGGGACTAGCGCTTTCGCCGCCGTAGACTATAAATGGGGTTGAGTTGTAAGTCAACTTGTAGCCGTTCAGATGGAGCTTGTTGGTCGTTGACTGAAGCCGAATGCCAGACAAGATTGGAAAATGCTTTACTCGGCTTCGGCCACCCATTCCCGCTCCTGCCGGACTGATTGCAAAACGCGAAAAAGGCATTGTCTGAAAATGTCTCTCTGACGGTGGCGTTGGTGATTGTCGCTCGAGCTCAATTCCAGCACTGGGGGTATATTGATTTTGGCTGTATTGCCTGATGAAATGCAATACAGTTTTCAAAAGTGCACCTCGATTCCAATTTTAGGGCTTGGACCGCTGCTTATATGGGCTATGTTTTACACTGCAGCTGGCGGGCCCGTCTCATCTCGGTAGAGACAGATGGTTCTCGCTCTTCTCTGATTGTCTGCTGTGGCCCACCATCAGTCAGGCGCTCGCCCCCTCCACCCACCGCCGAAAGTCCACTCTCCATCAGATGAAAGAGTTAAAGGGGAAGGAAGTGTCTGGCAAATAGAAAATCCTCCCATTTCACTGGAGGGTAGAATTCATTACCCTCCTGTCCATGCTCATTTGCAGAGGAATAAAATAATGGGTGTGGAGAAACAGGCCACAGCAGCATGGATTAAGCTGTTCATCACAACGTTCCGTACCTGCTGATGCAACCGAGAGTGATGTTGCATATCATTTTAAAAATGGACTTTTGCCTGACATTGTTTGGAGACCTATCTACTTGCAAAGGTTCGAGACCAAAGCCGTGCAAATTTTGATTCGGCGCATCGAGCGACTAGCTTGCGAGATGTAATTACGTGAAGTTCACTAACATCCTGAGGGCGGCGTTGATAATCAGCAAGCGAAAGAAAACACACAAAAAAAGACCTTTTCTCGAGGCTAGCACTGCTGAATAGCGTAAGACAATAAACGGTTTTTGTTGTTGAAGATGCATTTACTTCTGTTCACCCAACAAAACAAGTTCTCGGAGTGAGGATGAACGCTCGGTTTGGCAGTCTCATCCTCAGGGATTTTTCCACCTGAAGAGAAGATAAATGGATTGCAACATGTGCCCTTTTGAGGGGCTGCCACGAAAGGCAGCGCTCTACATGCGTGGAAAACGGAAACAGCTACTACGTGTTACGTAAATGGCCATAATCACAATGCTCGGCATTTGCAGAGTGGCGAAACCTTAGGGAAGAAGAAAAATCTCCACTATCATATAAAGCTATATTGTATCACAAAAGTTGTTTAACTGCAGATAGCACACCGGCTCTGTTTAGTTGACATTTAGTTGCTAGCCTAGGCTATAGACCCTGCCATTATCTGCAACACTGCTAGCTGATGGCAGAGTAATTGAAAAAGTGGTTACTTTCGAGGAGAGACGTGTGCCGGCACTTAAACGAGAGCAGGGCTAACGGAGCTGGAGCGATTGCTGGCCGCCTGCGAACCTTGACCCTGAGCATTACGCAAGATAACAAGCAAAGCACTAAGAAGATTGCACACTGCCAAGAACAGAAATGTAGGCATTGAGTTGTGTTAATCAAATTGGAGGCCTGTGGTAAATAAATTAATTCCAAGCCTTTGAGGGATAGCTCATCCAAAAAAAACAAAAAAACAACCTGACTAACCTTTTTTTGTGCAGTGGAACATAAAAGATGGTGTTTTGAAAAATACCTTTTTTGTAAATACAGTAAAAGTCAGTGTCAAATGTTTTGGACCCCACCGACTTTGAGGGGTTTGTTTGAGCAAAAACTGTTGAAACATCATCTTTTCGGTTTCACAGAAGTAGTAATGACAAGATTTTTGGGTCAACTGTCCCTTTAATGGAATTACACCATACGAAACTGCGGTTTAAGGTGGTTATATGGACACCAGGAATGAGCAGAGCTCTGTAGGGATGGTTTCGAGGCCCGGGTTAATTGGCTCCCTGTTCCGAGTGGTCATTCCAATGATCCTGATCTCTATTGATGGTTCGCGCTTGGCTCAGGGGGGCCTTTTGTTCGCAACAATCTCAGCCACATAGATCCCGCACATTAATCTTTGTGTTCTTTTCGCCTCCAGACAACAATAGAGAGTAAGAAAAGTGTTGTTATGGGTGCTTCACTAGCTTTATTTTCACTCTCCTCCAGTATTACTGTGTGTGTGTGTTGAGCAGTGGCCAGGCGTAATGGAATGCGTTGCGCGTCTGGTGAGAAATTACCGCTCTGAGCCCGACCACACCGGCAGCTCTTTCTGCCTCACAGCGCCACTGGCCAGAGGTTTTCATTAAGCAATGCTTCAGATCTTCTATTCCTCATGATATTTCTGACATTTTACCACCATTTCTCTTCTCTTATTACCCAAAGGAAAACGGAAGAGGAAAAAAAAAAAAAAACGAGGTAGGGGTTATTAGGTTCTTTCTTTTTCCTCTGCTTCGCACAAGTACAACCTGGACCTGTGTTTGCATAAAACCTCATCAAATACGGCTGTCTTCTGTTTGATTCCTCTATTAGCACTGGGTACGGCTCAGATCAGCCGGCGCTGGCCCACATGACCCAGTCAACATGCATGGAGAATGAGCGAATTTTACTGACTAGGGCTGAATGCGGGCGTTTAGAGTAAATCAATACATAATTTCACAGACAGAATGCAATAAGATTAGGTTTATTATCTTTGTAATGAGTAATTTGGGGTTGAGTGAAACATTTTGGTGTGGTTCATAATGAATGCTGCAGAGATGGCTGTACAGCTCACCATGCAATATTCATCTGAAACATTCGTGGCAAGACGTGCAAATTCACAAAAGAGGTCCTGAATTAAATATGCATTGTGAAGAGCAAAACAGCAACTAAACAGCTTGGCAGTATCAGGGGTTCTAATTACGCAGGAGATCTCACGCTACAACGTAATGGAAATATTAGGGGACCAATTTACGTATTATGAACAGTGGCATCAATATTCTCGGTTTAAATTTCATTTGCTTTCTTCAGAAAGTTGACTTAATATAGCATGACATTATTAAATACATTAAAAAAAAAAAAAAAAACTAATCAGCCTGGCCCATGAATATTAATTAGGTGATATATCATTTGCCCATATTCGAAATGCACATGTAATCATTCACTAATCATTTACTAAAAATCAGATATAGTAAGTGGGCGCTAGCCTTATTAGAAGGGGTGTAAATATTTGTTCTGATAATGATTTCATCCAATCCAGTCCAATTCAATTATTTTCGAGCAATTCGTAATTACTTCCAAAATATAAAAACTCTTGGAGACAATTTGCACTACAGTCGAATTTTGACAAAACAATACATCAGGCCATCGTTGATTCAACATTAACAAATTAATGCACATTTGTAATTGATTTAATATTAAAAATAAAGGATAATATGTTGGTAAACTAACACAAATAGACATTAAGTAGACTGTTCAATATGTGTAATAGATCGGCATTTAATCAGAAAATTGACTAAAATAACTAAAATAATAAAATGAAAACTGCCATGTATAGGGGAATAATGACCATTTTCAAACCAAGCAGCATCATATATCAGTTATCGTATTACACATTATCAGCTATATATTAACTGTATTCATAAACATATCTTCCTAGTTATCCTAAATTATTGTATATTTTACAAATTCAATTGGGAAAGAAAATAAGAAAGAAAAATAAATAAATGAATAAATAAATTATGAATGCAATGCATGATGCAGAAATCTTGCATGCTCAATGTCTATTCTTAAACATGCATGATTATTCCATAATCAATTAATTTAATTCTTATTTTGATGCAACAATGCATTGTTACACCATTGTTTATTAGGATTGCCGTTTGTAGATGTTTGTGATTGCTTACAACAACCAATGCAACAATGCAAAAAGCTTCTGCTTGTTAATTTTTTACAGTCAAACTAAAATTAAATGTCACGTAACAATTACTGTCCAAAAAGTAGGTGGAAAAAAAAAAAAGCTCTAAAAGTGGTTTTAATGGTTGCTACAATCCTGATTTCAAGTAAAGCTACCAAATAGCAAAGTACAGATACTCCGGGAAGGTAAGGTCAAAACCAGCACAGACAGTCTGCTGCTGAAAATAACCGGTATGAAAGGTATGATCATTCCAGAGGCTAGTATGTGATGTGAATTTGTCTGTACCTCAGGTCTCACTTTCAGAAGGGAGTGAGCTGAAAAGAGTGCGTGCCTGCTGCTCAGGTTGGAGCTGAGGACCTGCCTCAGACGAGAGCTCCTCTCACAGGCCTCTTGCGCAGAGTTGCAGCTCCTGCATTATGTATAGATGGAGTGGATTTATGGCCTAAATGTGCATTTGTGGGTGTAAAACGAGGATAGCACAGGCTAAAAGCAGCCAAAGAGCAGAACACATCAAGAGCGCATTTCATTTGAGCGAGGGCAAGTTCACACTGACACGGTCACAAGTAAATCATATCTACATATCTAATTACTGAGATTATCTGTTCAAAAACCTAGTGATTGGCCTCGCTGCCTATGAAGATAGCATGCTAATGATCACTGAACATCATAAGTAACTTATTTATGACAATTTACAGTACAAAGCAACTTACAAATCAGCTCACAATTCATTTCAATAGTTTGGTGTTAGCATGTAGCTAAGCTAACGGTGCAATTTGTCTATGTATAAAAATACATAAACACCACACACAAATATTGAGTAAAATAATCTCTTTTTCATTTTTAATATATATATATATATATTTTTTAATGAAATACATGTTTATTTATCATTTATTTATTGTCCACCATTTATTTTACTATGCTGATAGCAGTGCATTCTGGGATGGTCTTCACAACAAATGATAAATGTGATTCTGTCTTATAAGTTGGACAAAAATAAGGTATCTGTGAAGGCAGAATAATAAAAATAACTTTTACAATAATTAAAATAACATTTGGAAATTCATGTTGGAAACGTGCATATGATGCTTTAAAATGAGCAGCTCACTATGATTTTGTTTAGAACAGAGCAAATACTGGTCTGATCTAATTTCATTCTTACCTTAAGACAAATATAACAAACAAATAAGACAAATAAAATATAACACAAAAAAGTCTTTAATTAAGTAAATATCTAAATAAAAGACATTAAATTTAATAATAAACTATAAATTAAACTAACAAGATTAAAAAAAGCAAACACACTAGTCACTGTTTAAATAAGCACACTGACACTAAGCCAGCTACATGCACGAGTCCGACCAAAGAATGGCCTGAGAATTTCATAACTGAGTTTTGCAACATCTTACACAAAAATTTCAGACTGCTACATTTCCTCGCTTTATGAAATGACTGCACCGCATGACGTAAATACAGGCTTTCCCTAAAGAAAGAGTGTAATCCATGAGGCAAGACCTCGTCGGATCAAAAGCGCACGAACAGAGCGAACGCCTTCTTCTGACAAGATTTTTTTGCTGCAGAGAGCTTATGGGTTTATCATTCATCTGTTCTTGTCGGTTTCTCCACAGTGCTGGCTCCCTCTCTGTCCTCATGCAGAGAGCTGCAGGAGCCGCTCTCAAATTTATCCTATAGTGCCATCTGATGGTGTATAGAGCTACGGAGAGTCATGCTGATAGCGAAGCTCTCTGCCGCTGAGCAGACTGCTAAAAACAGCCTCTCTCTCGTGTTCTTTTTCTCGGCTAACTACCAAGACTTCCTCTATTCTAATGGACTGTGCCCCATTAGCATAATCCCTTTTGGCATCTGTAGAGAAGCAGCTATAGAAATGCAAAAAAGACTGTAAATAAATAACTGGGCTGCCCTCTTTTCCTTTACCCAGAGTGGCACTGACACCATCAGGATTCACTCCTTACCACCTTGAAGTCGAGCTCTCGACTTCAAAGACAACAGTGTCGCTCGACTCGCTCCCTCTTTTTCTTCAGCACTTCCTTCCTCTCAAACACACTCTGCTCATCAACCGGTGTTCCTGGTAGATTCTCTTTCTCTCTCTTCCCCCCTCAGAGGGGGGGGGGGGCTCTCTTGGTAAAATAAAGGCAGTTTAACAGTTCTCCCAGGTCTGCTCTGATGTCTTGCTGACACTTCAAATGGGCCTCTTTCATCTCCTTCCGCAGTACTTATCCTGCATCATCCCTTCTTCATCCCCTCTCTCCACTTAATCCACCTGTTGTGAAGAACTTCCTCACATCATTTGCTTATCTGCCGGGGTTCTGCGACATCTTATCACAGGCTGCGAGTAAATGTGATGCTAATGGTTGTTTAAGAACTGCGTGCAACCCCACACTTGAGGACTCAGAATGATGTCTAGCCTGTTTCATCTATTAGATCAAATCTATCTATTAATCTATATATCAATCTCAATATCAATTCCTTTAAGCCATTTTCAAAAAACATCTAAAGACGCATCTTTTTCACCATCACCTGTCCAATTAATACTAGCACTTACCTATTCTATTCTATTCTATTCGTTTTGGTCTTATTTATATATATTTTTTTAAATCATTGCTATGTGCACTGTGCTAGACTAACTGAGACTTGTCACAACACTTGTATATTGTTGTTCTCTCGTTGGTCTGTTTGCTTCTACTTTGGAAGTCACTTTGGATAAAAGCGTCTGCCAAATGACTAAATGTAAATGTAAAATGCAATCTATGTATCAATCAATCAATCAATCAATAAATCATCTATCTATCTATCTATCTATCTATCTATCCTTGTAACCTAGTGAACACTAGATCAAATTCAGTGAACAATTAATTAAATTTATGATTAACCATATAGGTTCACATACTGTAAATGAATGAATAAAATGAAAGAATTGAATCAATCTATCAATCCATTCACTTATCTACTAAACTATCCATCTATCCATTAGCCATCCATATATCATTTGTTTAGTAGAACATCAGATGAATTTTAACAAGGAATTTACTAAATCCATGTTTAATTGTATGAAAAATAACTGTTTGTCTATTGTTGTAATTTAGAATACAAAAATATCAAATATATCTGATTGATCTGAATAAATATCAATTTATATAAATATCTATTCTTCCATCCATCCGATAAATAAAGTGTAAGAGATACGCTTTGGATACAATAACAGTTTTTTCCTCTATAAAAACTACCAGCACTGGTTATTTACAGAAATATCAAATCATTTTTTTTTCAGAACAAACCATGCAGGTCAAGTACAGATCACAGCAGCAGTGTTACCCTTCAGTGCAACCCACACTATGTAGAGATCACAAACAGCAAGAGAGTAGACTGCAGTGTTTCGAAACCGTAAACCCTGTAACTGATATTCTGAGAGCATTCAACACCAAGTGAAAGTGACTGGCTTATCCACTCGCTATTGATTAATGTAATGGATGCCGATGTCGGAGGTCAACAGCTAAATCCTTTTAAACATGAACTTCATGAAAGTGTTTTAAAATCGTGTTCAAACACAAAAAAATGAAAATAAAACCACGTTTGAAGCTAAAAATGGCACAAATTTCTCCATGTTATCAGGAATATCACACTTACTCAGGTCCTTGTGTTCTCATCTAGTCATGTTTGCAGGTCAGTATGGTCAGCAGACCCCATGCGGGATCCAAGGCCGCATTCTCAGAGAAACATATTGCCTCGTGTCTTATTGATCTGCAGGATATGAAATATGGAGCTCCAAGCTACATCAGCATAATCACTTTTCATGCAGTTCCCTCTAGTGCCTCTCAACCAGCACTAAGATGAATCTGTCAGAGGTGCGGTGTGCTCCCATAATGCCCACATGCCCCAGGTTTTTAAAACTCTGTGCTATGAAATTTGCCAGCTATTTCATATTTTGTACATATGGTGCTTCCATATCATTTCACGTCTGTTGTGCACGTCTGTTATGATATACTAAATAGCATTGCTGGCATCACCTCACTACAGACAAAAACAATGGAGCAGCTTATCTACAGTGACAAAGGACAACCTGAGTGTCAAAATGGGCCTTTATCATTTAATTACCTTTGTAACGACATGAATTAGATAATTAATTAATTACACAGGCTCCATCTAATTGTCTTAACATTTATAATACAGTGTTGGATAGGGCGAACATGCTTGTACATGACCTTGAAAACAATAACTGTATCTGACAATGCCGTCAATACAGCAGTCTACATCCATGTTGCTTTGAGAAGGAATTTGTTTTTCTTGACACAAACAAGGACATTCACACAAAACTCACACTCATGTCTTTCCAAACCCACTTGGCTTTTAGTGAAACACAAAGGATGTAGAATGATAAAGCTGCACTTTTCCATACAATGGAAGTGAGTAGGGACTAGACAGGTCAAGGACAAAAAAGGCCATTAAATTATCATAAAACTAGCCTGTATATGAATATATTCTAAGTCTCCTAAAGCACTTCAATAGCTTTATGTGAGAAACAGATTAAATGTATGTAGGCTATTATTAAATGGAAATGTTGCACAATATCCTTTCAATGTATGAAAAAAGAGCTAAATATCCGTTGTGTTCAACAGAACAAACTCAGACAAGGTTTGGAACAACATGCGGGTGAGGAAATATGGCAGAATTTAAATTTTCAGGTGTACTGTGCCTTTAAGTATAGACAATATGCAGAGTCCCTGGTTTTTCCTCCCTTGATAGTGTTTTCCAAACCATAGTCAATCAACAAGAGTTGACTTCAAAAGAGAAGGTGGCATTACGACACAGCTCGCTTTCCACTCAATCTCTTTTGTCAGTTTAAAGACGAATTAAATCTCTGTGGGCTAAAATGTTAACCAGTCAACATTGTCAATATTGGCATGTCTTCACATCATTTTTGATCCCGAGCGGAGCTCTGAGACTTGCAGCTCTCCATCACGTTTACGCCATCTTGGCTGAGCAGAAGATTTTCTGCGCCAATAACTAACTCTCAATTTACATCCCCTCGTCCCTTCCAAGTAAATCCTGTCAGGATTCAAGAGCGCTCGCTCCTTTATTGCCTTGGAGATAGTAACGCAATTTAACACCACCACTACCACCACCATGGAAAATGAAAATAATAAAATCCACAGCAGAGTTTGCTACAACACACACACAGAATGTGGAATTCAATCTGGATCTGTCTGACTGTGGTGTTTTCGATACATCAGATGTAAAGTCTTACACAAATTATTTCTATTACTACACACAAAAACCATCAACAATATTTATGGCTTCTCATTTGCTATTCTATTTCCCAGGCTACAGTTGCGCTTTGGGCAAGATTTCAACGAATTTCTGCCAAACACTCTTCCCTGTCAGGCTTTGGGAGGTCTACAGTCTATCAAGCACTTCCAGTCCTCCTGGTTTTTAATCCACAGCGGCAAGCCGCGGAGATTAAAGGAAATGAACACACAAAGGTACAGCATCCATCTTTTACTCGCAGTGCTGACGTCCTTATTTAAGCAGCTGCTACTCTCAGCTTTGGGTTCCTGAAAGAGGCAGGTGGGCATTAGTCAACCGGAATATCTTTCTCACACTAGCAAAAGACTGCTGTGTGTGTGTGTGTGTGTGTGTGTGTGTGTGTTTTGGTGGCATTTCTAAGCAAACGAATAAATAGACAAATTAAGACAACACAGGAGCGATTTATAATAGCGTAGCTGCATTCCTGCAACTTTTATTCCACTGCTGAAATCCAACGAGGACCTTTCTGACCCCGGTGCTACTAATGAACACATGTTTGTAAGCGATGTTATTGCAAACAGCTCAGGCAGCAGGAGCTCGGCTGTTAACACGTTTAACCTGCCGGAGCGTGCTGGAATATCAATTGTCGCCGCATTACACACCACGCCATTAACATCCTGACATGCTTTCCACTTCAAGTCAGCAAGCAGTAATTTCACCGCATTTTACCGCTCTGTCCTTGCGATTCGAATCAGCTTAAACACTATGCAAATGCAGGAGAGGGCAGCTTTGATGCTCTCCGTGCCCACAATTCCAATGTTGGAATCAAACACGTGGTTGGAGGAGAGCTGACATTGTGTGCCCGAAGGGTTAGTGTCAATAACTCCTCCAGCAGCGGTGGGAGGGGCGCGCAGACTTGGAGGCCAAAATGCATATGGATGACATGTGACTGATTTGTTGACTGATTTGCATAAAACAGAATGTTTTCCTTTTAATTAATCAACTTGTTGACAACAGATGGAGTGGAGTGTTTTGAAGACGCAGCGCTGATGACTACAACAGAGCTGCTTTGTTTGCTCGCAGCTATTAAGACTCACTGGATCACAAAACATTCCACACAATTCCAGCCCAAATAAGTCGATAATAACTCTGTGTGGCCAAGGGACTTCCCATATGTACAGATTTTGGTTTGAATATGAACCTGGTCGGTTTCATAACTGATTGTCAGAAATGAATATAGCATCATTAATCAAGGCCCACTAGTTCATGACACTCAGAAAATGACAAATAATACAGATAATACATAAATTATTAGCAGAGTGTGCACTGTGAAATACGTTACCATGTAATTTACAAAGCAATTCATGGTTCATGACACTTTTGATAATACCATGGTAAATGTCCAAAAAGTATGGTAGTACAATGGTACTTTTTTTGTGTGAATGACTTCCATATTTATGTAGCAAAGTATTTATATGGTAAATTTACAACATATTACTATTGTTAGTGTCCAAAAACCGTGATAGTAATATGGTCCATTGGGTAATTTTTGTAAGTGATTGAATGACCACCATTTTCATGTAACATGGTAATTAGATGGTAAATGTACAACATATTACTACTGTAAAAGTCCAAAATCCTTGGTAGTGCCTTGCTATATTTTTAAATCACTAAATGACTAAAATATTCATGGTTTTCAATGGAATTTGAATACAATTTACAACATTTATATAGTATACATACTATTGTTAAAGTAAAAAAACTGTGGTAGTAAAATGATATTTTGACTGAATGACTATCATCATTAGACGAAGAGCTGTGGAGGTTCCATTTATAGTTTTTTTCACTTTGGTATGGTAAACTTGGTGAATTTATAATGTTCAAAAATGTGCATAGTACAAAAACAGTGGCATTAACCATGTTACATTTTTGTAATCGTTTGAATGACCACTATATCATGTAACATGGTATTTACAGTAAATGTGGTAGCACCTTGCTATATTTTTAAGCTAAATACTAACATATTCATGTATCATGGTAGTTTTTAGTTTCATAAATTATATACATAATACTGTTGAAGTCCAAAACTATGGTAGTAACATGGTACACTGACTGAATGACTAACATCATTATACTAAGTGCTATGGTGGTTCCATTTTTCCAAATTTGATATTTTTGGTATGTTCCAAATGTTCACAGTCCGAAAACAGTGGTAGTAACCATGTTACATTTTTGTAAGTGACTGAATGACTACCATATTCATCGACTGTGATGTTTACATTAACATTAACAAAGTAATATAATGGTAAATATCCACTTATCCGCTTGCACTGACTAGGCTAGTCGACTAGATGATTTCTTCTGCCACTAGTCAGTTTGTTGGCCCGGTGTCAGCTCCGTGTCAACTAGTCATGGATCGCATGACTTCAGTTGCATTTGATTTATATTTCTCTAGGCACAAACTGTGTGTCATGAGCATCATGTAACATATTTAGAATATTTCAAAAGTAAAAATAAAGTGAACCCAGAGTGCTTTGCGTAAACAAACCATGCTGGCACTGCGGACATCTCAGATGGTCTGAGTTCATTTGAAGTGCTCATATACCAGCCAAAATTCTTGCAAAACACCCTGAAACTGATGCTTCGCCCACAGACTGACAGAAACTATAAGCGAGTGTGACATGACTGTTTCTGCTTGCATTTTAAAGGGAATTCAAGCAGTATGATTCGATGTCACATTTTTAGGTTAAAATTTACATGAAAGGACAAGAGAAAGAGGCTATCGTATGTCCAGTAACTGGTCACCGTTTCTTTTAGGTTTCTCATTATTTTTAATCACATTTTGCCTTCTGTAGTTCAATTCAAACGGCCCTGCAGTGTGACAAACGAATGTTTAAAACTACAAATATTCCATGCAGTCTCTCAATTAATATAAGGTCATTAAAACTGCATGCATAATTACAAACTAATTAGCTAAATACTGTTGAAAATACCGCAGGACATGTGGATTTTTCAAAAGTGTTTCATGTCAACTAGCGAAATGAGAATAATCACGAAAGCCCTAATATTATCTTGGTGCCAAATGGTACTTTTTCCGTCAGCGCAGCCATACTCTTCGGTAACCCAGAAAATTCAGCAAAATTGCTCAAACCGCACATTTGTCAGTGCTACATCTGGAATCCCACTCTTCCTACAGTGTTTTCCCTTTCTCTCCTTTCAGCTTAGTCTTAGGAAGGACAAAGGAGAGAGGCTCAGCCCCAAAAGTGATCACTACGGACCAGGAGATGGCAGTGATAACAAAGAAAGCACTACCCTCGGCTGCTCCACACCTCCTCTCAGCTCTCAGTCAATTCATATCACATAATGAGAAAACGCCCTGTGTTTGCTCATCGGCTTTGCTTCAAATGAAATAACTGATGATTGTTTAACCACCTTTATCATCAAAATGACACATTAAAGTCTCAAACCCAGAGTGCACTGCCGTCATTAACAAAGCAGACTGCGGATCATCAGGGAGAAGGACAGGACGAATGAGAAACAAGCTGACGGTTATTGTTTTCAAGAATGTCATGTTATAGTCAAGACTCACAGAACAGTCTTTGTCGAAAAGACAGGGTAACCAGTTTAGGGAATAATTTTGCTACATATCTGAACTTAACATTGTCTCACAGTCTCCAAAATAGCCCAGGAATTTAAAATAACACATTGTACTTAAAAACCTTTGCGTATTTTGCTTATACGAGCCTGTAAAGCATCATTAAATGGAATAGTTCAACCAAAAATTGCATTTCTGTCATCATTTACTCACCTTCATATCATTCCATACTGGTATGATTTTTTCCTTGCTTGGAAAACAAAAGCAGATATTTAACAGAATGTTCAAGCTCCTTTTTCCATACTAAAAACAGCATATCTGGTCCTAATCCACTCTGACTATATGGACAGCTTGAGCGGTCTGCAAAATATCTCATTTCATACCTGTTTGTACTGACACAAGGGATATTAAATAAAGACACATTTCATTTTTAGTTGAAATATCCTTTTAAAGTCTGCCATATAACGCAACCAACGGCTATAGCGTCTGCCTAAGGTTTAAATGTCGATTTGAACACGAACGCCCAGGCGGCGTGAGTTTTGAAGAACTAAATAATGCATTTTGAGCCACAAGCAATAAGCGCACGACGGCATCTGAACACAAATCACGCCTCGAACGCATCTGTGATATGCATCACAATGCAGAGGGGTTCTTTTCGTCCTCCTCATCTGAAAAACGAAACATTCCCTTTATCTAGAAACCTGCTCACTTCTCCACAGGGATAAAAGTGACAGGGGAGATTAAAAAAAGATAACCAAGGCAGAACAAATAAAAGTCACAGAAACGGGACAAGCACAAGACAACGGCGACAGTCACCGGTGGAGCTGTAATGGCCGTGAAACAACCGTGAAAAGGTGGAAGCAACTGTCATAGCAACGATGTAATGGAATAGTTTACTCAAAAGTGAACATTCTGTCATCATTTACTCAGACTCATGTCATTCCAAACATCTATGCTGTTATTTTTTTCCTCCACTAAAGCAGACATTTTTAAAGAACATTTACACAGATCTTGCCATATATCATCAACTGTCAAGTGAACTCTTCAAAATAACTTCAGCGTGCCTAGACCTTGAATGCAATGATGACAATGCTTTGTGTTTGAATATAGTGATAAATCAGAGTGATAAATGAATAATATCACTGAAGTTGCTGTTATTGTGGTGATATCAAGCCACTGGTGCCGCATAGGGCAAAAAAGCATGTCATTTTGGATGCGTCTTTGGGTCAGGTTGGTACCCCCTTGATGTTTCTGCCAACGTCCAATTTGTACATCCCCTTCAGCAGATGGTGGAGATGTCTGAGGAGCCAGCAGAGGAGTCAAAGCTGGCGGCGGTTCAGGTACCCACCCCAGCACCATGTTTCCAGGCACAAAGAAGCGGCCCGCAGTCGTGCAGCAGGCATGGAGAGCGCAGCGTCTGCTGATGCCCAGCTCTCCACACTGGCACACAAAAGGCTTCCTCAGAAGCAGTGAATGACCATGACGAACACCGGGTCCTCTGAAAGACCCCACAGTGTCACACTAATACATGGTCTGTCAATGGCTAATGTCTCATTTTCTGGAAAAGCTGTGTCCGTCATGGTTAGACAGTCATGTAAAAAGACATAAAAGGTTTATTAATGCATGAAAGTTATTGTAGATGCATTGGGTCACGTTCACTACGTATGTGCTTGTATTTAAGCACACAGTCTGTGTGCAGTTGTTGTCGCAGAATGATATTGATATATGTTATTTACACACACCAGTTTATTTACGATAAAATATGCAAAAATGATATAATGGGATAAATTTTATAACAATATAGAACAAAAAAAAATGAAATTATAAGAAGAAATACAAAAATTATGTGAACAAACAATTACAGGTATACCTGCAATAACTAACTTAATAAATACATTTTAGGAGTCTTAATTATCTAAATATTGTATAAATATATTTATAAGAACAAATACATGAATACAAAAAAGAATGTTACAATTTAAAATGGTTGATGATGATGCTCAATCTGGGATAAGTTCTGCATAAAATTCTACTGATCTGCATAATATAGGCATCTATCAAAACTGTTTAACTTGGTAACAAGAACAGCAAACATGGAATTATTTGAAGACTGCATAATGCTAAAACGAATTAGCCCATTATAGTCCAACTTTGGGTCTACATATCCATTATGAATTCAGCAAAGTTTGGGGTGAGAAGTGTGTCTGGGCACAAAAGCAAAAAGAACAATTATTGATTAATGAGACCCTCTTGAGACACTCTTTGTAGAAATCTATGGTAAGAACCTTAAACACCCATGGAAACTTTCCATTGCACAAAAGGTTCTTTATAGAGGAAAACTGTTCTTCTTTTTTTTTTTTTTAAATGTTCTTCACACAAAAACCCCAAATGGTTCTCTTTATGGCATCACTGCAAAATCCCCCTTTTGGCACCTTTTTTTTTTTTAAAAGAGTGCACTGTGATCCTTGTTGCTTTACAAGTATATCTCAAATTATACCTTTGATTTTTGGCTGTTTATTTGCCCCCTTTGACCTACTTTACCATGTGTAGCTTCATTAAATAATGTATTGGCTGGAATTAACTTGCTGTCAAAGTGTGCCTGAACCTATTAGATTCAAGAAAATGCAAAAACGCCCCTTTCGAAAACACACACACACTCATATACGCACACATTGACACACACCCTCCCCCTCCAGAAGGTGTCAGTTCTTTGACTTCTCTCCAGAACAGCACCGAACTCGCAAAGGTTAGCCTTCCCCTAGCATAGTCATCACACTCCCGTGGAGACAGCGCGGCTGACAGACTCAGAGATGGACTGGTATTCTCACACACTGCCTATACACTTTGTCACAAAAGCCTTCCCTCCTTGGGATTTCTAAATGACAGAGCAAATTGTTCCTTTTATCAGCCGCTCAGATTTCTCACTCAGTATTTTGGCTACAGACATGCGACGATTGTTTTTTCACCCAGGGTTGTTGAAATTGCAGCCGATGTAATTTCAGTGTTCTCGAGCCAAGCGAGACACCCCATCCACGTGAAGCGTCCTGCCCTGGGGCAAAAGCATGCGCTCGTGTCCTTTCATTCGGGGTTGTTTAAGTCGAGTCTGCAGCTGTAAAGTTAGCAGGGAAAAGCATGGTGTGATGACCGCTGCGCTCATTTTCCTCAAGGTTTTCTATTCGAGATGCATATATTTACATTTTCTGCACTATTCATTTGTCTGATCCTTCACAGAGGAGAAAGGGAGCACCTCAAGCCCATAAAAATGTCCCTGATTGTCTGAATACTAAACACTCGCCAGTGTTGCTGAAAATAGGAACGCTCAAATAATACCTCATTAATGAATCAATTCTCCTCCTCTGAACACTGAAAAATACTCAAATATTCAAATCGTCTTCAAGCTTCAGCAAAAGGCCTCATCAGTATGTTACCCAAGAAGCTTAATTCTTTTATACTCTGCCAGCATGAAACTTTGATGATTACAGGGAGAACAAGAAAAAGAAAATCGGACAGGAAGGATCTAATTTTAGTATCTTGGCCAAAAAAAAACAAACTAATAATAATAATTCATCCAAAGTTGTCCATATGTTTTGTGTTTGCACAAGACCAGCAGGTACACATGTGACAATCAAAAAAAAATCACAGATCTAAATATCAAGATTAAGAGTGTGCAGAATAGAATAGAATAGAATAATTTATTTTGATTTATTCCTGTGATGTCAAAGCAGAATTTTCAGCATCATTACTCCAGTCTTCAGTGTCACATGATCCTTCAGAAATCATTCTGATATGTGACCCTGGAGCACAAAACCAGTCTTAAGTCGCTGGGGTATATTTGTAGCACAAGCCAAAAATACATTTTATGGGTCAAAATTAAAGATTTTTCTTTTATGCCAAAAATCATTAGTATATTAAGTAAAGATCATATTCCATGTAGATATTTTGTAAATTTACTACTGTAAATATATCAAAATGTCATTTTTTATTAGTAATATGCATTGCTAAGAAATCATTTGGACAACTTTAAAGGCGATTTTCTCAATATTTTGATTTTTTTGCACCCTCAGATTCCAGATTTTCAAATAGTTGTATCTCAGCCAAATATCGTCCTATCCTAACAAACCATACATCAATGGAAAGCTTATTTATTATTATTATTAGCTTTCAGATTATGTATAAATCTCAATTTCGAAAAATTGACTCTTAAGACTGGTTTTGTGGTCCAGGGTCAAATATGCTGACATTGACATGGAAATTTAATTTAATTAAATTTTTTTTTTAGGATTCTTTGATGAATAGAGAGTTCAAAGGAGCAGCATTTATTTGAAAGAGAAATTGTGTGTAACATTATAAATGCCTTCACTGGTCACTTTTGATCAATTTATTGCATCCTTGTTAAATAAAAGTATTCATTTATTTCAAACTGTTCCCAAACTTTTAAACGCTACATATACAGTTACACCTTGCTTTAGACGGAAAATTCTGTCATCATCTATCCTCCTCCTTTCTAAGCTCATATGACGTTTTTTTTTCTTTTTTCTGTGAAGTTATCGAAATTTCAAAGCCGCTCTTTTTACATAAAAAGAAAATGAATGCTCATCTCTGGCTGTCAAGTCCATTTGCATGATGATATGATGCTTTTTTGAAAAACACTGTCATTTATGAACCAAGATGAAACTCACAAGATGTAAATCATCAGAAAAGGCAAACACAGAGAGCTGTCATTTAAAGTCCACATGAACAGTACAGAGCCTAACCTGTAATGAACTCATCACTGAGTCAAGAGACCCTCATGCTAGTCTAGCACATTATAACATCAATAATCGATAAAATATATCAGAGACAGTGTAAGGTGGAGGAGCAGAAACATGAATGGTGGCTAGAGAACTGGAAATCCCACCTTTCACTTTTTTTTTTCTTTTTTTTTAAATGTACATACATAATTAATTGCACCAGAAAAAAATTGTTTTTCAATGAGATTTGAGCTAGATTTGATCACTGACTTGAAATATACTATAAAAACATAAATTCGTCAAGATTATGTTTCAATAGTATTGAAAAAAAAAAAAAATCTGACAGTAATAGTATTAAAAATAGCTGCACAGGGGCATTATCAAGATGGCCGCCACACAAACTAACCTAAAAACTGACCCCAAATTTTAAATGCATGTTATTGACCTTTCCATGAACTATTCATCCATGCATGTGCATAGTTTTTTGAGCTCATAATTTTTTAACCAAAATGTCATATTCCAGTGAAATGACTTCTCTGGTGAAGTTTGCTGGTTTTCTCCAATCATTTCATCTGCTAAACCCCACCTCTTTCTTATAATCAAATGCAAACTCAAATTCAGATCCACCTCCATTCAATCAAAAATCAATGAATTCAACCACATCATAATCATACAATATTTTCGATAATCCATCACACTCAGATAAACACAAGAAAACATCTGTCAATATTTTCACTGGTACTAGCTTCTCACTTCTCTTAATTAACAAATAAATGCATGTTTATCAATCAGGTGCTGCATATTTCCTTAGACAACTGCACATCAAATCTGTTTTAAATGTCACATTAAGGTGAATCTCAATGACAGTATCTTTTAAGAGCTATAAAATCTCATTTTTGTCATTTAATATTAACCACTATCAATGACACTACATGGCAATGACAAACAAACAACGCCGAGGATATGATTAGAAAAGAGATAAAAGTTGCATCTATCCGGTATCCCGGAGGGGGCATATAATGTTTCTGTGGTGCTTGGTGAGCACTCGTCTCATCTGTGCAAATCCTGTTAAAGTGGAAAGAACTGCCTTTGAGCACATCGAGCCCACAGAGATTTGTCTAGAAGCGTGATGGACCACAGTCACCGGCTGACACAAGGCCACTGCGTGAACGTATGCGAGTTTAAACCGGCACGCTGCAGCACATCCCCGCGTTCAAACCGTCATCTCTGAGGTCATGTTTATTGGACCGCGCAATACCCAGGAAAGATCCTTTAATTTCACTAGAATATCAGTTTTTGTCCTTTGGATGGAAGTCCTTTTGCCTGCAATATGATGTTGTCTGGGGGTCTCTGCACACCCGGATCCATATATCCAGCAATGGGGTGGGGGTGGGGGGTGGAGTGTTTGACTCGTTCCAATTCCGTTCATTCTGTTGCTACCAACTAATTGCATTGGTGTGATTAAATACGCAGATCCAATCTCATTTCTAAATGCTGTAATGTGATACGCTTGCGTGAAGCACAGTGGAAAAAATGGCATTACGCAGAAAATGAGAAGCACCAAATCAAAAGGGAAGCTTTGATGGCTGCTTATTTTTGGCTGTACTATAGCCGGGCCGTGGCTGAACATTTCATGTATGCGGTGACTTTTGACTCAGTGTGCACCTCTTATGATTGCTGCCTGCAGCTATTTTCTAAAACACAATGGTCTGAGAGCTTTAATTATTTTTGGCCTTGAACAGCTAATATACTTTTAATTGCTTGCCATTTCCCAAGGACCGTTTTATCTCCCTGACGTCTTTCTAGTAAAGTGTTCATAATTTCGTTGGGGTTAAGCAGACAGAATTTCATCCTAAACCCCATTTAAAACGTGAGCAGTAATGAGAGGCAAAGCAACCTAGAGCTGCTCTTTAAACAGCACGCAGCTTATTTATGAAAACTGCCGCATCCAGTGTGCTTAGCAGTGCCACAAAGCCCCTCTATTACGGCGGATCACGAGAGCGAGCTGTACATGCCAAAAACCGAATACTGATGCCTAACACGTATTGCATTAAGGAGAGCAAATGGAAAAGAGGGAGCAGTTCTCTGATGTCTCCTTCAGGGCGACAGGCATATGTTAAAAGGTACATGCTGGGTATGAAACAGTATCTAAAAACAGACTTCATGTTACATTCCTGATGTTCCTATTCATATTAATCATCGCTTTATAATTACATTACATGCTTTTAATGTCAGAATACACAGAAACAAGACGCTTTGATTTCTGAAGTCACCAAGAACATCAATTCATGGAGGTACACCAGAGAGACTGCTGCCTGTAGACTTTTTAATTGGCAGGGATGTATGGCGGTGTATGGATACCTCAGCACTATTACAACAAAGAATAATATCCTGGGCCATATTAAACTTTATGTTTCCCCTGGTTATTTTTTTATTTTTTATTTCTATTTTATTGTTTCAACAGGTATTTTAAAAATAAAAATGGTTTTGGCTATTGATTGGAAAAATATCACTTTAATATTATTTTAATATTATTAAAAAAACTACACACTGTAATAAAAAAAAATTATTACAATTAGCAGGGCAATACATGCAATTTTACTGTAATAATAATAGGAAATAATATATATATATATATATATTAGGGGTGTCAACGTTAATGCATTAACGCATGCGATTAATCTAAAAAGTTTAACGCGTTAATATTTTTTTAACGCAAGTTAATTGTTTGATAAGGTTTGACCCCAAGTTCTTGCCGTCATCACAGCACGGAAGGTTATCTATCATTGTGTGATGAGGGTACAGCGAACCAGGGTAGCGGCACAAGTGGGCTATTTTGAAAATTCAGTCGCGGGAAAAATTACAGAGCCGTGGGTTGCGGTTTTTTGGGCTAAAATAGATCCTTTTACTAATGCGTATTATACTTGGAATGTATCCCTGGCAACTTAAGAACGGAGAGGCGGTTGTAACATCAAACAACGTGACTTTCAGCAGAGCATACATGTTAAGGCTTTAACACAGCAGAAATAAACATGACAACGTGTACATCTGAAATGCAAATTTGTGCAGCGATATAAAAGGCTATAAATAGCATATTTTAACAACAGTAAACACATGTGATCGTAAAAGGAAATTATTACAAACACTCGATGGTGGTTTGAAGTAAGTTCTGAGTAAAAGTGCACTATTAATCTCATAAATTGTCTTATGAAGCTTGATGCTAATATTAGCTCTAATGCACCTGCAGAACAGGTCCAATTCTTCTTCATAATGCATTTTGTCATAATACTTCACGTAAGGTCGCAAGAAAATGTTTTGTTGTATTTATTTAGAAATACTTTTGATAATAGTTGGGTAAATGTATAGCGATGTGGCTTGGTAAATGTTTTATTGCCAGTATAAAGGTTGATAATGGCTGAATAAAAACAAAAGAATAATGATAAAAGAATAATAAGGATTATGTCTCATACCTGGCGGAAGGTCCTGTTTCCTTAAACTAGTTTGTCATGCATTTCTTTATTTCAACACATTTACAGGTAAATACTAGTATTTTAAAGTGATTAATCATGATTAATCACGGTCCATTACTGTGATTAACGCGATTCAATTTTTTAATCAATTGACAGCACTAATATATATATATACATAAGTGAAACGACATTCCCACAAGTCCTTGCATTACATCATATTTGATTATATTTTATTTAAATAGTTGTGTGTCTTAGTTACATTACAAATTGTGCACGTTATGGTGTTTTGTTAAATTTGATGTTTAGTTGATATTTATTGTATTATTTTAGTGTCACCTAACAGCTAAAATTTTGTTGTATTTTTTTCTGGAAACCACAATATTTACCAATATTTCTTTTTTTTCCCCAATAAAATATTAAATATTTATAGCTAATCTCTACATAAAAAAAAATGAAACATCTTCAAATATATTTTTAAGCTGTTGCTAGAAATTCACCATAAATACGCAGTGACATTTTAAAGCATATCTAGAATGCATAAATACATAAATATTTAAAGAGCCAAAGGCACGTACAAACAGCTTCGAATCACATATACATACACACGTAGTGTCATTTTCACCTTTATTCTTGTGATTCAAAAACATGGCCAGCAACAGCCCCATCCACCTCCAGAGACTTGAAAGACAGCTGAATAGCAATCCATTCCCTGAGCTCATTTTCATATTCATTTAGTCACCGACGTCTCTCTATAGTCCATCTACATATCTCGTCCTGAGACGGCAGAGAGGTGGAATCAGAATTCACAGCACCCATCAGTTCAGGAGGCACATCTTGATCTAACACAATGGCTGCACTGTACCGCATGTCTCCTATCGGTGCCTTTATCTCTCAGCGGAGCGGCAGGAGACTTCCTGTTCCCCTGCCTGAAGTGCTATCGACTTATAGAGCCGCACTGGAGTTTGTTCTGTAGATTAGGGGGGTGATTACACCAGGGAGCTGCTGTATCCCTGTAAAACCACAGCCTGTTCAAATTTATTGCCATGCAATCATATCCAAACATACAGGGAACAAGGCCCATCAAAAAAAAAAGGGAAAAAAAAGTGGATTGCCTCCACTTTTTGGACAAAGGGTGCTTGTGTCTAAATGATTTGCTGCAAACGCTGTGTAGTTGTGTTGTTAGTGGAGAGGGTTGCTAATCCAAAAAAGTGTTTTCCTTGTCCTGTTGGTACGTTGCCAGCGTGTCTGAAAAGCTGCATTTACACAGTATGTTTCAGATCGACGCGGGAAGCCACGGCTGACTTTTCTAAATAGCTGGCATGTTCAAAGATTAAAATATCTCAATTATGGACAGAATTACTGAACAAATGCATATTCTAATTAGCCCTGTTTATCTTCCAACAAGCAGTTTCTCTCTCCCTCTCTCTCTGGCTCAGACAAGTCCACCCGAAGCATCCTTATCTCCACACATACATGCTCAGCCCCAGACGGCAGACAACGGATGGCCTCCTTTATATGAGGAAAACATTTACATAAACAGCAACCGCGGCCCCTGCCAGGTTTAAAGAGGCAAGTGTAAGGTTTAATACCGGCGTCTTCTTCATTCATGACCCTGGAGTCATTTGCCTGCTCTGTACCATGAGACAGTCACAAGTCGGAGGACACAATAGTTGCGCAAAAGACAACTGTTTACTATGCCTTAAACCACTGGTCTGTGTAACCTAGGGGTATTACAAGGAATAAAATATCCCCAAAATTCTGCCTTTATTTACTCACATCTACTTTCATGTTGGTCCTAAGTGTGAGAAGAAATGCTGAATTAATGTGCAGGTTGATTTTTCCATTGCAATAACAGGTACTGGAGCTTTCAAGTCTCAAAAAGAACACTTTTTTAAATTTAAGAAATGTAATTTATAAACAGATTTAATCCTCAAATGAGCTGTTAACAATTTCAAGTAAGAACCTGGGGCCAGATTTGTAAAATATTGTTAAGAATTAAATTATTCTTGCCAATTTCTTCTTATTTTCTAACTTACAAATATTTTGTATTCCCAAAAACATTTCTTAAAAATGTTCATATCTTATTTCGTAAAATTAATGACCAAAAAAAGGTCTTAAAATATTTGAGATTTTTTTCTACTTTTCAACAATTCCACTAAGGAATATTCTCAACTTCTTTCTTCTTCTTCTTTTTATTATTATTATTTTAAACGGATCCAGTCCCTGATCAGTTCAATGTGTGAATTAATTAATCAGAATTAAAGAGGTCATGACATGAGAAACCAAATTTCCCTTGATCTTTTGATAAAGAAGAGGTATTTGTATGCTAAACACATCCTGCAAGTTTCATAACTTAAAATTTACTCATCATCAATAAAAAAGCATTTAGGCAATGTAATAACCCTCAGAAAACAGCTCGTTTTAGATCCAATGGGACAAGGTGACGTCAACTGGGCACAGTCGTTGGCATAAACACCGCCTCCAGAGCAATGCATTAACATAGGCCCCGCCCACCGGCATTCATCCACTAACGGCTGACATGATCGCGTCATGTCAAAAGCAAATAGAAATTACAATCACTGCCGCTATCTTGTCTACAGATGTGCATTCGCTTTCTGACACAGTACACACGCTTGAGTCTGTCGTCAATTGGACAAATGCAGTAAAAGAACGTTCGTTTTGACGTGTTTGGTTTAAACAGCTCGTTCGCATCTTTGTTATTAAAAAGTTATTAACACTATAAGTAAACCTCAAGGAACATATTAAAATGATAAAAAAAAAGAAAAAAAAAGTCATGACCCCTTTTTTTTTTTTTTTCTCCATACTGGACATAGATTCTTCTCGCATGCCAAAGACGACCTTAGTGGATGTTAAAGACTTTAATTTTTACTTAAAATACACACATAAGGTGGCAGAAGACTTGGAAAGTATAGAATGTAATATAGATACTTTTGCAATAATTTTATGGTGCTGTTGAATATTTCAGTATACAATTATTGTAACTTCATGAAAAACAGTGACCAGTACATTATCCAAATTTTCTTCTTTTGTGAAAGCCATACAGGTGTACAATATGAGTGTGGGTAAATGATGACAGAATTTTCAGATTTTGCTTTGTTAAACCTACAAAACACAAATTAGAACTAAAAATATCAGAGCTGTCAGTAGATAAAAATAGATAATCATGACTAACGTCATCATTTTCTTCAGTTCCTTTGTAAGAAAAGATATTGGGCCTCTTTCATGGAACACAATCGCTTTACAAACTTTTTGAACAAAAACCTTCACATTTCTGGCATGATGGTGATGAACAGAAGACAAAAAAGCTTGAAAAACACTGCCTGCAACTACCGATGGTGAAACACATGTGCAGAAGCCGATCTAAATTGGCAAATTTTACGTGTTTTATGAGAAAAAAATATGAATACAGCTGCCATAATGATTGCATCTAATTTTTACACCAGAAGCTGCTCAACATAGTGTTGCAAGAGCAACCAGTAAAGCAACAATTTCTGCCCAAGTCTTGGAAGGCCATGGCTTTTTCTGATGTCACTGAAGAAGGCGACTCATACCTGGCAATTGCCTCTCAAGTGAACCACGCACCTCCAGAAAATGGCCATTTATCAGAAACAAATGAGATGTCATAGGTCAGAACAGCACCCAGGCCTTGCATCCTCCACAGGCTTGCTATTTGTCACACCAAATGAGCAAAACAACAGGCTCTGCAGAGAACACTGCGAGGACAGCCTCTCCAATTAGTCAACTGATACACCACTGCTGCTATCGCCATCAGCGAGCCAGTCGGCAGCAAATGGTTTCCTTTTAAAACTTTGCTGTCGTCACATACAGAGAGTTGGGATTTAATTGAATACATACAAGCTTGAATGAAACATACCAGCAACATACAAGCGCCTGCGGCTCGTTGTGCTTCTGATCACTATTGGCTTACTCTTCCAAAAGTGTGCCGAATTATTTAACAAAACAATTAAATGAGTCACCTGAACAGAGAAGCTTAAAATATTCATTAATGCTTGGAATTTTTTATATTTAACCACTGCAAACTAGATTTAAGCATAGCCACCAAATTTCAGGAAAACACCGACACATCATGTGGAGGCTAATTTGGATTATAATTATCCGGAAAAACCGTGCTCCACAAATTGGCAATGTTATTTCAAAAGTCCTTGGAAGTGAAACAAATGAAATAGTGGGAGAGAATGAGGCGCGGATGAAATAAGCCAAGTCACTGATGCGGTGTTGAGGGAAGCTTTTATTCTCCACAAATCTCAATATTTCATTGTTTCTCATGTTCCAAGAATTTCAAGGATTTTTCAGTCTATGAAGGTGATTTGACTTCCACAGTTAAATGCCACGTTAATGAACGTGACTATGAAAGCCTGTGAGAATTGTGTTGATATTTTAAATGAGTAGATGTGAAAAAAAAAAGCAGCACGCACAGTTTTTAAGAAGCACGCACAGTGAGTTGCAGTTCTGCATCTGGCTTATGATCACTACAACAAAAAAAACACAGAAAAAATTTTTCTTTGTTTTTCAAATGCCTCAGATTCAGAATGCAAAACTGCTATTTGAATTTGATAGATAGATAGATAGATAGATAAACATAGTAAGATAGTAATTACATCTGTAATTAATTCCTGTAATTACATTTGACACTGTTAACCCATCTCATACACCTTAAACCACCCTTAAACCTACCCATACCACCAAACCTGTCCCTAACCTTACCCATATCCCACCTCAAGAGGTGTTTTGCAATACAGTATGAACACAATAAGTACATTGCAATTATTTTTGATGTAAGTACATAGTAGTTAAGGCCAATACTGGAGAAGAATAAGAATGCTGGAGTAATGACTGCTTTGCCATCACAGGAATAAATGGCATTTATAATATAGGCCTACTCAAACAGAAAACAGTTATTTTACTGCACAACCCTGCTTTACAATGAATGAAGAAAAGACGTGGAAGGAAAAGTGGCTTTGTGCTTCATGGAAGTTGTGCTCGTCCTTCACGACAGTGTCCTAAGCTTCATGAGCTCCACAGCCAGGCAGACGTCTGCAGACAGTGAACACAGTTAACAATGTGGGGAGCTGTTCTTGGCACTGCGCAGCCATGACACTTTGCCCACGCACTCTCTCGCACACATGCTGTCCGCTCATTCCGTGCTGGTGGGGGAGGATACCTTGGGTTTGAATGTCAAAGAGTCAATGTATACAAACAAGTCTGGAAAATTGATGATGCTTGTGTATGCGTGTGGTCTGTAAAGAATATTAATATTCCCTGTGCCCATTCTATATCTCTTCAAATGGGAGTCTGCTGGACTTTGAAGGTGGGGAGAGGAGGGGCGGAAATCGCTGTCCGTAAACTCCAGCCGTAGATGACATTATTAATCTCAATTTAGGAACTCTGTGAATGCGCATTGAGCTGCGACCAGAGGAAGCGATACAGTAGCACAGCTCCTCCCAGCGGGGTGTTCCCAGATTAGAGTACATATAGCATGCGCGTCCCCCGCGACGCATCAACGTGACAGGAGTGCGTCAACGGTGACCTTTCATACAGATAGCCAAAAGTTGGCTGTCAGATGCTCGCCATTACACCCCAAAATCATCCTGGAGCAAAAAAATTGATTTTTGTTTTGCAGCAGCGAGGCAGTTTATGGAGGGCAATTAAGAGCTGTTTTCCTCCATTGGAAGTGGATTCCCTACGCTGGGGCCAGTGGTCTGCCAAAATGGCTGTAAGAGGATGTCTAGCAGCTGCGATGTTCGCTAAATCGAAGCAAGGCGATAGTCGGCAGATCTTCAAGGACTAGAAAGTCTTTTTCAGTAATAATAAGGCAATGCAATGACAGCTGCCACCGTTCCACTTATTGAGTAAGTGCGAGCCTAGTCGCATAGGAGAGCAGCCCACCATGATGGGAAAGATGTCACCGAGTAAGGAAGATGCAATTAAAGGCTCACCTGAGAGAAAATGAGTGCCGGTGTCTCGGCGGGCTGTTATGAAGCCCCACGTGCTGTGTATTAGAGATAAAAAGGTTCATCAGAAATTCTCTCCGAAAAGGCAGGAACGGTCGCCGTGAGGATTAGAAATCCCTTGTTATGATATTCATTAACATAATAAAATAAACAAATGAAATCTGTGGGGCATTAAAATTATAATCCACATCAATGGCTTTTCTGAGCATTTTTTTTCCCCCTTGCAGAGAAGACCAGGCAGCATAAAATGATGACAAGCACAACAAATATACCATAAAACCTGAAATACAGCCACGTCGATGCCAAAGGAACAGCCTGCACCACAACCGAGAGTTCTAGCGTTGCATCTCTTGATCGGTCACCTTTGCGAATCCCATTTTCATCCATAGATGTCGAGATTATCTACACTATCTCCCTGACACAGTTTGTTTCTGTTTACACTGCCATGTGGCGTTTTATGTGCTGTTGTATTGTGCATATTGATATTTCACACCAACACAGTCCTCTGAGTTGTCACAGGTTGCATAACATTCATTCTGGCTGATACACTGCCAATTCTGTTCTGGCACAGGCTCCCGTCGCCCATGGCAAAATAAACATCAAAACCTCACCATGCACGCCAAACCCAAAGAGATTCGGGAGCGACCTGCGCGGCTCAACGTGGATGAGGATGAAGCCAAAGAAGCAGATTTAGAATACATCACAAAACTTCTGATGAAAAAGAATCTCATCTCAAAGGGTTTACCAGCTGTCCACACCGGGGTTGGAGGAGCAAGTCATGTTTCAGTCACCAAAAAAAAAAAAAAAAAAAAAAGAGGAGAAAATATTGTGAAAAAAGCACGACAAAAATAACTCGGAACATGTGACCAGGAGCACTAGAGGAAAACCTGATTCATGTCAAACTGCTGGATAATAATCCACACAGCACAATTTCAACAGATGGGATGATGTCTAGTGGGACCTGAAATGTAAGGCTTCATGGAGAAATGGCTGAGCACATTAGAGTTAATATCCACCTGATATCATCTGTGATCTCCAAGTACCAGCTGAAAAGCTCCAATGTGACGAATAACGCCAACATCTGGTCCTCAAAGCGCTCGCAGACCTAAAAAACTACTGTAGCTGCCCGTGAGGCTCTTTGACGAGCCAATCACAACACGCAACAACAGCCTGAGCCCTTCAAGACACATCTCTCACCCCAATGTCAATCACAGCGGCAAAAATGCCAAGCGATTCCGGCCTCGCTGGTGCTTTTTAAACAGAAAATGTATGTTGTCTTAAGGAATGCCATCTGCATAATACCTCATAATCCTGTGAATCCTGCAAACGTCTGTCTGACAGCAACATAGGCAGAGCCCGCAGGAGAGGTTTAATCAAAGGTCAGGACAGAATCTTAACACCGTTTACCAGCACGGGCCCAATCCCTCATTTGGTGCGGCGCCAAATCCCAACTCCAAGGGGAAATGTGATTTCGAATGACTTATTGTACAGTGCATGCTGATGAGAAACTAATGTCATTAAGAGAATATGCAAAAGCAATTGTTCAATGCACTTTTAATGGGCAGGAATGTTTTCATCTCTGTTTTGACAACAAACAAAGGCACGTCAATGGTTTATGACCATTTATACCTATGCAAACAGAGGGGAAAAGCGTAATTTGCCTTCACAGGCGAAATATATATTCAGGCTGTCATACCAATACTGATGACAGACAGATGGAGTGTTTGTTTTGCACTCGGGAAAATGCAGCTTTACACTGACCGCATATTACAAAATAAACTTTACTTATTGCTTGTGCAAGTCAGTCTACACAAAGCCGCCCCCCTCCTTTTCAGTCTAACCTCTGAACTGGTTTTCCTCACATTCAGAATAACTGCTTAACATAAAGATTCTTCTGTTTTAGAGCCTTCGCTTAAAACGACTGAGGACAACAAGCAATTTTCACTCCGGCATCGCTGCATCGGAATGAAGACGGACGGTACGGGCAAAGCGCAAACATCTGGAAATCCTGAAGAGATAGCGGCACTTTTACAAGATTAAATAGACCACATTTAATAACATTTTACTGGGGAAGACTAATGTTTCCTTTCAAGCGCATTAGCATTTTGATAACCGGCTGAAGACTTTTCTTCCATTTGCGATAAGGAGAGAATGCGAGGCCGCGTAGACAGCGTGAAATAATTGGCACGCTGCATGTGAAAAGTCAGCATTTAAAAAGGAGAGGGGGTAGAAATAAGGAAATAATAAAAAGGAGAAAAAAAAACATTTCCAGGTAGATGAGAACCGAGGGAGTGCTGATTCTAGAGTTCAGAGATGGTTCGCTACGGCTCAGGGTGATTTCACAATTTGAGCAGTCCTCTGTGTTGAATAAGTGGAGTCTGAACTAATTATGTAAAAAACTGTAAAAAAGCATGCCTCAGCACTCTGCCCAGAGTTAGCCTGACGTATTGCACTGTACTTCCACTGAATACAAAGCTTGAGAGCCCCTCGTGCGATCGGCCTCACATCTAAAATAAGAAGTAGAGTAGCCTCAATCCATTATCATGTTTCCCAAAAAAGCTTTCAGATTGCGTTGTGGTGTAAACGAAAAAGTAAAAGTAAAACAATGACTCATCTGACCTATGAGTAAGGCTTGGTGTACCACACCACGGTAAAGCCTCTGGCGTATTTAAGACACATGAGCGTGCAGCCGTGCCACGGGGTGTTGGTGACTGGTCTGACAAAACCATGCTGTGCGAAATCACTTTGAATTATCACTGTTATCATCACCAGCAGGCCCCAGCCTCAGAGCACCTAAGGACAAAACGCCCCAACATTCAGCTATGAGCTCTTGATGTCCATGAAGACTGACGTGACTAGTAACGCTTCTTCAAATACAAAAGCCTAGATGGATACACGGAACCAGTTAAATCATATACAAAACAAACACAAATGAAAGGAGATGTTAAGTGTGCCGCTAATGCCCGTCAGCGAACGTCACGTACACGGAGACTGAAGGTCATTGCGGCGGCGTGTTTTTCTTCACTTAACTGCTCTCGAGCTATTGACCTGTGAAGCCACATTTCTAATCTGTACATTGTAACACGTCAAACATATTTACAAATATTACCAGTGATGAAAGCTTTTATCAATGACTCATTTTGGAGTCAGGCAAGATTTGGTCACCCTGCGGGATCTTAAATTTGAAAAAGTGTTTATTGGGAACTCCATCTGGTGTCTGAAAATATTACAGAATCACATTGCATCAAGTCAATTCAAGTCAAATTCCCAACACACATTGTTTCAAAGCAGCTTTACAGTAAATAATGTGTTAATATTTATAATGCTTTACAGTCACATTTAGCAGATTAGACCTGGGCGATAATGTTGTTTACATTTTACAACAATACAAACAACTCAGGTAGCTGAGATTTACTATATAGGCCTAGTATTTATTGCTTTACATGAGTACTGTATGTATGTATGTGGGTAAAGTTAGATATAGAGCTACAGTATGTGATAATATAGGTTACATTTTGTGACAATACAAACAATCAGGTATGTTAACTACATATACAATTTGACAATTAATATCTTGCAAAATGACACATAAGCTATAATTAAACATTTCTCATTGTTTTTTAGCTCACAAGTTAGCCAGCTAGCCTACTTGCTCAGCATACTACTAGGGCCTAGTCAATTAACCTGATATACTAGCAGAATATACGTTAAAATTTGTAATTTTATCTTAAAATAGCATTATAAAATATGTTGTTTGAACAGTTATGGCCATAAATGTCTGTGTTTTGTTTTAGTTTTCATACTAGCATAGCATACAGATAACCAATTATCATGATAGCTTAGCTACGCATTAGCACCCCTTCTGAAAATTATCCATGGTTTTACCACAAATTAAACCAAAAAACCATGGTTACTAGTTAAATCGTGGTAACCACAAATGAACCATGGTTTTTCTACAGTAACCATAGTTTAACCATGGTATTTAGAAAAATGGTAATCAATACACCATGGTTACCACACTTTTACTACAATGAAACCATGGTTAATTTTTGCAAGGGACTTACTGTACCTTACATGTAAACCACAGCAATCTTCAATGGTATATAATACAATTAAAAAGTGTAAAATGTTCAAATATAAAAGAACATATTATATTGGTATAATAACCGATTAACCTGCAAACATTCCATTGCTGCTATTTATTTGTACCTTTTGTAACCACCAGTGCTACCAAAGCATGACCAGAAAGGCTATTTTAATTATCTAGAAGAAGAGACAGTGATAATGTGATACTTTTTTTAACAGGCATCACAAATGGTCCAAAGAGGATAGGATTCTGCAGGGGAGATATAATCTTGCACAACACCGGGCAAATTCCACTTAGGTCTAATTAAATGACTGTTTTGTTTGGCCATCTATGATTTCGCTTAACACTGATTAAAACAAGCACCTTTGAAAGGTGTCACCACATCTTCATCCCTTTATCCTCTCCTAATGGTTTAGCAATATAGAGATGCAGCATTGCTCTGCCCACCATGAACATAATTTCAATTACATTAAAAATGTCAACACAAACAACTGTGCAAGCATGAGATCTACAACTGAGATACTATGTGCTGGGGGTTCTGTCTTAAGCGGATGATACAGGTGCTGAACGCTAATGGTTTTGAGCGCTACAATCCACGGCCAATTAAGATTTACGAACGCGTGTTTATCAATGCAAACAGAGTCAGGATTAAAAACAGATTATCCTGAAATCCATTGCCATGAGGGCCAACATACTGGTTTCTACTCCTGGCCAATCAGCATCTCTCTCCCTGAGGCTATTAACCGGCTATTCTGCTAGTCTTCTTCATTCACAGACCATCTACAAACAGCAGTATCGATTGCACTGGAAACCCTTAATAACCCAGGACAACAAACAACCAACATGGATACTTTCTTCTTGAAACTGCAGTTACAGTTCGCCCTCTGGGATTACACAATAAATCACTTGCTTATCGCCCAGCACTAGGTTTCTTGGTTGGTACATCACATTAATGAGATTCATCACATGTCTGTGCTTTTAAATCTCAATCATGCACTGCTAAAAAAGAACAGGTTCGACGAATGCTGTCTAGACTGCATTGTGAAACAGACTGCTTTAAAAACCTTTGCGCTTTAATAGAGAAGGTTAAACAGTATTATGCGCAAGTCAATGACAACCGTCACTGTCAATGTAAAACTTATCTGTTATGTTCTCTCTAGAAATTAATGTGAGCATAAAGAATAAAAATGTGACAAAAGTATCAAAATTAAAAGGTCAATTAATCATCTTTCATGTATGAGCTTCCCCCTTCGCAGGATTAACCCATGTCTTTTCTCCTCATAACATGCTATTGTTTCATATAATCTTCCATATTTCTTCACGGTCCATATAAAATGTAGCATTGTGAAACAGCCTACAAGCTCAAATGTCTGGTACCGAATTGGTTGAATAAATTAAACGGGCAAGCCAGTTTCAGAATCGTGTTATGTTAATGAAATTTGACTTTACAGAAACCAAAAAATGATTTAATAAAAGTCATAATAAACAGATTGCAATTTGGAAGGAACAACTTCAAGGTCTTATTCTGCAACGAATGGAAAAAATGGTTCGTCTACATTCATAACACCACCAAACAAAGCATTTGCCACCTAAAATATTGCTCTAGCTTCTTCAGGAGCTTTTTAACTTAAAAACTAATACTTCCTTATGATATCATAGCCTAGTGGGGGAGAAAAAAAAGTCAAAGAAAAACTGAATTTGTAATTTCTAAGAAGAACTGGCAGGTAAAGCAAGCAGTTCAGAAAGCAAAATGAGACAAAATCATAGAGTTTCCTTCACAGTAGTTGGGAGCTTTATCATTATTTCAATACTGACTGGTCAAAAAGAGCCAAGCGCCCTGACTGGCCAGTTAAGAATATGACTGACAGCATTAAATCACGCCTTATAATTTGCACTGCTCTGTAATGTCCTTCCTTTAAGTATGTTCCTCTGGTAGCTGACTGAAAACCGTCTGACATTACAAGTCAAAGTAGACTATATTTGAAGGAAATGGATCTTGAATTTGATCTTGTCTTTCTGGTATGTCTGTTTTATTCAGTGACCAAATTCCTTCACCAGACAGTCACAAAGGTTGTTCCTATATGCTATGCAGTGGGCATACAGTTATTGTTTCATCGCATATAAATGTAGAAAATAAATTGAAAAATCACACGCAACGAATGCTGCCAATCAGGACCTTTTTTTCACTCGTTCGTGTTATAGCTTCAGAATTTCTCAGAAAAGCGTTTAAAAGTTCATCTATTAGTGCCAAATTCATTTGGTGTGGAAAATAACACCATAAATCATCTGAGGCATGGAGAAACCATACAGAGCGTTTTGACATATTGTTGTGCCATGGATCTTGGCACATTTTCTTCCATTTCTTGGCACTGTGTCATAGCCATAGTGATTCAGTCTCCATTTGTTGATAAAAAAAAAAAAATTAAAAAAAAACATCGGCATTGTGTAGGACCATCTACGAGCTCAGCTGTTGTTTTTTCTGCATAATATTCCTCTGTGGGAAACCATGATTTTAACCATTGACTCCAGAATGAAAATTGGTCTTTTGCCATATACAGGGTGCAGGGAGCACTCCCTTATTGCAGCTGGCCATTAAGCATTATAATTACGATTCAAAATTGTAGGTTCATGTGCTCTTGTGCCTATATGGCTAACAAAACGAAAATAGCAGATTCTTAATTACCTTATTACACTATTAGTGTTAGTTAAACACAAAATGCCCCCTCTGTCACAATGAACTGCTGTGTACAGAGCAAAAAAAAATCTGGTTCCAGGTAATTTAAGACAGTTTAACTATCGTATGTACAACAGGGCTTTGTTTTAGCAGTCAGACGTGGCTGTTTTAAGCAAATGCAGGACATAAACACAGATCAAGAGTGGCTTTCTACTGCATTCTACTGAGACATGGTGCAAGATAATGCACTATTTTGGAGACAAAATGACATCTAATATGTTTTAAAGGTTTTAAATGTGACAGCTCTCTGACCATGCATTGGTGACGGTGGAAATTGTCAGGCTAAACCACTCGAGCAAAGTATTGCAAGTGTCTCTGCTGTTAACCTAGGAAAGGTTAAGACCTCTTTTCCAGGCTGCTTCAAATAAACCAGAGCCTGATTAAACTGGAAGTTACAATTGCTCTCATAAAACAGAACCCAGGGTCTGTGTGTCTTCAAATACCTGTGTGAATCGCACCTGTCATCATAACTCAACTGAAATAACTATAATGATAACCTGAAGAAAAAATAATGCACAGAATATCAGTCTTTACCAATTCATTTCGAATTTAAAAACAACAGAACACACTACAAACAGTCCACACATGCCTACTACATTTCTAAAGCTTTTTAGTCTCGATATGAAATGAGGGTCTACGTGTGAGAAGTTCGGTGCTCAAAACAGTCAGTTTGTGACTAAGCGACTTCTCCCACGTCCACGAAAGACTACTCTATTCCCACAGCATAAGGCAGTGAGAAAGCAGTCATCAGTCCGTCTCCAAGTGACAACCTGAAAGGTGTTGTTATTGTGTCATCTTCTTTGTAACCCGATTTCATGTTTCAACGTCAGGTACCGTACGTTTGCAATGCACAGCCTCCTTCCTTCCAATCTGACTCCTACTATCAAGCACAGATGCATTTATTGATCTCAGTGTGAGAAGATACCCTACAATAACCTGAACTTTCCAGTCGCAGGTGAACCGGCGAAGTCCTTGGAAATAACGCTGTAACATTTAAATCCTATTGATCTCAAGCGGGTAAACTGGTGCACGCATAACTTTGCGATCGTTAAGATCTGGTTCATGTAGCCCGCAAAGTCCTTTAGAAATGGCATCAGTGTACTGGCATCGACCATTAAAGACAGAGCATGAGATATGGACCATTCCTTAACTCAGGAGATCTCGGAGCATGCCTGTACCCAAACACATGCCATGCAGAAAGCACCTGTCTCTCTCAAGTCCCTGAGAAATGTCTCTCAACGCCACAAACCTCAGGCGTGCATCAAGATGCAAGAATACAAACCAAGCTGTGGAGATGTCACCACTAACCTTTGATGTTGCAACAAGGCTCAAGCGAGAGTCGAAAGAGAAGAAAAACGTGTCGGCTGAAGATTTAACGGCGGCGCACTGAAAACATCCCACGATTTCGCGTTCAAATTCCTCCTCTAACCAACGCGCTCATTTTCCTTTCTCCCCACCGCTCATGTTTCTTACCTGAAGGGCATCTCCCACGACTGCAATTAGCTGCCAAGATTTCATTGTGGTCGGGCAGCGAAAACGCAAAGGAAAAGTGCCTCCTGTTTTCTCAGTGGAGGTAAACCGATTGCGCGCGGAGAGAGGCAGAACGGGCAACGGAGAGCGCGCGAGTGGTAGTCAGTGGACCGTATCCACGTGGTGCCATGTAAATGACTGCATCTGTCACTCCACGCGCCTGTGCCACAGTCATCCTTGTGATCCTTCTCAAGTTCACACCATTGAGCCTGACTTTGGCTCAGGGGTTTAGTGTAAACAACTCGAAAGTGATGCACAAAATCCTACAGCTTTTCTGCACCACAAGTCGATCTAGTTAAGTGGCAAATGTTGAGCTATGCATTCCGTCTGAAAGTTCTGTTCTGTAGAGTCACCTGTTTCTTTTACAGTATATATATATATATATTAATGCATTCTGTTCATCTTAAATAAGATCCACAATGTATTTATAATATGTCATATATGTAATATAGACCAAGGATTGTTGCAACGCCATCAGTTTAACCAATTAAAAACGAGCTACAGAGGTGAAATTGCTGTCAAACATGACCACCACCCTCTGAGATGACAGCAGAGGCTGTAAAAATAATAAGCATTTACATAAAAAGCTAAAATAAGCATTCATATTATGTAGGTTTATTTGCCACAACTGTGAGAGTGATTATATTTATTTAGCAATTTAAATAAAAATTTAAGAAAAGAATAAAAGTTATCATATATATATATATATATATATATATATATATATATATATATATATATAGGATTAACAATTATTTTATTAATAATTTATTAATAAACTTATTGAAAGCATTTTATCAATTTTAATTGTTTTTATCAATTATTTTTATAAAATAAATGACTGTACACTGTAAAAAATTGTTTCAAAAGTTGTTTCAACTTAAAATAATTTGTTACCCTGCTGACTTAGAATTTTTAGTTTAGTCAACTAAAATATTCGAGTTGTCCCTTAAATTAACATTGAGCAACTTTCAATTTCAAGTTGACTAAACTAAAAACATTAAGTCAGCATGGTAACAAATTATTTTAAGTTGAAACAACTATTTTTTTTACAGTGTATAAATTATGATATTAAAATAAGTTAAATTTGATTATCAAAGTGCATGCATACAATTTAAAATGCCCAATTACAGTTACAACCGAGGGTTTTAACAACCACACTCTTTGTACTTTACATTAATTTACACAGTCCATGGACCTTTGTGAATTTATAAACTACTTTAACTCACTGATATAAATGGCAGTATTTGTGTTCTACAGATTAAAAATATTGATAAAGTTATTTTCTATTTTCTATATAGCACGAATGTGTGTAGTATGAATAAATCCGGACGTTCAACATTTGTCATGTTGTCATTATTTTGTGACCTACCAGCATCAATTGTGTCGCTTCACCGTCATTCACAAATCCTTTCCCCGTGGCCTCATGGGATAGTAAAGTGTCCATCAGATGCACACATCAAAATCTTGCCAGAAACGGTACTTTATCTGTGGACTTTTTGCCTACTAATTCCTGAATACTGTGAATTCGGACATACTGTTTTTCGCCTACTATACAGTAAGCAAGTATGTGATTTTAGATGCAGCCACCAAATTTATACGCATCTTTTTTTGACAAATTCTGTGTGTTGCAGCACTCCTCAGTCTCCACTTTATTTCAAGCTAAAACAATAAACCCACTCCTGCATCCATATCTGTGTCATTACCTCCTTAGCCATCTTCTTTATCCTCTTACAGATCTGACAGATATACATTGCCGTCGGATAGCACATGAATTCCCCCGTCGTTAACCCCATTGTATTAAGTAGTCCACTCTAACAGTGCCCTGCCTTTGATATGAAATGCAATCACAGTAGTCAATCTCATGCCTCTTAGCAGTCACTGCTGATAAGTTTAGCATGAGGCCTCTCCCGGACTTACCCCATCCCTGGCATGAGGTCGAGAACTTGAAAGGCATTAGTCGACTGCAAGGTCCTTGGCAACTGTGACATCTGACAACCCTATGACAAGAAAATATCTCCCTTTTTTTTCCTGGTGAGCAGCAGGAGGCTAGTGTAGATCAGTGTGATAGCAGTCACCGCTGCAAAATCCTGGTGACAGTCTACATAAATTGGGTTAGCAGCAGCCCCCACAGAGCTGCATCAGGCAGGGAGACTAAAGGACTTGTCATAGGTGACCTCTGTGTAACTACATCCCTGCTGCTTTGAAGTGCCGTGAGACATGATGTTTAATATGTATTCCATCCTGCCCTGACATTCCAATTTCTTAGCGCCTCACAATGTTTATTAGGGCATTTTTATGCATGCAGCCTTTTTATCATTTCATCATCAGCAGTGTCATCCGAACATTTTTTCCCCACCGTAAGTGCCAAAATTATGAACTAATAGCTCTGGGATGTTTATTAGCTGACAGCCGTCCTTCAAGCAAAACGCATCATGTTTGGGGAGTCTAGCATTTGAATTTTTTTAATCGCTTTTTAGACCTCCAGTGAAATGGCACTTGACTGAAATGAAATGTAACAGCAGACTTTAATCCTTTTCATCTAAGAGACACCATAGAGCCCCACTTTTTTTATTTATTTTTTTCTTTCGGTGCCGTTCCTCAAGCCGTGACGCTATTCCCTCATGCATTAAATACCCAACACATTACAAAATAGGCCACCTTGTAGGGCCCTGTGTGTTAACACACAGCATCCCACTTTAGGTGCAAATGAGAGCAAGGGGACAGGAGGAGGACAGAGGCTAGAAAGATGGACAGTTGCGTACAGTGGATTAGAGATTCCTCCTTGGCAACATTTATGGTTATTTATGAGCCTCCAACACAATATCAGTAATGGGTTACCGTTCATCCAGGTCTCCTCGGGCGCACCCCTATACGTTTACACAAATTAAAATTGGCAACATGCCATTTGTTTCCACAGCGCCTCTTGCTTCCAACCAGGTCACTAATGGGATTATTCAGTTCTCGTTCTTATGAGCACAAACAGTGTTGGAGACATCTGTGTGGCGTAGATTCGTTCCCTTATTTCCGCTTTCTCGTCTTATTTAATTTAATTTCTGACTGATTTGTCCCGTGCTGTGATTGACAGATGCCGCTACACGGTTATCACAGTCTTAGTATTTCACGGAAGACATGCAGGCGAGTTAGGTGCACATATACTGTAGCGCGTCAAGGACGACTCTTACGATAAGCTGATAGAATCTGGGCCGTAGGTAGCAGAGGCAAGCGGCAGTCTCTATAAATTGCCATTATTGAATATGCTGTTCTTCATGCCTGTGCGATAAGAGTGCATTAAATGAGAGGGGTGCACAATGCCGAGGAGAACTGAAAGGAGACATTTCGATTTCATTTTCATCTGTTTAATTTGTTCCTATTACGCGTAACAGCTTTACCTTTGAGCTAGGGCCTCTGAATCGGTTAAGTAATAATTGTAACGTTGACACGTTGAACGATGACAAGGCAAAGCGGTCGAGGAGATCGTTGGTCACGTACAGTATATCCAGGAATAAGCTAAGAGGATTTCTCTCTCTCTCCGTAGCTCCTGGCGGGGGGCCTGCCTCATCTCTTCATTGTCTGCGCGGCTGTTTAAATCTGCACAAATTATTTATTCGCCATTCCCGTAATTACCTCCTCCCTCTTTAAATAAGAGACACCGCTTGATCGCCAAATTGCCTGATGGTGACAATAACTCGTATTTGTCGGAAAAGTTCAGGGGCTGTGGCTTTCCATTGTGCAATGAAAAAAAAGAAGTCAATAGAGAGATTAGCGTGCACTGAGAAACTCAATATATATTCAAATATGAACAGCAATGCAATTCAGAGTTAGCCTTCTAGACTATTATCTTAGGATAATCTCATCAGATTCTGTTTATTGCTTTCATTTATTACTCTGCCGTCCTCCCTGATTCAGCCTGGGCTGTTTCATCATCTTATTTACTTAGAACAACTTTGAAGCACTTAACAGTTGCTTTCCCCAGGAGAGCCGGTCAGGGCCTTGACGCCCGGAGCTGCGCCCTACCTCAGAGCCTAATTGAGGGAGATGGGTAATGGAAGTGACTCCTCTGCCTTTTGAGAGAGAAAATTCCATCTCGCTACTAATCCACGGAAAACTCTCAAGTTCAAAACCGTGTGACACACCGGCGGAGCCCTGGCAAGAATTAAGATCACAATCTATGGCAGATGAATGCTTATCTAATTGAACTGATACTTTATGATTTAAATTAATGAGGCGAGAGGCGGCGTGACAGAAGCGTGGCGTTGTTGCTTTGTAGCCGCTTCGTTTGCAGCCATGTAATTTTGTTAATACGCAGATTGCCAATACCAAAACTCAGGAATACCTTTGGGATCACGCCGTAACCGCTGTCGGTATGATTGAAATGCAAGTGGGGCTTTCCTCTGCGTGCTGGGTGGCCTGCCGATGGGTATACCGTTCGGTGGCCTGTCGTTGTAAGACAAAGGCAGCATGATGAACGCTGTCGGGCACATTTAGAGCTGCCATCTCGATTTCGTCCTGCCTTCCACCACCTTTACCTAAAACAGGGATATGTTCTTTATTCTGGAGTGGGGCCACGGAGCCTCATCCATCAACGTGGCAACACATGGTGCAGCACTGCTCATACCTTTACAGCCAAATCAATAAAACAATTCCAGCCATCTCCTTCACACTCCTGAGTTTCACAGTGATTATCTCGAGCAGCATTCATATTTCTTCCATTTGTGTATAAAATGCCTTGGGCATCAGGACGGAATGTTGAACATAATATTGATGGATGCAAGAGTCATTGACCTCTATTCCACCATGTTGTGGGTGCTGAGGGCTCGTTAGAGCTCGCTGAAGAAATCTCCTGCAATACGGGAATGGAGACTGATGAAGAGAATGGGCTTTTGTGTCTGTCTTCAATGCGAGCAAATGACTGTCTTGAGGTCTCAACAGGCAACGGCACAGAAAATGAAAGAAGGAGAAAAAGAAAAAGAAAGCAGGAAAAAGAGAATGTGTCGGCAGTGGGCGGATGTGGGCCAGGCAGCTGATCAGTTAGTGCTTAAGGCTCCTGCAATCCGTTAGCATTCCTAATAATCTCAATGGAAGTACGCAATCTGAAATGTGCCAGCTTGGGACCACAGAACTGTACTTGCCATGTGAACAATGACACACACAGTCCCAAACCCTTCACTACCCACTAACCTGGAGCGTGTTTCCCAAAAGTACCATTATCCAACTATGGTTGCAAGTTCCATCATTAGTTCAACGATTTTGTGTTTCCCTAAACCTATAGTTACAACGAACATTCTTAAACAGCATTGCAGTGTTATGTGGTTGGAACTAAAGCTTTCAACATGCTACATGTTAAATAGTTGGAACTGAATCGGGTTCGAGGCAAATCAAGCATTTTTTTTTTGACTGACTGGTATCGGCTATCTCAAGCCCAATTTTTATTATAGTGTCGTACAGTAGGTGTCAGTATGCGCCTTCTATTTGATTTGCCAACCGCCATTAAAAGGCAAAGAAGACGCTCAAACGCGCACATTCAGCAGCCGTTAACACCAAAAGAAGAAGAAATGTGCATGTGAGATGCACAAGAACCAGTGAGGTCTGTTCTAGCACATCACACACGTTTGAGCTTCCGTGTTCAGTGTATTTGATACGCACTTTTGTAACAGTCACTCAATCTTTTATCATTTACTTGTATCTTGTATCTGAGACGTCGTTGTTATAATGTGTTGGTATGAATTGTGTCTTGCTTTGGATTTGACTGACAGACAATGGCATACTGACACCGCAAGCTTCATGCTTATCTCCACTAAAATGCAAGAAGTTTATATCAGTAGTCCTAGGAATATTCATAATTATGATCACACATTCTGTTTACAATGTCTACCATTGTAACATGTTTACATCTACCAATGTCTTTATACAGTATGTGCATTACTTTTACACTCTGCACAACTCTGTATACATTGCATTGATTTTAATAACTTAAACGTACTTAAATTGTGCACCAAACACTAGGAATATACAAGCATCGGATCTAAACCCGGTATCGGCAGATACAGGATATTCAATGACTCGGATTGGATCGGCGGCACAAAAAACCTGATTGGGAGATCCCTACACTGAAAAAAACGATTCATTGAATTTACTAAATTTTTAGAAAAATACATGTGTGAAAATGGTCACATGTAAGAAAGCAATGAAAAACTAATCCCGCAAAAAACAAAACCTCTGACAGGAAATGTTTAGGCAGATGTATTGAAGTTGATGTACAGTATTACCAATGGCTTAAATATTACATCTTCTTCGTGAAAATGCATACATTAAATAAATGTCTCTGTTAGGGTGACCATACGTGCCATTTTTCCCTGGACGCGTCCTGGCCAGGATTTCTATATTGCTTTGATTCAAAGTACCTCGAGAGCGTTTCGAAAACATAAGGAACCGATGTCATACACTGATCGTTCTGCACACACAAACAAAGCCAAATCCTACATATTTTAGGCAACATAGAAATCCTGGCCAGGATGCGTCCTGGAAAAATGGCACATATGGTCACCCTAGTCTCCGTAATGTATGTTTGCTAACGGGGCATTATTATGATAGCAGGTAGCGCTATGCTAAGCTACTATCATGATAAAAAAAAAGTAATATATTTAAAATAAATTTATATAGTTAAATAAATAGTATAGTTAAAAATCTATTAACATATTTGCTGACAGATAGCTCGAAATTTACTGATATAAAAATTATAATTAAACTTTATTTGGCGTACTACTTGAGCACAATGCACATTTCTTAATATTAAGACTAAAATGTGTTTTAATGTCACTTTTGATGAAAATTGTATAATATCAGTCTTTAAATGCAAAATACTTAAAGTGTACCTGAAGTGTACTTGCAATAGTTTCACTTTAGCACAATCAAATATACTAAGCATATCTTTAATTGTACTTCAGCACTATTTCTGCACAATTAAAGTGCATTAAGCACAAAATTAGTTGTTCCAATTTAGCAGACTTTAAGTATAACTGCAGAGTACAATTGCAGGGTATTTTATTTGTATTTGTAGTATACTTAGCATGAAATAAATGTATTTCAAATACATTTAAGTATATTTATTTTGATGTCTTGCTAATCAAGAGCTTCTTTTTTAAACTGTTGGCACTGTGCTAGTTAACCAAAGGCTAACTGAAAACACAAAGAAAGGGAAATGTTTAATTTGTTTAATGTAATGTATCATTCAAAAGACATATTTTTATGATTAAGAACACCACAAAACAATTTTCCAATCAAGCATTAAATAGTGTACACATAAATAAGAGATTCACTCCACCAGTGAAATGGAACAATAGATAGGATTGTGCAGATAAGATTTTGCACAGCAACATCATCTACCAGCAGCCACTAAGGGTGCATGCTAACCAGCCAAACAACAGCACGCCGCTGCACCAAAGCCACCCTCGCCACATCACCCTGATCAATCCCTGATTCCGTTGCACCCACGCAGAGCTCTCATTATCTTCTACAGAGTTTATTACGTTTAATAGAATGGCTTTGCCCCGCTCTGATAACTTGTATTGGGAAGGTAAGTCAATTGAAACTGTGAGCTGCGCTTTGGAGACAGGAAGAGAGAAGTGGGAACTTTAGGATGCCACAATGCAGCACTCAATAATTTGACACACAGCCCCCCTTCCCTTCTCCACGCCATTAAAATACAAGAGTTAGTAATAGCAAAGTAGGGGGACACAATATTACTTTCTTAAATTATGTATAGTCTGTAATACATACACCATGATAAACAACCTTCATGAAATATTTAACTGGCTCCCCTCCGATCCTCTCTCATTCTCTCCATTGATATGACTTTCCTCTTTAATAGTGCGGCGGCAGCCACATAATAACCTTTGTCGTCGGAAACATGCTGCGCTGTGCGTTCGCTGCAGAAAAGAAGGGAAAATAGGAAGGGGAAAAAATGCGGTGCTAAATGTTTGCTTCAAAATTCATAAAGCGCATTACTGGGTGAGATGGAGCGTGAAAGGATTCTATCCAGTGAACACACATGCAGGCTACACTGGCTCAGAGCATATACAGGCCTGGCTGCTGTTTCCTACCCTCATTTAATTGCACGTTTCCATGGTTACTGCCATACTTGGGGAAAAAAAGACAATAAACAACAAAAACAACAACAAAACAAACTAAAAATATTATCATTCGAATCGCTCAGCCAAAATAAGGCCAGGGCGAAGACGCTACAAAATATATAAGCTCAATATTTATTTTGACACCACGCTATTGAAAAAGAAGTCCTTTGAATATCAAAGTCAAAGGCTTATGTCTTTGAGACGGTGAAAACTTTGCTTAGTCACCTAGGAGACTAGCTATATTTTTAGTCATGTAGCCTCTGGTGTTTTGCAAACATATTTCTTCCTTTGTAACGGATTTCTCATTCGGAAAGTGCAGTGGGTGAAGGTAATTTCAGACAAGAGGCAGTCACGCGGGCACGCTCGGACACATTTACATGTGAAGAATACGGCCGAGAGCATGACCTGAGCACATTCATTCCACGCCGCTCAAGAGTTCAGACTTAACTGATGCAGTTCCAAAGCAGGGAAGATGCAACCCCACTGCAGTACTGTACATTTCCCATCACTGTGAACTACTCGAAACCCATTTTACTTCTCCCCCAGCACAGTGAGAGCATGAGACATTCACACACAAGAGTGCATCTCTTTTTTTTTGTCCACCGGGGATACATCAAATGAATATCCACCAGCATTGTCTGGCTTTTATGCTGAGAAAATGGAGAATGCCAGTATGAATTCAGAGTAGAAATAGCTTGCCTTCACCTAGCTCGGGGCTGTCACACTGTGTATGTCAGTCATGTGACAAACACATTGCCACTGGATGGGGCCTAGATATGCTGACCAAAGAATAAGAGATAGACTCTGATTTTTCACCCAGACAAAATGCAGCTGAGCTCCTCTATGAGCCTTCGAATGGTTTACTCGATCAAGAGCAACCCTCTTAACATAATGTCAGAGACAATACCCCCGTCACAAAGCTACCATCTGCCAGTTAGTTTGCGGCAATCTGCAAGACGAGTGACTAATGCCGGAATGGAGGGTTTCGGTGCAAGAATGTAAATGAAGAAAACTCAAAATGAAATTCTTTCAAACAACATAACTCTGGAATGCAGTAAACATGCCTTTTGTGTCCTTGTTGAACTATTATTGAGGAAAATCACTTTCTTTTTTTTTCTCATATGTATATAACTACTGACTAGCATTCCATTTCACTCAAGTGAACACACCTGTTGTGCAGAATCTAAGCATAATTTTAGTGATGCACTGATGTAAAAAAGAAACAAATATAATATGTTATCCTATTATATTATTTCAGGAATACTTAAATTACAAACAATAAAAATATTTTCCTTGACAAATTCATTTTTATTTCATACAATTTTGTCTAAAATAATAATAATAATTAAAAAAACGTTAAAAAAAAAATCTATAATTTCAAATGTAACCAGTTAATTTAGGCATCACAACATTAAAAATGTATGAGATGAATAATAGATATTCATTTTGGGATTTGCTAAATATTACATGTAACAGCATTAACTTTAGTTTTGACATCATTGTCTAAAAACAGGGAAAATTAACATGCAAAACTATATACTCAATGTTACATTTAAAAATGGCTGATGGTATGGATATATCGTGCATTCCCAGTGCCTATGCATGATTGATATTTTCAGTTGCATTTGTTTAGCTTTTTCCCCACAGATGTCCACTATCAAACCACACCTGCCACAATTTTTAGGTGACCAGTTGAGAATTGTTTAAACATGCCTTTTGTGTCCTTGTTGGAGACAAAAATCACAACCAAATCTTAGAAATATCTTAGAACACCAAACCCTCGGTTTATAGAAAGCAGGAACAGCAATGAGAAACATTAATACTTGGTCAGTACCTGGAGTCTGTAACTCAATAATCGGTGGGCTAAGATATAATCAGAGAGAGACAAGTAGTTGTTAGTGCTCCCTGCACACCGAAGAATGAATCAATCCATCCAGTGACAGAACAATTCCACGAGCGGGGGATCAGCTTTTCTCTCCAGCCAAGATGACAGACAACTGCTCTTGATTGGCCATTGAGCAAGATGCGTCCCAAGGAGCTGGAAGACAAAGTGACATAAATGCAATACACATTTCGTATGCGATAGGTTCTCGCATTAGCTGCTTGAAAAAAGCGTATATTATCATACTCTTGTCCTTAAAGATGACAGTAATAGAGGAAAATTGCACCAAGTAAGAGATGCGACATGATTGAGTCTTATTTCTTATTTCGCGGTTTGTTGTCCCTCTATATGCGCAGAATAATAAATATAATCATAACGCAAAATGCAGTTTACTCAATGACACCTCTAATCAATGAATCTCAACCCGCTCCAAGTTTCCAGCAGGGATATATTTAGCCCACATCACGTCCACTTTTCCTGCCAGTGTGGAAAATACAGTGTAGCGTTTTGCCATTTGAAATTTCCCAAAATGCACTGACCCTACAAAAACAGCTTGCATACATTTGCTCCTCCAAGAGCAAAATCAATTAGGTGAGTGACCCCTTTTGTCACAAGGCGTTTACACCGGCATGTTTATTTGTTGCTTTCTCCACCAGTCAACATGCTCTTATTCACTATGCTCAAGGTCACTCTCCTCTATTTATTCTGCATTACCGAGCCGTCGCCATAAAACCCCTTCCCTCCATCCGAATCTGGACTGATGCGCAATGACCCGACTACCGTGGCCAATACAACTGTGGCGAGAAACCAAATTGCCTCAGTGACTCGGCCTCCGTAAATACTTAAATTGCAACGGACAGATTGGACATCGGTTCTCACTGGACACAATTAAGCACAGAGGTCCAGCTAGTGAGCCCCAAAAGATCCCTCTGCCCTTCAGAGTTATCAGGTGTGCCTGCGGGACCCAGATAAGACCAATGGAGTCTGGTTGGGGCACAGTGGAGGAACGCTCCATTCATCCTCAGAACAAGCCTTTATCGTGTGCTTTCCCTCATCCTCTGTCAATATTCCCCAAACGTGCCACCGTTTGACCATATCAAGCAAATTACTGGCATCAAAGGCAAACGGCAGTCGAAGGGGTTGAGTGTTTAGGTGGCACGAGCGGGCGATGGATCTTTGTCGTGAGAGAAAAGAAAGGAGAGGGAGAAATCCTCTTATGGGTGGAATACTGATGAGAGTGTGATTGAGCTGGTGCGCTAGCGATGGAGAAGTGATGTCACTGATGAGGCTATTGCAGGCAGCTGGAAATGACAGCAGGAACCTGACGCCAGCTCTGCCTTCTGGCTCAGACAGTCTCCTGCTGCTCACCTCTCACACTGCACAAACCATCTGAACTGGAGTCAACAAAATCTCCGGAGGTTCCTTTTGTCGCATCGACATCCACGAATGGCTGAGAACGCAACTGTAAAAGAGGCCGTTTAGCAGCTTTGCGAGCACAAAAACAAGCGAGGAAATCCCAATCTGCTACAGATTATACCTAATAACATCACAGTATGGGAAACACATGAACGCTGCATAATTTCAATGCCCTATTTACATACCAAAGAAAGCAAACTCTCTGTAATAATCACGTACGAGTATCCGAATGTGACATTCAGACAAAAAAAGGAAGGAAAAAGCAGATCATGACATTTTAACCATATCAAAGATGAAGAAAAGCCAATCAAAACATGAATATTAGATTTATTTTTTGTCCACTAGAAAAGGGCCCCGGCTCACTCATCCAAGGCATGAAATTAATAGCATTCAAAGCAGCAGGCAAAGGGGAAATGTGTTTCTCTAGATCCTCTGCTTCCTCCCCGCCCCAGGCGCTCCGCTAGACAGCTATATTTCACAGTAAAAGCTAACAATGCTGCCGTCTTAATGACCCTAGCAAGGCCACATTATTCCAGAATTTGTTTGTGCATTTCCATCCCCAAATATGCAATTACTTCGGCGCTCGTAAACAAAGTAACATCGCTAGATTTCATATCTGACCCCGCGGTACAAACCTATCCATTGTCCCCTCGTGACAACGCCAACGTGTCTTGCCCTGGAGACAACAAAGTGAGAGTGCTTTAACAAATCAATGTTTTATGTCTATAAAATTTCATATAAATAATATGTATAGTGGAATCTGAAAAGTCGACCACTAGTGAAAATGCTTTGCAAGGTTATTTATATAATTCAAAACTTGAGTTTAAGTGAAAAGGTAATGATTTATATGTATTATATTTATATTTTTTATGTGATCCTTCAGAAATCATTCTAATATGCTGATTTCATGAAACATTTCTTATTATTATCAATGTTGAAACCAATTGTGTTGTTGAAATATACAGCACTTATTTGAAACAGAAATCTTTTGTAATTTGTGACCCTGGACCACAAACCCAGTCTTAAGTCGCTGGGGTATATTTGTAGCAATAGCCAAAAATACATTGTATGGTCAAAATTATCCATTTTTATTTTATGCCAAAAATCATTAGGATATTAAGTAAAGATCATGTTCCATGAAGATATTTAGAGAATTTCCTACCGTAAAAACTAAATTTTTGATCAGTAATATGCATAGCTAAGAACTTTTATTTAGACAAATTTAAAGGCAATTTTCTCAATATTTAGATTTTGCAGATTCACCCTCAGATTCCAGATTTTCAAATATTTGTATCTCGGCCAAATATTGCCCTATCCTAACAAACCATACATCAATGGAAAGCTTATTTATTCAGCTTATTATGAATGGTCCAGGGTCACATATTATGAACAACTTTTGACCAACTTAATGCATCCTTGCTGAATAAAAGTATTAATTGCTTCTTGGTCCAATTTCTTGTGGTCTGATGTGAATGTGGTGACCAAAAGAAACAATTTGAAATTAATCTGGTGAAAATTGTGAGAATGATTGAATATGTTTTCATCAATTCCAACCACTTAGGCCCAGTCATTGGAGTCTTGTGCAGTCAGAAGTGAGACTGGATGGAAGGGAGAGTTGTGGAGCTCACTATCCTTATATGGTTTAGGATGAAGGGTCTGAGTTTGTTCCTCAAACTGAATTAAAATGTACATTACAAGACAATATCAAAGCCCGAATTCAACCCGTTTCCACTGGATGGCAGTATCTGTTCAATGAAAAGGCAAATAGATGGTTCTACATTCAAGTTTGACTTAATGCAGCACTTAATATAACCTAATTTCATTTGTGCAGGAAATATAACATGCTACTTGACTGCTGCGTGGTTCAATTTACTAAACAGAACTACCCATAATAGTATCACACACTGATCAGGTCACTGGTTAGGTGACTGCATGTCTCTCGGCATCCACATTTCCGGTTTGTGACCAAAGGCATCTGACTCGCATGTATTCCATCTCATATCTCAAAAGAGTGCAGCTTCTTACAAAAGATGTGCATAGAAAATGTGTTCCTTTTATATGGTCCTTCAATGACTGTCCAAAAAAAAAACAACCCCTTCAGGATTCAGTTAACCACCCATTATGTAGATTGCAAAGATTGTCTGCATAACACAGACAGGTTTGCATTTCAGATGCAAATGGAAAGCAACAGCCCGGATTCTGTACAAGTGCCCTTGCTAATTTATTCTAAATTCAAATTCAAGTAGATATTGCTATGCAGAACATGGCAATGTTAAGCGACCAATCAATAATTTACAATCTTTCCCACTGATTCCTCAATACCTAGTAAATTTACCACTGGTTTTGCAACTACTCAAAAATATCCAGCTCGCACATTCCCTCCTACGACAAACAGAATAGCTACAAGCTTAACAAGATGCTAAATCAATCCATCTGCTTATTGAAGTGTCTTGCTGAACTTCTGACTTGCCTAAAAGTCCATCTGTGTGGCATTACAAACACAACATGTGACAAGGCATCCCATTGGAATTTGCATGAAATGGGAGCCATTCCCTGATTCCCCTCAACACACACACAGTTCTGCGGTTCTAGTGCCACATCTTGTAAGAGTGTCAAAAGGAATCCCATTAGGGACCGGGATCATGACGAAAAGACCTGGACGGAGTTGTCCGAGCCCAGTGAGAGGTTAAAGGAGGATCAGAGAGAGGAAAAACAAGAAGAGGTACGCTGCCACACAGAGTTACCATTTATGAGGTCACTGCCATTCCCCTGGCTCTGGCCTTGCAGCTATTTTGAACCGGCCTGACCTACATCTTGTCGGCAGCCGGCAGCAGACCTTTGCCTGACACGAGGCCATCTCTGGGCCAAGCAGTCGCACTGCTTTTCCCTCGTAAATATCTGTTGACACGAGCGAAACATCCTTTACTTTCCCATAGCTCATGTCCTTGCTGAGCATTATGGGTACTCGGCGAGGCGCATTAAATACTCTCATCTTCTTCTGATTATATGGTAGCACGTATGTGCACACACACAGTTACTTTAAATCACTGCACCTTTTAGCCTGACTTAAGCCCAACTGTGTAATCATGAGTCTCCAAAGAATAAAGCCATTCACCCAAAATGATGAAGCCTTAACCTCACATTTCAAAGCGAGATTATCCAGTCCTCTCTGGACAGAAACCTTCCACTTAAAGGTGAAGTGTGTAATTTTTAATGCTAAAATACTTTCTTCTATCCAAGCTATATTTAGAGACTTAAGAAGGCCATTTGTAGATTGCCTTCACACAAACCATTAACAAAGAAAATCTGTGGTGTTTTCAAAACATTGCTTTGTTTGTAGAATCCACCTGACCAGACCTAGCAACACTGTTAAAACCAATGGCGTGAGTTTGGGGGCGGGACTATATGTTTGTCTGGCCAATAAAATGTGTGTGTAAAAACGTTTTTATGTAGAAATCATATGAATATGTTAGCAGTAAATTTTATGATAAGTTTAGAACAAGCTGCAAGCACATTTCCTCTAGTGAAGAAATAAAAATTGTTGTGCCAGTTAAATTTTTGTTTAAGTATCAATTAGACTGTAAAAAAGTATTAATTTACGATAAATAAAATAATAATGAAAAAAAATAAATAAATACCTGCACTTCCTGCAGTGATGTTTTCTTATATAAAATAATCATTAGAATGAGGGTAAGTTCAAATGTATGTTTTTCCTGCAGAAATTTTGAGTGTGTGAAACTGAATGAGGCCCTTTATTTTTGCTTTTACTTCTAATGGCACAGAAATGACATACTTGAGCTTTAAATACTTAGGTTCCAAAACCAGTGGATGAGAAAGCCAGGAGACGTTAGTGTGTTAATGGATGACCAGCATGTGTGTGTCAGAACTCAGGGAGACTCTCTTGACTCAGCAGTGGTGTTTCTGGAATAAATCTCCAAAAAGCCTTTGCATCATTCTGCTCGACTCCTGCCCAGACACAGTCAGTGTGCACTCCAAACGCCAGGCTGCAACGAGAACCAAACAGAGAAATGGCAACAGTTTCTGGAGAATGAGAGGGCTTCTCTTAAAAGCCAAGCACTAGATAACACAACACAACAGTCGGGTTTGAACGAAGCACTATGGAAACATGGTTAGACAACTTGAAACCCTGTGCAGTAACGGGCAGAAAAATAAGCAGAATCTTGTTTTTACATAAAGTATATGCATATTTCTAATCTCCAACCAATTTGAAGTTACACAAGGATGAAAAGCTTATTCCAAAACCAGGGAAAACAGCAGAAACATCTAACTAATCCACAAGACTGTCGCCTAATTGAAACATACTGCATGTGCTCACGTAGAACACACAAAAATCGAAATTAATAATAAAATGATTTTAAAACAAATAAAACAAAACAAAAATATAATAATTCAGATAACTCTTTACAATAAGGTTTACATTTCATTAACATTAGTTAATGCATGAACTGAAACTGAACAGCAACTTTTTTTTTTACAGTATTTATTGATGCTTAAAAAAGTAGTCTATTACAACATACAAAGCAATTGACCTAGCAATAAGATGAACACTGCAACAATATCACAGTAATATTAATACTGAAATGAGTTTATTTTCCACTGCAGTCGAATATATACAGTATATAGTTTAACCTGATGTACTAAAAAAATGCTCATTAAAGGCATTAAATGTTATGTATTCCATTAACTGTTATCGTAATCATATAATGTATTATAATTTACTGTACTTGTAATGAGCTCTTTTATTACCACTCACACAAGGGCTTGCAAGTGTCCAAATTCTTATTTACCTGTGAATGAAGATAAAAAGAAATGGATGTGATGAAATAAAATAGGGTGAATGAGAGAACTATCCAATTGTTATGTGTGTAAAGAGTCCACCCATTAAAATGCATTAAAACGTTAAAACAATGAAAAGCAGCTCAAATGATGCCACCACATGTGTTCATTTTATGGCCACTGGACTCTAAAGCTCTCTCTAGACCAGTTTATGAGTTATCGACAACCTTGTTCTTTTCATCTACTAGACTCTATCAACCAGCTGTCAGGACAAAACATTCAGACTGCTTGCGGTTCAGCTGTTCTCGCTGACTTTAAAGAGCTGACCAAAAGGCAAACTCTCCTCTACATCAGTATCGACTTCAAATTTAGGAACTCTCTGGCAGTTTCAGACCAAATTCAAATGCTCAAGATGCATCCGGTGAGGAAAATTAAATCTATAGTCATCAATCAGAAGGCTGTAGAGATGCTCAAGAGCTTGCATGGGAATGGCTTCTTTACCCCTGTCATCCAATAGCGGGGCGGCCCAGCAGTGATTATGTTTGGACACACTGGCTCTCATAAATAAGCTCTGCCATCCTGCAAGTGGGGACCTGAAAAGCGACGGGCCCCGGGGAGACATTTAGTGTGCTAACCGAGCCCGCGAGCATACAGAGATTAGAAAGCTGTCTTTTTATGTGCCTGCCAATATTGAGACGGTGTGTCGTTAAACTCATCACACCTCCAAATCGCAGCTGTAATATGCAGTAACATTTTAAATGGAGTGTTAAATATGGGATCTTGGTAGGTAAGGTTGTTCTGAGATGATAAGTATGCATTTGTGAAATCTGTCATTTAGCTGACACTTTTATCCAAAGTGATTTATAGAAGGACAATTGCAGAGATGGTCCCCCGGAGCAGCTCAATGGCAGAGGGGAAACACGCAATCAAACCAACCTCACCACCACACAGCTTCAACAACAAAACTGTGTTCAACCATCAGTCCATTAGCTTGTCTTTATCATAAGAGCTAAAACTGACACATTCAAAACACACATTATGAGTCCAAATGAAGATTAACTTTTGTAAAAAAAGAAGTATATCTAAGTGTACACTGATTCCTTATTTAGTGTTTTTGTCTTGGTTTCCAGTACAAATGTTTAAACATTCTTAAATCAAGATACAAGCAAAATGACAAAAGACAGGCTATTAAGCCTCGTCTTCTTAAAAATGATCAAAATTGAGATTAAGCTTGAACATTCAAAGAGAAAGCTAATTTATTTCTCTGAGCCCAATGGCAGATGTTTTTTCTTGTTTTAAGCTTAAATTATGATATATTTTTCAGAAAACAAGACGTAATATCTTATGTCATTTTGCTTCTTAAGAGAATGTATCTTGATTAAAGAAAGTTCAGATATTTGTATTGGAAAAGAGATAATAATATTAAGTAAGAAATACATTTTTGCAGTATACTGAAAGTGTACTTGAAATACTAAAAGTACCATAATTTAAACGAATCTTAAAAGGGTAATTCACCACTGGCAAGATGGGCTTTTTATAAAAGTTGGCTGTCTATGCTTTACAATCAGTGCTACATGGCTAGATGAAACAGAGAAAAGAAAAGAAAAAAATATAGGAAAACATCAACAATCCATAATGCACCGGGGTCAATTAGACTATCTATGAGCAGGGATACAAAAATAACTATAATCTGTAGTTTTCACAAAAGCCCAAATGTATAACATTTCATCCGACAGTCTTTTGCTGACAAATAAACAGGGATATCTTGGTGCAAGTATCACACATTTGCCTTTGCTAAACTGCAACGCATTAATACTTACACTACTGTAACAATACAAAGCTTATTAAATATTAGTGAACTGCACTGCACTGTATGAAAATAAACTTTCATGAATGTGTCTTAACGTATAATACCCAAGCACACTTTAAGTTAATGGCAAATTAGGAGTTTATTTTAAGTAAAAGTACAATTAAATTGACTACATTTCAGAAGGTATACTTTGAAAGAGGATTAATATGATAAAACATACACTGTTAAAGGTACTTTAGAAAGTACTTTGAACTAAACTGCATAAGTGAATTGCTTAAGTGCATTCAAGATTATAATAAAGTGTATAGCAGATTAAGTTTCAGCATACAGTATTTAGTTACAGTAAAGGGCATTTTAGTTGCAGTACAACTGACATTAAACTGCACCAAAGATGTGTTTGTCAGTATATGCAACATTATACTTTGGATATATTTCAAGCTGTTAGCTATTAGAAGCTGTTATAAAATTACATATGTAACTAAGTATTACAAATGTAGGCTGAGAAATGGACTCAGAAGTCAAACTTAATGCTGAATTTAACATATTTAAATAAAATGAAGTTGCAATACGTTCGTTGCTATACATAGATTCTCTATGGGGTTCAGGTCTGGTGAGTTTGCTGGCCAGTCAAGCACACCAACACCATGGTCATTTAACCAACTTTTGGTGCTTTTGGCAGTGTGGGCAGGTGTCAAATCCTGCTGGAAAATGAAATCAGCATCTTTAAAAAGCTGGTCAGCAGAAGGAAGCATGAAGTGCTCCAAAATTTCTTGGTAAACGGGTGCAGTGACTTTGGTTTTTAAAAAACACAATGGACCAACACCAGCAGATGACATTGCACCCCAAGTCATCACAGACTGTGGAAACTTCAAGCAACTTGGGCTATGAGCTTCTCCACCCTTCCTCCAGATTCTAGGACCTTGGTTTCCAAATGAAATACAAAACTTGCTCTCATCTGAAAAGAGGACTTTGGACCACTGGGCAACAGTCCAGTTCTTCTTCTCCTTAGCCCAGGTAAGATGCCTCTGACGTTGTCTGTGGTTCAGGATTGGCTTAACAAGAGGAATACGACAACTGTAGCCAAATTCCTTGACACGTCTGTGTGTGGTGGCTCTTGATGCCTTGACCCCAGCCTCAGTCCATTCCTTGTGAAGTTCACCCAAATTCTTGAATCGATTTTGCTTGACAATCCTCATAAGGCTGCGGTTCTCTCGGTTGGTTGTGCATCTTTTTCTTCCACACTTTTTCCTTCCACTCAACTTTCTGTTAACATGCTTGGATACAGCACTCCGTGAACAGCCAGCTTCTTTGGCAATGAATGTTTGTGGCTTATCCTCCTTGTGAAGGGTGTCAATGATTGTCTTCTGGCCAACCGTTAGATCAGCAGTCTTCCCCATGATTGTGTAGCCTAGTGAACCAAACTGAGAGACCATTTTGAAGACTCAGGAAGCCTTTGCAGGTGTTTTGAGTTGATTAGCTGATTGGCATGTCACCATATTCTAATTTGTTGAAATAGTGAATTGGTGGGTTTTTGTTAAATGTGAGCCAAACTCATCACAATTAAAAGAACCAAAGACTACTTCAGTCTGTGTGCATTGAATTTATTTAATACACGTGTTTCACAATTTGAGTTGAATTACTGAAATAAATGAACTTTTCCACGACATTCTAATTTATTGAGATGCACCTGTAGTAAGTACTCTGTATGCTTAAGTGTACTTTTCTTCTACAAGGGTATTTAAGCACATGATTGGCTGGTCTTCATTCAGTCCTTTAGAACCGGTGTATGAGTAAAACCTTATAATTACACAAACAATTAATGATTTTTCACAACTGCAATAACTGCAGCATTTGTTTTACGCTTAGAGCAATAATACAGAAGAGATTTGAAAGCACAAATCAAACCCTAACTGAAGTCATGTCTATCAGAAATAAACAGCCTTTTCCTACCAGATTTAACACAGGAGGTGTCAAACTGAGCCAGTGATATTAATTGTTTTTCCTGTCTATTGGCGTAAGAACCTATTGTCTGAGACACTGAGAGTCAATCCACATCCAAATTTGTTTTCACCCGAGAAAGGCTTATCTTGTCTTGACATTTGAAAAAATGAAACATATCAGTAAATTACTCAGTGAATATTGAATCCGCAATAAATTAAGTACCGTCTCTCATGTCTAGTGGGATCAGTGTATCGCAATACACTTCAGAAAGTCTGAGTCTGAGGTGGAAGGAGGGAGCTGAGGGAAAATGACTCTTTCTTGAAGATATCTTGAACAAAACAGCATCTCTCTGATATAAGGCCTCAGGCTTTTTATATGAATCAACCAAGCAAGGCTACTGCTAACAAGTCTGGATTTCTGGGCAGCAGCTCTGAAATTTAACATTGCCTTTGTGGGATCCCAACCTACAGAATGCTTCTGAAGTCCACAGCTATGTCTTATTTAGCTTTTTCTTCTACTGAGATCTGTGGGGCACCGCTGACATGTTATGTTTGACTTTTTGAAATTTTGAAACAAAAAAATGTGGATGATCAATGTGTCAAACAAGGGACTGATCACTTACACAAATCTCAACTGTGGTTTAAATGTGGATTGAAAACTTTTGTTCACTGAGGGATCAAAAGAGACTATGTATTTTGGTCTGACTACGGCTAAAAAATTAGCAATTACGCATTGCATACAGCTCAAAATCATACACTAATATCAACAATTTTTTACTTAAGATGTATGTGGCACCAATTGGAATCAGCTAAACCATGATAATCACCCACAATTTATATTTTTCATTTTTTATTCAGTATATGAGGCATTTAAAGGACTACATATATCCTTATTGTGTCTTCATACTGTAGGTCTATAAATACATTCATATTACTCCCAATTGTTATATTTTTATTTTAAGCATTACAGTTTACAAAAAAACATAAACAGTAAGTATGGATAATATTGTTTAATGATTCTTTTATTTTACTAATAATATTGAAATTATTTGAATAACAACAACGAGCATTATTTGTTATTTTTGTATTGTAAATGATTACATTTACATGAAGACTTCAGATGCAAAAACGTGTAAGTCTGTCTGAGATTTCTTTTCTCTTAAATTAGCATTTTTATCAGGCTTAGGTTCAGTAATTTCACTTTAATTGCGAAGAGAAGGTTATTAGTCAGTTACTGAATGCCTTATCTTCTAAAATGTCCATAGTTATTTTCATAGGAACAAAAAAAAAAAAAACCTCATTTAAAATAAAATTCTCAGAATCTTCATTTGAAATACATTTTTTTCATGCTAAGTATACTACAAATACATTTTCATATTTATGTACTCAATAAAATGCCCTGCAATTGTACTTTTAGTATACTGAACTGATATACTTAAAATCTGCTAAATTGGAACAATTTTGTACATAATGCACTTTAATTGTGCGGAAGTAGTGCTGAAGTACAATTAAAGATATACTTAATACATTTTATTGTGCTAAAGTGGAACTATTGCAAGTACACTTCTGGTACACTTTAATTATTTTGCATTTAAAGACCGATATTATTCAAAGATCATACAATCCTCATCAAAAGTGACATTAAAACACATTTTAGACTTAATATTAAGAATTGTGCATTGTGCACAAGTAGTACGCCAAATAAAGTTTAATTATAATTTTTATATCTGTAAGTCTCGAGTTATCTGTCAGTAAACATGTTAATAGATTTTAACTATACTTAGTATGAAATAAATGTATTTTAAATATATTACTTTTCACTAGGGTATGTATTATTGTATATGAATATATATGAACACATTTACAAAGGTATATGCTAATATATTTATTTATATAACATATCGGTACTAAAATGCATATATGTAATGTATAATTCAAACATGATAATCTATCAGTGGTGGAAAGAGTACAGAAAATTTGTACTCAAGTACAAATACTGTTACATTGCTGAAATAATACTCAATTACAAGTAAAAGCATTGGTGCCAAAACAGTACTTAAGCAGTACTAACAGCCTCATCGCTTCTGGGTCCTAACACTCTGCCAGATGTCCCAAAAACAACAACAACAAACTGTGCTAATATACAACCACGATGTCATGTAATACGGAAAAATTATAACCCTACACTCAAAAAAAATATGGTTCTTTAAAGGTTCTTTACATGTAATAACAGTTATATTTAGAACCATAGCATCCTGAAGAACCCCTTTATGCTGAAATGGTTCTTTGTGTTAGAATTTAGGGTTCTTTATTCCCGCCGTTTTGTTCTTATTCTGTGACAACTTATTTACATTATGTGATGTTTTTTTTTTAAAGTTTTGTACATTTTAGGACTTTTTATTCAGAAAACAAAAAGGTTCTATCTACAAAGTCAAACTCTAACTTGGTTATATAAGGTTCTATCTGTGAATCAGCCAATCAGCACTTTGAATGCACGCAAGAGGACCAATCAGGATCAACTTTCTTTGTCATGTCGCCGGACTGCTCCGTAACAGCAGGAAAGATTAAACATTAAGCAACCATAATGATGTCCATAATGATGGACTTTCAGGCATCATAGAGGATTATGAAAATACAGTATTTCACTGGAACTTGGTCTTCATCACACTATTTTCTGTTTCTGTTTTGTTTTACTTTAAGTATTTATTTATGTTCAATGTCAATTGTCATTTATTAATGCATTCTGCTAATAACTGTTGTTAGAGCACTGTCATTTTTATTACAATTTTGCATGTCTTTAAAAATAAATAAATAAATAAAAGTACCTAATTTACATGCTATTGTTGTTGTTTTCTTATGTAAAAACCCTAATAGAGGCTACAAGATAATATAAGACCAGGCAGATAGAGGGGTAAAAAACTATATTAATAAATCATATACAGTATACAAATAATATTAATAATACTATTAAAGATATAAATATACTAATGTACTAATATTAATGAAAATAAACTATCATTAAAAAGACCATTAAGGTCCTATATAGCATTTTCAAAGCATGGTTCTTTATGGAACCCTATAAAAAGGGTTCTATTTAGCACCAAAAGGGGTTCTGCTATTGTTAGAACCTGAAGAACCCTTTTCTGGTACTGTTTAGAACCATTTTTCTTAAGAGTGTAACCTTTATTTCCATACTGAAATCCCAGATGGCCAGACAGTGATTCAGCTAAAATATTAGTGTTAGACACACTGTGAGAACGGAGACTGTAGTGTGCACAACAATTTTTTTTTTTTTAAATGCTTAGCTTAAATATGTAATATTAATTAAATAGTGCTCATAAATGGTCTGTTGAGATAGTATTCTCAAGTGAAATAAGTAGAGGCACTGACCCAGAAACAGTCAGACTAGTAATGTGCACTAAAAAAGTAGGGCGATTTTGATTTCATGACGACTAATCGTTTTCAATACCATTGGCAAAACTACCACATACTGTATACTGCCATATAGATATTTTAATATTTTACTTTTTTTTTGTCCATCCATTTTTTCAAGGCAATCATTATTTCAAGCTTTGAAACTGGTTTAACCCAAGTCTTCTAAAAAGACACATTCGCTTTATATGATGAACATATTTTAATATAGGCCTTTATGTACATGCATATAAACATTGATCAATTACCATTACAAAAATCTCAATCTTAAACATTTGCTCATTCTGTGTATTTGTGTCTTTAAAATAGGGTAACTTTGTTGCAAAAGCTTACAACCCAAGGAAGCTTGATTTCAAATTTGATTTCAAACTGAATTGAATTTACTAAAAAAATGACAAGTACAAAGTCAGTAATAAAATTATAAAGCAAATGACCTCAATTCAGTTGAGGTATTCGAAATATGATAACACTGAATTTTTATAAGCAGTGATTTAAGGGCCATATATTTTAGGCCTATTTATTTAGATAAATGGAACATCAGATGGCTTTGACCTAATGTCTGTACAATGTAGTGATGCAGTTAGGCAGACTAGGATATTTATATGTACAAATCAGACAGATATCCCATTCCAAAACATTTCTAGCATAAACTTACATTGCAAAGAAATTAAAGTTTCCCGCACAGATATTCAGACTCTGTATTGACAGGAGGCGATGCGTGTCAAACTCACTTTCGGAGAGGAGAGAGCGAGACGCAGCTTGTATATTTCAGTATCGGTATCAAAATATAGAAATTAATGATAAAACTACCATGCAGTTTGTTTCTCCAAACTATGAGTCCATAAATCACGCTGAGCTTCCTCACTGTCCAATCGGCTTTTCCCGGGACCCGGTTCAGATATCAGGGCTGTTATTGGTCCATTTACGATCGGATATCTCTATTGGCTACTGAAGTGCCATCAAAGGTTTGAATATCAATTCAAATTGTGGGCGTACTCAGTAATTAACTAAGATTTAAGAGTAACGAAGTAGATTTTGCTTAATTTGTACTTAAGTACAAGTAAAAGTCCAGCTTTAAAAATATACTCAAAAAACTACAAGTAGCCTACCGAAAAAACTACTCAATTACAGTAACGTGACTCGTGAGTAGGCTAGTTGTAATTCGTTACCTCCACCACTGTAATCTATAATGTGAAAAAAGTAACAATGTAACACAGGGATGGGCAGTTGGGAACTGAACGAATCATTCAAACTGATTCGCGAACCAATTCACTGGCTTGCCAATTGGTTTGATCAAGCCTTTAAACAGAATTGACTCAAAAGAATGAATCATTCGCGAATGGGCATCGCTCATTGCCCAGAGAAAAGTAGACTGCGCTTTGGAATAAATTGAAGCATTTTTAACTTGTATTGCATTAAGATAAAGTAACGAGAGGAGCGTCGCCAACAGTAACAAAGTAAAAGTACAGCTTTTTTCATTTAAAATACTTGAGTAAAAGTACCCATCTTTAAATATACTCTAAAAGTATTAGTTACCCCAAAAAATTACTCAAGTAAATGTAACTCTTTACTACCCACCTCTGAACGTGAGTAGGCTAGTTGTAATTCGTTACCTCCACCACTGTAATCTATAATGTGAAAAAAGTAACAATGTAACACAGGGATGAGCAGTATTTCAAATACAAGTATTTTAAATACAAAATAGCCTACTATTTTGCATTTAAATACATTTATTTTTGTATTTTCAAAATACATAAGGTACCCATCAACCTTCTTATTAGACAGCTGATTTCCTGCAGGGATGGGCAGTATTTCAAATACTATTTTGTGTTTAGTATTTTTGTATACTTGTTGATACAGGAAATCAGCAGTCTAATAAAGAGGTTGATTGGCAAAAAGTATTTTATATATTTTGAAAATACAAAAATACTAAGATTAAATGTATTTAAATACAAAATAGTATTTTGTATTTGAAATACTGCCCATCCCTGAATGTAAGTATTAACTATCAATTTTTCCAATATATCCTTGATGAATAAAAAGAAAAGAAAAAAACGCACTGAACCCAAACTTTGGAACAGTAGTGTATTTTGTTATAAAACATGTCTATTTTGAATAAATGCTGTTCTTTTTAAATTTCTATTCACTAAAGAATGATTTGTGAAGGATCATGTGACACTTAATGATGGAGTAATGACTGTTGAAAATTCAGATTTGCCACCACAGGGAAAAAAAAAATATTTTAAAGTATATGAAAATAGAAAACAGTTATTTTAAATTGTAATAATATTTCACAATATTACGGTTTTACTGTATTTTTGATCAAATAAATGCAGCCTTGAAGAGACTTTTTAAAAATATACTTCTTTCATAAAATTTTGGTCTCACTAATAAGAAGAAAAGAAACTATCTCATATTCTCATATTATACTCATATTCTGCATTCACGATACAGAAAGAAACCAGAGGTGGCAAAAGGGTGATGTGCATCTGCATGCATGTTTGTGCTGAATAAAAATAGCTACAAATAAACAGTGACACTCAATGTCAATGTTACAGTGATTTATTAAGACATTTCCAGCCTTTTCTAGGATGCAGCACATACGAAGCATGAGCATACTCAGCTGGAAAGTATTCATTACTCCACAGCAATAACGTCAGAAGAGTAAGCCCAGACAGTGACATCCCAGCATGTCCTTGGCACTCCGAATACAGCATTCAAATCCCTTTGAAGGGTCGGTATGCATTTACAGAGCAAAGCGTGTGAGAACGTTCCAGAGGAGTCTGAGTATCAAAGCGCTCAGCGCTCTGGACGGCGAGCAATGTCCACCTTGGGAAACTCAAGGATCTGACACCATAGCTGCAGGCCAAAGACAAAGGATTCCCTGTCAGCAGCAAAACTTCTGCAGTGCCACAAAAGAAACCCAATTACATTCCCACCGTTGCCCAGCTCATCCCCTCCTGCCCAATCTGCTTCATGATAAGGAATGACAGCAACATGGGAGAGTCTTTATACAGAAGAAGAACTAGCGATCGATCCAGCTTCTCTCCAATTAACAGCAAGGTAAATCCCTCTCCGGGGTCCCTTGAACGTGTTGCCAATTAGTGCTGGATGGCAGATGCTTGAGGGCACTTTCAACACAGACCTGCGTCTCAAATTTGTTTAGAAATGCAGAGGCTGTTATTCAATTTCGCTCCCTCTTAATACCTCATGCCTCTTCACACACCGCTTATCTGGGGAATTGCGATTAACAAAGACGTCTAACGCGCACAGGGTTACCAATTGCGGTGTAAAGGCCTTCCAATATTCAGCCTGTATCGGCTTTTGTTTATTTCACAGCTTCAGGTATTGCAGCCCTGCCTCGCACACACAGAGCTTGTTCCAGCTGTAATGAAACGGCAACAGAGGAACTCTACTGAATGTTTATTTCCCACTGACCTTAAAAATGCAGACGGCAGCACTGAATCTATATTTAAAGTAAACATGGGATGCATGTGGCGTTGGCTTTTTTTCCTTCTCCACCTTTGACGCTATCTCCGCGGCCCGTTTTTCTGCATGTTAATCCAGGGATTGTGAGATTTAAATAACCCCTGGCCTAATCACAGCCCTCGCTCCCGAGTCCTTCGCGACATACGATAGAGAGACTGGCCATAGCTGGTTATTAACAATACACTTCATTACACGTCGCATACGCTCAAGTGGAAAGGCAGGTTAAAAATAGCATGCTTTGAGATTTGGTTCGTATGCTTTAATAGCTCATGAACATAACTAAAACAAAATGTCCGAGGAGGTTGCCTGGCAACAAAGGCAGCTCGATTCAAAATGTTTCTACTTAATGAAACAGTTGAGTAGGTGGCGCAGAATCAGCCCAAGGAAATGGTTTAAGTCGACGGAGGTGCGGAGCAGACACATGCAAATCGACATTTTCGCTGGCGATCTTAAAAGCATTGATGGCAAAACATTGTCTGGGGACTTCCCCTCTTCTTTGTGAAAATGAAACCAATTATAGTATGGTCAATTATTTCCAAGTTAATTGCCGTTAAAGCCCTCCTTGTCAAAGGCTAATGGCTATAATCCTGATAAGAGGTCTAATTACGGCAGTTATAGGAGTAAATGGATTTAAGAGTCTGGTGGCAGGTGAAAACAGATAGTCTTTCTTCCATCACATATTTTGCTCCGACGGACCAGTAAACTGGGGACCTGTTATCGGAACGCATCATATTTTCTAGCATAACGGGGCTTGACCCCATTGTGGATTGAACTTGTGACCGCTCACATGTTAACCAAACACTTAAGATGGAAGCCCCATCACTCATGGAGACATGTAATTGTGCCCTTATCTCAGTGCAGAGAAAGATTTTACCATGACAACTGAGGTACACTAGAAACCGAGCTGCTTTGTTACAATAACACCTGCTACGGCTTTACAAGCATGTGCTAATATCTAAAGTGTTATTTCAAAGATTGATTATATATTTATTTGGTCAAAAATACAGTAAAAACTGTTATATTGCCAAACATTATTACAATTTCAAGTAACGGTTCAAATATTCATTTTTGAATATGAATATATTTATATTTAAAAAGTGTGATGGCAAAGCTCTGCAATTTTACTCCAGTCTTCAGTGTCACATAATCCTTTTAATATGTTGATTTGGTGGTCAAGACACACTTCTTCTTATTAACATGTTATATTTATTTTATATTTTCATGTTATGTCATGTTGATAACAGTTGTGCTGCTTAATATGTTTCCAGAAACTGATACATGTTTTTTTTTTTTCAGGATTCTTTTAGGAATAGAAAGTAAAATTCTTGCACTTTCAATCAATTTCTTGTATCCTTGGTGAATAAAAGTATTATTAATAATAATTAAAATATGTTACTAACCCCAAACTATATGTATTTTGTTAAGTGCTTTTGTTAATATTGTTTAAAAATGGTTGCATCTGTTAAAATACAACATAGTTTATACAACATGTACTACTGGGCTATACATATATATATATATATACATATATATATATATATATATATATATGATAATAGAAAAGATACGAAAGTATTTTTAAGCCAACAATCAATGTTTAGGGTCAACATGGGTCTCATTCTGCAAGACCTCCTCAATCTTCCCAATGTCCTTTTCCTGATGGCTGTGTTTATAGATCGTATATTGCTCACATGCCCTGAACCAAGGACACCAAAACACAGCTCCTTATTTTACAGTAATGCATATATTTTGTTGCTGCTTCAGAAGACGACCTTTAAAAATATAGCATTCCTGAGGTTTGCAGACCTAAGGAAGGTTATGATTGTTGAGAAATCTTCCACAGCTCAAATATGATCTATGACCTCCTATTAAAGAACCTTCGAATCTAAGAAAAAACTTCCTACCAAGACCGCACGGATAGGTTAGCTCTATTCAGTAAAAATGTATGACCCTTAACTATCACCTTCTTGAAATTCACTGCATTCTTTGATTTCCTCTGAACTTTGGTTAATTGACATTTAGGAGGGGAAGCAACAGCCTGTTGAGAACTTAATTGCAGCACGACAGTTTTCGCTTTCTCTTCAAATAAAGGTCGAGACCTTACCTCCTCCGCTGTTAGAGGCATGCATATGCGATACTCCTTCAGGAGCACAACGCCCACACTCGTCAAAAGTGTTCAGAAATTCATGAGAAAGAAACGCTTTCTGCTAACTGCTCCCACTTAGTTAACTTCCTCCTTTTGTTAAAGTTCTCCAATCGCCTAGAAACCTACTGGGGGAAAAAAGATCTAAAAAACTCTTTTATTTTTACCAGCATCTTCTGTGATTTGTATTTTATGTAATACTTAGCTTAAAAGAGCTGTGTTTTGTCAATATGTAGCAGTGGAATCGTCTATGGTGTTGCACAGAAAACGGTTTTGTAATGTTGTTTAAACACTGACAACTGCAAAACCTGGAACTGAGAAGAAAAATAAGACTGTTATTTAGTGTAGCCATGCAGCGGAGACACAAATGTCACACATTTTGTCTCTGTCTTCATGAAAAATATAATTCTTTAAGGAAAAAATGCACTCTGATGGCCGATCATCAATTATACCACAGACAGCCTATTTTAAGCATAATGCAGATGATGCAGGTGAAGTTTGTTTTATTTTTTGCAGTCTTTCACAGTGAGAGGTGGACATGTCGCGTGTATGTTGCAGATTGGATCCCTGCTGACATGACAATGGCATTTAATTAGAGCGGGTGAATGGATGTTACCTTTGGCATGGTGATTGCCTCTCAGCTTCTGCTGCGCTGTCATTGTCGCTGTCACATCAGTCTGCAGGTAATCATACAAGAGAAGGACGTCAATATTACATATCACAGTGGGAATGTGATACCACTGTCTCATGTTCAGGTCATTATGTTTCATATTCACGCGTTTTGTGTTTCCGTTGATGCAAATATCACTGGCATACTGAAAAAAAAAAGATTATTTGGTAACACTTTACAATAAGGTTCCGTTTGTTAACTGCATTGGTTGACATGAACTAACAATGGAAAATACTTGTAGAGCATGTATTTTAGTTAGTCGTGTTCATTTTACCATTTGTGTCTGCTAATATTATCTAATGGACCTGAGCTAACATGATAATAATGAACATTTGTATTTTTTATTTACTAACATTAACAAAGATGAATGAATACTGTAACAAATGTATGGCTTTAATTTTAATTCATGAACTAATTTTAACTAAAGTAAAGATCTAAATAACCTTTAAAAAACAACATTTACTGGAGAATTTAATTTGTTTACAATAAGATTTGTTTTCAAAATACTATCCATATATTTTTATTTTATATGCAAAATCTTTATATTTTTATATACAAAATCAAAAATATATATATTTTTTTTTATTTTTACTGGAAAATAAAACAACAATCCTGATTACAACAAAGACTTTCACGATGCATTATTTTAGTTCTTCTCTACAAATGGCTATTTCAGATGGAGGCTGAAAGATTGAATGCAAGCTATTCTTCTTCTGGAGTGAATGAAGGTGTTTGTTGAGGTTGTGACAGGTGCCGCGTTCCTTTAGCTTTGCTTATCAAAAATGCATTTTGTTTCCTAACACAACAAATCATTTATGCTTTCAGGCTCATGGCACACACCTCAACTAGGTCTTACCTACCCCCACATCTCTGAAGAGATGCCCTCTGTGCTCTACACCAAGCCTGGCTACCTGCTCATCTATCAACCTGTCTGACTGTGCTGTGGATCCAGTTAAAGTAAAATTCTTTGCCCGTACTATGCCCCCTCCTTCCCTTTCCTTCCTTCTCTACACAGGGTGCTGTTCCTTTATGGTAAGATGTGCTGTAATGCATGCATAATTTTAGAGTTTTTGAGTGGCTTTGATATTCGAATTCCATTTATTATGAGCGTGATATTTATGTATAAAGCGCAAACAAATCCGTATACGACTCTGTTATCAGATTGCCCCCAGATTGCCCCCTCTGCGTCACAAGATGCGACTCTGCATATGCATTATCAAACAATTCATCAATAACGCCATATTCAATCCTGTTTAATACCAATCAGGTGGCAGTCACGGATTAAATGTACTATGCAATGCACAAGACTACTCCTTTCACCAGCAGATGGCAGCCAGGAGCTTTTTACCAAGTGAAAAGATTAGATGGAAAAAGCCACTGAACAATCTCTAGTTAAGATTTTATGCTTCAAATGATCAAGTGATTTGGATAAATAATCCTTGTTTAAAATATGATCCTCTTTTGAAATTTAATTTGATTATTTTACTTGTTTGTGGTTGTTCAGTATTCAGAATTTTATGTAGCTTTATTTTGCTCATTTAGAATGCATATCAAATAAGCAGTGGTGTATAAAGTACCTGAAAGCCATACTCAAGTAAAAGTACAGATATCTTACCAGAAAATGACTTTGGTAGAAGTTGAAGTCACCGTTTAGAATATTACTTGAATAAAAGTCTTAAAGTATGTGATATTTGTTGTACTTAAGTACAAAAAGTATTTTTGTAAATCTTAAACATACTTAAGTCTTGAAAGTAAAAGTACAAGTAAATGCAAAATGGAAAAGAAGCAAATAAATAAATAAATAAATAAATATACAAATGTTCATACTTAGCTTGAGTAGCAAGATTGTGTTAAGATTGAACTCTTTCTCCCATTTTGTATTTTTGGGTAAGAATAGAGTCTTTCATTCCAACATAAGAAAACATTTCTGGAATCTGCATCTGAAATAGCATTTAAATGTATTTACACAGTTTAATGTATCTCAGAGGGGACATGGATGCATTTAACCTGCAGTTGCAGGTGCATAAATAGGCCTAATGTTTTTAACATAAAATGTTGAATACTGATATTTAAAATTATTTAAAACATGAAAAAAAAAAAAATATGTCGAAATGTGAAATTAAAACCTCCAGTAGGTGGCAGCAAGTGACTGTTAATGAGTGAGTCATTGTGATTCAACCGATTCATTCAAACGTTAGATTCATTCAGTAACAAAACATTTGACTGTGTTAATGAGTGAATCACTGAATCATTATTATCAACCGATTCCTTCAAAAGCTGATTCATTCAATAAGTAAACACCGTCCATTGCTCAGAGACGCAAAACAGTGCTGTGATCTTTGTTTGGAACTATTTTCGTTGGCAAAATTGAGCAAAAACAAGCAATATTATATCTAAAATGTAAGTCACTTATTGCTTTACTGAACTTGTATAAAATGATTTTACGTGTTATGCTGATATCTGCAGAAAAACGGCACTCTGATATAGATTAAGTTAACTATATTAAATTATAATAAAAATATAAAAAGCATACAGAAGCATTTTTGCCGTCTACAATTTAGAATGCCTGGGATTTTGAGTTTAATAGACTAATAAATCATGCGTGCACTCTTTGTGATTTAGTGATATAGCCTACTCGATAATGTCAGATCGCACATCATTACAACAACACTTACCATGTTATCGCAGAAGATGTACTGTATATCGCACACCCCAGCCTCGACTTATTTGGAAAATGAAATTATCCGCAGTTGCGCGCGCACTTGTTTGCACATGAACAAAGGTGTTTTCAGGAGTCTAACTTGAAAGCGCCAGACCACTGATTCGTCAATCCTGCTTTCCTGCTGTCCGTGTTCTTCTGACTTCTGACTATTTTGTTGTAAGTAACGAATATGCTTCGGGGAAATGTATTGGAGTAAAAGTATACATTTTAATTAGGAAATGTAGTGGAGTAAAAGTAAAAGTTGGCTGAAATATTACTTAAGTAAAGTACAGATACTCCCAAAAAATACTTAAGTACTGTAACGAAGTATTATTACTTCATTACATTACACCACTGACAAACACTATATAATATTCAAAAAGTCTGGGGTTTGTAAAATGTTTTTTTTTTTTTATGTTTCTGAAAGAAGCATCTTATGCTCACCAAGCCTGCATTTATTTGATTCAAAAATTTAGTAAAAACAGTAAAATTGTGAAACATTATTACAATTTAAAACACCGGTTTTCTATTTTAATATAATTAACATTTTTATTTATTTCTGTGATGGCAAAGCTAGCTTTTCAGCAGCCATTACTCCATTCTTCACATGATCCTTCTAACATTGCAGCTAAAGAAACATTTCTTACTATTAATATTTTGTGTAAACAGCCTTTTTTTCAAGATTCTTTCATGAATAGAAAGTTCAAAAGAACAGCATTTATTTAAGATAGAAATCTTTTGTAACACTGTATCATACACACATGTAATTCATACAACCACATATGCATGTATACAAATATTTATTTATATGTATGTATTATACGTATTTAAATACAGCATAATCTCATTGGTCCATATTCTAAATATACAATATACTAAATATAAATATGCATTATGTAATCATCTGTAGCATGTTATACCAATACATTTAAAAGAAAGTGTGGTTTTCTAAGAGAACAACATGCCCTTACAGCAAAGCTATTGCAAAACTGTCTGGGTGGCTGACAAAATTCTTGTTATTTTGTCTGACAGTGACATGACGTTGAACATCTGTCATGCATGCTTTGGTTTGAAGCCCACAGTAAGAACTGGAATTCAGCCATTGTAAGTTATCCAGTTACCCCTGCACAGGTTACATTGCATCATGTTTAATTCTGTGAAGAGGACATCACATGCCCAATTGGCCTTAAGAGTTCATGATATTGCTGTAGAAATAGCAGAGATGATTATTTACAGTAGAATGCATTGATTCAATTGCATCTAACGAACAAGTCAGAAAATAATCAAAAACAAAGATCAACTGCAAATGTAAAAGCGTTCAAAATAGTTTTACAAATAAATGAAATGTATTTTTGATAAATGTTTAAAAATTGTATACAGTCAAATGCAAGCAAGCACACATATCAGTAATCTAATAAAAACTGTTTTATTCTACACAGAGTGGGTCACCTCATGGGGGCCATGCTGAGATCATGTGAACAGGTGAATACAACTCAATTTTTTTTATGTATACACAACTAAGTTTTTTTTTTAACTCAATTTGTATCTCAAGGACACATTTTAATAATAGTTCAAATTTTCACAGTTCTCCTAACCAATTTTAAGCATCAACAGCCCGGCAGTAAATTTCACAACAAATGCACAACAATGACCAAAGCACTTCATGCAAATCTCAAATCAAGTCATTCTTTCATAAGACTAGCAAAGCTTGTCACTAAACAAACACACTTTGGCACTCATAAAGCAATGATATCCACTAACAACTGATAGCAACAATGTTTTATTTTGTTACATTTCTTTACAAAACAAGAATGACAGCTGTCTAATGTATAGTATTCAATGGTCCATGTTTACATTACAGTACAAAATAATTCCTAAGATGTCCATTTTTGTATATAGACAGTACTGAAATCGAAAAACTAACACCTACTGTTGGTTTAGCTAAATCTAATTGTTTTATACATTATAATTGTAGAAATATAGGAAATTGCCGTCTTATGCAGTTTTGTATTATGTTTTGAATCTAATTTTAACAATTTTGAAAAGAGTTCATAAACGTGCAAATTGGGCTGTGGGTACATAAAATTTTGGTGGTGGTTGTGTCTGGGAGAGGAAAGAATTCATATTCATGTATTTTGTATATGTCTGTGTATATGTTGTGTATTTGTACATGTATATATTTAAGACAAATATGTTTATATATTAAAATATATTTATATATAATATAATATAAATTATATAAATATAAATTTATGCATGTAAAAACGTAAATATTTTCAAAACATACTGTATGTGTGTGTGTTTATATATACATAAATATTCACAGTACACAATACACATATTACTGTATGTAAACAAAAATGATTATTTTGGATGCAATTAATTGTCTGACAGCACTACTCCTGCGTCAGCAGCATCACATGCATGCAGGGGCAGAAAGCTCAGATTTCATCAAAAACAAAGGTCTTACAGGTTTGGAACGATATGAGGGTGAGTAAGTAATGACATAATTTAAATTTTGGGTGAACTATCCCTTTAAATCATATTATTATTTCAAATCATTGTACCAGGTGGCAAACTATTCTTCCAAAAATTCCACGTTTATCCAAGCCGAATGAAAGCAGGTCTCCGGCTGACTTGCTTGCACCTGGGCACCAGGTTCTGAATGTGTCCTTACGTAACACAAATGACCCCACTTATGGCTCTTATGTCTTTAAAGCTCACGATCCTCTACCCCCAGCAGCTTTGTCATGCTTGACTGTGTCGGCGCAATGCGGTAGATGGTGATAATGATTAGGAGGTCACAGGAATGATGGGAACTAAGAGGCCAGAGGCCAGATTTCTCCTGCCTGTCAGCCAGTTGATTTCTGGATAGGGTTAGATGACAGCCAGCCCATCACCCTTTTGCTTTAGGTGCAGCTCCCAAAGGGATCAATCAATTAGCAGTGTCAACACAGATATTAGCCTCAGCGACGGTGATTTACACCCTGAGAAAGCAACCAGGCGCACACAATAAAACAAGAAAACGCCTGCAACACGTTCAGTTCGCTCCGGTTTCTCACGACGGACAGCGTTCTATCTCTGCAGAGAATATAATTGGATACTGGGGGAAAACTCTAGTGATTTGTGCTGCACCTCACCTCTATCTGTATTGGCTGGAGGCAGCTGTGAGGAAGAGTATGATGGGAAGAGGGAGTGCACAGCAGGAAAGCTCTTACACTGCTCTGCGCTCCTTGATCAGATTCCATTTGCTGTTCTGGTCAGTTGCACCGTATCAGAGAGCATGACAAATATTAATGCTCCCATCGCGCCCTTGAATAATTCAACAGCGACAATGCGAAGTTGGTAACTGAAAAATGATGTTGTTGATCGCCGAGGAAATCTGAAAAAATAGATTTTACCGCGCGGCGCTGTCAGCCGTAGTGACAACATGCTCACAGGTATGCATGCCCTGCAGCCACAGGTGCCAGTGCTGATTTCAAGATGATTGGCTCACCGGGTTGAAAAGTCTCCTTTTCACCTCTTTAAGAGCAGATTACGGACACAATGTTAACACTGGCTTCTGAAGAGTATACATACCTCGGTGACAGCACCTTATCTGTGACCTGAGGCAGGTGAGGTCAAAGGTCAACCACAGTCCAGCCAATGAGCCTGACTTAACCTGCACAGCCCTTCACATAATTGCCCGCTTCAGTGGATTTCTGCGCATCGGAACAGTTCAACAGACTTGGGCTTCTGCTACAAAAGATATACTGCTCGCTGATACGTGCCGGTCTGAAATCATTCATCTTGGTCTGTGCTCAAAGTAGCAGCTGGAAGATTAAAAACCATGACACTTCTGGGTTTTGATACTGCTGGGAGTTTGTCAGTGTATATCCGCCTTGCAAATATGATAAAAACCTGATAATAATGTATGGAAGAAGCAATAGCGTAAAGGCAGCAACAGATTCATGTTGTGGCTTTATACAGAAAATGAAATTACGTCTTATATTCTACATTGACCATTTTGTTTAAAAAAACTGCCATAAATTCATACACAAAATTATAAAACCAAACTGGGGCTATACACTGTGGAAATCATCTGCATTCAGTTATATTTAATGAATTAATAGAGTTTGTGTGCCTGTCACTGCATCAAGCTATTCCAAAATCAAATAAAAATCATTCCAATAATCTATGCTACTTTTATGAAAGCCTATACTGCAAAAGATCATATTGACAAATAGCTTTCAGAGCATATTTCACTTTTTTGCTGATTTCAGCATGCTATGCATGGCAAAAATATGTTCAGTACCATGCTGCTTATGTGGGCAGTGTGAAAACTGTAGCATACTAGCATGTGTGCCAAAATAAATAAATAAATATAAAAAAAATCTGGGGTCAGTAAGTTTTTTTTTGTTTGTTTGTTTTGTTAATAAATTTTTATTAAACTTTTATTCTGTAAGGATGCATTAAATTGATCAAAAAGATGACAGCAAATAAATGTAAGTTATTAATGGTTTCTATTTCAAATCAGTGCTGGTACTTTCTATTTTACGCTTCTCAAAGAATCCTGAAAAACGTATCACAGTTTTCACAAAAAATATTAAGCAGAACTGCGCTCAACATTTATAAGTAATTTTTTGAGCACCAAATCAGCATATTAGAATGATTTCTAGAATGAAGGATCATTCAAGACTGAAGAAATGGCTGCTGAAAATTCAGCTTTGCCATCACAAGAATAAATTACATTTTGAAATATATCTAAAAAGAAAATTGTTATTTCAATTTGTAAAAAATATTTCACAATATTACTGTTTTTACTATATTTTTGGTCAAATAAATGCAGTCTTGGTGAGCATAAAAACAGTAGTGCATGTAAGAAAAAACATATACATTTTTTTTTCAGCTATTGGTCACATATCCTACCAAAATCTGCTTTAATGATTTTTTAAGTATAGATAAAGCATGTGGATTAACAGTGACATACATAATATTATAAAACGTTGGTCATGACCTTTGAAACAATGCTTGAGAACCTCCAGTTTATTTATTTGGTGTGGGAAAGTAACTCTGAGCTAGGATTAAATGCTCCCCAAATGTTTTGAAAAGCATTTCAGTCAATTGCAGCGTGCAGGAAATTGAAAGAGTTTATGAGTAATTTTCTGCTGCAGCAGCTGTGTTTGCTAGTTCTCTGACATTTACTGTTTACCTCGGATGTATGCAAAAAAGGCCGTTTTAAAAGGTCTAATACATATTGCATAAACACATATCCCATTAATGGTAATTTGTTTAAAAGATGCAAAGATCTTTTGTTTAAATTCTGGGAACCCCATGAAACGTTTTGGGAAATCGTCACATTTGTATGGAACAAAAAAGCAGCAGGAAAAAAAATATTTTGACATCAGGCCCTAGTTCAGAGAGCTCAATAATTATGCTTGAAATCAAGTTTTTACTATGAATATCTCTGACAAAAACCAAATCTATTTTTACCCTCACAAATCCGTTACCACTTCAGTGCTCTTTAGACATGTTGGAGAATAGCTGACAATACAAACATCACACAATCTAATCCTTTCCCTTCCTTTCATTTCTGTTCAGCTCACGAATACATAGAATTGCACTTTTCAACTTCCAGAAATTGTTGTTCCTCGGACACCCATGTAATTTGACAGAGGTGGTTAGCGGCGTGGTCAAGGACTCACGTCTCTTCCAAAGCTCTGAAACTCTTCGCCTACAGTCAGAACCTGTCTGACTGAGTATTAAAGGCTACGTGACATTAATCCCTAGCACACTACACTCATATGGCTAATGAGGGCCACTGAGGATCATTGTCTGGCTCCTCCGCATGGACGCTCAAATGTGAAGTCTGGGAACTCAGTCACATGGCCACTCTTAGTCTCCTTCCACTTTTAATTGCCACATTTCCTGTTTCTGATATAAATAAATAGCCCTATCTCTTGAAAATAAGCACCAAAATCAAAGTAGGCCGTGAAAGATGAAAGGAACTCTCTGCTATCCCTCAGCTCCACAATGGATTAAACCCTCTGAAGCTGTTTCCTGATCTAAGACTTATTGTTATACTGCTACAGTTGAGTGTAACTGCATGGCTAGAAATCACTTTTTTTATTCAGGCTGACAAACACAATATTATATGAGGTTTCCTTTTCATTTTCTCAACATGCACAATAAGCATACAGTGCGGCAAATATGTACCTAATAAGAACAAAACAAGCATTTCACTTGCTCTTCACTACACTGACATGAACATGGCCCTCTGGACATATCAATTAACCACACAGCAATGAGCTTGTTTGAAAGGGGTCAATTCATGAGTTAATCCAGGACATGTTATGACCAGTCATAACTTGCAATAACAAAAGCAAATAGAAAGACAGATGAATAAATAAATTAATAAATACATTTTAAAAAGTATTAATTTCTTCTTTTTTTTTAAACCTATATAGACTGTATAAGTTTTTATTATTTTTTTTATTTTTTATTTATCTATCTATCTGCTTCTGTGATTGCAAGTTGTGACTTTAATCAATTTCATGTGTCTAAATAAAAAAGCATTAATTTTGTAAACACATACTCAGTTAAAATAAATGAAAAATTAATTTAAAAAATAGTTTATTGCATTATGACACTACAATACCATTCAAAAGTTTGGTGTCAGTAAGTTTTTTGTTTTGTTTTTGTTTTTTATGAAATTAATACTTGTTTATTTAGATGAATGAAACTGATTAAAAGTGTCAGTAAAGACTTTGACTATTTCAAAAAAACTTTCAAATAAGGGTAACACTTTACAATAAGGTTCATTAGTTAACATTAATTAACTACATTAGTTAACATGAACTAAGAATGAATTATACTTCTACATTTATTAATATTAGTCAATGTTAATTTCAGCATTTACTAATGCATTATTAAATTCACAAGTTGTGTTTGTTAACATTAGTTAATGCACTGTGAACTAACATGAACAAACAATGAATTACTGAATTCTTATTAACTAACATTGACAAAGATTAATAAACAGTGTAATAAATTTATTCATTGTTCGTTCATGTTAGTTAATACATTAACTAATGTTAACAAACGACACCTTATTGTAAAGTGTTACTTTAAATACTTTAAATAAGTGCAGTTCTTTTAAACCTCAAATATATATAAACTATTTTTACTGTATTTTTGATCAAATAAATGAAGTCCAATAAAATGCCTTCATTAAAAAGCCCAATTGCATGCGTTTTCTCTGGAAGTAAAAATGTAGGTGTAAGAAACATAATTAAATAGAATAGAATTAATAGAATTAAAGTAGATGTTACCTAAGAAGCTGAACTATATTCTCAGGACATGGATGTTTTGGGGGCAGGCCATCACATGTCAGAAGTTTTATTAAATGTTATACATTTACAATTTATTGCAGTATCGGCTGGCCAAGCACTGGTTTGATATTTTAGTGTGTTATCTTTTCACTTTTGCTGTTTCATGAATGTAACTGTGCCATTACATTTCTGCTGTTGATTTTTTCTTTGTGCCATTGTGGCAATATGCCCCCGCAGTTGGTCAAAGCCAATCTTTATTTTCTCAGTTTACTTAAACCGTGCAACAAGAAGCCTCGGTGTCTTCTATATGGCGCTGATCGGTGGCGTTCGCATGAGTCAATTACAAACCTTAAAGCCCTGCTGCTCCGCATACAAAGTGTTTCATTGATAAATAATCGGCTTCTCAAGAAATCCACTTAGACGCAATCCCTCCTCCATCTCTCATGAGATAAGGACAAACAGTCATCTTCTTTGGGGTGGGGGTGGTACGCATGTTTCCTACACACAAACAAACAGAACTAGCAAACGAAGGGGGACAGACTTGCCTTTTCCAGGTGTAGCCGCAGGGTGGGGTGAAGGGTGGGGAGTCACTTTACCCACCACTCTGTTCGTGAGGGGGCAGGACTCACAGGGAGGAGGAGGTTTATCAGATGGTTTGTCTGCCTTTGGGTCTCTATTGAATCTGACGTTCTGCTCTGCGCTCTCAGATGAGAAACGACTCCCACCGAAATCGCAACTTTTTTTGTTGCATCACAAGCCCAAAAATCGTCGGATAAACTTGAAAATCTTTTAAGAGGTTTTGTGCTGTCTTCGCAAAGTTTATTTCTTGTGCTTGCGTGCCACTGAGGCTGGAAGTTTTCCCTGGACTGAAGTCAGGATGTCAGACATCTCAGTCAATGACCATCTGGAGGGGATATTGTCTGATTTTGAGGGTAAGTGCGCGCGTTCATTAATTTTAATAAGTGATTTTTTTTTTTTTTTTTTTTTTGAGCTATGAGAAACTTTGCAAGTATAATTATTTACAGATTAAGTGTTCAAAAACTTACAAAACTAAAACTTTTCGCCATGTTTATGTAGAATAATAAAAATGCAGATGTACGTCGATAAATTAATAATAGTTTTTTTTTTTTTTTTACTTTTTAAAAATCTCTTTTAGTCTATTTCGGCATGCAATTTTTGATTATGGACGTCTATGAAAGTTTATTTGATGCGTTATTGTAATGTACTTTGTGAAGACTTGTAAAGTGCATACATCCATTGTCCATACAGACCCCTAAGCACATGGATGACTAGAGGCAAGACTGATTTGACTGGGTTGGTTAGTCTTCAGTGTTAGGTCATAGGGCATGTTTAAGTGATCCTATTAAGTGTATAATTTATGTATGCAAAATCTATTTTCATAAAACTACATGGCCTAATTTAAGTGTACTTTTGGTATTACTACGAAACGAAATGCAGCTTTAAAACTTAAATTTGCTAGTGCAAACATGCCTCTAGTGTACAGAATATAAGCTACTATCTATCTATCTATCTATCTATCTATCTATCTATCTATCTATCGATCTGTTCTGAAGAACTTCCAAAAGTTGTACAAAGTTAATGTAGTGAAAGTTCCACTGGTGTGCTGCTGTAATTATCTTAGCATGCTCCCAAACCTTTGTTTCTTTACACTGCAGAGCGTCAAGAACCATCTTCACAACCCTCACCACAGCCGTGTCCACTATTGAATCTGACACACATTTCTGAGGAAGAGAGGCACCCTTTCCAATAGATCCGTCATGGACGGACACAGCGGGGACTGGAGAACAATAGTTTCTCTCAGTGTTTAGACAGGTGCTGATGTGAAGAGGAAAAACAAATTAGTTCAAGCACTCAGAATAAAACACCATCTATTATTATATTTGCGTGCTGCGTGGAAACAGTTGTCAGCTAAATACTGTCTGAGGAAGTGCTTTTGCTACTTTGGAAATGTTGTGGAGCGGTTTGTCTGGTAGATGCTTCAGCAAAAACTCATTCTTAAGACGACTGTGGCAATTACACATGATGACAGGGAAGATTGAGGTGTCTTTTGCTAAGCAGTAAACAAACATGTTCACTGGGTGTGTTCCTTCTAGAGCTGAAACAGCTCTACAGTGCTCAACATTTTGCCAATGTGTTAAACGAAATCACTTGACATGCCTTGATCTTTGTCAGTTACAGCTAACTTTTATTAAGCTCTTAAAAAGTATTACGACTTGAGACAAGGCGAAATTGGATTTTACTAGAAGATGGGATCATTTCCGTCCATGTCACTTTGAGTATGTATGTGTTGAAAGATGTAGTGTTCTTAGTGTTGACCACTACAGTTTTCTCAGATTCATACCCAGGCCATGTGATTCCTAGTAGAAGACGCCACAAGAGAAACATTAAATTCTTTCAGCTTCACCTCAAACCAGCCAATAAGGTCATTTCCGAACAAGAGATCAGTGTGCCTCCATGTGCTTGAGTAAAGATAGACAGAACCGCTGTTCATTCTGAGGAAAACGCCTCTTGGAATGTTGTGGGACGTATAGTGAGACCCTTGGTTCTTTTATATGGCCGTTTGTGGTCGAGTGACTGTGAAAAGCAGTCATCCATGTCTTATCAGTAGAAGTTTAATTGTAGGCATGAACTTTTGTGATGCACGGAGATGGCTGTTCAGCGGGTGACGACGGATGCATTTCCTGTAAATGTGAATGTGTGGAAATGAGGGAAAGGCAAAATATGTCCAAAAGAACCAGCCTCAACCTTCCTGTTGTGTAATTTGAGACTGGCCCATTAGAGACGGCATATGGTATATCTCGAGGCTACATTTTTGATCAAGCAGATCCAGGCTGTATATGCTCTTGATACGTGGTACTGATTCACTAAAGTCTTCATTAAAACAGAGGATGACGGTTTTCATTGCTTTTTCAGCCCATGTAGTGCATTCCTCACAGCATTATGGGAGTCATAGAATAAAGATTGAGGAGATATAGGGCCCCTGGTAAAGCCTTGTGGGATAAGGGAGGCTAAGCTTGAAGGTCTGTATGAAATATCTATGTACTGTGTCTATGTTTGTGTGAATGAACACCACTGGGAAGAAAAAAAATAGACTGCCAAGTTAAGTTATGAATTTTTGTTACTCAACGTGACACACAAATTGACCTTGAACTTTAGAAACTTTAGACCTTGAACTCTAGAAATGTGCTCGTCGCTTGAGCATCTTATGTCATTCAGAGATGCTATCTGTTTTTTTTTTTTTTTATTTTGCTTGTAGATAGTAGCACAGCTTTCTGGTGTTGCATTTTGTTATGTCAGTCACAGATGTTTAATTTATGGTTGAGCTAGATTGGGGGCAATTACAGTAACTTGCCTCTTTTTCCTTGGCTCTATCTCAAATATTCATACCTTCCAAATCTGCCATGTGGCAGTCTCACAAAGAACTAATTATAACTTCATCTTTCTAAAGTATTGGGGTGTAATTGTAGTTTATAGATGGAGGCAAGGGAAGGTTAGTATTAAATAGTAAGTTTATGGATTATTTCTATCTCATCTCAGCCTCAGTTTGATTATCATTCCTAAAAACAGATCCACCTGAAATCATGATGGTCTAGCTTTATTCAACCTTTGTTTGCCCTTTGATCAGTATTTACAAAAAGCAGGTTCTAAAATGTTTTTTCTAAGATCAGATTCTACAAAAAGCTGCCAAGGTACATTTAGAAAAACACAGGAATCCTGGAGAACACAAAGTGGCTCAGGCATGTTTCTATGTAATTGCCTGACAGTTGATACCACATACTGAGTATATGTGGACTGAAGCCCATCAAATGCCATTATCAGCCATGAGTTGCTTTTTTCATGCTTGTTTTAATCTTCATTCCCATTTGGAACATTAGACGCCAAATCTGAAATGGTAATGAAAGCACACTGGTGTTGAATAGCGCATGCCGTTATACTGAAACACGATGATGGAGGAGCTAAATTCAACTCAAAAGGCTAAAAAGGTGTAATAGAGAGTATCTGTAACTGTGTGAAAGTTTTTCATTGCCCCCGGGGGGTGTGAATGCAGCGCCCTATTCGCATCGCTGCAATGCTGAAAATGGCAGCTCGGAATTCAGCTTCCAGATGTGCCTTAGCAGAGGTGGTCCGAGCAACGTCTGAGATATGTGCTTTGGGTGGTGTTTCAAGGGGTCGTCTGGGAATACCTGTGAGGAATGCGATGGTGGGGGATGGAAAACCACAACAGGCCCAAACTTGCCCCCCCCCCCCCCATCTGCCTGGCCAACGATTCACTCTCCCTATAGATGCATCTCTAAAACTTTCCCTCTCAGGACTGTCAGATGAGGAGAGGAGCTACATTTACACTGGAAATGTTGCTGATTTTGAGTATATGATCTGTATGCGTTTAACAGAAATGTCATGGATAGGTAATATACATCCATCAGTGACTGTATGGCGTCCCCTTGACCTCCCCCAACTGTCTCTTTGACGACCCCCTCTGCAATCATCCCCAGGCCTTTCTCTGTTTGCCTTGCAGCCCCTCATCATAAACCTTAGGTCCAAAGTAACATAGCAGCTAGTGTAGTAAAACCATGAACTCCATGATCCTGAATCTATGTGAACGTACAGAGAAAAATTGATCTTTTATTCTTCTGCATGTGGCTCCCTTTAGAACGGGTCACAAATATATTGAATGTGTATTTTGGTTATTTGTGGCTGGAAACATTTAAAAGGGGATTGTTCACCCAAAAATGAAAGTTCTGTCATCATTTATCCAGCCTCGTAACATTTCTTCTGTAGAAAACGATCAAAATGTCTCAGTGTTTCACTGTCTGTCAGTGGGGTGCAATGATGTTTTGAACCTTATTGACTTTTATTCTATGGACAAAAACTGTTGAAATGTTCTTTTGTGTTTCACAAAGGAAAGAAACACAAGTTTGGAACGATAACTTTAATTTTTGGTTGAACTATTTATTTTGATCTTTTTGTTTCTTTTGATCTTATCTTAGTGTTTATGTAGCCCATGAATGCATCAGCTTTTTCTCCAAGGGTCAAACAGTACCAAGCTGCATTGAACCTGGTTATTAACAGGAAATTACAAAAGAACCCTAAATGTCCTTAATGAAAGAATGTCAACAAAGTATATAACAGGAAGCATATAATCATCACGAGGCATTGACATCTATCCCATTTCCCAAAGAACCATAACACGCTGCAGTGCAAACAGTCTCGAGACTCAGTCGTGAGGAAAAAGAGAGCAGGGCGAAGAAGGAGCTTCTCAGGTTCCTCTCTTTTATCAGATCGTGCATGCATTGTGCTGCTCCATGTGTTAACAGAGAGGATTAAACTGCAGCAAAGCTGTGAGAAAGAATATTGAACAGCACAGAGATGGTGCGCTCGGCTGCCAGCGTAATTATTTCCTGAGCGTTTGACAGGGTGCCAGTAATTACCTGATACCGGCCCTTTTTTATCTCAGTCAAAGGGGAGTACAAGTTTACACTTGCATGTGCTGCACCGTAAAAAAAAGATGTTAGACTTTGCCACTTGGTTTGCTGTCCCTCCCTCGCTTTGTGTCTTTTCTTTCTCTTTCCTAAACTGAAGTCAGCTAAAGTGGTGCGTACTTCTTTGCCAAAGTGCACTTCTTTATCACTTTGAGTGCTATTGTGAGAGTACACACGGCAACTTTAACCTCGCCTCTATTGAATCAAATGGCACCCTAACGGTGTTCTTCTCATATTAAATGCCTTCTGGGGCGCTGAAGAGAATGACATTGCTTGTAACGCGATGCACGAACAGCCTTGCTGCTGGAATTCGATTAGGCCTAAACTTTCACAGCTGTGCGGATAATGTTGGGTGAGCTGAAACAAGGGTCTGTGGTCTCCTCACTGTAAAAGAGGGGGCTGTTCCTGTATGAAATGTGATTTCATTTAGTGCCTGTAGTCTTTGTGACTGTAATCGGTAGCATACCCTATGGGAAGACAGGCAGCTCTGGCTCCAGCCCTGCCCCCTGCCGGGTGAAGATATAATCAGGGCTGCTGGGCGAGATGCTATGATAACTTCACACTGATATCTGCTTGTTTACACAAGGCAGCACCTGAAGAGGGTTGAAAACCTCTGACGTTCTGTCATGGTGCCTGGGTGTGTGATATGCCAAAGATGGCACGTGAGCCGTGGTAGTCTGCAACTGAAAGCACCTCATGGCATCACACCCTAGACAGATCCAATTGTCATTGCTCAAGCTGCCACTTCTAATTGGGTCTGCCACAGAACTGTTAGGACATTTGTACTGTTCACCACTGGAATTCTCAGTCACGGTGAAGGGCTGTTGTAATCCAAGCCTTCAGCCCCTGACACTGTGTCTTTGAATTGGTCCTTTGTGCTGGAGGAAAAGCCACTGCCTCTCACAAAAGGAAAAGGTCGGAAAGCACTGTTTGCCTTCGGCTTTGTGTTGCTGCTTCTGAGAATGAGGGGATTATACAGTGTCACCACAATTTACATGCTCCAGGTGTAGACTTATACCGTTCAGCCCCACGAGAGACTGTTTCCACTGTCTTATCGTACATTTCCTTAGCACATGTTTTTAATTGACAGCAAAAGTCATTGTGCTTTTAAAGTTGATGTAGGGGTGACATGGACCATTTTTAATTCTCAATCTGTGTGGATTTTGATGCAGATGCATTCATAATTTATAATCAGAGTGCTTTGTCTTGTTTTATGGTAAAAAAAGAAAAAAAATCTAAATATTATTTAAATAAAAACATTTACATGAGGAGCAAAAATAATGCAAATGTATTTCGTATCTCGAATTAACTATATAATGCTTTTGCTTTATAATTTATCTAGTCCCAGTAAATTCATAATTATCTCAATACTGCTGAATTATCGACTCTTTTGTATGAAAGATCATTAACTGATGTTTGTACTATGTGCAAATATTTTCATCTACCTTAGTCCTAATCTCTTAAAGACTTACGAAACATAACCTGGGTGCTTGAATAAAGCATATCTGTTCACAGTTGTTATATCACCTTCAAAGCAAGAATTGTAATTATGGCTTGGCCCTTCAAAATCTGTCTGACAGGCGTCCATTCAGAGAGGGCTCCAGGCTGCCCTCACCGTGAAGTGTATCCTTTTAAGGTTTTAGTGCCTCTTTAAATCAAAAACAGGAAATGACTGTCTTAGCTGATGTATGATTTCTATCTTGAAAGAAGCCTAAATCTTTGATGTATTATCAGTATTATCACCAATTTAGAAATGTATTACCTGAAAAATTATAGCCTAGTGTTTCTGGAACTGAAATTTGCCCTTTGGTGATTAAGTACAATTTAACCGACCTCATTTTAGGATATGTCTTTTATTTTTCATTAAGAGTGTCTTCTGACATTGAAAATTAATCAAGTTTGTGTCTTCTTTCTTTATACAGCTCTGAAGAGGTCCTTTGATATTGATGATGTGAACGAGATCCCCACATTCTCCCCTACGTCTTCTGTCACATCTCCCATCAGCCCGAGTGCTATCCTCAACAAGACAAATGATGTGAGGAGTCCAGGGATCCAAGTGTCTCCTCCTTATCGCTCCAGGATTAGTATCAGCTGCAGTCCTGCCCAGAGCCCCGTTATGAGAAATAGGATGGTTTCCAGTCTCTCCTTCAACCGAGGGACAATGGGAAAGCCCACTATCAATGCCAATACTGGGATCAACCGAGCTGCCTCTTTTCAAAACAAATTCAACCCCAATGGCTTCACTTCGTCTTCCGGGCCAGGAAGTGACAACGACAGTCTCCATAGCTCCTCTTCCAGTCTGGAGTACCAGGCCTCTTCAAAACTCTGCTCCTACACAAGCCCTCCCCAGAGTCCTGTCGGTGTTGGGGAATTTAAAGCCCAACGTTTAGGCAGCCCTGCCCTGAAGAAGTTCTCCTCACATGGAAACATGTTCCATTCAGAGCTGGAGGGTCCTCTGGTCATCCCAACTGAACCCATGGGTATTAGCCATGGGTCCATGCCTTCTTTGGACCTCCAGATGGAGACTGCAGGAATGAGACGAGTGATTTCGCCTGGATCGCGATTCACCAATACAGGTCCGCAGTGGAGTCCCCATAACAACCAGAACAGCATTACCTTTGCAAGGGACTCCTCTATCAACAGCCAGTCACCTAGACCTAAAGATCCGGTTCGCCTCAACAAGTTCCCTCTTGACCTTGACAACTTGGTTTTCAAGTCTCAAACGGAATCCTCGGGAGCACCTAAACCACCTCCAAGATTCCACACGCTATCCAACAGTCCCACTGTCTCAGCAAGTCCCTCTGCATCCATCAGCAGCCTGGACAGCACCGACCTACCCATGGCCCACAACAACAACAACAACATAATTGAAAAGAAAGAGCCCATCACTCATCCTGGAGCTATCCCAGTACCCAACATCAGCGAATCTCCAGTGCCTCTGTCTCCTGCCCAGACTCCACAGTTCAACGTGGTCTCTAAGCCCCAAGTGGTCCAGGTGGCCCCTGCCTCACCTTCCCTGTCAGGACAGATGGAGATCAGCAATGATATCGATCAGGACGATATCCATGCCAAAGAGAGTGTGGGTTCCATATTACAGCGGATCGCCTCTTTCTCCAAAGTGGAGACTAAGGTGCCAGCGTCTGAGACAAGTCTGGTCATCCCCCTGAGTAATGGCATCAAAAAAGACTCACCAGCAATACAACGTAAGGAGCTCAAGAGATCAGAAGGTAAGATGTAGTGTCCTTAATATTCCAGTTTCGGAGTCTTAATAGCTAAAAACTTGAGTTATTAAAGTTAACCAGAAGAACTGGGTCAATGCCACCGGTGGTTACGCCTCATGTCAGAAAATGATTTTCTATTGAGCATGCACTTAAAATGGGAGGTATGCCCTTTGCAATGAATACAATTAGTTGAGTAAACAGAACTGTGTGGGTCTAAAGGCAGCACTTTATTTGAAGTGCTGCTGTCATCACAGCTGTCTTTCTGCACCTTACTGACGTACTGTAGAAAAAAAGTGTGATGGGAGAGAAAAAAAGACACAAAAAAGAGGAATTCCTGGCATATCAACAAATAGCTGAGTGCAAACAGTGATAACAGTTCAGGGGAGCCTGTCATCACTGCCTACCCAGTAAAGTGATCCCTGGCAGACATAGCTGAGTCGAACACTGCCAGAGGCAACAGAATCAGCCCCTTATACATTTAAATTTCTCAGGTGTGTCAATCTCTGCTACCATGATCTCACCCAATCCAGAGACGCCTAACTTACTTACCATTGGGATTAGTGCAATCCAGACAGGGTTTGGACTCTTGGCACCATAATTATGTTCTTATGTATGGCTTTACATACCAATTGACTATAATGAATTCAGAACTGAAGCTTAGTGATATCAAAGGCATCAGGGTGGAAAGCATATATAGAGTGGAAAGTTCATAGTCAGCACCATGGTCATCAAGTATTGTCACGCTCTGGTGTCAAATATCTTTTGAGTCAGGACATTAATCTTTGAACTACATTTACTTTTAAATTTATTCATTTAGCAGATCCAACGTGACTTCATCATAAGGGTGACACTAAACTCTACCCTCGTTGGTTACTGGGGCTATCTAAAATTTACAGAACATCCCATAGAAATAAACTGTAAATTTCCATGAACAGCATGGTTTCCAGTAAAATGTACTTGTACAGTAGAATAAATTAACTGTAAATCAATTTAATTAGCCTTTGTTTTTTTGTTTTTTGATTGAAAATGGTAAAGACTGTTGATCATAATTTCTCCAAATGCTTCTTACAGTCGTTTGAAAAACAAAGCCACATTTGAAAGCAATTACACGCGATAACTGGTACATTTTGTTATTTTTTCAACACTGCCACTAGACCCCACAACAACTATTTACCGTGTTTTTGGATACTTTTAATAAAATTGGAAATTGGCAAACACACAGCTCTTCCATATTCTTCCATTAGAAAAGAATAAAACATGACTGAACTGGAAATAGCATACTACCATATTGTTCTTACTATTTCTTCTATATATTTGCATGGCAGAAATAGTAAGAGTAGTATGCCTTCCAACTTCAGCATTTGTCTTCAGAAAAACATGTATTTCAGACACTGTGAGACAACAGAAAGAGATAAGACTGTTGAAAGAAACTATATGAGCAAACAGAAAACATAATGGTCCTAAATCTTGAATCAATAATAGTAATGATGAGGATGGGGTTAGGTTTCTATAAATGTTGGTTGCTAACATTAATGGCATAATTATGGTGTGCTACACCTCTGTGGAACTATGGTAAAGCCCTAAAATGGTGACATGTGTGCATGTTGGATCCACATAAATGGCAATATGTTTGATATTACAGTGGTGTACCACAAACCGTAATGAATTTTGACGTATTTCAGACAAAAATACATATTGGGAAAGCTGTGGGTTTGATTTTGTCTGACCAGAAATGAGTTGGGGAATTTTCAGCTCCACATGTTGTATATTTGCCTCATTCTGTTGTGTTTTTCCCTCCATCTTCACTTCCTGGGGTCATGTTGCAGAGGGGAGAGGGGTGCATTTCCTGACCTGAGAAAACAGAGAGCGTTGAACTGGAGGGAATCAGTGGGCGCCTGAAACTATGTTTGGACACGTAGATCCTTCTTGTATAGCTTTCTAGCAGCGTTGGTTGTGCGTCTCACAAGTAAGCTAACATCAGGGTGGGCGTCTTGACATCTGTGCTGATCCCAGGCAGCCAGCCCCCACGCTGAAACGTCTCTGAAACATAAACATGACTTCATTTACACAGTGATTTATAGTTTCCAGTGTTAGGATGCGTGGCAAAATAGGTGCCGCCCCAGGCTTGTACCTCAGGCTGAGCTGTGTTGTTTGCTGTTTGTCAGATGGTTGAGCTGTAAAGGCAGCGCTGATGGGTTCGGATGAAACCGACTACTCAATAGTTGCATCAGTGGAAGTCTGGGATGTGGGTGCTGTTTATGTCATGCTATCTGCTTCAGGCAGTGTTTTCAGTGGTTCTGTGGTGTCTTGTTTTCTTTTAATTTTTTCCCTCAAAATATCTGGGCGCAGTGCATACGGATGTAGCCCTTTCACAAAGCCAATGGGAAATGACCGCCCATGTTTTCATCATGTTCCATGTGCATTATGACTTGTTTTATTTTTTGAAATGGGAGTATATTTAGGCCTTACGTCATCCACCCATCATTGAGCTATATGTAGGCCCTTTGCACAGTTTCCTGTGATAACAAGGGAAAAGATCATTCACTGTTTAGGCCAAACACATGACACGCTCCCAACTGTGTTTATAGCTGTCCTGGGACAACAGGGCTTCCCAGTTCATTTATGCTGTCAGCAAAAACTCTAATGGCAAACCTGTAAGCTATCACATAATATTATCATTATAATTTGAAGTACACTTTAAGATTTTTAGGGTATTAATTGTGCATACTATAAAAGTATGTACTAACCTACATTTGAGAAAGAACTTGGTTCTTAACTATTATAAAATAAAGTATGCTTTGTAAGTATGCATGTGTAGTATGTAGGTTTGCCACGGTATATGGTGATGCATATACCATATATGCACATAGATGTACATAGAAAAAGGTTGAGTTTTGGTGAAAAACACACAATTATTATTATTTTTTTGTTCTAGTATTAGCTTAATAATAATAACTTAAAGGTCACTCTTTAAGGTCCAATTCTCACTATTAACAAAGCATTAACTACGACTTTTGCCTCAATAAACTCCTAATTTGCTGCTTATTAGTAGTTAGTAAGGTAGTTGTTAAGTTTAGGTATTAGGTAGTACCAGGGATGTAAAATATAGTCATGCAGGATACATGCTTTATATGTACTAATAAACAGCCAATATGTTATTATACTATTAAGCAACTAGTTGATATTGAGATTTGGTCCCTGTACTAAAGTGTTACCAAATTAAATTCAAAGCTTAAAACCAGATAATCATTGTGTAGGCAAAAATTACCCCAGTAACACCAATCAGCAGTTTGAACATTGTGGATGCCATAGTGGTGAAAAAATTATGAAAGTCTAGTATGAATACTATCCTAATACGGGACAGCAAATGAGGGGGTATAGGTACTAGTATGCCATTCCAAAATAATTTTTCAATCCTGTTTTGTGTCCGTGATACAGATACAGATGCTCTAGAATAATTTCTTAATAATTGTTTAAAGGTGAAGTGTGTTATTTTTGCATCACTAGCATCACCAAACAGAACTGCATAAATAATCATTTTAACGAACATTCCTCTCATCTTCCATTGGCCATCTAAACAGATAAACCCGTCCCAAACTCGCATCATTGGTTGAGCCGGTGTTGCTATGCTGGTATGGTTGGAATTCACAAACAAACAGAGTAGTGTTTTGATAGCACAGCACCAAAAAGAACTGCAAAAAATAATGATTGGCTTTAATGAACATTCCTCCCATCTTCTATTGGCTAACCAAAAAGATAGCCCTGCACCCAAACTCACATCATTGGTTGAGCCAGTGTTGCTATGCTGGGCTGGTCGGAATTCTCAAACAAACAGGGCAATGTTTTGGCAGCACAGAAAAACAGTTTTTACACTTTTGTTTGTCTTTAAAAAAGGGTGAGAGGGGGGTCTTTCATTTTTTTTTTCAAAGGTTTTTTTTTTGTAGTAGGCAACTTATGACTGAAAACCATTTTACAAGTTGTACAGTTCTTGAGGCAGATTGACTCATGTTCTACGCTTCTTGTTTCTCACATTTATTGAAGGCTAATACTGATGTAGACATATAAAGTAAGTCTTGTAAAATCAGCCATCTTGTTACAACTGGCTGTAAAAAATGAAAAATGATCTGCTAATATATGTTAGCTGCTTAAATTATTGTTTTGCTATCACTCTCTTCTGCTCCAAGATGTTTTTCTAGTAAAAAAAAAACATGATAGCAAAAACAGCCAAAGGGTCTTCTTCCGCTCTCTTCCTCTAACATGGAGAGAGAGAGTGAAATCATCTTTGAAGCCGCTCATAAATACAGCAAGACCTCCAGAACAGACAACGGTTTCTCTTCTGAAACCGCCTCAGCTACTTATGTGGTAAAATAAAGCATGTCTGGAGTCTGCTGATGAGTTGCGTTTCTTTTCATCACGATGACCTTAGAAGTTCCTCACATATCCGGAGTGTAAAATTCCATTAACTTCGCTATTTCTTCATATCAGTCAAAGTGCTGCTTTCTGCATTTTTACAGTATTGAAATCCAGTCAAAATGAAAAAGATTTTTTGCCATATATGTCTCTCTCTCCTTGCTTCCCCCATCTCCTAGGTCTTGGCTTCATGTCTCCACTTGTCTGATGAAGGCTGAAAGCTCTTTGCTCCCTTTTACAGCACAATTTATTCTGGATCTAATGACAATGATTTAGGAAATAAATTCTTCACAAGCAGATGTTTAAGGCCACCCTCCCATTATCCCCTTCAGCTTAGGGAGAGAACAAGAGAGTGCTCTGCTTTGTAGAAAAAGTTGATCGCCTTTCTTTGCGTTAAACAGTTTAGTTATTTCAGCAATTTCTGTGTTTCTAAATATACAGGCAGTATAAAATAAAAAAAATTTGTATGGTCAGGTTTTTTTTTTTTTGTTTTTTTTTTTAATCCAGAAAATGATTTCTATATAGTGTTTTTCTTTTCTTTTTTTAAGCTGTTTATAGTTCATGTTTGGTGCCATTTCCAGTCATATCACAGCTTCTTTTGTATTGAGAAGGAAATGTGTTTCCTTAGCAGATAAGACAACATTAACAAGCAGCAGTATTCTTATCTTAGGCCCATAGAGGTGGGTCAGTAATGGGATCGACTTGCCTGTTACCGGGACATTTATCCACGTGTGAACCTGGTGCTCTCTTCTGAGAAAGATTTGGATATGTCTTCTCCCCATTTAGCATAATTTAGCTTGCTGTCGTCGATGATTTATTACCTGCGCATACTGTCTGAGGCATTGGAGAAGATGAGCAGTGTTTATGGGTTTGAGCCGCATTGTGTGTGTTGCCATTCCACAACAACCCAGTATTAAGTCTAGTGGAGCTTTTACAAATTACCATAGCAACCTTCAGGTGCTCTGTAATGTTGATGTGTAAAGGTATAGCCTGTGAGTAGAGTAAAACATGATGGCACTCATTTCCATGAGAGGAAAATATGCCCCTCTGGGTCACATCTGACCTCATCTAATCCTCCAAGCCTGCAATGTCAATGCTGATAACTGAAGGACAAGCTTTTAAATCGAGTGTTTGGCCTCACATTCATCAGCTACATTTAAAAAAGGATAAAGATGAAGGAAAATCCTTATTTTAAGGAGAAATTGCTTTAGATATCAGGTCTTCCTGTTCAAGGCATGAAGATTAAACTCAGGCGTGATCGACATTCTTTACAAAATAAGTCAGGAGTACCTGCACAGAATCTGCTGCCAGAGAATTCCACTCAAACCTCCACAGAATTCACATGCACATCATTACAAAGTTCTACCCCGTCCCTACAGGGTGTTTATTAAATATTTGGGCTAATTTCATGATGCTTTGAGCTGCTGTGTGTGTACACACACACACACACAAACACACATACATATACATATACACACATAGGCTCTCTCTCTATCTATCTATCTATATATATATATATGTGTGTGTGTGTGTGTGTGTGTGTGTGTGTGTATATGCATATATCTTCCAGTTTTATATATTGTTATTTTGATAAGAAACAACATTTCATCTTTCAAATTATGTCAAATTATGTTTTGACGGTCTTTGATGTGCTGTGACAGACTGTATAAACACCTAAGTTTAAATGGCAGCGTGGATCTTACTCTTTACTACTAGTTTTAATACAAAGTAAACATGAATGGACATCTCATGTCTCATGTAATCGCTCAGTCAGTGTTTCAACCAAGGAAAGACCTAAAAAAACAGCTTGTAAACAAAATGTTGGCATACAATTTTTTTTTTAAGTTGTGTTGATTATTATATTTAAAAATAAATAGTAATTGAATTTAAGTTTGGGCTCTGTTGTTAACTGTAACCTTATAGTAATGTAAAAAGCTCCCTATAGTTTAGATTGTACGCTGAGGTAGATTTTTATCCCTAAGAAAATTGATTATGATTTAAATTTATAACTGAATTGATTTGTTATTATTATTATTATTTTTTTTTTTAAGAATTCAGGAATCCTGTTTGGGTTTTGTTGGATATTCAGATATCAAAAATAAATGACATAATTGTGACCCTCAGGATTGCCCTCCATTTTTGTTTTAGATTAGGCTTGATAGTCTTAATGTGAATGAGTTCAGATCAACTACTTAGGGGGCTTTGTAGCTGATCAGAGAAAAGAGGAGGTTTGGGAAAAAAATTGATAATTGGATGGGATTAATTAATTCTTAGTGGAAAAAATATTTCCAGCCTGAGGGAAGTATGCACACATCATGAGTTCAGATGTTCAGTTGTGTTGACAGTCTGTGCGGGGAGCTCGCCTTATTGAGTTTAACACAATACACCGATAACAACACAGGACAGGTTTTATTAACCTGATATCGTGGATGCAAAGGTTCTCTGGGAGGGTTTTTTACACTTTAGACAGGGAAATCTTTGTTAAATCTGGCCCGCTTCCTAAACAAATACTGCCACAAACGCTTAAGAGTAACATCAGTTATACTGACATTGTTGTTCAGCTGTATAGAATTGCGGTTGCAGTATTCATGAATAATTTGAATGAGGTCTCAGTGGAGCAGAAACGAACATATTTCATGTAGTTTATGTGGATAATCCAGCTTTTGTAATAAAGTTTGCTTTTTTACTTTCTTTGTGACAGTTTGAGGCAACATTTAAAGCAGCTGATAACTTGATATCTGTCTGCATATGATATGATATATGTTGTCCATTAATAACGAGTGGTATATTGTCTCAAACAGCCAATCTGCTAATGGGCTGTGCACGCAGCTCATTCCAAACATGTGACAGGGAGTGAGCACATCATTCAGGTCCTTAGACAGAATTGCTGATTTAGAAAGTGCCAGCAGTAATGCATGGCAGCTGGTTTGGGGTGTTTTCGATCTATCTGTATTTTTCCTCTGGCGAACAGGCACGGTGGTGGAGTGCGAGGAGGGGGGATCAGCTTGGAGTTTATGATTTAACACGAGGGAAAAACCTGTTTCTGCTGAGAATTTACTTTCGGAGACTTCCTAGGTCTTTCTACAGACAAAGATATAATTAGTCAAGCAATATCAACAATCTGACGGCCCGTGTCCAATATATTTTCCTGGGATATGTACATAAATTGTAATTGTATTAAAAGGATTTCATTTATGAGAGGCTGCACAACTTAATAGTGTTGCATAAGACTGTATAATTGAGTCAGGCTCAGAGCAATAGTTCACCCAAAATAGATAATTCTCTGTGTAATTCTAACACCGTTTCAAAACTCACTGGAGAGATAATGATGCATAAACCCTTGGAAACTTAGATATTGTTTAAAAAAAAGTATTTTAAAAATAAAACATTTTGAAACTATGTGCACTGCATTAATTTTAAGCATATTCTTAAAGGGATAGTTAAGCCAAAAAAAAAGAAAGAAAAATCTGTCATCATTTACTCACTGTCATGTCATTCCAAAAGTTTCTGGCAGAAGAAGGTATCATTTTTTTATACAATGGAAGTCAATGGTAACCAAAACTGTTTGGATACCAACATTCTTCAAAATATTTTAATTAGTAAGTCATTACAGGTGTAGAACAACATGAGGGTTTTTTTCATGCACAATCATGAGCGTGAGTAAGTGATGGTTTTATTTCTGGCTGAACTGTCCCTTTAAGCCACACCAGCTTTATGTAAATAAATGTAACATTGTACATTTAAGGCCCAATTAAGGGCCAGTCACAGCATGTTATCCAGCAGAATCTTAACAATGGATGCTTTTGACAAACTTTAGCCAGAACGATATCGTCTTACTGTAATTAAAAATTCTCAACATATTTATTTTTTTTAGAAATATGGAATTCTTTAATCAAGCCATGGGCTCAAAGGTTCATTGAATCAGTCTGTCAACAGAAGTGCAACTTAATCCCTGTATTTGTTAGACCAAGATGTTGCTCCATTCCAAACATTTCTTTGTTGATTATCCAAGTCTGAACATCAGAGCCGTTGCTCCGCGGGGTGACTGATACAGTACCTCCAGAGGTACGATAGGGGGCCGTTCGCATCAGTCACGCTGGCACGAGCGGAAATAGAGGTTTAGGGCTTCACTGTCGGTCATGTGGGGTGTCAAGGATGTAATCACAGATCTGGGACTGTAATCAGAGTGTGGCTGGAGTGTCTTTACTGTTACGGTAACTGCTCCACCGCGCCTTCATTCTACAGACGTGACTCACCGGTCCTCGCTCGTGCCTTCGATAACTGTTTGTTATGCTTGGTGAAGTCTTCTATATTTAATCTGTGAAGTATGTGCTTTTGGAGGGACTGATCTGACTTTGTTATGCAGGGAGTCCATTGTTTTGACAGCTTCTCTGCCCACATTTGGCCGACTTTGATCTGAAAAGGCCATTCGCATGTGCTATTGATTGATCTTTCTCTTGGGCCTGAGTTTCCATTTCTCTTTCAGAGCTGTGGGAAATAGATGGGTCAAACAACAGACCTGCAGGTACTCTGGTTTCAAGAGAGAGAAAAATCCCACTCTTTATTCACGTTGATTCCCAAGCCCCCCTTTTATACTAAAGGACCTCAGATTGGTGCATTCAGTGGGGGCTTTTGGGTGATTGGCAGTCTGGTGTTTTTCATCATTTCCATACCCTTTGTGAAGAAGGTTATCTTGACAATTGCGAAAAGAAAGTCAGGTTTTGAGTTGATAGATGAAGCCGAGAGCCAATTATTTCTGTTAGTGTAAAAGTCTAAACAAATGGCAGTCACAGACCAAGGGTTAGAGTCTGAGAGCAGACTGTTTATTCTCCTGATCTGAAATGAAAGGCTCGGTTATTTTTTTTTTTTTAGCTGTTATCTTTTAAGCTGTTTGACATTCTCTCAGGGTTTGTATCAGCCTTCAAGGCACCATATCTTAATAAACAGGAAACAGTAAACTCTGAAGTGGTCTTTCTCACTAATTCTTTACAGTGACTCATGGGTAATGAGGGGTGTTATGTGCGCTTTCTGACAGTTGCAACAGTGAGTCTCTCCCCTAAATATATGCCCCGATGTGCAAAAACAGCTCTAAACATTATATATCACTTTGCCTGAAGAATGAAGTGATAATAGGTCTTAAAAAAGGTGGGAAAGAGACACTCATCACTTATAAAAGCCTTGGGGGCAAATTCACTAAACTGTTGTGCTACTTTTACAGATTATTCGACAACCACCTGCAACACTATATGACCAGACGCAAGATGACACATCCTTAGATATGTACGCTTTCGGTAATATTTTAGCCAATCAGATGAGGGAATTATGTGGTCACATGACTTTTTGGTGTGCATCTGTAGGTAAATGTTTCAGGTGTAGCACATGTGCTTGTTTTCTTACTGAATAAAAAATGTATCCACTTCAAATAAGCATTTACATTTTTATTTATTTTTTTACATTTCCATCTTGGTGTAACAAAAGTAATAATGTGAAATATTATTACAATTTAAAAAAAACTTTCTATCTGAATATCACAGTGTAATCTATTCCTGTGATTCCAGTCTCATGATGTGTCACATGATCCTTCAGAAATCATTATGCTGATTTGGTGCTCAAGAAATTTTTTTGATTATCAGTATTGAAGCAGTTGCACTGATATTTATGATATCTTAATTTATGAAGTCGTTTTTTTTTTTTTTTTTTTTTTGCGCAGAAAAAGTATTCTCGTAGCTTCGTAGAATTAGGGTTGAACCCCTGATGTCACATGGATTATTTTACCGATCTCCTTGCTACGTTTTTGGACCTTGATCTTGTAAGGACCCTTGCTGTCTATGGAGGGTCTGAGAGCACTCAGATTCTATCAAAAATATCTTAATTTGTGTTCCGAAGATGAACGGAGGTCTTATGAGTTTGGAACAACATGAGGGTGAGTAATTAATGACAGAATTTTCATTTTTGGGTGAACTAACCCTTAGTTTTTAGAATTCTGGTCAATAGAAAGAACATTATTTATTTGAAATAGAACTCTGAAATATTATAAATGTCACTGTCACGTCACATTATTACTGTCACTTTTGATCAATTTAATGCATCCTTGCTGAATAAAAATATTGTCTTCATAACAGTGATCATCCATCAATGTTTTGATAGCTCCAAAAATGCATGCATTGAAATGTGTGAAATTTGCATATTAATTAGGCTCATTATAGATCGTGCCTCATCCACAAATCTTCGGTGCTGTTAACTGACTAACATGATTTCTGTAGTGAATCTTGAATCGGAAACACAGATAAACGTCACTTTCTGCATTCTTAGCAAATTCCCCTTTTTAAGTGAGTGAGCGGGAGCTTTCCATGAATTCAAACCGTTATATCACATTACAGGAAAGTTTTAACACATATTTTACCAGTTCCCACATAGCTCCAGCTGTCTCAATACACACAATCTTATTGTGCCGAATTGAAAAAGATTTCCTGGGGGCAACAGGAATCTGAAGTCACATCACAGAGGAGGTTTTATATGCCTTTTGTGGTAAACAACTGTCTCTTTGTCCAAATGACCCTCAGTTTGTTTGAAGCCGATACTTCCCCAGCACCTGATATGCCTGTAAGTGCCAGATGATAATGCTAATATTTGGAATCTGTAGACGGACAGTACTGTCATTCATAACCAGCTACCATAGTTCATAGATAAACATAGAGAGTTTCTTATCTTAGCTGTGGTGTAGATGGGCAAGGAAGCTGCAGAACTAATCTTATTAATTCCAAGCATCTGTTTTCCTCTCTTTGAAAGGATGATAGTGTTTTGGGGAGGAGAGCAGCATCAGCTGTGCATAATGGGAGGCTGCTTGTTTTTGTGTTTATCCTTTCCGACAGGACGGGGAACTACTCACGAGGAAGGAAATGCCAGATCTGTGTGCTGAACTAAACTTGTGCATTTCCCTCGTTTGAAAGCCATAATAAACTCACCCAAGTGTGTAAACATGAAAGATAAGCCCTTGCAAGATATACTTATGCTCGCCTTTGAAATCCATCCAGTTGCCATAAAAAGTTAGTTGTGTGCCAACTTTGGCCTGCGTTCCTCCGCCTGCGACAGTGAGGCTTACAAACAGCCTGTAGTCTACAATTGACAGAACAACCCACTGACACACTGCTGGCATTCGCATTCCTCGGGCCTGTCTGCTGAACGAACCGATGAGCTCCTCAGTAAAGTTCAATCATTAATCTTTAAAACCATGCCTCATAATGTGTTTTTTCTTGTCTTTGATGATGAGAAATCAGCCATACTTTAAATGTGGGACTGTTGCGCTGTCCCTAGGAATTGTAAACAATCAGAAACCATTCCAAATCTGATTCTGGTTGATGCTGAAGAAGAATTATTTTGGTAAAGTTGGTAAAGTATCTGATTTATTTATTTAGTTTTATATAAGTGCAGTTCACATCAATTAAAATATTTACTGACATATCGTTCAAGACTTACCTTTTTTTGAGTACTAAATGCACATTTCTTCATATTAAGCCAAAATGTGTTTTTAATGTCACTATTGAAGAAGAGTGTATGATCTTTGAATAATATCGGTCTTTAAATGCAAGATATTTAAAGTGTACCAGAAGTATACTTGCAAATTAGGGTTGGGTATCGTTTGAATTTTATTAATTCCAATTCCGATTCTGCTTATCGATTCCCAGTTTCGATTCCAATGGGGTTACATAAAAATCAAACTGTAAAAAAAATCTAAAAAGTCAAAACATTTAGATATCAAGCATATTTATTATGTGTCTATTTTTGCAAAACATTTAATTGCTGCTGAATACCATCAACAAAAATCAGCCGGCTGCATACAAACTGGACTCGTTGAAGAGCTGTTTGTGTGCAAAATAGAGCTGCACAATTCTGGATAAATTGAGACTTTTTAATGCAGGTAGTAGTTCTCTCACAATTCTGAAGAAGAAAAAAAATATATTAGACTACTAAACAAAATCTCATTGAATTTATGAATGAAATGATTCAATGACTCACACAATCTGTGTGGATCTGTGTTTTTGAATGAATCTCTCCCGCCCCAAAAAAAAGATGTGCGCAGGAATTGATAGGAATTGATTAAAATCATTTAATTAAAATTTATTTATTTATTTATTTTTTTGGAGCTAATCCCACACCTTACGATTAGTCCAACTTTAAAATCAATTTGAATAGTAAATGTTACAAGCTGTGTTTGCCACCTCCAATAAAAATCATTCACACCCGTGTGATCATCCCTGACCCTGGACCAGACGAGCTCCAATCATCTAAGACGACTTTATTGAAAGGGACTGAACCCGACATGCTAAACGTGTTTTGTGGGTGTAAATGATTTCTAATTAGATGAGCACTCAATTACAGCGATTGCTCTCTCAAAGTAAGTTAAGCAAATTGATGAGGCTAATGCTCATTTCACAGGGAGATTAATTGAGGCTACACAGAGTCTTCACCCTTCTGTCTGGAGATAAGGACCACAGACACCCTGCTGAAGCCAGGAGGACATGGACAAATGGGGGATGGGCTCCACAAAGAAAGAGGTTCCTTGAGTCTTTTGAGTCCAGGCTTGTTTGATAAGATATGAATGGAGCCCTTGTTGACGGTCGGGACTCGGGTGTTGTTCTCTTCTGTTCTGTGGACAGAAAGTGATGGGACCGGGGAAAAGATGGGAAAGTGTAGTGGATATCTTTACTGAGAAAGAGAGAGATAGACACAGAGCATCTGGTGGTGAGATCCTGTTATTGTTAGTGCAAAGGAAAGCCCCAGCTTCAGAGGTCCTTGACCAGTTACTCTCCATAGCCAGCAGAATGGAAACGGAATAAGGATGAGGCTGTTTTGAGCTCTTTGGGGGGACAAATCGACTCAAGCAGGAAACTGTTACAATGGGATTGATGTCCTCTGATGTATTATAAATGTCAGTCATTATTAGCATAATCACACACCCTCAAATTGTTTACTAAAATTTCAGTTTTCTTTTTTAAATGAACCAGTGCCTATAAAATGTTATCTGATGGAAAAATAATTGACAGTGCAAAAATAAATTACAACAAACTTTGCAAAAAACGAGCTCAAACAAAGATTAATATTCCTTGGAAAGGCAGGAAGAGGAATTCAGAATGCGTTATGGGAAATTAAGTAAATGAAGTGTTCTTCTACCAATCTTTCTAGATACACATTTCCGTTCCACAGTTTGGGGTCAGAATGTTTTTTTTTTTGTTTGTTTGTTTGTTTGTTTGTTTTTTATAATTGATAACCAAAAAAAAATAAAAAAATCTTAGCAACCCCACACTTTTGAACGGCAGTGTATAAACTTGCAAACTTTACAGTTTTTTTTTTTTTTTTTACAACTTTTAAAGGCTATTTTAACAGTTTGCATGTATGCACACCACTGCTTCACACCCACCCTTTCCACCAGTCTGACTTTATACAACAGATCGCCGCCTTACGCAAACACGGTGGGCATGTGAGACATATAACTGATTACATGCTAATAAAATGTCACCTGAGATCCTGAGAAAGCAGGTTTATATTTGTACATCAATGTGGAAAACAATTTCCCAGTTTCTGGGGCGACTTGAATTTTGGAAGACATCCGTTCAGACCCAGACCTCCTGGAAAGCTAGAAAGAGCGCCCAGGATCCCCCATCCAGGTCCTTGCCACACCTAGCACCTAGCTTCAATAGCTGGACTCTGATCCTGGGAGAATTTCAGCCATTTTTCTGCCTGTCTTGTTGACTCAGTGCTGTAGCGTTCAAGTGTGATGGAGTAATTAACCGTGTGCAGCAGACAGAGTTTGGATAAGATTTTCCTGCAGGGTACCTGATACGGTGTCTGATCTGGAAGCAGTACTCTGTGTAAAGGCCAGGACCATCAGTATTCCCACAGTACGGTTTAGCGCCTGTAGGCATGGCAATTTGTCTCAGCTCCACCAACAAACAAACCCAGGGGAAACAGTGCAAGGCTGGACTTGTAATAGTGGCAGGGCTGATACAAAAGACCCAGAGTTATGGCTTGTGGAAAGACAGCGGCTTTATGTAATGACTTTTCTAGCCGACCTGGAAGGAAAGGCAGGCGTTTGTGCTCAAACATGCATTACCATACATGAACTCTCCCGTTCCACCACACACACAGACTCGCTGATATGTTGGCTGTGAGAACATGATGCTGCCTGCTCATCACGTTTCCCTGTGGTCTTTCCAATCAGTTGCGTAAAGCACAGGAAATATAGGTCAGACAGCAGATGTGCTCTCGACTACAGGACAAATCACACCCTCCTTTCAACGTGTCAGGATCAAACAGTGTAGCCGGGGGTGCCAAAATTCTGCTTTCTAAACGTCTCTAACCTTTCTAGAGGAGAGGAAAAGTGGGAAACAGATACCGCTGTGCTCCATGGTGGTGCATTTGTGGGGTCCGGCGTGTACGTGTTTGTAGAAATGTACGTGAGTGAGCTTGCGTGTGTATGTTTGGGGATTTGTGTATATATGTGACCCTGGACCACAAAACCAGTCTTAAGTGTCAATTTTTCAACATAATTTTTAACATAATATTTTTGTATACATACTCTGAAAGCTGTATGAATAAGCTTTCCATTGGTGTATGGTTTGTTAGGATAGGGCCATATTTGGCCGAGATACGACTATTTGAAAATCTGGAATCTGAGGGTGCAAAAAAATCAAAATATTGAGAAAATCGCCTTTAAAGTTGTCCAAATGAATTCTTAGCAATGCATATACGTTTTGATATATTTACAGTAGTAAATTTACAAAATATCTTCATAGAATATGATCTTTACTTAATATACAAATGATTTTTGGCATAAAAGAAAAATCTATAATTTTGACCCATACAGTGTATTTTTGGCTATTGCTACAAATATACCCCAGCGACTTGAGACTGGTTTTGTGCTCCAGGGTCACATATAGCCTCAGTGACAAACAAAGATGTCTGGGATGATGAAAAGGAGAAATCAAAAAAAAAAAAATATATATATATATATATATATATATATATATATATATATATATATATATATATATCCTTGTGTTAATTTATGCAATTTTCTACAAATGCTAGAAGGGTCAAGTTGAGCACACAAATTAATTAAATCTTTTCTTTGGATCTTAAAACATAATTATTACTGTCAAAAATGGATTTGAAAGTAAAAAATATTTTTCAGTCATGCACAGCATGAAATAATAGTCTTTATTATACACGGCCATTCAAAAGTTTGGGGGCGGTACAATTTTTTAAATGCTTTTCTCTCCATGCCAATACATTTTCTATTTTTATACATTTTAAAATGTAATTTATTCCTGTGATGGCAAAGCTGGATTTTCCAGTCTTCAGTGTCACATAATGCTTCAGAAATCATTGTAATATTCCGATTTGCTCAAGAAACATTTCTTATAATTGTCAATGTTGAAAGTGGTTGTGCTGCTTAATATTTTTGTGGCAACTGTGACATTTTTCTGCATTCTTTGATGAATAGAAAGTTCAAAACAGCAGCACAAAAAATAATAAAAATAATAGAAATTTAGTTGTATTTAGTATAGCTTTCAACATTTTTATAACATAAATGACTCTTTTGATCAATTTAACATGTCCTTGCTGAATAAATGTATTCATTTATTGCCCCCAAAATAAAAATCATACTGTGATTATATATAACGTTAGATTTTCTTTGAAACTGTTTATTTTTCATATCATCTGAAGTTGCATTGGCTATTTTATCTTTAAGCTCCCCAAAAAATATTTTCACAAAAGTTATTTTCTATAAGAGTTGCATTTTAGCAGTAGTTTTAAATATCTCTAAAATTGAGCAAAATTGACAGCTTGCAAGTATTTGTTTTAATGTGAAGGAGTCCACAGGAGAGAGAAATTCTAGAAAAAAAAAGCATCAAGTTAATGTATGAGTATGACATACAGCTGAAAAGTCTGTGAAACACTCTCTTGCTCATTCCAGTCATGCTCTTCCTGTCCTTTTCAACAGCAACAATCACATTCTCTTATGATAGACTCATAGAGATTGACCTACATCACTTTGGATAATAACTGCAGCTTTAAAGAGAAGATTGGTGGTTTGATTGATGGATTCAAATTTTTCCTTTTCATCATTTTCATTTTTTTTTTCATTCTGGCATAGGGGTCTTCCCTCCATGAAACTTCAGCGCCTGCCTTTGTTTGATCTAGCAGTTATCAGATCAACCACGAGGGGGTAGCAATGTTCTCATGTCAGATTAGCCCAACTGATTGAAATCCTTTATTCTAAAAGATTCATTTACTCACTGGAGTGAAAACATGCTTTCTCACATTCTTTTAGAGTGATGCTAATACGTTTTCAAAAAGCTGTAATCAGCTCTTCACGCACGCCACTTTGAGAGCGCGCTCTTTTTTTTTTTTTTTTGCAGGAATTTATACAGCATACTGAAAGATGCTGATTTGTTCTTATTTCACTTTAAACAAGCCTCTTATCACATAAAAACAATAATTAAGAGTCAATTATTCCAGAGTGCCTGGAGCAAAAAAGAGAGAGAGCGTGATTTTTATCAGGCCATGAGCGTATACTCTACACATGCTAACTGAGTCTGGGTTGAAACGAACAGGAGTTCTCATTCCCATTGGTGTTATGCACCATGTTGGTCAAATCTCCTTTGATCCCTTATAGATGCCCGATCTCTAGTGACCCCTAAGCAAACCCCACTCCACATCATGGGATAAGGGTGGGATTGTGAAATGCTGATCTGGCAAGGCAGCTCGTCTGGAATGCTGTTCCCTTCATCTATGTCCCCCTGCAAATGAGTGGGTTAACTTACACATTAGCACAGATTAAGGGTACAAATGAGACCTTGTGTCACTAATGGGGGTCAAAAGAGGGGATAAGGGTGGAAAGGAAAGGGCGAACACCTTAGGGTGGTAGGGAACTGTAGTTCTTTTCTTTGCAGATTATCTGGGCACATTTTGCTTCTTGCATATGACTGATTGCTTATTTGACTTACTATCTCAGATGTGATGGGGTGGAATGTGTACATGTGTTTGTGTAAATATACTACACTAAATGTATTATATTACTAATTGTTATATTATATTTTATATTTAAATATATATTTTGAACATGTATATTTTCTTTTTTTTCTTTTTATAACCTTAAGGTGCTTAATAATAATTGATTTGTTTATTATTATTATTATTGTTTATTATTTTATCTGTTGATTAAGTGGTCCAACAGTGTGACAGATATTTTCATATATATATATATATATAAAATTGCATGCAATGCGGTATGTGGCATGTTTTTCCAGTCAGGATTCCAGGTCATGTTCAAGTTGCAGTTAGACATCTCACAAATATATTCCATGAGGTTACATCTTCCAGAAGCAACTGGAAGTATGGCCCAATTGGGAAAAACATTACTAGTTGCTACTGTGATTTCTATATAACCAGCCTTTGCTCTGGGCAGGGGTGGTGCTGCAGTCTCCATCTCCAGTGTTTTCCTTCAGCTCGAAGCGACGTGCTTAGTCTCTCGCCCCGACCTGTTGGGTGTTTACGTGTTGACACTCGCTACGATGGGACTCCACATTCCTGGCAGAGGCCTTCTTGGAGTTGGCATGTTAGGAAAACACTATTTGATAACAAGTTAGCTTGTGAGACAATTCAACACACAACTGGAACTGAAATACTCTGAGGTCTATATTGGCATAGATTCCAATGGAGAGTTTTAGTTGTTCTTCAGAAAAAAAAAGTAAAGAAAAGCTTTCAAGATTTCACATGGCAGGATGTGTGAATTTATTTTATTTTTATTTTATATATTTTTTATTTTATTGCTTAAAAAGATTGCATTGGCAAGTAACTGAAATATGTAACAATACTAATATTGTGGTGATAATAATATATATATATATATTACTTTTATATTAATATTTTTATCAGTGTTATTTCAATTACTGAATTTTTGCAATAGTTTTAGTTAACAATAACAGAACTGATAAATACACTCCATTTCAGATCTCTTGTGAAGACTTTAGTAAAAATAGGACGTCTGTGACATTTCCCCTTCTCAGACCACTTCCACATTTGTAGATTTTCTAGGTATTTATATAAAATAACACTTATTTATAGGTGGAATTATTAAATGTGGTTTTTTTTTTCAACACTTTAATCACTTTTTGCAGTGATTAATTCAACAAGCTTTAAGTGTCCAATAACTTAGCGAATAATCTGACACAAGGAATAGGATTTGGTTATGTGATTTCAACATGGCCACCCCTGTGATGCAACCTGCTCTGTCTAAAATAAAACTGCCTTTATTAGGCTACTGATTGGCACATATTTTTCCAATTAAGTTGCTTTATGTGCACAAAATCACCTTAAATAAAAAAGCTCCAAATCACACTGCAAATGTTTCTTCCGTGAAGCCTAAAACATTGTGTTGTAGATCTAGTGTAGAAGGTCAAAGTTTTAAGCCTTCTGGACCCACATTTTCCCCAGCCCGGATGAGGGGGAGAGGGGAAAGGTGATTTCCTCTTGGACAGCATGACAGGGCTTCCTGGAAGAGTCGTCCCTCCCTAAGAACGACTGCATCCTGCCCTGAAAATGAAACAAGGCTCAGTAGGGCCACATATGTTGTGAAAACACGCTCAGCCCTTGTGATACCAACATGGTGTGCCATCTTGAACCAGTGCTACAGAGGCAGCTATTATATTATCATAGTGATTAAGTTACTCAAGGGTGCAGGCAGTAACATTTATAAAGACACCTTGTGTTTATTGATGGTTTTCTGAATGTCATTGGGTATGTTATAATGACTGAAGGATGATAGCACAACTAATACAATTTTAGGCCATGAAACACAAATACAGAGGGAGAGAATATGAAAGTGATTGCTGATCACGTCTGTGTTTTTCTTCTAAATGCATCCTCTTGGCAAGAATTCATGAGTGAACGGTTAATGCAATGAAAGTAAAAAAAGAGAAGTGTGTGAGGGCGATTGTGTGTGTCGGTGTGCTTGTTCTGTATGCAATCGTTTTTGCTACTTTTGGAAATCATGTCCTATCAGGAACAGCAGCTGTCAGGGCAGGACATGACTTGCCTCTTTGGGCACTGTTGATGGTAAGTTGACTTTGTCATCCTTATTAAGCTTAATCACCGGCTGTTACTTGGAAGCATTTGTTTACCTCAAACCGGTATGATGTGGAGGTGTAGAGGTGTGTATATTGACTGCCTCAGATTAACAGGTGACTGTCAAACCATGACAGCCTCTATTCTGACCACTGTAACAACTGATGTTGAACTTTTTAACTTATTTTATTTTATAGAAAACTACTTACTGTATAGATGATTGATATGTAAGCAGGCTGGTAGGTACTGTTTAGTTAGGTAGTTGCTTTGTTTATTGTTTAGTTTAAATTAGTTGGTTAGTTAAGTCAGTCTGAAGTTTAGTTAGTGAGTTGGTTTGTTGGTATTGAGGTAGTTAGTAATCCAAGATAAATTATTAATATGCCTGACCAAACCATGATTCAAACCAATGTGTTTAGCTAAGTTCAGTTTAGTTCTATTTAGTTAGTTAGTAGTCCAAAACAGATCATTAAGGTGTCTGTCCAGTCCCTTTATTAATTATTGTTTCAAACCAGTTAGTACGTTAACTGGTTAGTTTAACTTGGTTGATTTGTTGCTTGATGTAGCTTAGTTTAGTTGGTTAATCAGTTTGATGTTTAGTTAGTTGGTTAATATTTAGTTGTTAGGTTAGTGAGCTAGTTAGGTTAGTTTAGTTTAGTTTAGTTTGTTGGTTATTCAGTTTGATGTTTAGTTAGTCAGTTTGTACGTAGTTGGTTTGTTAGTTAGTTTGTTAGTTTAGCTGTTTAGTTTGTTGGTTAGTCAGTTTGATGCATACTTGGTTTATATTTAGTTTGTTAGTGTGCTAGTTAGTTTAGTTTGTTGGTTAGTCGGTTTGATATTTAGTTAGTTGGTTTGTTAGTTAGCTAGTTAGTTTGTTAGTTTAATTTAGTAGTTAGTTTGTTGGTTAGTCAGTTTGATGTATAATTAGTTAACTGGTTAGTTTAACTTGGTTGATTTGTTGCTTAGTGTAGCTTAGTTTAGTTGGTTAATCAGTTTGATGTTTAGTTAGTTGGTTAATATTTAGTTGTTAGGTTAGTGAGCTAGTTAGTTTAGTTTAGTTTGTTGGTTAGTCAGTTTGATGTTTAGTTAGTCGGTCTGTACTTAGTTGGTTTGTTAGTTAGTTTGTTAGTTTAGCTGTTTAGTTTGTTGGTTAGTCAGTTTGATGCGTACTTGGTTTATATTTAGTTGGTTTGTTAGTGCGCTAGTTAGTTTAGTTTGTTGGTTAGTCGGTTTGATATTTAGTTAGTTGGTTTGTTAGTTTGTTAGTTTAATTTAGTAGTTTAGTTTGTTGGTTAGTCAGTTTGATGTATAATTAGTCAGTTGGTTTGTACTTAGATGGTTTCTTAGTTAGCTGGTTAATTTAGTTGTTTAGTTTGTTGGTTAATCAGTTTGATGTTTAGTTAGTTGGTTTGTTAATGAGCTAGTTTATTTTAGTTTATTTTTTGGTGGTAAGTCAGTTTAATGTTTTGTTAGTCAGTTGATTTGTAGTTAACAAGCAATAATACGTGCCAGATTATTAAGGGGTCTGGTCAGTCCATTATTCGAAACTGTTGGTTTGTCGTTTAGATTTAGAATAGTAGTTAACATGACTCAGCCAACATATGCAGTATCTATATATAAGATGTAACATTACAGTGAATATATATTTGTAGTATCAAGGAAAGCATCAAATGCAGAAATTAATTTTAATTGCATTATATAGATGTAAACTATATAGAAACTTTTTAAGGGCCTAGTTCACGTTCGGTAGAATCTTGTTGTTCTGTAACACTCTTTTATTCTGGTGATTCTCAGCAGAAACTCCAGCTGTGCATCAGCTCAGGTTAGAAGACACTCTAACAGATGTCCGGCAGTTTGCCACTGTTCTCCCGCTCTGTCCTCACCTGTCCCTCCCACCGTGTGTGGAAGACAGTGAGAACGCACCAGAGGACGGGGTCAAACTTCAGGAATCCTTCTCTTCCGTCTGCCATGTCCTTTTAAGTATGCTTGGATTAGGATGAGGTTAAGATGCTTTAATTGAATTAACCCCTCGAATCCCACACAAGCAAAGCTGGAGTAAAGAACCAGCAGCTTTCTCACGGTGTGTGGCAGCAGATCTTCGTAGTAACCTGATACTTCCAGTCTCTTTGGGGAGGTTACCCTGACAACAGTATGAATGAACTGACAGCGTCTGTGCGTACATGTGCTTTTAATTAAAGAGGAGGATTAATAGAGACATTTAGTGGCAATTCTCTGTCCCTTGTGGCACAGTAAACGCATACTTCCTCCCCCCCTCTTCCTCTTCCTCTCTCGCCTTTTTACTCAACCATATCAACATCCGTAGAAATCAACGCCTCTGTTTAGATAACCTCTATGTTTGTACCACCAAATGGTTTATGAAATTAAAGGAATAGTTCACCCTAAAATGAAATTTGTTATTAAATACTCACCCTCATGTTGTTACAAACCTGTATATTGTCCATACAGTGTTGTTTTGGAGCCCATTGACTTTCATTATATGGTCAAAAACAGTTTTCAAAATATCTTCAAAAAAGGAATGAAAGTCATACAGGTTTGGAACGACACGAGGCTGAGTAAATAATTTTGGGTGAACTATCCCAGTAAGCAGGACAGTTGCTAAAAATATTGTATGTTCATATCAGTCCTTGTCATGCAGTGGCCCAGAATTATTGTAAGTGTATCTTATCATACATAGATTTCCAGAGCGTGTGGATTCGAAGAGGAGAAGATGCATTAGTCATCAGATAATAACCTGGAATGACCAGAACAATGTGGCAGTGGAGAGCACTTTGTAGGAAACTCCATTAACAAACCTCAGTCAGTTAATTAGCTGTAGACGCAGCAGAGCATACAGACCCTGCATGTGGCTCGGAGCTTTGCGAAAGGCTTTTAGATGAAAGTGATGAATTGCTGTCATTGGGCTTGTTCTATACTTTATCAAATGATTAAATATTGAATGTAAAATAGACAGCTCTCGCCGCATGCAAAGGTCATTTTCCGATTGCCACATTAATCAAAATGCTTTTTCCTGTCAGCAGTGAAGAGAGAATTCCCAAAACAGCAGAGATGCGCTGTGTGGTGATATGCTGCAGGCACAAGTGTATATGTGTGTGTGAGGTTAGACACTGCAGGACGGGAATTTGCTCTTTCTGGAAGCTTGCACGGCTTCCACAGTTCATTTCGTATCGGATTTCCATTCACGCATCCCAGCAGATTGTATTCTATTCACAAAGATTGCATTTCCATTTTTCTATTTTACCTGTCTGGGATTGTGAAAGATATTTCCTCGTATCTCAAGGGTGGGATTTTAACAGAGCCTTGCGCTGATGACATAAGGAAAATGGATAAACATCCATCCCACTCTTGAGAAACACTCTTATTTAGGTAACCATGGCGATAACAGAGCTGAAGGAACTGCTTTCTTTTGTGTGGCATAAAACTAGTTAAAGTACAACCAGGAAGAGAGAGGCCCAAAGGCAAGGAAATGCATCACCCTCGGAGTGCTGTCTGTGGTTAGGCTACGACACACCCTCACACACACACACGCGCGCGTTAGACTCACACATTCTCGTAACTGACATCCTGAACAGTTCGCAATTCACTCTCTGACAGCACATGGGGCCTGGCAAATGCTCCAGGATCCAACTTATCTGCTAAGGTAAAAGACTGATTTCTGTTAATATTTTACTATACCAATGTCTCTGCTGGAATGTTTCTGGTTTGTGTAATCTGCTAACTAGCTGTCATATGAATGCAACGGGTTGTGGTTTGCAATATTTATCTGCTGTACTGAACTGTAGAAACATGTTGTGGTTTAGTCGTTGGCTGGTGTGTTTGGAGTGGAAGTGTGAGTGTGTTGTTTTGGGGCCTCACTATGATACATCAGCCATCTATTGAATGTCAAACAAAGGAACATTATTGTGATTCAAACATAAAACCATCCTTACAGCGTCTCAGCGTGGGCTTGACCTGCACACACACACACACACACACACACACACACACACACACACACACACATACACTTTCACTCACAGGCATTTTCACACTCTCCCATGGCTGGCTGTTTTGAAAAAGGCCCATCCTTACATGGATGTATTCAGCGGTCTCCTTGACTTTAATTTATATGAGGTGGACTTCATTTTATGGAGAGCATAAAGACTAAACACTCAGATTGTGTGGTAAGTCAGACTGACAGTTCGAGAGTGAGAAAAACACACTTCCTCAGTGAAACTGTGCAGAGATGCTTCACCTCTTCATGTTTAAACAGATCTGGAGGGAAGTCCTTAAAGAGATAGTTCAACCAAAAATGTCAATTCTGTCATTATTTGTTCATGTTGTTTCAAACCTGCGTGACTCTTTCTTCATTAAAATGTGAAGATTAATTTTTTAAGAATATTCTGGCTGCTTTTTTCAGTACAATAATAGTGAATGCGTACTGAGGCTGCCAAGCTAATAAAGACAAAACGCACCATAAAAGTATCTTAAAAGTTTTCTAAGCGCTACATTCCAAGCTATAAGATAGTTTGGTGTGAGGGGAAAAGACCAGAATTTTAGTCATTCACTGAAAATCTTGCCATATGCCCTAGATTTGAGAAGTAGGGATAAACGAATCATTCTTTTGAGTCATCTTTTCAGTGAATCATTTGCTTCACTTCCCATTTGGCCTAAATGATTCATTTATTGCATAATTTTCTTCTCAAATCCATCCCACTGACTCAACGATCAGGTCGCAGTGTTTAACAACCAATTTGATTGTAAATAAATGACAGCTTAATTTCAATCTGGTCATTAAATATGGCTTTCGAAGACTTGAATATACCGCAAGGACCATATAGACTACTTTAATGTTTGATGAAAAAAAACTATAGTTTTGAAATAACCTAAGGGTTAGTAAATGATGACAGAATTTTCATTGTTTTGCGTGAACTGTCCCTTTAAATTCACACAGGTTTTTCCATTAAATCCATTTTATTAAAACCTGTCTAGATTTGATGAGCAGTTTTGAAGGTGTATAGTTTTGAGGAACAGCTAAAATTATAACTGTTCAAATGAAAACATACCAATGTTTTTATCCAGTGATATCAGGCTTGCTGTGCACTAATAATATGTATCCGTGCACTTAAACTCCAGTGCTGCTTTTCTGTAAACGGTGAACTGCAAGCCCTTTGTCAGTATAAAAACCACTCACGTCTGATTGACCATTACCATGTCTTTTAACGGCAATCCACAGCCCAAACAGCCCAGCGTGACAGCACAGGCGGCACTTATTATTACCAGTACAGAAATGCGCACTGAACGAGTAACTGCGATTTGCTTCTCTTTTTCTCTCAGATGAGCGAGTCTGTGGATGCCGACTATTCAAAGAAGCACTAAAATTTCTCCTAATTGATTTTATGGGTCAATTACGTATTTTCCTCATTGTGTGGTCAGCAGGGGAGCCTGGGCCAGCCGGCCGACCGACAGCAGCCCCACTCGTGTGCAAATGAGTTTGAGAGAGGCAGTAGAGAGATGCAGGGGAGGAGGAGGGGTGGATGGGAGAAGTCCTCTTTTGGATTAGTGGAAGCTTCTTGGCGATCTGCATGTGAATGAGCGTGAGCAGCTTTAGCCGTTACCCCTGCGCTCTTTCTCCATAGTGAGGGAGAGAGACACTGAGAGAGGGGGAGAAGTGCATGGGCAGTTACACAGAGCACAAAGCAGAAGTTTAGGGACGAGTCTTGAGGTACATCACAGTTGCGGACTGTCTGGTGTGGGCCGCTGGGTCTTCAGTGGGCAAAGCGGTGTGGACAGAGCTTTGTGAATGAGAGAAGGTAAGAATCTCTTTTTTTATCCCATGGGCTTTGCATGTGTCTCAGCTTCACTGCCCCTCTGATAACAATGGAACCAAGAGCAATGGAGCACTTCAGCAGTGCCAAAAGGGGGAAGGGAGAGACTCATGGCTGCCCGAGAAGACACTTTTTTTTCTGAAATGATGTCTTCAAAGTTGGCTTGTTTTGCTCTATTTTTGTAATTTGAGACATATTCAGGCAGGAAGGAATTGAGGGTTGACACGCTCTGATGTTTGAAGCTCGGTTATGGTTATTGGTTACCCCTTTTCAAGATGCAACAGGCGTGTTTGCCATTTGCAGCAAGTATAATGAAATGCTCACTCTCTCATATGAAACCGTTTGAGTCATTTCCTCTTGTGTGCTGCAACATTTTAGAAGTATACTTTTGAAGTTTTACTAATTTGTGATGAAAATAAACAGGAAGTTGACACAGAGAGCCTAAGAGTGCAAAATGGTGCCATGATGAGGTTCAGATGTAAGGTATTTTCTGTGGTATTGTTGACTAGCATGGATAAAATGTGTTTTACATGGTCCTGGGACTGATTAGTTTTAGCATTTTGTCAGTCTTTTAGCATTTTGTGTTGAGGTTTTCCAGCATTTTAACAAGATTACTGCTGAGCAACTTTGTAATTGGCATGAAATTAGCTATCAGCTAATCAGCTATCTGTAAATGGTGTTCTTCATTGCTGCTAGCTACAGAAAGTTGTGGCTAAATTGAGCAAAATTTGTGCAGCAGCACCACATAAAACACAACACAGGCCTCGGAAACTTTTACAGCAATTATCAATGCTTCATATTAACATGCGCTATTGATAGTTCTCTTTTTCTCTCTCTTTCATTATCGGCCAAATACAGTGTATTTTAAGAGATATTGCTGTGGTTTAAAGCCATTCAAATTTATATTATGATGATATTTCCCATATGGGAAGAGGTTATGAGACAAAACAATGGCATGTAACATCCATTATTTTGAGCTGTAGATCAGATGTTAGCATTTAGCAGTTAGCACAACTGTACATTTTTAAAGTGTAAAATGGGTGATCTTTTAGCTCTACGTTCTTACTTTTTTGGCTCTGTGGGTCTATGTGATTCTCAGGGGAAAATGTATGTGACATTATAAAAGTAGATGTGTTTTTGTGTGTGTTTGTTTCCCACTTTCCTGCCATAGGTCTATTCATGGCCACATTGGGCATAGGTGTGATTACACCACAGATACACTTGTAGATCATCTTGACATTTCCCATGTTTTCTTGCTTTATATATAGGCCTTAAACAATATCTCAAAATTGCTTTTAGTGCAGTTTGTAAAATTTTTAAGTTTAGTTTGTACTTGCCCAGGTCTCTGACTCAATCAAACCAATATCGAACAGATTTCAGTGAAGTATGAGTTAAAATAAACACATTTATGGTTTGGTGCCAATAAATGAATACTTGAGCCTTACTGATGGGGCTATGAGGAAAAAGAGTTTGAGAAACAAACCTTTTTTTTTTTTTTTATATCTGAGGTGCAAAGTAAGTAAGCCTAAGTTGTACTGAGTAAGAGTGGTTTGTGTTTTTTCACTGTGTGCTGCTGTGTTTCTTGGTCGTGTCAAATGAAGATGGGCCACATCTGTGAACAGTTTTATTAAAGAGCAAGAACAGACACTGAGCAAACCTGGGGACAGATCTGCTTTTATTTAAACACAATATGCATGGTTTTAATTAAAAAGTTCCAACTTCTTTCCTACTTTCGAGCCCTTTTCTTTCACTCTGTTTGCTTTTCTCAAGCCTTTGGACGACATTGTGTCTGCCCTCTCTATCTCCAAGCATGGCTTTATTTGTCAGCTTCTATTAGAGTGCAGGCAGTTTTCAGACAGCATCAAATAAATAAATCTGCCAATCCACAGTCTGGCTGTCTCCTCTCCCGTTTGCATAAGTTTTGCTTTCTTACTTCAAACTTTGTGCATTCAACAGTGACAGCACATACTTTTCAAATTACACAAAGTTCAAAGTCACTTGCTTCACCTCAAGTCAATGCAGTTTTGCATTGATCCTCAGGTGCTGGATGGATCGCTTAAATGTAATGCCAGTTAGGGAATAAGAAGCCCAGGATTAGTTCCATTTTGGTGGATGGAGGACGTAGGGTATATTTATAGCTGATTAAGTCATCTGGACCAGCAGACGGGATCCTCAGTTCACGAAGGTTGTCTCAGCTGATCAAACGCAGCACAGGCTGCATGCTGATTTCCTACTCATAGTTCTTGACTCACTAAAATGAACATTAATCGGCTTCTGCATGTGCCATGCAATGTTTCCATTCTTAAGCTGATATAATTGGACAGTGTGACTCAGCAAGACTCAGGGTTGTGGCCAGGCCGAAGTCACAGCATGAGAAAGTCTTTAGAAGTCGTGAGAAAACCATATCGAGGTGAATAACATCTTTGCAGCCTCTATCAAAAACACATCATGACTTTCACAATGTTCTTCTTCTAAGAAATACTAAAACCAAGAAACTTGAGAAGGCATAAATTTGTGCCTGAGGTGGACGATCATGTAATCATATTAATTGTAAACAACTCATGGTGTGGCTTGTCTCGAAAGGGTAGTTCAACCCAAAAATGAAAATTCTGTCATTATTGTGCTTCTTTGTCTATACAGTGAAAGCCAATCATTTTGGGCAAAAACGGTTGAAACATTCTGGAAATTACCTATTTTTGTGTTCCTCAGAAAAAAGAAAGGTGAAGGTGATTTGACAACATTTGGGGGTGAACTATCCCTTGAAGATAAATTCTATTGTTATGGTGTACTTTGCATACTTGTGTTAATGACATTTACTTGACCTGTTAATGGGACACACTCATGTATATGAAGCAATCAGAGTGTCATGTTGGGTGCAGCTCACAGTCACTGCCATTAACAATGCATAATAAAGGATAGTAGACTTGGCATTTCCTGGGGATCATTTTGTGGTCCCATGTTTTCATACACAAATGAGCTGATTTTAACACACACATGCACACTTTGAATGTGGGTGTGAAAGCAGCTGTGGTGTCGCCAGAGTTATAAAGCTTGTCTTCTCATATTTGAGATCTCTTGTATATTCTAGATCTTCTCATATTAGGGCTGCACAAATATGACAGAAATCATGATTTTCGATTATTCCCTTGAAATTATTCATTGCGATTATCACAATTTACATTGAATGATGTTTTATATAGTTTCATACAATTGTTTGAATAAACTGAATGCCGTATTTTACATGAAAATAAACAAGCTAACAACACACATTCAGAAAATCTTTTATTGCTTTTCTATAGCATTAAGCCTCAAATGTATTGGTTTGGTTTCTTCTTTAAATAAAAAAAGTAAAAATATGCATGGTATTTTAATGTAATACTAAAACTAAAAGTAAATCAATGGGAAAACCCTTTAAGATAACCTGTAGAAAGAAACTGAATAATGCAAGTGGACTTTTTTTGTAATTGTGCATTTGAACGATTACGTAATTGTGGCATCCGTAATTGTAATCACGATTAGAAATTCGCTTAATTGTGCAGCCCTATCTCATGTGATAACATGTAATACTCTTCATTCTCACAAGCTTTAGTGCAACAGCTGAATATTGCTGTGCTGTTTTCCAAGTGTAAGTTATTTTTCCAGAATTTAAGAATTCAAAATCTATCTTTTATGTAGGAAATTGACATTACAAAGCATGGTAGATACAGTAAAATTGTGTGTGTGTGTATGTTAATTCAGCATCCTTTGGGCGTGGCTAATTCAATTCATATTCACATTAATAATTTAAGAGCAAGTCGTTTCTTAAATTCTGAATTTTGCCCAACGCTAAGCAGCTATCTTGTGTATTTGTGGACATAATGTGATTTTGACTTTGTTTTGAACAATGAGACTGGAGTATTGTCTCCACCAGGACAACTTCAGGGGCTATCAGGGGGGTCGTTACCAATCCTCTTATAAAACAGAGCTGTCTCAAGATGGTAATGGTACAAAGTACAGTACAGGGATAAGAAAAAAACATTAGCCCAGTAGCACTATCCACCCCCTGCTGCTGCTTTGCTCACTAAGTCAGATGGGGCATCCTCCGGCCGAGCCAGCTGACAGGTGTCCGTGCCTCAGTAGTTAACCAGTGCCATGTGAACTGCTGTCTCTGTGTTGGCCGCTCTCGCGAGTGAACTCAATTGAGCTGAACAAACTGACGCTCCGGCAGCAAACCCATTTCTGCTCTGGGTTGCTGCTTTTTCGCTGCTGACACTATGCTGCATGAAGTTCAATGCACATTGGGGGTACTTTACATATCCATTTCCATTTTGTGAATGCAGAGTTAATCTTAAGATAAAATCAACCTCTTCCTGACCCACATATCAAGCGTTAACAAATGAATCTAATGCCTCATTTCAGCCTAGGATGGAAGCACAATTATGGACAATTCTCAATTCTTCGTCCTCATTATTTCAATTCCCCATCTGAATCGATCTGTGCCTCACCTACATTTGCCTCCTGTCAGTCATCATAATGTGTATTAATCTCCACCTGCATGCTCTGAGCATGCTCACAGCGCACAGCTCTCTGGCTCATAAACAAGCACGGCAAAAAATGAACATCTTTTCCTCAAATTAATTGCAGCGGTGAATTGCGCATTATGCTAGCACATAACATGTCAGGAAACGTGGGCGCTAGATAAATGTCTGCGAAATAGAATGTCAGTGTAAAAATGCTTGAAGGAAACTAACCTTACGAGGTCCAGGGCTTTTTTCTGCTTCCCCAACCAATAATAATAATAATAATAATTGAAACAGTTTTGTTATCATTAAAACTATTACATTTATTTTGTTAAAATAAAATGTAAATATTAGATTAAAACTGAAACTCAAATCTGAAATAAAAATAAAACTAAATAGAAATATAAAAAAAAAAAATGGCAAAAGCAATAAGAAAAGTACTAAAATTTGAACTAAAATTAATTATATGAAATAAATTTTATAAATAATCTAATAGTATATAAATAATACTAAATAGCTGATAATAATACTATATCATTTAAATTATGATTTACTACTACTACTACTAATAATAATAATAATAATAATTTATTGTTGTTATTATTATTATTATATTTTTTAACACATTTTTTAAATTTAATGCCTTGCACATTGCCTAAGTTCCATAGTTTTTTAGGTTTCAAAAGGGTCCCCTTGATATGAAGAATTATATTGCCAAATCCTTTCAGATGCAAACTGCAAGGACTCATTCGGTACAGAGATTTTTCTAAAGAAAAACCTCTATGTGTAGTATAACATTTGTTTAAGGGCTTCCTGAGAGAATTTTGTATGTCAACTTATGGGTCTCTCTTTCTCTCTCTCGGCAGACACAGCACAGGAGCAGGGCCTGGATCTGGAGCCACCTGTCCGGATGGAGGAGGAGATGGAGGTGATGGAGGAGAGGGAGGTGGAGGAGAAAGTGGTGGAGATAGAACATCCTCTGCCATGCCTCAGTGAATCTGACTCACAAGGCATTATCAAGGGCAGAGATCTATTCGGATATGTCGGCATTGAGGCAGTGTTGGACCAGATGAGACGCAAAACCATGAAGGCTGGCTTTGAATTTAACATCATGGTGGTTGGTAAGTGGAACATTGCTCTGACTTAAATTGGATTGTGAACAGGTTTTTTTTGTTGTTGTTTTTTTTTTTAAAGCAGGATATGTCCAGTTTGTACTTATACAGAAAAAGAAAAATACAAAGCCCTCAAAGCTAGTTCAGAAGAGTACATTGAAACTTTGAATTTCAAACGACATGCATAACGGCTCAGTCTAAATGACTTCACACCTCTTGTTTTCTGTATGCTCAAAGTGTGAACTTTGACTCGTTTTTTCTTATGAGCTTAGTTGAGATGGGGACGATTTAGCCAAGACTGCAGAGATGAAAATAGAACAGACTTGAGGTGTCAAATCAGGTAAAAAGTCACAAGCATCAATAGCTGAGTATGGTTGTCTATGAAGGGGGCAGGAAGACTGTTCAACCTCTAACAGGAAACACAGACAGGTGAAGAGGAAATGGTGCCATTGCTTGTTAAGTGAAATGTTTAAAACTCAGCTCTTTTCAGAGCCTGTTATTCACTTGGTAAAATAGTGTATTTGTTGAAGGTGGCTTCTGTCTGTCAAGAAAGAGCTTGTTATGAACAAACATTACATAGGTAGTAAATAGGATGGGTGATATAGCCAAATTATATTGCAGTATTTTTCAGCCTTTTCACAAAGCTCAATATATAGCTCAATATAATATTTATGTGTTTGCGCTGACATGAGACCATCGTTTAACCAAAGTTTTTTTTTTTTTCTAAGCAACAAAATCACAATACATGATATGTATGCAATGCATGTATGCATTAAATTTATCAAACTGACAGTAAATACTCATATTGTCACAAAGATTTCTTTTTCAAACAAAAGCCGTTCTTTTTATTCATGAAAAAATCATGATTTCCACAAAAATAATACTGATATATAGAAATCTTAAAATGTCATTAAATGTTGTATAAGATAATGATATTTGTATTGTTTCTTAAATCAGCACATTGATTTCTGAAGGATCATGTGACACTGAAGACTGCTGAAAATTCAGCTCCGTCAATAAATTACATTTTAAAATATATTAAAATAGAAAAGAGGTTTTTTGAATGCATTTCATGAGAAGACTGTAAATCTTAAAAAAGCCACAGATTTTATGCCAGGTTACCTGCAAGGGCTGTACTCTGCCGGCTCAGTAGAGCTTGCTCGTATTAACTGTCCTGGGCAGTTACTGGACATCTGCCTGATTCAAACTGGCCACCTTATTCAAGCCTGACCAATCAGAGCGCTGGAGCCTCCCAAACCCCCCTGTGCGTCTAGCAAGAGAGAGGGTAAGCATGCGGGGAGGAGGAGGAACAGGAGGGGGGTGTTGGCTGAGTGTGGGCCTTACCTAATTAAATGGCAAGGGCTATTGTTGTGTTGTCTGTGGGTTGGGAGGCAGGGCCAGGCTGGAGCCGAATTTGGCTCAGAGTGTTCCCCAACTGGGCCAGCCAAGGGGATTTACGATGGCCACAGCATCACAAATTCAAGGCCATCCAGTTCTCCAGTGAGAGCCATTCTTCTTTTCCACTTTTTTCATTCCTCTGTTTTTTAAACAGAGCTGCCAGGTTTTCCTCACTCCCTTGCTTGTGCTTTCTTTCCCCTTGGTGGCTCCTCCATAATGGTAATAGAAAGGACATTTTGCCAAATCCTTCAAAGGCTGCGAGTCTCACAGAGAAACACAGTATCAGCCGCTGTTCCACAGCGATGTCAGCAAAACAAATTAAAGCTGAAGTGTGTAGTTTCTGCACCACTGACTTCACCACTAGCTTTCCAAACTGTTCTTCCATAACAGTCCTGCAAACCCGTTCCCATCTGTCATTGTTTGGACACTCAGGTAGACCCAGCCCAGGAGCATTTGGCCTTCTTTAAGTATTGAAAATTCCCACAACAGTCTCGTTTCCATCTGAAAGGACAAGTTTGGTGATTTTAAACCCGCTCTGTATTGTTACAATGTCAGGAGTACATGTAAATATGTGTACTCTTTCCCTGTGCCACCTGTTTTGTCAGCAAAACACAGTATCTGGTGAACTTTTGACAGCTTAGTGTTAAAACTCTCGATCACACTTCTGCATTTCTGTATTCCCACACACGGACAGCTGGATCGAGCCCAGAGCATTATGGTTGTTGAAGTTTCCCTATATCTTTTTTGGCAAAAGGGAACACCACATCCCTTTTTATTTTTATTTTTTTTGTGTGTTCATGTAGCACTTTTTTTTTTACCTTCTGCATAGACAGCTGAATTTTTTTAAAAGCCCGTTTTTATTGTATTTGATTGAAGAAATTTTTTACTTTTTAATAAAATTGCTGATTCTGTTATTTTCTAAGGCTTAGATGTCCTACATGATTAAACAATATTTTCACACATTTGCCAAAATAACAGCTTGATTAGAAATGATGCACAATAAAAAAAATACTTCAAATATTTTAAAAGCAATATCATATTCACACAATAAATACTGCATTGGTTTGTATGATTGTTTTTTTTTTTTTACACTCATGACTTAAGAATCGTGACTTGTATAATCGTATATGAAACCATGATCAGCACTCACAAAAATAGACTTCTTTTAGCGTTTTATTTACATTAATCACCAATAGGACAAAATACAAACGTTTCGGCTCAAGGCCTTCTCTTCTGTCCTATTAATGATTAATGTAAAATAAAACACTAAACGAAGACTATTTTTTTGTGAGTGTGCGGATCATGGTTTCATATACTAAGTAATAGATTGACGCACCAAAATAAAATATTAAGTGACAAAAGAGCGCGGTGCAAACAGCTTTATAAATTATGACTTAAATCAGTAAACATGAAAACAAATGTAATGAATTTTCATATTTAAAGACTGAAAGTCTAGCTTTGGGCCAAGCAAAACAATCCAAACAACAGTTTTAATGTGATGTTTATCTAACAAAAAGAAAAGAATAAAAATCTTTCTCCTTTTTTTTTTTTTTCAAATAAACCCCTGATAAAAGTAGCCAAGGTTGAAGAAACACTGACTGAAACACTCAATAAATACACTTCAGCTTTAAATATGATCCACTTAAAGTGTGTGGGAATGATATTAGGAGTAGATATAACAATAACAGACTTCACCTGTTCTCATTTTGGCCATTTGGATTTTTCCTCTCTATCCAGAGCAGCTTGAAACCTGTTTGATAGGGAGCAGATCAAAGGCATGTTAAAGCAGATCAGTATTGTGATGAATTCTGCAGAGCAAAAACGGCTCTGGTCCAGTGCTCACTCCCCCAAAAGCTGGCTCTGTAACATTTGGCCTGTGCGAGTTTCTTCCTTGCCTCAGTGAACTGTGGAGGTTACAGTGTTTGTATTGTAGTAGGTATGGTGGTGCACTCCATGCTTGATACTCTGGACATGCATCAAAGGTGAACTGCTCTCTCCCTTTCCCGGTAGACAGGTGTGGAATTGCTGGTAGAAGAAAGGGAGCAAGAAAGATTTGTTTGACTCACTCTTGATGCACTGTATAGCTATTGACAGATTGTTTTCTCCCTTTCAAAGGACTTTTATTTTGAACATGAAATGTTTGAATTTAAAACAATTTTTGTGTATCTTCTGTTTATGTATTTTGCTGTTGCCTTGGTTGCACGTTGTAGAGCACAAGGGCAGGGGTTCTGACAAGGGTGTGTTTGGGAACACTAGCATGTATTAGCAAGCATGACACGACAGTGAATGCAAACTTGACAAGATACAGGAAGAGGAGGAATTGTGCGAAAGCAAGATATACACAACAGGATGAAATTGCAGGAACGGAGGAAACTCTACAGGATGAGTTTGGTGTGCTTTGCTAGCTTGTCCACATTTTCCTGCCCTGGGGTGCTCTTATCCGAGAGTCGCACACACATATGGTAGCACTTGGAGTCTGTTGGTCTGTGTAGTTTGTCCTCGGTTGTAAAGGTCAGGACCTTTTTGTAGCCTGGAGACTTAAACTACTGCGAGTCTCCCAGTTTCCCATAAGTCAAGTAGCAGTCTGCTCCCAAATACGAGTTTAGCATATTGTGACATTTTTAATGCAGTCGATACATTCAGCTTTGTTGTCGCCCTCAAGTCAAGGGGGCTTTGTAGATATTGTGTTCAAAGAAAAGCTTTGCAAACTGTGCTTCAAAGTGTCTCAGAGGAGATGTGTTTTCACCGTTTGAAATGCTTCTGAGAAATCAACTGGAGTTAAACACATATGACACTGGTGAAATTACAACCTGCATTTGTTGGAGTTTCATGTGGTTGTGGTAAATGACAAGCTGTTACAACGCAGCGTTTCTGGGCGAGTGTGTCAATGCATGACTCAGACAAGCACCTGACTGGGTCTAGCCTTTATTCTTTTCACATTATCTTGGCACTGGGTCCTTTATGAGTTCATCAGTTGACGTTTGGTTGCGTTAATGGCTCTCGCCCGTACATTATTCTTCCACTGATGCAGATGTAACACTGTACTAAAATACTCTAAATAGTGTCACTACTGAATATACAGCTTGTAACAAAGCAGTCCTTTTTCAAAGTAAAATAGTCTTATAAGCTGGATTTTTTTAGCAAATCAAAAATATACAGCATGACAGGTGAAGTCTGAATCATGAATGAATGAGTCGGTTCTTGTTAGTGAATCAAAAATGTGCAGCGCAATCAACGTAGTCTGATTCCCAAACGCATATGAGTCATACAAACTGGTTTTGTTTGGTTTTAAACTCTTGCAGCCTAAATCAGTGTAGTTGCAGACTAGTTGTTCAGCAAAGACAATTCTGTGAAAATATGGTGCAAAAATGTAATCAAAAATTGGCAATTGATTTGCATTTCTTTTTCCAAATATTTCTTCCCAAATGGTATAGAATAAGAATCATTTAGGGGAATCAAAACCCCTTGTTCCCATCCCCATAGAACAGGTACGGTATGTATGACTACACTGAAATCTTCAGGAAGCCCCGCTTTGCTCAGGCTTTGTCTGAACTGGTAAATCAAATAGGCCCAGGAGGACACACAACGTGGGTTGTCAGTTCCTCATAAATTTGATGTCAACTGCCTCCCATGGTAAGAGGCCATGGCGTAAATCCATCAAAGTCTCTGTTGAGGTAGGCAATGATGAAGGGGCCAGATCTCCCCGGCTCCGTCGTCTATCTCTGTCAAATCGTTTCATCCATTGACAGCTTCCCGAGGCGGCCAGGCCTCTCAACAGGTAGAAACGGAGCGGCGAGAGCATTTAGCACACTCCCTACCCCTGGCCGGCGAACGGAAGCTGACCGGTGGGCCTGAGGGGCCCTCTGAGCGAGACCGAACACACAGCCCATCATCAGCACTCAATACTAAGCGGCTCACATTAACAGAGCACATGTCCTTTGAGGCAATGAAGGTGGCCCCATAGATTTACCCTTATTTGTGTGAATTGAGATGGCCTTGATAAGGCTCCCTCTCTGGTAATAGCTTCCTCCCTCTGATCTGATTTCCGTGAGGACTAGTGTGAAAGAGTCATTAAGTGGAAAAGCTCCCCAAAGCTCCCGGCGGCGTGGTGTTGTCAGTGTGTTTGGACACCCACCAGATAAGACGTTAAAGCACTTTGCCTTGGCTTGACCTGGTCCTATTACATCACCGATGATTTTCAGTATCAAGGACTTATGTAAACCCTGGAGGCCTGTGCTGCCTGGTCATGTGATACTTTATGACCTCAATTTTATGTGTGCCATCTTATCTGTGTGCAGTAATAAAGTTTTATCCCCCCTGCTAATGCTAAGCAAAGGTCGTCCTGCAAATAAACGTGCCCGGGGTCTGCTACATATGCAGTTAATTGTACTTAACTGCAGTTTACAAACAAAAGTCATTAAGTCTGTTCTCGTTCTCACAGGTCAGAGCGGTCTGGGGAAGTCAACGCTCGTAAACACACTCTTCAAGTCCAAGGTCAGCAGGAAGTCCTGCACTCCTAATTATGAGGAGAAGATCTCGAAAACTGTCCACCTGCAATCAGTCAGCCACAGTGAGTATTGAACTCTTCTTTCTTCACAGCCACCACATCACACACCCGTCACACCCAAGAGGTCAAGGTTTTGCTCGTTTGCACAGCCCTGTTTGCCCATGCTTGTAATATCATAACTGCAGCATTTGGACCCAGTAAATGTCTTTGAACATTGATGGTCGTTCAAAATTGTGCTTTTGTCCTAAACCGCTACGAAAGGGAGTTTTGTCAATAGATGTGTCCTAAATGATGTATGTCCACTACAGTGCTATCTAGTGTATTCATTTCATGGTATGTTCCAGTCCTCCTGTGAAGTTCATGTTTATGAGTTGGGAAGTCGTAATTATTACGTCATTTGCATTCAGATTACTTTGCTCGAAGCAAGATGGCAAGTAAAAAATACAGAAAAACACTCCTTTTTGCTTTATGTTTTTGGTCACACTTTATTTTAAGGTCCAATTATCACTATTAACTGACTATTAACTGTGTTAACTATGACTTTTGCCTCAATAAACTCCTAATTACTGCTTATTAATAGTTAATTACTGCTTTTTAGAAAAAAAATTTTTTTAAGTTTAGGTATTGGGTAGAATTAAGAATGTAGAATATGGTCATGCAGAATATGTGCTTTATAAGTACCAATAAACAGCCTAAACAATACTAAACTGTTACCATGTTTTTATTTAGTTTATAAAGGTGCTGTAAACTGGTGCTATTATATATTTTATCGTGATTGTATGATACAATCATATTTTGTACATGCAACTAAGCTAATTCTTCTGTAAATATAATTTATATTTAAATATATATGTATATGTATATATGTATGCATGTATGTATAAATATATGCACCATGTGAAGAGAAGTAGAATATCTAACAGGTTTTTATTTGAATTTGCTGGTTTTTTAAATCAATTTAAAGGATATGATGCTTCAAACCAATCTGATATGTTACCGTTTAGCCCCTCCTCTTCTGCTACATAGGGAAATATGCAGCTGATGAGTGTGTAAAATGCCCACACTTATTGTGTAGTTGAGGAAGTATACTCTTATAAGTATGCACTATTCCTCACTTCATTTCTTGTTGTTGTTTTTGGACACACTCCTCTCACTATTTCTGGTATTGGTACAAACACACAGTGTTTCACATCAATAAGGTGACGTGTTACAGAGTGTTGGCCTGAGTGATTTCTGAAAGGATGAAGGGATTAAAGAAGAATGACATTTACACAGGACAAACTGGAGGCAGCTCAGTGTTTTGTGGGGTTTGACTTGGAAAAGGGCCAGAGTGATCGGAGCATGTGCTCTGAAAGGAGAAAGAAATTAAAAAGCCTGCAAAGGGGATGGATTAGGAGATATCAATCACACAACTTGAACTGTTGAGATCGGGCCACAGCTGTCATTATGAGCTCTCTTTCAGAGAGAATGACAGAGGAAGAATGTGCAGGGGATGCATTTTATCCCACTGGTCAGGAGATGACTGCTGCTCTAATGGAGGCCACCACTTATACACGGCGTCTGGCTCAGCTGAGTGAATGAATTGGTTGATTGAGCAATGTGCCGTCTCTGTCTCGCATACTTCCTCCAGAGTAACAATCAATAGAGGCTTGGGTTCTTCTATCCAAACAGGAAGGTGTGTTTTTGTGTAGATGTGTAGAATTAAGTTTCATTTAGGCTTGTTTTGGCAATGAAGCAAAGCTTGTTTCAAAGGTTTCGGAGGGATAACTTCTGTTACTTTTCTTTTGATGTAAACTATCAATTGTTTTGCTGATTTTCTTGACTCTACTTGAGGATACTATACTTGAATTTCTTCCTAAGAGAAAAATGTCATGATAAAATTGGCAATATATTTTGGCACTGGTATTGATAAGCTGGTAATTGTTTTCATCTCAATACTATTTGCTCAACATAAAAAATAAAACTCTCAAATTTAAATTAATTGTTTACATTTTAAATTTAAATAGCGCTTTTAGGCATCATAACGTTATAATGTACAGTATGATTTGGATTAAATGGATTTTCATTTTGAGATAAGCTAAAGATTTAGCTACATTTAATACTGTCTTCTCTCTCTAGCCCTGCAAGCTCATGTTCATCTGCCTTTTGAATGCAATACACACTAGAAAGTACATTACAATACAGAAGAAAAGATCAGACGTTCCATCAATTTCATCGCAACTTTATTTTTTGTGTGTGTGTGTTTTTAAAGATGAACTATGAGTGAGCATTAAGCCCAAAGTATACTTGAGTTTTGATAACATGAATGATAAGCATACAGCATAGCCTGTTGACGTATACTCCATTTGCTTGTATGTGCGAACAATGTAAAAATATGGGAAATGATCATGTACAATACAAACAGATCAGTTACATAGACCATGTTAGCAGCTAAGCAAGGGTCCTGCTGCTCCATTTTGTTCTGAGCAGAGGAAGCTGAACTGTATATCACGCAGAGAGATGCACATACTTTCAAACATCCCGCATACAGCAATGAGAAAGCAATGAATCTCCATTTGCATTTGGCGGCGCCACCATGCTTCGTTGGACAGAGGCGTGAAAGGCAGATGGCGTATCCAACTTCACTAGTCCTTTAAATGAATGTATTGTTTGAGTGTGTGTGTATGTGTGTGTGTGTGTTTGCTTGCCCTCAGTAGTTAGTGTAGTCGCACCCAGCTATCCATCTTCATTTCTCATTTTAGACTGTCTGACAAGGGTCTAACAAACACAAAATTTGATAGTGGTCCTCTGTCTCTTGTATTCAGAAATAGCTTAGTAGGACAAGTAAAGAAATTGCGCTCCCTTTCGCTGGATCACAAAGGCCAGTAGGACTGCAAACTGTAGACTAACTATAAAAATGTATATGCTATTGCACTGTTATCTAATTATCCCTGCTATTTTCATCTGGGTCAGAAGTTTTTGGAGTTACCCATCTTATCTAGTTTAATCACAAATCTGCCCTTAAATAGACTGACCTACAAGTTAGCGTCTCAGATGTGGAGAGAAAATAATCTAATGATTCTGTCACAGGATGTTGTGAGACGCCGGATAAGCATGCCTCCGCTTGTAGTTTTAAGTGTCAGTCAATTGCTGTGTAAAGGCCTTTGCTGGGCTGGGTCATTAGCGTAGCCTGCTATGTTAATTGCCATGGTTCCTACTTGACAGCAGAAATGTATGAAGACCGATGAACTTTAACCCCAGTCTGGATATGGGTGCAGAAATATCCAATTACAAAAACCCTACGGAGAATTAGCACCAAAGCTGTTAATTGTTACTACAGCCATGTGCAGGTTTCGTAGCCGCTATGCTAAACCTCTCTCCTTATTCCTTTAGTTTGCTGCCTACTGGTTTTAAAACGAGTCATTTGATTTTGCTTTCAGGGGAAGTTTTAGACCTAGATCTGCTTGTTGATCTCTCTTCCGTTTCTGACTTCCCCTTGACAGGTAAATGTTAGCCTGAGTCGCACTCTTGCAACAGCTTTGCTTCTTTGCAGCTTTCACTTCAGTTAACTAGAGGTCAAATTGTAGAAATCTGTTTTTAGATTCAAAACTGTAATTCTGTGCATCAAAATCTTCACAGTTGCTGTTTCAGCGTATTTCTTTTTGAGGAAAATCTTAGAAGCTTTTGGATGTTTTCTGTGTAAGATCAAGAACAAGTGTTTTTAGCATATCTGTGTCATTGCAACTGTAAAGAGGTTTCTATCCAGTTGCAGCAGCATCTGTTGTATCTCTGGCCTGCCATAGCCAAACCTCATTTCTCACAGACCTCTCAAAACTTATGGCCCAATAGTTTATAAATGTTTGACGTGCAGAATGGGAGAGAGGGTGGATGAGAAGAAAAGAATGGGAGAAGCTGGGTGTGCTGTTTCTTAACAAAAGAAGATTGACGATAAGTCGGTTCAGCTTGTGACTTCCTGAGATATCCCTGTGGTTCAGGAGACACCCCTCACTGACTTCTCAGCGTAGCACAACGTAAACATTACAGTGAATGAGAGTGTCCTGTTCCTTTTCGTTTTTTTATGTTAGCCTTCAGAAAAGCGAGTCCGTAGAGCTTGACACATGATGTAAATATTTACTTTGCTTTACTGTTTTCGATTGCATTAGTCCTCATGCCAGAATTTATTACTATCTATACAATTACTGATGGAAAAATGTTCTATACCATCGAACTCCTTACATTAAAATCTTTTAATTTACATTAGTTATATACACTGCCATTCAAAGTTATGTTTTTGGAGGAAGTCTTGCTCACCAAGGCTGCATATTTGCTCATAAATATAGAAAACAGTAATATTGTGAATTGAAACTCTAGATGGTGCAGTCCAATAGGTCAAACTCAATCTGACCTAATGACAACATTATCACATAGCACAGCTGATTCTTTTTTGGCTCTTTTTGTATTAGCAGCCATTGAGCTCGCTGCTCAGCATTCAAATACTTGGCTAGTGCTTGCTGTAGCAGTTGAAGTGCGCTTCAGAAACCCTCCACCTTCCCCAGCTCCACCTGTATAGATCTGCTAAGGGGCAATTTCATGTATGTTATACACGGGGTTATTCATATGTTATATGTGCAGCAGCAGTATTATTTCTTACATGCTCACAGCAGCATGTCTGTGGATGTATTGGCAGTAGCAAGCAGCAGCATAGCAGAGCTATTCCGCCAAGACCAAACACATTAACATTGTCATGTTAATCACTCTGAGAGTTGTCGTGATAGAAATATTACAATTTAAAATAGCTGTTTTCTATTTTAATATATTTTGAATTAGAATTTGAATTCCTAAGCTGAATTTTCAGCAACCATTTCTCCAGTTTTCAGTGTCGCATGATCATTCAGAAATTATTCTAATTATTATTAAACTGTGATGCATTTTAAGGATTCTTTGATAAGTAGAAAGAAAGAGCAGCATTTGTTTGAAACAATTTTTAGTCATTTTTGATCAATTTACTGCATCCTTATTGATTCTTGTTGATCCTTGCTATTATTTCTTTAAAAAGAATACAGCACCCGAACCGAATGAATGTCTGTGTATGCATATGTAACGATTGTCTCATATCCAAACATTTGAGCTGAAACATAAGTGATTACTCCAGTCCTCCCAGCAATAAATTTTCTTTTTTAGACAAGAAAAATTGTAGGAACTTCTGTCTAGATTATAATTAATGGTGCCTCTTTGTTTCCTAGCAACATTTTTCTTCTTCGTTAGAGATCATTCCAGTATTCATCAATGTAAACTTAACCTTCTGCAAATACTGTAAAAAGCCTGGAACAATAGACCTGTTCTGGTATTCTCTATCCAAATGACAAAACTACTCCTTGTGTTACTGCTAAACTACCAAATTGCCTCTGCAGTCTCCGTTTTGAGACATTCTGTCTAGCAGATGTCTTGCCGTCCCTTGCTTCCCCAGCAGTTTTGTCTTTCTAAAGTGCAGGCCTGTGGAAAACAAAGAGTACCAAAGTCTCAGGGTGCCTGACACCTCCACACAATACAAAGCTGCCCACTGGCCCTCACAGCCCGTGGACAAAAAGCTGGCCTGTAGACTGACCGCCAGGGGAGATGAGTGTTACACAATCCCCTCCTTCTCTCAAAGACTACACAGTGCAAAAAATGAAGTGGCGGGCCACTCAATGCCACCATTCAGCTCTGCTCCCTCCATGTGGGTGAATACGGGAAGAACTAAGCCCTGCTTTGTCGCTGAGTCATGCCAAGAGAAGCATATGTGTTTCCATTAGCTGATCATGAGGGGGTTTTCAATCATTGGCCCACCAATCCAAAAACTGGCACTCTCTTTTGCTAATGGCCCATTGTGAACGAAAAATTGATCATCGTCAGATAGGGTTATAGCACTTTGAAACTCATAAACTGGAGTGTTGACTGACAGTTTAATTTTTCCTCGTTACAGTCTCGTCATATTTTCCTTGATTGCCTCATCCAGAAGGATTAACGTGATGAGTTAACAGCAAATGTCAATCAAGCAATGCCTGCTTGCACAGACAGCTTATTAGACCCTTTTTACAGGCTGATTTTCTGTACAATGCATTCTTGCAGCATTATATCAGGTATGGAGAATAAATGAAAAGTGTAGGGTCTTCAGTGTGCGATTTTAACTGATAGTCCTTAAGAATTGATGTTTCTGGAAAATGAAAGTTAAATCCTTGTCAACTTAATCTTCATTCAGTCTGCTGTGGATCCATCTTGATTTCCATCCACTCTTTCACTCTCTAACTCTTTTGTCTTGTTATTTTCTAGTCATTGAGGAGAAAGGGGTGAAGATGAAGCTTACGGTAATTGACACCCCTGGATTTGGAGACCAAATCAACAATGAGAACTGGTGAGAGCAACATTATCAGATTAATTCATACTATTTAAAAATACAATAGAGTCTGAAAGTTTAAGAGCAGATTTAAAATATGGTATTCAAAATCTAATTTAAGCTTGAAAATAAACAGTTTTAGAATTATCAATCATTTTAAAATAAAATTTAAAAATTAAGATACTGTACTATTTCTAGGTCACTGTTCAAAACCTAAAAGTATATTTGTGGCTGACATTTGTGACCTTTGTACAGAAGGTCAGATGTTCTGCTGAAGCACAAGATGCTCTTTGGGTCATTATGAAATCATGCTGGAGAACATGATTATCAGGTTTTACACAGAGCCAAATCCAAAAGACATCCTCATGTTAATTCAACTGTATATTGAATTTATTTTGATTAATATAATTTTAACTAGATCAGGCTCAGGCTTTTGGATTCCACTGTAGCTGTTAAGATAGCTCTACAACTGTGTGAGATAAATTCTTTAGTAATTAGAGAGCATTTTGGCATAGGCTTTACACTAAAATCATGCTTCAACTTTGCCTGACTGCTACATTAACTTTAAGTATAAGCATATGTTGTTTATTGTGATGATAATCCTTCCCTGTGTCTTTTTTCTCAGCTGGGAGCCCATTGTAAAGTATGTCAATGAACAGTATGAAAAATACCTGAAGGAGGAGCTGAATGTCAACAGGAAGAGAAGAATCCCTGACACCCGGGTTCATTGCTGTGTCTACTTCCTGCCAGCCACTGGACACTGGTGTGTGTCAACTTCCTGCATGCATCATGTGGTTCACACCTAGCCATATGTGTTAAAATGCTTTTGCGCATCTGTCACATTTAATATGACATGGCTTCATTTCACAATCTTAGTTTGGAGATTTTAACCCACTAACCTAAAGTAGTGAGAGTTTGTGAAAAATCATTCTTTTGGCAGCAAAACATATGCATCTTACTGAAAACAGTCTGACAGCTGTGCGGTAATTGCTGTCTTTTGAATGCAGTGGACCTTAACATACAGACATAATTTGTAAATCATTTAAAAATTTTGATATTTAATGTTTGCAATGCATCTTATCTTGGAAAATATGCACTACTGTTCAAAAGTTTGGGTCGGTAAGATTTTTTGTCAAGTCATCATTATTTGAAGAAGTCTCTGAAGAAGTCTCCGAGGTTGCATTTATTTGATCAAAAAAGTAAAAACAATAATATTATTACAATTTAAAATAACTGTGTTATATTTCAGTGTTTTAAAATGTAATTGATTCCTGTGATGGCAAAGCTGAATTTTCAGCTGTCAGTACATCAGTCTTCAGTGTCACATGATCTTTCAGAAATCATTTTGATATGCTGATTTGCTGGTCAAGAAACATTTATTATTATCAATGTGAAAAAAAAAGTTGTGCTGCTTAATATTTTTAGAGAATGATACATTTTTTCAGGATTATTTGATGGATAGAAAGTTCAAAAGAAATTTTTAGTAACATTCTAAATGTGTTTACAGTAACTTTGTTTTTTTTTAATCAATTTAATGTATCCTCGCTAAAAAAATGTTTTTTTAAATCACTGACTCCATATGATATTTTAGCTTCACTTGATCTAGATTTATTTATTTTCATTTATTCATTTAGAAGATGCTTTTATCAAAATGGTTTGAGCCCCATTGTATTTAGAGAATACATAAGTCAAAAAGGTGTTAAATGTGTAAACTGGCCTTAGCAATGATCCATCCTGCTCTTCTACAGGTTACGCCCTATAGATGTGGAGTTCATGAGAAGACTGGGGAAGATAGTGAGCATCGTCCCTGTGATCGCCAAAGCAGACACGCTTACTCTAGAGGAGCGGCTAGAGTTCAAACAGAGGGTGAGCTGTCCGTCATCAACACCTGCTCGCAGAACTTCACTCACATTTTATGATATGCAGGCACAATCGTATTCACCCCTCTATATTTCCCACCCACACGTAAATATTCAGCCCTTCGCATAATTGAGGTCATGAATATGGATGACCTGCTGCTGTAAATGCTAGAATTTTCAAAATTCACAGTTCAGCTGTGTGGATTAAAAAAAAAAGTGAGATGGATTGAAAAACCTGGGCTGAATGGAGCGAGAGAGAATCATCGCATTCGAATAACCAAAGGTCTATTGGCATGCGGTCGCTCGCTCTGGGTTGGAAAAATGAATAGGCCACGCTAAGGTTATGAGCAGTGTCTGCGACGTCTCCGTCGGGAGACGGTCTCTCCTCTGACTGATGTATAGCTACTACTTGGGCCCGGGCCACTTGCCATCAGTTCTCCCCACGGAGCGCTTTTGGACAGCTCCGACGGCATGGACCGCAGGGCCAGGACGGCCCCCGCACGCAGTGTGTCTCCTATCAATATACACCAAACAACACTCCTAATGATGTACTCTGTCATTTCAGCCCATTATCCAGAGCTGTCTCTCACTGCTCAATAGCCCGAGCAGAGCGCCGTGCGGGGGCGGACGTCACACTGTGCTCAAGATATCAATCGCTGATATCATATCCATGTACAACAGCCACACTCCAAAATCCTCCCCCACACGAACACATGGCAGCAAAGGCATTAATGTCTAATGCTTTGCACCTCGGGCCCGAAATTCTGTCTGTTAAGGGGGGAAAAAACTGAGTTTCCTGGTGAACTTTACTGTGGCCTCTGAGTGCAAGAATGCATGAGGGTTGAGATAGAGACTAGTAAAATACAGTGGGAAGAGCTGGAGGCAGAGAAGCTGCTGTCATATTTCACCCCCGGGGCGAGCGTGTGGTTTTTGTGTATATGTGTGTGTGCGGTAGGTTGTAAAAATCAGTGTAAATCCATCTAACTGGAAGCTTCTCTCTGCAGATAAGACAGGACCTCCAGGACAACGGGATCAGAGTGTATCCACAGAAAGAATTTGATGAGGACGCTGAAGACCGGATACTCAATGATAAGATTAGGGTATGAGGACACTACTTTAAGAATTTATTGCTGTGCTGTGTTGAGGCCTTCCAAGTTTGTCTCTTCATCTGAACAGATTTGGAGAAATTTAGCATTACATCATTTGCTCACCAATGGATCCTCTGCAGCGAATGGGTGCCGCCTTAATGAGAGTCCAAACTGCTGATAAAAACATTACAATAATCCACACAACTCCAGTCCATCAATTAATGTCTTCTGAAGTGAAAAGCTGTTTGGAAGAAACAAATCTATCATTAAGCCTTGAAAAAGTCTATCCTCTGTTGTCCTCTCACATCAAAACTTACATATTTGTTTAAAAAATTTTTTTTTTTTTTTTTTTATCTGTTGTTGCTTGTAAACAGAGATTGATCTATGCGTATTTCACTCCTGATTCAGAAAGAAATATTATTGATAAGAGGACTCTGGAAGCAGTGGTTTTAAGTTAAATATGTCTTGATGGATTTGTTTCTTACAAAAACTAATGTACTAGAGTCATGTGGATTGCTTTTGACGAGTTTATCAGCTGTCTAGACTCTCATTCTGATGGCACCCATTCACTGCAGAGGATCCATTGGTGAGCAAATATTGTAATGCTCAGTATCTCAAAATATGTTTTGATGAAGACACAAAGTAATTCACATCTTGGATGGCCTGAGGGGTGAGTACATTATTAGCAAATTTTCATTTTTATGTGAACAATTTCTTTAGTTGCTTTAAGTGGATTTATACTTTGTACTTAATTAAATTTTGAGGTATGGCGAATGTTTCTTTCAGGAAAACATCCCCTTTGCTGTGGTGGGAACAGATAAGGAACACCAGGTGAATGGGAACAAAGTCTTGGGAAGAAAAACAAAGTGGGGGATCATCGAAGGTGAGAGTCTGAAGACACGGTCTGCTATGAATTGCTGGTCACCAGTAATATTTTGTGTTTTGGATGCTGGTGTCTCCGCCAGGCTTCTTAACTAGAAAGATTGTTGGTTGACCTACATGGAAACCCATGCTGGTCTTTTCAGCAGGGTAACTGTAACAATTGTCAAATTTAAATGTGTAAGGATGGCTGACAGGCTTCAGGAGGCAAAATTGTCTGTGATTTAGGTTATTCAACACTGCCATCAAGTGGTGTGTGTCGAAAGTACAGTAAAGCAAAATCCCTGGATGAATTCTTGAACATGCCTTTGTATTTTGTTTATTTCAGTTGAAAATGTTGCGCATTGCGAGTTTGCACACTTGAGAGATCTTCTTATCAGGTAAGTCACATTTTTTTCCCTTGCAAGTCTTCAAATATCATGACAGAATGACATTAGTTTACGTGATCTTGCTATTTTGATAAATGGGAGCAGCCATTTATAACCCTTACATTATGGTTGATAGGATTAGATCATATACAGTAGAACATACCCCTCTCAAATTTGCTGTTTTTAAATATGGTCCAAACCGCAAGATCAATGGCATCCCACACTAGTTTAGGTGGACACAAACAAGGACATCAAGGACATCAACATCAGAGGTAAAGAAGGCTGACTTCCTCAAGAGTACAAAACTGGTGATATTGCCCAACATGTTAATTTCTGCCCCAACTAATGTTTTTAGACATTCTCATCCCATTAAAAATAAATAAATAAAAAATACCAAAGGAATGCTAACTGAATTTATATCATAATCATATAATATCATCATAACCATATAATGATTTCAAATCATAATTTAGAACCAATCCTACCTGGGGAAAAAAACCCTAATCTTCTATTAAGAGCATACTGGAAAAACTAATTTTATTTAATCATTGTTTTATTTATGGGGTTTTTTTTTTCATTGCATTTTCATTCTAAAATATCCTTTTTATTCATTTATTTTGAATTTATTGCATTTTATTGTATACTGTACAATTTTAGTTGATTTTTACGTTTTTTTTTCAAATTTTATTTGATTATTTTTTGGGTTGGTTCCAAGTTATGAAAGAAATTCCATTAGCATTCCTTTAGAATTTTTCATGCAATTTCATGCAGTTAAAACTAACAGTCCCACTATTAAGTGGCCTCAACTATTATGTACTTACTTAAAAAATAAGTACAATGTACATATTGTGTTCATATTGTATTGCAAAACACTTTTGCTGCTTTGAGGTGAGATATGGGTAAGGTTAGGGACAGGTTTGGTGGTATGGTAGGTTTAAGGGTGGGTTAACGTGTAAGGGATGGTTCAACAGTGTAATTATAAATGTAATTACAGAAATTAATTACAGATGTAATTACATGCAGGTATTTAAAAAAAAAAATATATATATATATATATATATATATAAGTACAATGTAAAAACATGTATGTACACAATACGTGCATTGTACCAAATGATTAATTTAAATGTAAGTACATAATAGTTATCATTTGGGACCAAACTAACTGTTCTGGTGACGCGATATCACTTTTACAAACCTTTGCTTTTTAGATTTAACCAGCTGAAATGGTTATCAGCTTTCTAAAGTGGATATTTGAGTAGTGGGGCCGAACAGCTCTGGAAAGGCAAGAGTACATGCTTTCCTTGAGCTCAGTAAAGGACAGGTTAATTACAGAGTCCGATCGGGTGAGGCCAGGTCACAAAGCCCTCTCGCCGTAACTCTTGGATGGTGGCCCGTTGACAGATGGTATGAGAGTGATTCCCTGCTGAAATGGGAAACAAAGGATGACCGTTATAACTCTCCACACTTTTGAATCGCCTTTCACACTTTTTGATCGGCCTCCTGCTGAAGCCGAGATCAAATTACACCAGGAAAACACCAACCGAATCACACAAAGGGATCATAAAAAGCCGATGTAGTCAGAAAACAATTCAATTCCACATAAGAGAATGACTTTTATTTTACACTGTGCATATTTCCCTCAGGGGATGTTATTGTGGGATCAAAATTGATATTATGCTCTACTGCGCTCTACTTTCAAGGTCCCACCTGCAAGATTTGAAGGACGTCACTCACAACATCCACTATGAGACCTACAGGGTGAAAAGACTTAACGAGAGCAATGCCAATGGACTGGCGCTTTCACCTTTGACCCTGGAGAATGGTACCCTAGAGAAGAGCGAAGCAGAGAGTCACCTTTGAAAGGGATGGAGCGTGTGCCCGTCCTTCACCTCCAGTCAGAATGGGAGAGATGAACATTTCACTTCTAGATTGCCATTGATGGAAAATCGACACGTTTGACTAAAGACATTTCCGCTTAGGCATGTAAACTTCATATATGAGTCTATTTTTGAAATGAATCTATATTGTGGGTAGGGATCTGGGATGAATTATGGGTAGAATTTAACCAGGTTTGGGCTAAGAGAAAGTGTCCCTCTATTTTTTCTCTCTCTTGATGTCTTTGATCCGTTTTTTGCCGAATGAATGGCACAGAGGGTTGGCGTGTTGGAAAATGTGTGTGTGTTCCTACACACCTGACACCTCGCCAGATGAGAAAATCCCATAATCCCTATCCGTGTTACTGCACCTATACATTTACACTGAACCAGCAATGTGACATGCTCCTTTTGATCTTTTATTTTCATAAGTAATTATTTTAGTTTTTTTTTACCACAAAATATGATCTTTCCCTGTACTTTTGTAAAAGAAGAGATTAAAAAAAAAAATTTTAGACAAATATTTTTGTTACCATAGCTGCTTCGAAGCTGAAGGTATTTTCTTAACAGATCCTTAAAGCGTCTCTTACTGCTATCCATAAATGACTGCTGTGATGATAGCCAGTGTGTTGAAATAATGGGAAATATTTCAAATATAACCTTTGACCTTAAAGGTCTGGTGTGAAATTTAATACTATTGATCATTTCTAATGCAGAGATGGATAAAGGAACAAGAGAAAGTCGATTCTTACTTATGTTTGCCGTTCAGTAACAGGTCAAGCTCACGGTTGTATGTAGGGATGTTTTTCTTTCGCTAACCTAGTTAACTTGCTGTTTAAAGGTACACATTGTGCTGTTTACTTCTCTCCACTGGACGTCAGGAGTCCATCTTACCCTATTGCTTATCAAAGCTATTGTACATATCCATAATGTGTTCTTATTTTCTATCACAGCATCACATTTTTTACTCGACATGTGTTAGCGGCATCATTATCATTTCCTTGTTACTAATATTACTATACATGTAAACACCATTGATTTATAATTAAAAAATTGCCACCGTTCAGTATTTATGTGGAGCCACTGATCAATGCTATTAGTTTCATTGGAGATTGCCGTAATATTATACACCGCTGTTCTAAATTTTGGGGTCAGTTATTTTATTTTTTATGAATGATAAGAAGTGTCTTAGGCTCACCAAGGATGCATTCATTTGTACATAAGTAGCCAAAAACTAATTAAAATTTCAAATATCGTTTTAATATATTGTAATTTGTTTCTGTAATGGCAATGCTGAATTTTCAGAAGCCATTACACCGGTCTTTAGTGTCATATTATCCTTCAGAAATCTTTCCAGTATGCTGATTTGGCACTTATGAAACATTTTTATATTATTATTATCATTGTTATTATTTTATTATTAGTTGGAAATGGTTGTGCTGCTTGGTGAAGTCCAGAAGTATCTTTTTACACTTTAGTCTAAAAAAAAAAGTCAAGAAAAATACACCTTTTGACACTGGGTCAATTTAATGAATCCTTACTGAATAAAATTAATTTCTTAAAAAACAAAAACTTACCGACTCCAAACTTCTGAACAGTAGTGTATGTTCATAATATGTTTATGTGATAGTTGTATGTACAATGACTTCAACAGTCGCTTTACCTTTGATCCGGTTTCTTCTTCTGATGTCCTTGTTTGTGTTTTTATTATTTGTGAAAGCTACTGGGTGCCAAGTGAAGACGTTTTCTTTGTGACTTGCTTCGGGAGTGTTAACATCAGGCTAAATTTGCCAAAATAGCTTACTTAACACTCTTATATAACACATGCTTATAAAGCAGAGCCCCAACCGCCTGATTGAAACATCTTTTATCAAGCTCTGTGGGATAGGTTTTTGTTAACCTGCAAAGCTCAAATAAGCTTTTCTTCATTTTTAGAGCCTTCTTCATTAAAAAAAAAAAAAAAAAAGGTCTCTGGGGTCAAAACACTTAATATAAACGGTGTGTCTCAGAATAGGTAGATGTGTTTGTGTGTGTGTTTGTGTGTGCATGCACATTCAGGAAGCAACATACAGTATCAGCTAACAACATGTCTTAAAAGAATAGTTCACCCAAAAATGAAAAATCATTAATTTATTCACCTTATCACCCTTATATGTTGTTCCAAAGAAGCAAGCCGTACAGTTTGATCATTAAATACATTTTGGGGTGAACTACACCTTTAATAATTTAACGTCAGAGAAAATTAATGACGCAAATATGGTGCTTATTTTGTACAACTTTTACTAAAACGGTGCAGACTGGAACCAACCAACTGAAAACAACAACGCTTGTCTGACAAGGCACTGCAGCCATGAGATGGAGTTCATAAAACTTAGTCTTTTTTCTCTTTCATTTTAAATTAACCACTACAACAGTATTTACAGAAAGAAATGTACCCTAAAGAACTGAGAACTGATAAATAAAATACCAAATAAATGAGTGAAACATTTTAGATAATCAGTGTGAGGCAGATATTTAACATTGCTCATTAGGCTGTTGAACCACAGTCACCCAAACCAAGTGTTTGCACCAGAATAAAAGTCGTTGTTACGGACCCTGTATGAATGTCAAAAACATTACTAATATTGGTTTAGTATTACATGTACAAGTACATACAAAGAGCCAACAAAAGAGCTGTTTTCTGTTGTTGCATCATGTCGTTCTCAAATTTTATAAAAGAAACAATCCTGACATATGTTAGTTGGGAAGAGTTAGAGGAACAGATGATTTATTCTATTCGCTTAACAATTAGAAGCGCCAAACATTTAGAGTTAAAAGCAAGCTGGAGGGTGAACAGAAACTGCCAACACACTCTGGATGTGGTAAGCTAGTAAAACCCCTTCAGAGAGCAAGAACAGAGGAGCACTCTTTGTGGAAACCGGCCTTGAAAATGGTTTAAATTTACAGTGTAAATCAGACAGAACCACTCCATATCTGCCAGCCAGATTTGTCTGGTAAGAAAGAGAAATTCACACAGTAGTACCAGTATTTCATTGACTCGGAAAAGTAACCCTGCCTCGATCGTATGAGGAAGGCAGCAGGCGTAATGTCAGTGTAGACACACAATAAACATTTGTTAATGTTCTTGTATGTAGCCCGTATTAACATGTCTTTGATATTAGCTCAATGTACAATGTGAAACAAGCTGAAGTCTTTTATACTATCCATTGCTGATGTTACTTATCGCTAAAAGACATCAACCTTTTTGCATATCTTGCCTCTTTCTCGACCGGGTTTCTCCGTTGGCTCGTTTAAAGCGGTATGGACGTGTGCGCTTAGAGCCAGGCAGCCTCAAAAACAGCTGAAACCTTCTGACAGATGACCTCGAAATATTGATAGATATTTACAGATTACAGTGGGGTTAGTGCATGAGTTATTATATTTATATTTAGGGTTCTATTAGGTGAAAAAGTTCCCACACACATAAACTCTCATTCTATACAAAGAGGGAATAGGCTTGGTTTGGAAGTGAAAACGATAGTATTTATACAAGATTAATACAATATCTCCGACAGTTTCATACAGTTGTCCTCAAATACTATGCAATGCCTTAGCGATATATTAATAATCTCTCTTTATTTCATTCATCTCAAATGGTTGTTTCTATTATGGAGACATACAAAATGAAAAGCGCTTTGATTGGATTTCCTTCAGATCTTTGCTAGTGAATAAAACCTGTTGCATTCTTTGTAAGACTATCAAATGAGTGTAAATACTGCAACATGTCTTCTAATAGTTATCAGGATACCTCAAAGCAACCAAACAGAGCTACAATTTGAGCGCAGGCATATGAACTGGTGCAGAATATTTAACATCCAATCCCGGACACAATGCCGATTCACTATTAGGCTACTAGACTTTATGACAGCGTCTCTCAACTTACATCCATTTTACAACCAAAACCAAAAGAGGTGAACTAAATTAGTCATTAAACAAGAGAAAATGGGCAGCGGTAGGGTTAGAAAAGGTAGGTCAACTCACTGTCAGCCAGGCCTCTGTCAACAAGTTATTGCCCTTCCATTCTTCTGTAAGCTATGTGTCAACAGTCTGCCCGCCAAAAAAAAAACACGTGCCTCGGAGACCGCGGTTATTCTAACCGTCGAAACCATGGTTTTAAAAAAAGGTTCAATTCATCTGAATAAAGCTCAACTCCAATTTCCATAGCAGACCCCATCAAAAAAACACGTTCTACTTCTAAATAAACCTCGTACAATCCTCGGAAATGTAATAAATAAATAAATATGTGCATCGTGTCAATAAATTAACCCACTACCAATGATAAGTAAAAGCAAATAAATATGCAACAACTTCAATGATTCAAAAGATAAAGTCACACAAGGTAGTGAGATTAAAAGTGTCAGGGGATCTCGCCTGGATAAGCAGCAGCCGCTAACCCTGATTAGCTGTGACCCCCCCATTAAACAGGTCACTATATACAAGAAGAGAGATCGACTGTCTGAGGTGAGTGCTAATGTTTATGCTAATGTGTCTTTTAGAAGATATAATCTGTTATCTGTAAAGCCTAGTGAATTTAGAGTGGGATAGTGAAGTGTTAAACTTAAACTTAAAGACTGTGATGTTGGAATTTTTCCATCTGTTTTGTTCTACACTTTTTGGAGTAAGATTAGCTTAATGTTTGAATATAAGAGGTTTGTAATAGCTGGAGAAAGCTAGCAATCAATTAGAATTGTCATTAATCTCAACCGTACACAAAATAAAGGTTCCTTACTGGCATAATCGTTGTTAAAAGAAATGTTCACTGCAAGATTCTTTGGAAAACTGAATATGGTTCTTCAGTGCCATCACTTTAGGAAGCTTTGTTTTTAAAAGATAGTTATTAAGTCAAAATATGTTGCTAATTTTGGATGGCTGCTTTTTGCATCCAGATGATGTAGTTCGGGCATGTACCAGCAGGGGCGCTAACCAGCCGTGCTTTGAATGGGACAGCATGCCTAAAATCTCAGAGATGACTAGTACATTTCTGCACACTTTCCTGAAGAAAAAAGTACCATATTGCATGCACTACTACCATATATGTCCACAGATGATTAGAATATTCAGAGGTAAACATTTCACTAGTTAGAACTTTGGGGTCGCTTTTATATCAATTATTCGCCAATCTAAGATTGTTTACCACGCCATTTTTTCTGCCACTTTGCATCTGTTAGGTTTGAGTAGGTGAACGTTAAGGTCATCAACATCACAGCAAACCCATCTGAGATGATCTGAGCAGCACGTTAATCTCCTGAGAGGACAAATGCAGGGTTCGGGGTGGGGTATGGAGTGGTTTGGGGAAAAAAAACAAATGCATGGCTGGTTTCTGCAAATTCCCATGCGGACCTGTATTCTACATACCCCATGATAAAATGAGGTAGGCACCACAGATGAGCACAATTGTGAGGGCGAAGAACCGGCACCTCTGAAAATCAAAAGAGGCGCTGCTAATCTAAAAGCAGACATGTGGGTATTGCTTAATGGGGAAGCAAAACTGCTAGATGAAGAGAGACTACTGTAATAAGCTTGTGTGGGATGTTTGTGATCACTTTAATTACACTGGCCTGCCTCTGCATTTGATGCAAATCACTGTAAACCGTATTCATCAGATGTATTTAAAAGCACTCGGGCTGAAAGAGACACTGCGCCCGTACTGTAAGAAACTATGGTAGAACTGCCATGCTGTCCGCTGCTGTAATGGTTTGGCCTGGTGACAAGTAAGCAATGACGTGCAGTTTCAGTCTATGAAAGGCTGTCACATGGTCCAGGTGCATTATGGGATCACTCAAAGATCTCATCTCAATTGAATCAGGATTAATATGGAAACCTGCACATAAGCCACTAATATCAATTGACATCAAAATGGAATTAAAATAAACCAGGCAGATGAAAAAGCCAAGCTATCTTTTGTACAAACCACAGTCCCTTTGAACTATATTAAAATGCATGAGCAGTTCTGATCCGCCCCGCTCTCCCCGACTCAAAATATCTGGAAATGTCTTTAAAAGAGCAATCTGCTGGGAAAAATAACCTCCTGACTTCTGATTATGCTGGTTCCTTTCAAAGGACAGTACCTCTTAATACTGTACCTTCACCGTACCTGGATTTCCATCTTATTCAAAGTGTCCGAAACCTCGAACTCATACCATAAATGTTTCACAGTAATCCTTATCATCAAAAATAATACTTAAAAAAATAATATTTAAAAAAAAAAGACAAAAAGAGAACTGCATGACAAAAAGCAAGTAGCGTTGATGTGAAAATCTACGTAGCTGTTCATCTCTAAAGTTCTCGATTTTTTCCCTTGATAAGACACAGAGATGGAGCGGCAGCACCACTGAGGGGAGCGAGAGACCCGGATGGCGCTGGACAAAAGCGAAGAGACCCTGTTGCAGTGGCTCCTTAACCTCGTTCTTTCCCTTAAACGTTTCGGTTCCTCTCTACCTTTCCCTGGATATGAGAGACAGCTCAAACAGGCAGCGCACACCTTTGTCACTTCAAGATAAACAGTTTTGGATGAGACATGGAAGCTAGTCTCACAGTTCAGTGAAGGAACATGTTTCATGTATGTGTGGGGGCTGATTCCTATGTGTCATGTTATTTAATGAAAGATCTAGCCTCTGACCCACTGCGCTTTGTACATTTTCCCTCTCGCTCGTCAGTCCAGGCCCGTTCCGACCTTTTCTTTCAGATTTCCCTTTTTGTCTTCCATGTCAATGATCCTTTATCACCCCTCCAGAAAAAAACTTCCATTCAATTTCTCTCGTTGATTCTTCCTGTGGGTCCAGGATGAAGTTGGGTTTATCATCAGTCTGTAGGAGGAGGTTTTGGTGATGTGGTGGGTGCTGGTGCCCATGAAACTCTTTGCTCTACTCGATGACCATGCAGCGCGGCAGATGCTGGGAGTAGTATTTGAAGAGTTCGGCTGTGGCGCCCGGGCAGTTGGTCAGTTCCAGCTCCTCTAGCTCCTGCAGTTGGATCAGGCCTGATAGGCCAGTAGTGGTCAGCAGAGGGCACCCTGAGACAGAGTAAATGAGAGCTGGTTAAATACAAACGCTAACAGCCACCTCCACTCGGCAGCTCACTTCCTGTTTATAATGCTGTGTGACAACAATGCTGCATCCCAATGTGCCTACTTCTACTACGGACTTAAAGTACGTACTCTTTAGGTGAAGAAAAAGTCCACCTTTTGAGTGTGTAGTAGAAGACTAGGCAAGCTTTGGGATATACTATCACGTCATTGCATCTTTAACGGACCGCTCTGACGCATAGTTACACACACCCTGTCACTGTAAATCTTGTCAAGGTTAACGTCCTCCATATTTCATTTCATTTAACTTCCTACCATATTGGAGAGAAAAGAAGTAGCACATTGATCTGCCAGCTGTGGGTCTTTATGCAGAGAACTCTGTTCATGCATTTAAAAGATAATATCCAAACAGATGTTTATAAAAGTTCACATTGTTGTTGCAGATGAAATAATAATATATTAATTATTTTTTTAACCAGGTTAAATGTTAATAGTTCAAACCCTTTATCTAAACCTCAATCTACTTAACTGTATGTCGCACACATCTGCCATGTTTGTAGTTTTTAATACTTTTTATTAGTGTTTGTAGTTCTGAACCAAATCCTTTACCAAAGCCAATGGATTATAGATTATAAAAGATTATAAGGATACATTTTTCTTAATATTAAGATTTTATATTAAGTAATTAAGAATTATTTATAATTGTTTTTTTAATGAATGGCTTAAAACATTTAGTTACTTTTTAAGGAAATAATTACATGTTTAGTGTACTCTATATACTGTATATATATATATATATAGCTTTTTACAAGAAAGCACTTTACTTGCACACACTTACCCACGTCTCAATGACAACAAACCGCTCTTTCCTGTTTTAATTCCATCAAATGCCTCTAATCAAGCTAAATGCAGTTCAACTAACAGATATGTTTCAGTTTGAGAGGAAGTGTTTTCAACCACAGAAACTTAAAGTTTGTAGTTTAAAAGTGAAGTTTATCATGTTATATGACATTGACTATAATTATGTAAAAGGAACTTGCTTGGTCTGGATGAAGGGGTACTTGAGCCCTTTGTATGAAGCTATGTGGGGGAAACAAAAATCCTTATGCACAGCTACTGTTAGAACAGGCAGATATTTCTAATCTGCAAATGTCATTTTGAATTAGACTTGTATATCACACCATGATTATGTGTTCATTAACTAAAAGGAAAGTTTATCTTTCTGTTCCAAAGCAATATATTTTTACTCTGACAGCATTATCTGTTTTTGAGGGATTAACTGAGCTTTCTTCCATAACATGATTAAGCTCAGGTATTCACAGAAACAATCTACTTCCAAACATACAGTGTCGTTCCATTATTGAACTTTATCAGGGCTTTATCATTGCATGCTGCAGTATCAGCACATCCAGAGTGTTTTTACCTGCCAGAGAGAGAAGACGAAGGCTCCTCATGCCATATAGATGCTGTAACCCAAAGTCTTGCACCTAAAAGTACAGGGAAATGTTTCGGTCATGTGACATGCTATAAATGATTTAATATATAAATTTGAACCTAATTGTGATAATAAAAAAGTTAATGGATAACTTTAATTTCATAATAAGACTATCCCATTAAGCTGACCCAAACAGTTGCACAAACACTTACCTGACAGCACCAGCGCAGGTAGAGACTTCTCAAAGTTGACATGGTAGATAAGTAACCCAGGCCTGTATCTGTGATCCGCACACACCTGAATACAGCCATATAAAGAGAGTCATAAGCACACAATATGATTATAGTAATCATTCTTTCCATGTACCAAATTTACTCCCAATGAGGCTCTGTAAGATGAAATACAAGCAAGATTTATTTTGCACTCCATATACTGCAAACTCAGCACACTCACCGGTCCAGAACCAGCTCCTCCAGCTTGTGTAGGTCACAGGCGATATACTCAAGGGCCATGTCAGTAATACGGGGACACCAGGACAGATCCAGACTCCGGAGCTTCCTCAGATTCTCTGCAACCAATTCCACACCATCGTCAGTGATCTTCGAGCAGCCTGACAGGCTGAGGGAGGTGAGGTTTGGCAGGCTGTGCACCATGTTAACTACGCCATGGTTGGTGATCTCCCAGCAGGAGTTCAGGCGCAGCGTGTGGGTGGTGTAGCCTTGCTTGGCGGTGAAGTAGGCCATGGCCGTGTCGGTCACGTGATAGGCCTGCAGGCTGAGCTCCGATAGGTTGGGAAGGAGCTGAGAAATGGCGGCGATGGCGTCGTCTGCCACGTTGATGCAGTCGCTGACGCTGAGAGAGGTAAGCCGTGCATTCAGGCTGGACCACAGGCCAGCTTCTGTGAAATCATTGCAGCCGGAGAGTTCAAGGTGCATCAGACCCTGCATCTGTTCCAGCATCACCTGAAGAGTTCAGGATGGAGAAGCAATGTTATGTCAAGCATACACACAACTGCAAATGTGCTTCTACTGCAGTGCAAGTTGTCCAAAGCTTAATAAACATTCAGAGCATTATCCTGGAACAGGGGTTTTCAAACAGTCTCCCTTATTAAACAGACCTAGCTCAGATAATATAGTACTATACTAAACAGCTGATGAGTTAATTCAACTGTGTTAAATAAGGGAAACATCTAAAATGCGCAGTGCTCGAGAGGCTTCGGGAAAAGTTTGAAAACCCAGAACGTTCCCATAATGTTGCAGGGATGCCTTTGAACTTATTCACTAATGGCTCTAATGGCTAAACGTTTTCTACTCTAAACATTCTCTAATTGCTTTGTTTTCTCCATAAATTAACTTTCCCAAAAACAATGCAGGACAACCTAATAAAACAAATACAAAACATTTCTCATTGGTTAAATCTGTTCATAGAACATCAAATGAGTAGTTCTGAGTAGTTGCTGTCTTCAGTTAAATCTAGAAAATGTCAACGTGTGTTATAGTTATCAGATGTATGTCATAAATCCAAATTTATCACTGAAAATAATAAACCGTGGTTATGCGTAAAGGGAGAAGAATGGAAATCATAAATCTGAAGGCTTGCTTTTACGTTCTACTATTCTGCACAGAAAGCCGCGCGCTCGCACACATTAAAAATGAACGGTCATTTCACTTTTCCTGCTCACCGACTCACTCATTTATCGATGTCTTTATTAAATAGTTACTTATATGCATATGAGATTAAATATTTATGTTTGTGATTTCAGCAATCATTTCTGCTTAATGCACAGAACATACTGTAGCAGAACGGAACTGTTCTTCTGCATCACGATTCTTTCTTTAACTATTCGGAGTCGAACCAAAGTTCAGAATCGATTCCGAGTGTAATTTTGAAATCGCAGCTGTGCATTGCAGACATCTGACACCTGCTTGTTGCCAGTTGCAGACAAAAAAAAAAAGCAAGTAAACAAACTTTCGCAAAGTTTGGAATAGACAAGGAACATTATGGGATTCAATTTGTGAGATGTGCACCCCAACGCCGTCGTGGGAAATAACCTGATGTGTATGGACACCCAATATTAGGCCTACTGTACAATATCATCAGTGAGTGATCAACAGCACACTTGTTACTGTTAGATGAGCCAAGTCCTTATGTTATGTCACAGAACGAATTTAATTCAAGAGACCCCATATGTTTGGTTAGATGTGTAGTTACTATATTTTGCTTCTTTTTAAATTAATAAGGTACATAATTAAATGTCAAACTTATTTCCTGTGGTAATCAACATTATGCTACAAATGCTGTCAATAGAGCCTTTAACATTCCTTCAGTGCCTCTTTCTTTAATTTTTAAAACAAGACAAAATGGAAATAATAATAATAAAAAAAATAACAATGGTCATGCAGATTGGTATATCTTAAGCACTTCCAATCATTTGTCTTATAGAAACGAAGGATTATTTTACCTATTCTAATACTGGGCTAATTCCTAACCTGGGGTGCGTTTCCCAAAAGCAACTATGGTCGCAAGTTCTGTTGTTACCAGTAGAGTTTAAATGAACTTGCGACCATAGTTGGCTAAAAATGCTTTTGGGAAATGCACCCCTGATTGATGTACATTGAGAAATTAAAGATGGTCCAAAATATATATATCCAGTGTATGGCCCAAATAACGAACACATGAATATTTAAACTAATTCCTGGGATTAACAGCAAATGTCTGCGTTTAGGTGGTCCACAACAGTGGGGATTTCTTTAATAAGACTGCAAGGGAAACTCAGCTTCCCCTATAATGTCAAAAAATTAATGGTCAAATATGTACTCTTGTGTTAAAATTTTATTGACTAAAAATGCGTTAGAACACGTTCATCTCGAAGACGAGTTCGTTCAGAATCAGCTACATATAGCAGGTCGGACTCGATTTCCTTCTCATACATCCCCGTAGCTTCAGTGTATTTCTCTGTTGAAGCCGAGCGTCCATTGACTTCAATGGGGCTGCTTTGAACAGTTTTTTTCAGTGCTTCGAAACTAGACGGTCATTGGATAAATGCTGCGATTATGTCCCGCCCACAGACGCTCAGCGTCTCTGGGGTGAATGGAGGAGTGGGCGTGCCTGGACTCCGGGCTTCTGCGTGTTGATTGGAGGGTCTGTCGAAAGACTGCATCTCAGTTTGATTGACAGCGATTTTGTACTATAAAAAGTCGCTGCCACTGAAGCTATTCGAGCTCAGTCCCATCGCGGCTTTGCACTTGGTTCTTATCAATCATTATATATTTTTTTTTTTTTTCATTTATAATGTTATGTTTTAATATACATGCTGCTAACTCGGAAATTTCAAGATATGCGAGCAAAAATGCTCCTGACACTTTGGCAATACGACACCAGCAAGAGTGCTGTTTTTGTTTAGTTTGTGTTCGAATCCAAATCCGGGTTGTCTTGGGCGAATCACTGATTCACTGAGTCATTCATAAAACAGTCATTTGATTCTCTCCTGAAGGATTCAGCCGTTTTGAAAGAATCATTTGAATGACTCAGTGATTCAATCACGAACTTCTGCCACCTGCTGGCCGTTTTTAAGTTTCCCGTCTAAAAGTAGGCATATTACATTATTTTCCAACATATTTCTATATTCAGAATTTAGTATTTAAAACATTAATCTCATAACATTATTTATGCAATTATAAATACAGTCTAAATGAATAAATGCCACATCTAAATGTCACTTCATGCAGCTTCTGTGCAGTGCTAAGATGTTTAGATCATTTCATGGATAACAATAGCCAGTCATTCATTCACGTTAATTAAGTATTCATAGAATAATATTGTCTATTTTCACTTACATCTATTTATTTATTAAATTTTGATTCATTTTGTAGAACTGAATTATAAATTAAGCTGGTATAGTATCGTAAGACATTTTTATGGTATCGTGACAACCCTATTATACACCACATTCCTTGTTTCAGTTTAACCTAATTCCCACATTTCCTCCGTCGAGTTTAATATCTTTTTTTTTAGATTGTTTGTTCATTCATTCATTCATTCATACAGTAGGCTAGGCTAGCGTCACTGGAAAAGACGCCTAGTTGGTACGACAGGGTCACAGAGCATTTTCTTGAAAAGGAACGTAGGGCAGAATTTACGTATAAATAAATGGACAATTTTTATGATGTAGGCCGAAAATTAGCTTCCCCTCTTTGAAAGACCAGCAGCCGCCACTAGTCCACAACTAATGGATTGTGTGACCCCGCTGACCTAGTTACTGAGCCAAAGAAAAAAGGGAACAATGTGCACATTTCTGTTTTTAATCACTTAAATGTTTCAGGGGCATCTGATTTATAGTGAAGGGACCAATGGCTAAGAAAAATGCAAATGAAAGAGCTAATTTCAGGCAAGAAAAACAACTCTTGAAGGCAGGACTCTGCTCTCTTATTGAGTACTTGGTCATGATCCAAGCCTTGTGCTGTGATATCTGCCCTTCCCTGCCCTATATAATTCACAAACAAGCCTGAGGTTCACAGTCCTCTCTCAGACAGAAGAAGCTCCACAGCCTATATCATTGCACATGCTGGTTTGCATATCTGAGGGGAAAAAAGCTTGGATGCCGTCACGAACAATTTGAGAGTTCACCATGGCAACAAAAGCTCAGTCCTAGAATAGCAACAGCATAGAGACAAGTGTGATGAGTGTGATCATTGCTGCATGTTCTTGCAAAACACAGTTGTTTCTAACCATGTATGTTGGATATTCCGACCGCATTCCGATCCAGCTAATTGTTTAATCATACTTAATAGGGGTGGGCGGTAAATGATGGAGATCTTAAATTTTAAGGATTTATTTTTAGGAGTAATCATGGTTCAACTCATGTTTAAAAGACTGCATGAACTTTTCATAATTACTCAGTAATTTTGAATTAAATACTTAACAAATTGTCCCCTTGCACAGACTGTGTTGACATGACCAGCATAATCAATCTCTTTTTTTTCTTTCTTTTTTTGTAAAACCTTTTAAAAATACTATTGTTGATGTTTTTTTTTTTTTTTTTTTGCTATTGGAGCAAATTGAAACACACAAAAATAAATAAATAATAACAATAATATTTGCTGTAGTTTCCATAAACCACTAGGGCCTATAGACCAATTCAGTGTTTGTTTGTCAACAGTGATGACAGTTTTTGTGGGCGGAGCCTATCTGGTGGCAGAAAATTACAATTTTAAAGAAGCAGTCTATGGAAGCCATGGAATAAAAGAATAAAAAAGGACATCCAAAGGCACAAAAATATATTTTTGTTACCAGTGTTTTTCCGCCACCACAATGTGCACGCAGCTGCAAGTGACGTTAACTGTGACGTCGACTCCATATTGGTCTATAGTATTTTACCAAGTATGAGGACTTCTGAACCCCAGACATGTTAAAAGAGTACATTAAATGTAATTCATTTTATTGAATAAAAAAGCAAAGCAGAATGTTAATTATTCATAAATTAACAAGTTGGCCATTATTTTGTTGGAAGTTGCCGTTTGCAGTGTTCGTGTTTTTTTTGTTTTTTTGCTTTTTTATACTTTTGGTATAAATCTCTACCAGCTGATAGATTTTTACCATTACACATTATACATATAGTTGCTTGCATATGAATGATATCTGAATTTCTTTATAGTCAAATAAAAGACAGCATGGCATCCCGGAATCTATAATTACCTCAAGTCCCGCATCCGTTATAGTCGACCTCTTTAGACTGACAGACTTGACTCCCTTCTTCGACAGCGGATAGTTGTCGATGAACTCACAAATGTCCAAATCCGAGACTCCCACCAGACAGAAGAACTGGAAGCCTCTGAGAGCAAAAGCCTGCAGGCTAACAAACTCTTTCTCCCCATTGGGCAGGATAGTGTAGAGTTCCTTGGCATGTAGAATGGGCGTCACACCTTCCCAGAACTTGGGCTGGTAGAGCACTTTCCGCCACGTCTTGCACACCTGGGCTAGAATGCACTTTTCTGCCGTGGTGAAGTACCATAAGAGCCGGTTCAGCACCTTCTCGTCCAGCACCAGTTGTCTCTCCAGCAGGGGCATGGTAAATTGCCGGAGGGGAGGTTTGATGGCAGTCACGGGGCTCGTGTCCAGGTCGGGGCCCAGCAGTGAGGCCGCTGTGGGCAGAGGCTCCAGGTGATAGGGGAGGCTAGGGGGAGGCAAGATGGTGGGCACGGAGGATGACTGGCACAGGCGATTCTTGGCAGCTGGAGTGCCTTTAGTGATGCTGGCCGAACCGAGGCCGTTGGGCTGGGGGGGCAACTTGACCATGCCGTTTCGGGTCACGCAGGGAGACTTGAGGTCACTGGGAGTGGACATATTCAGCATTGGAACCCTGTGAATAGACCAGAGTTGAATCATTGCTCTTAGATACAATAACATCTTGACAGTGATATTTAAAAATATATTATTATGATTAAAAAATATTTTTTTCACACTATGCATAAATGTGATCACAGCTTTTAAGAAAGTGTTCATTTCTATGGCAGGGCTAAACAATAACAGTTTTTTTTTTTTTTCTCCATGACAGATTTATACTTGCTCTGCCAACCATTTCATAGATAAATATTTTTAGCAATTTTAGTAATATTATTATGTGCTTCTCTCTTTCAGTAGATGTTACATTTTCTTAAGGTTTTTTTATTTATTTTGGGGGCTAAAATTCAAAAGACAACAAAGAAAAGACAAAAACACTGTTAATTTGATAATCTTTTCAGTCCTCAGCTTTTTTACACTTTTGGTAAAAATGAATTTAGCTGCATTTATATGTACATAATTTTTAATGAAAACAACTTTTTTCCACACATTTTGTAAAGGCTTAAGAGGGGTTTTTAGCCCCACTGTAGCCTAATATTTGTAACAGTAGACGTAGATTCAGAGGCTTGGTTAACACTGAACAAATTAGATTTGTGTTTCAAATCCGATCTTTAAGACTGACTGGCTACTCGCTGTTATTTAGCAAGTAATTGGATCTGTTTGTTCAATATCTGATATATCTACATCGATTGCCATAGTAAGAACAATGACATTAGCTGTTTTTATCTGCAGTCACTGATAAATGTCTGGATGGAAAGAATGAACAAAAACCTAGAAATTTGATCTTTTGATGTACCCCTTGATAGTGAACTCAAGAGGTGCATGACATAACATGAGCGTCAGCTGCTTTACTTTATTGCACACATCAATGCAGGTGTTCGCTCACGCACTCTCAGGTTCATTTATTATTCACAATATAGTCAGATAGTTTACCGTATGCATTAAGAGTGAGTGAAAATTTGTAAACTACACTGCAGAATTGCAGAGACATTGCAGCACAAAGAATGAACAAAGAAAAAGATTGAAGATTCAGTGAAATCGAAACAGTGATAAAATAACTAAACAGGACTGAGAATTGTTCTGAGAAAAGAGGTTGACTGAAGAATATACTCTGAAACAGCCGCCTTTTCAACACTCTGGTCCACCTTAAAACCTCCATGCAGGTGTGCGTGCTCTGAGCACTAATGCTTCAAGTGTAAAATGTCAATGAGTGTTGCTTGCTTTCAGACATTTTTCTCAATAAGCCCTGCCGTGACTATCTCCGCAGCTCAAACACTTATACCATAAACACCCTATAGTGATTTTGAATGCAGAATGATTAAAAGCAAATGACATGGATTTACATAAAGAAAAGCAAAAATGTTGATTTTGCATGAGAGTGTTTTGACTGAATGACCACTAAACCTTCACAGGACAAACACAATCTAGGTAAAAACTATGCAAATGCACAACTCATTTCACAGCTTTTGAAAACTAGTGGGGGAAAAGCACATCTAATTTGTTTCCCTAGGAAATCAAACACTAAAGAGCAGACCACAAACCCCATTTCCAGCCACACTCTAGAGGTGGAGCTTTCTAAGATTACATCTGATGAACAGAAAAGAACAGTAGTGCTAGTGCTGGAATCTACAGAAAAAAATCGAAACTATAATTTATTAAAACAGTGATTCCGAACTAGGGGTACTTAGGCAAGATTTTGGCTGGTCCTCACTTTCTGGCACCCCTGTTTGAAGGCTGTTTAGGGACAAGGTTGTAATTAGTTTAAGGTTGGGGTTAGACACTTAGTTGTGATGGTTAAGGTTAGGGTAAGTGGCCAGGGATTGCATTGTGTCAATGAATATCTTCAAAGATAGCTGTACAAATGTTTGTGCGAAAAGAACACAATCAAGCTCAGGTGTCTCATTAAAAAAGAGAGGTGAGATGAGACTTCATGAGTCTGATTTTTAATCATAACATTCATTTGTTTCCATTTTAAAGTGAAATGTTGTAGCCTATTAATAGCCATTTTAGTCAGATTAATAACAATGCTAAAGGTTTTATATTAATGAAGGGGTGTTAGGGCATTATTGATTGGAATGTAGGGGTACACTGTGGAAACACTGTATTAAAACACAAATAAATACATGTTAGAGGAAACAAACTAGCATGAAGACAAAAATAGCACCCAGAATTAAGAGGAACTTTAAGTGTCTCAAATAGCAGATGTCTACGTGACATGTATAAGGAAAAGTGTAGCTAGTGGAAAGGCAGTGAAGGAAACAGAAAGAGAGAGAGAAAAGGACCTGTTAGTGCAACTTCAGCACCAAGGAGAGCAACTGAACTGCCTGATGAAGCACATCAGAATGCCTTCAGCTACACTTCTGCACTGCAGAGGAGCGCTTTGGCCCACCAAGATGTGCCACTTGTGTGGGCAATGCAGTCAAGAGATCTTAATAAAAATCGGAATCATTCAATAAGTTGGCACAGAAAGGGCTAGTGGCCCTCCGCACTGAGGCAAATCAAACTCTCATTGGGCCAGATATGCGATGTCAAACCACGTGCAGCAAACGTTCGAGTGGAGAGGGACAAGTGATATAAAAAAACAGCTAGCTGACATATTTTGGACAGGGCTTGATGGGAACTTTCTGTACCGAGATAGGTGCCAAGAAAGAATCGGTGGCAGCTTGCCAAGGCCCCATCCATATGCTGTCTTTACCCTCCATTTCAGCACAAAATGTATAATTTTAAAGAAAAAGAAGTAACGTACGTTGAGGTTTGGGGTGGGGATCTATGTTATAAAGTATATTTTTTCGTCCCAATACCATAGTGATAAAAATCAATATTTACACTTTGCACAATAATAAGAAAACTGATTCACTTATGCAGGAAGTATATTGTATTAGATCTGTGTTAAAATAACCAGTATGTTGGTCAGCATTTCTCTGACATAGTGACCCCTCGATACGAAGGTCTAACTATAATCTCTGGCTGTGTGTGTGTGTGTGTGGTCTTCTCATATTTCAGTCAATGGGTTTTTATACATCGAAACAATATTACATAAAGGCTGTTAACACCTTATATATCAGCTTATATAGCTGTTTGTCATTTAAAATTCTTAAGAACAATTTAAAATTCAAATAATCATTTAAAATTCAGATGCTGAAGCTATGTGGTTGTTCTCTTCACATCCAGCACTAGAACAAATCAGTTCAGCTGTCGCCCCCATGAAGTATTTGAAAAGGGGAAGTAGCCAGGGAAAACCTCCAGAAACACAGTTAAGCAGCCGTGTATTTGAAAGTGAGACATGGAAAGGGCATGGCTGCTGTCCAGATGGGTTCAAGGGAGTTCATCTGGATATATAGAAGGGAAAAAAAGCACCTCTTAAATAATTAGGTGGGTGTTTTAGAAGCACACGGCTATAAATCGTGTCCGCATGCTGAGCGTCTTTATACTTTTCCAAATAAAAGTGCCACACGTACAGAAGTTCTTTCTGAATCAAGCTGAGAGGATTAGAATAGCTAGAATTAGCTTATAGAAGATAAATTAACTACTTGGTTACAAATAGACCAACTAAATAACTGATTAAACTTGTTTGTTAACTTATTGTCATGCTTTTAGCTCTGGATATTTCATTTGATTTCATCTGAGCCTTTAACTGTTCTTAAATACATTTGCAAAAAAATAATAAAATCTATAATGACGTCAAAATAAAGACTCATATTGGGTCAATCCCAAATTCGGAGAAACGTCTAAGTACTTCCTTCTTTTCTAGGGATAATTATTGTCTGTTCATGGCCAAAACTGGGAAAAAAATAACTTTATTCAAAATAACTTTTACAACTTGTACAACTGGTTGGGTCCACATGCTTCTTTCTACCATTTATTTGTAATTATTTGTGAAATTTACAAGCAATTTATGAGTGAAAATTTTTCACCACCAATTTTTCCAGTTTATATTGTCTTACTTCCAAAGTATAAAGCTGGGACGTCCTTTTTGGAAAATATTGGGTCCCATCAACTTTCATTACAGACAAAAACAGCTGAAGCGTTTCATCTTATTATGAAATTATCTTATTTTATGTTTCACAGATGAAAGAAAGTCATGCAAATTTCTACACTCATGGCGATGTTTGGCCTGAAAGTTTTTTTTCCTTTACAAAGATGCCATTATAAAACATGTCGATTTGCAAATTCGAATACAAGGCAAATTGGTCTGCATCACTCGAGGGGCAAATCACTCAAAACTTTCCAGAGTATTTCCCCAACAGTTGGCAGCGTGTTTGCGTGGAGTAAATCTGTTCTCCCCTCTGCCACTTTGCAAGCCTTTTCAGTTTGCCCACAGGCCCGTCCTCCTTACCCATGTTATTTGGATTTACTGATGAAGCACACAAGCCATATGACAACAAACAAGCAGAGAATGGAGCCCCGGCGCTTCTGCCACGGACAGATGTGCGGTGCTTGGCACACAATGAGAGTGGGGGATGGGACGAGAGGGAACAGGGGAGATGGGATAGTGGAAGCTCCTTGGAGTGGACAGGATTGGCAGTGGTCTCTTTGAGAGGGATTTGCATGTTCAAAGCAACCCCGCAATCTAGTCGTGTTCTCAGCGAGAGGTGGCTTAAGAGCACTTCTGAGACTTCCTCGGTGGAATTCAAATTAAGTTTCGAAAGTTAGATGAAGTTAAACCGAGTCTTTGGAAGTTTGTAAGTGGGACAACAGTATGAAATCTGCACTCTCTGAGGAATGGTTCCACTCTACCATTACAGAGTTTACAAATTATATTAATGTAAAAAGAAAATCGGCACCTGTGTCTGTTTTGTTCCTGGAAGAGCTACTGCTAGCTAATGTAATGGTTCTCGGAGCATGTGTCCGACTGCAGACGAACAAAAATAAATAATGAATGAAGTACAGTCTCTAAAACAGAGAAGGAACCAAAACATCATTATAATTCGGTTAATATGGTGCAAGCAGAAGACTTCATGCAAGCAGGTGTTCCATGTGAGAAGCCAAAACTGTATAGTTTGGAAGACAGTAGACTTTGTAAGAAACTGATGAACTAGCCACCTGCTAAAGGCACATTCACACCAAAGAGCGTTCTGCTTAAGCACTCGATGCATTTATGTAATCTGCCACTTTAAATACTCAAGCTCTTTAAATCTGATGGAGCTTTCAGTGTTTTATCATTCATCAGCTGGAAATTTAAAAAAAATGTCAACAATATTGTTCCTCTGTGTCGTTATCGTTATAGCTGTGCTACTCTAATTCTATTCTCATAGAATTAGAACGATTATCAAAACTTTATAGTTATCGTCCTTGGAGTGAACTGCCTTTACAACTGACCTGAAGAGAGGGGGATGCTCGGTATGAAAGTGAAGATGTGTAATCTACACTCTCTCGGTGAGGATAGTGTACACTACGTTGTCAACATTGAGTGGGCCTCCTCCACACATGCTCAATTTCACCCATGATATTAGTTACAGCTGTAGCTGCTATCGCTGATCTTATTCCTGACAAACCAATAGAAAGACATCTGTCACTGTTAATGTTTCATCCGGACCTTCATTTTAATGCTGCCAGAGCCAATAGCTTGGTGAACAGAGGTTCGACACATGGCGTGGTTTTGCTTTAGGCAACCTGAGTCCTGACTTCTGATACTTTTTGATCCCGCCCCCCTCATGTTGCTTCCTGTTAAGTCTCTACTGTCCTATATGTTAAAAATTTTTAATGTAAGAATACTGAGCAAAGGCCAGATTTAAGTGCCCATATCGGATCTCTCTTTTGCTCTCAAATACAACAGCTATCATATAGAAATTTTCAATATGGAATAACAGCTTACTGCATCCAAAATCACGTGCAGCATAAACTGTATAAAGCCTGCTATTTTCAATGAATGTAATAGAAGTATGATCACATTTAACCTCGTTTATTTTTGTGCAAAATATCTTAACATTAGCAGTACAATTAAGTAAGTCAAGGAAGAAACGCTGATATAGTATTACTGTTATCATGCAATTAACATGGAAAGCCAAGTAAAGCATATTGCATTGTGGGATACAGTATTCTGTGTAGTAAGCTCTGTTATATTCTGCTCATTACTGGCAAATGCAGTAGGTCATCAAGGTATGCATAGAGGAAATATGTACTTAGCGCGCACAATGCTATGTTCAGCGGTAATGGTTAGAGTATTATTATCCTGTGCCTTTCTAAACATAGCCTAACTCTCATTAACTCACTGATGTTTTTAAATTAGAATAGTAGGCCTAATCACTAAGGGTCTTCTAAGCTTCTAAACAGCTTAGGAGAATCAATCCCTGACTAGACTTTTTAAGAAATCCTATAGGCCTAACAGTTGAGCTTGTGTAGTGAGAGGTGTGTCTTCATTTGCGGCCATGAGCATGTGCTTTTGGTAAAGCTTTATCTCTCAGCATCATCTCTGGATGATACACATTAACAGGACGGCTCGCCTGAAAATAAAAATTCTGCCATCATTTAATCACCATTTTGTTGCTCTAAAGTTTAAAGCTTCAATTCACTGAAGAAAAAAAACACACATGATAAGCATATTTTCTGTTTCATGTAATAATAAAGTCATATAGGTTTGGAGAACATCATGACAGAATTTTTCATTTTGGGGTGAACTATCCCTTTAAATTCCCGTCGTCGTAGAACACCGAGCAGAGAGCAACCTTGGCGCCAAGTGTGGAATCATGCAGATGTCTAAATATTAACAAACACTCTACAGGGCCTTGTGGCGTTGTGTAAACGCCGTTGCCGTTCCTCGAACAAAACAATTGCCTGTTACATCACGAAACGGGGAGGATAACGTGTGTATCTCGACCTCAGGAAGACGGACAGGTGACGTCATGTACATGAGGAATATTCAGCATCCCTTCAGCGAGACAAAGACTGTCTCAAATCCTAGCGAGCTGCCTACCTGGGCATCACGAGAAAATGTCTTCAGCAATGAGTAATTTTGTCTCGTTTATAACAATATTAAATGACATTGAAAAGCTTGAATTCAGTTTATTTTCGGACCCCTGCATATTCTAGTTTTGAGCATTATTCAAACAAACTTAAGTGAGGTTTAAGTGAAGCAAACTGCTTGTCGACGGGAAGAAAAATAAATGTAATAGGCCTATTCTTGGGGGTAAAACTCTTATTGGTACATTATCTTGTTTTAAATGCGTTTTAGATGTTTTTATTTAAAAACGAGACAGTGATTCTAAAAATATTTATTGCAGAGTGAAGTCGCGTGCAGCATTTTTAGGCAGCATGCGCCCGATGTACAAAAATGCTGCCTAGGTAGGCAGTACACTATAGGTTTTGAGATACAGCCAAAGACATGCACATTCACCCGAGCGGTAATAATGTTGCATTCTCGTTTCCTTGTCCTTTTTTTCAGATCAGCACTACTGATCCTCTTCCTATCAGTGCTTGTTCCCCGGGCACAATTGTTATTACCAGTCGCTGATATCCTGGTTTTCCTTGAATCCTTTGCGTCAAACGCCATCTAAGCTGGATCAAAACATGCATCACATTAAAGAATAATCGACTGTATTAATAGCCGATTCTCTTACCTTTCTTTCATATGCAGCTCACACGACCATTAATCCATCATAAATCAGATATCGCTGCCTGACTCGATCGCGTTTCCCACAACGTTGCAGGACGCATGAGGGAAAATAAATAAATATACCAGTAGCAGCAGCAGCAGCAGCAGCCCTGCCCGTTATTTCCTTGCGGAGGTGATGATAATTTGATATGTCGATGTTGCCATAGAGATGTAAACCTTTCTCAGTACCAAACCTGTAAAATACCACTTCACATGTGTATGGAAGGAAATATTAAACAAGTGAATTAATGCCCTAGCTTAAAATAACAGCCCGTTCATTCTGTTTCTCCACACAAAGCTTGCCTCCCACTCGCTGTCTCTTTCTCTCTCACATGCACACGCACACAAAACAGGCCAATCCCATTTAAAGAGATAGCAGCAAAAATATCAATAATGCATCGCTTTGGGCTGGTGAGCATTGAATGTTTTGTGAGCGTTGGTTGTAACTCTTCCGTTAGAGAAAGATGAAGGCATTGTTTCATTATGTAACCACATATTTACATGCGTTTTGAAGACGCTGTACATGCATAATACACAACGGAACACAATGTTATTAATCTTCATATGGCAGGTAGTTCTAGTGTTTAAATTAGTTTGGCGTTCCATAAGTGTTGATATTTAGTATAATCATCAGTGTTCAGTGTTGTTGTCCATTTGTCCATGGACAATGAATGTGACAGATGTGCAATAGAACTACAAATTTAGTTTTCATTTGCCCATGGGTATGCATAAAGGTACAATCACATTAGCAATTAGCATGTGCAGCACAGCTCACACAGGAGTTATATTCAAACCAAACAGCTTTCTGTTTGGTCAATATGAAGAATCCATGTGGATATCAACCTCAAAAATTTGCTGAACACTAAATATGACCACACTGTAAAACATCAGAAATTCTCTGAAAATAAAGTTGCATTGAAATCAACACTTATTACATTTCTTTTAATAACATATTTAAGGTCTAACTGCAATGTATGCCTGATCCACAGATTTTTAGTCTGTCCATTGTAACACACCAATGATGATTTGGCTTCTGTTGGAACTATTTTAATGGGCAGGTAAGAAATATATAAACTAATTAGCCGTTTTTGTCTGAAAGGCAAGTTACTTGTTCTTAACTTTGAATTAACTTGGAATTTTGTATGAAAGCAATATCACAATTGCAGTTTTGTTGTTGGCCTGAAATGAGCACGGCCTGTGATGGCCTTGTGCCTAAAGCCGAATCACAGCTGTGCTGATCTTTTAAAATGCATGACCAATTTTGAGGATGATATTACTTGACTAAACAATATGAGTGAATATTTTATGCTCACTGTCTGTACTTTTCTAAAAACAAACAAAAAAGTGATTCTTTTTTTAGGGTGGAGTCAGCAGTCATCTGAATCTACTTTAACTTTTGAACTGATTACAAATGTAATACTTAGTAACTTAATATTTAAACTTTAATATGTTTTGGATCATTTAAGGACACTGATGTGCGCTAGCAGATTGTTTGACTCATGCACACTCCAATCAGTCATTTCAGCATTGCCCAGAGGCATAGGATGTATCCGACGCCCATTTTAGCTGCCATTACATAACATCTTCATACTGGCTTCAGTGCTCAGCCAAGAAGTCTGCATCTCCTGCAGCAGTTTTTTGGATAAAATTTCTGCCGAGCACCAGCTCACAGACCGCTTTACACCTTTAATCAGCAGGTCTGTCAAATGGCTGCCGGTGAGTTGCAGCGTGCGGCTATATGCTCGGCCGCAAGAATTCTTCGGTGCTACCTTTACTCGTTATGCATGCTGAGCGCATCCCGTGTCAGCCTCCACACGGAGTCAGAGAGCTAGAGAGCTATCTATTTATAGCCTGCTCACTTGCTCCCACCCACTCCCAGCCTCCCTCATTGGACAGAGCCTGCACAACAAACGAAGAAATCCTATATGCCTATTAGGATCCTACTCAGTCCTTCAGCATAAATAATGGAGGGATTTTGGTATGGGGAGAAGAAGTGCACCTCCTTAATAATGCATGAGCGTAGGGGCAACTGTGCCTCACTCTTCCGATGGACGAAGGTGGGGTGGATGGGCATGTGACTGTATTGTGTTTAATCGTCTATTTAGGGTATAGGGTCTCTCTAGCCATCTGGCATTCTGAATTTGTTTCTTTAGAGGGCTGCCCTGGGGATTTGCTTAGTTCTTTTAAATTGAGACAGAAGCAGTGTTGTCCTAAATCTAGTTTCCTCACTTTTCCTTTCCTGGGTTTGCATGTTTTTGTGGACCTCTAAATGGTAGGGCCCCTCTCAGGCTCTCCGTGGCTGGCACCAATCTCATCAGTCATGACTTCATGCCATACAAAGGATTCCCTCACAATCAGGCCCCATCCTCGCAGACTCGGCTCACCATTGGTGTGCGTGTCTGTGTACTTTAACTGCAGGTCTAGGGAATCTCATAAAGATGTGCTTACTCTGGATTATTGTACAAAGCAGCTCAGAGAGAGGGAGACGGTTATGGTTTTATGGCATGTCAATAAAAACGAGGTATGTGAGGGACCAAGTTATAGCTGCCAAAACTTGATATTTTCCACTTTCTGCTTCCGTTCTCTTAAACCAACACTTGCGAATTTGTCAGGAAAATTCAGTAATGAGGTCCAGGTTTTCTTCACAGTTGATAATGCAAATAAAAGTAATTCACCATGATTTCACCAGTGGAGGACTAGGAGTGCCATTTTAATAGGAGTTAATCATCCATGTATTATTTCAGTTATAAAAATATAAACAAATCACTTTTAAAATAAAAATGAACTAAAGCAAATGTTGTTAAATGTGACAGCAAATAATAAATTGATAAGAGCAGTTTAATTGTGATCTTGTGAAGAGTTATGGGGCCGGTTGCATAGTCTTAACTAATTTTTTTTTTTTTTCTTTAAGACTGGTCATAACTTCTGAAAGTCAGTTATAAAAATGGAGAATTGTCTAATTTGAATCCAAAAAGTGAGTCTGATTACCTCTTGGCTAGCTACTAGTTGGTCAAACTAGTTCTGAAGACACAGTCTTAACAAAGTGGCTATGTTTATGCAACTGGCCTATGATAAAAAGATTTAATTAAGGCTTTTATTCACATATGCATTTCAGTTATAGGTCTCAGTTTTCATATAAAATATCTTAATTTGTATCTTAAAATTAACCAATGTCTTATAAACATGAAAGTGAGTCAATTATGAGAGAATGTTCATTTTTGGGTGACACGTCCTCTAACACAGGGCATGGCTGCGAGTGAAATGTGTCAAGAGAAGTTGCAATTTTTAAACATGCTTCTCTCAGTACAAATTATGCCTTTACACTGTGTTTGTAATCGAGAGAGAACCTTTTATATGGCACTCCCAGTCCTCCATAAAACTTTAATTAAAAATGGAAACAATGCAAAGTATGTGGCCATTTGTACACCATTTGTTTTTTGATGCAGATCTCTTCTTTTTCGTGAGGTGGTGAATGACAACCGCATTGCCTAATTATGCAAAAATCACAGAATACAGAGAGTGGAAGACACCTGAAAATGCTTCTCTCATTTGCACAGTCAAATCAGTCCACCAACGGTAAACTGTGGTCAGGAGAGTTGTGATAACAGCGTAAACCTGAGAGTGAGTTTGACAATCTGTGTGTGTTAAACTAACAAACATCTGCAGGATATTCGAACCATATGAAAATGATTGCAACCGTTTCCAAAAAGTCATTTTTATGAGTCAGAACAAAGAAATGGGAATTTGAATTGAAAAGGGAATCGTAGCTAGGTTTCTGCAGGGTTTATGTTTAGAGTATTATAAAAAGAAAATTACTAAAATAAAAATGTTTAAAGTATATGTTTTTATTTATTTACCAACAGTTGTTGTGCTGTGGGATGTGTTTCACATACATTTATTTATTTGTGGCGACCCACCATGATATCAAAACTGACCGATTTTCCAAAAGGCTTCGTTGAATAAACATGAGCACGTGACACATGTTTAAAAATCAAAACGAGGCGCAGGTGTTTATATATCACTGTATTTCTGAAGGAACACTGTCTTTAGAAAATGTTCGATGTCATTTTCATTTCATCTGGCATGTTATGCTTTGTGTAACGTACAGCCCAACAGCCGTTTCCGGGGAAACCTCTAGTTCTCCCGCTTTAAAGCGCCCCCTGCTGGCAGAGATAGAATTTGCATTTTTAATAAGTCCGTCCAAGTAGTTATTGCTGCATCTCAGTCCGTCTGATTTACGCAGCAAACATATTTTGCTTGTTATCAAAACATAACCTACTCTAGAGGGACTTAGCTGTTGTTACTGATTGTATTTGGATGTCTACCGGAAGTTAAGTTAGGGCCACAAAAGCGCGCATGCGCAGTAACGTTTCTTTATGTTGTTGCCGTTGAAACCGTCTATATATATATATATATATTAGTGCTGGGCAACGATTAATCGCGATTAATCGCATCCAAAATAAACGTTTTTGTTTATATAATATATCTGTGTGTACTGTGTATATTTATTATGTGTATATAAAGACACACACATACAGTATATATTTTGAAAAGATTTACATGTATTTACATGTATATATTTATTAATATAATTTATATGATATATAAATATATTTAATATATAAACATAACACATTTTTCTTAAATATATACATACATGGGTGTGTATTCATATATACATAATAAATACACACAATACACACACATATATTATGTACACAAAAACTTTTATTTTGGATGCGATTAATCGCGATTAATCGTTGCCCAGCACTAATATATATATATATATATATATCAGTGGCGGCTGCTGGTCTTTCAAAGAGGGGAAGCTCATTTTCGGCCTACATCATAAAAATTGTCCATTTATTTTATACGTAAATTCTGCCCTACGTTCCTTTTCAAGAAAATGCTCTGTGACCCTGTCATACCAGGTCTTTTCCAGTGACGCTAGCCTAGCCTACTGTATGAATGAACAAACAATCTAAAACAAAAAAAAGATTAAACTCGACGGAGGAAATGTGGGAATTAGGTTAAACTGAAACAAGGAATGTGGTGTATAGTAGAGTTGTCATGATACCATAAAAATGTCTTACGATACTATACCAGCTTAATTTATAATTCAGTTCTACAAAATGAATCAAAATTTAATAAATAAATAGATGTAAGTGAAAATAGACAATATTATTCTATGAATACTTAATTAACGTGAATGAATGACTGGCTATTGTTATCCATGAAATGATCTAAACATCTTAGCACTGCACAGAAGCTGCATGAAGTGACATTTAGATGTGGCATTTATTCATTTAGACTGTATTTATAATTGCATAAATAATGTTATGAGATTAATGTTTTAAATACTAAATTCTGAATATAGAAATATGTTGGAAAATAATGTAATATGCTTACTTTTAGACGGGAAACTTAAAAACGGCCAGCAGTTGGCAGAAGTTCGTGATTGAATCACTGAGTCATTCAAATGATTCTTTCAAAACGGCTGAATCCTTCAGGAGCGAATCAAATGACTGTTTTTATGAATGGCTCAGTGAATCAGTGATTCGCCCAAGACAACCCGGATTTGGATTCGAACACAAACTAAACAAAAACAGCACTCTTGCTCGTGTCGTATTGCCAAAGTGTCAGGAGCATTTTTGCTCGCATATCTTGAAATTTCCGAGTTAGCAGCATGTATATTAAAACATAACATTATAAATTAATAAAAAATATATATAATGATTGATAAGTGCAAAGCCGCTATGGGACTGAGCTCGAATAGCTTCAGTGTCAGCGACTTTTTATAGTACAAAATCGCTGTCAATCAAACTGAGATGCAGTCTTTCGACAGACCCTCCAATCAACACGCAGAAGCCCGGAGTCCAGGCACGCCCACTCCTCCATTCACCCCAGAGACGCTGAGCGTCCGTGGGCGGGACATAATCGCAGCATTTATCCAATGACCGTCTAGTTTCGAAGCACTGAAAAAAACTGTTCAAAGCAGCCCCATTGAAGTCAATGGACGCTCGGCTTCAGCAGAGAAATACACTGAAGCTACAGGAATGTATGAGAAGGAAATCGAGTCCGACCTGCGGTATGTAGCTGATTCTGAACGAACTCGTCTTCGAGATGAACGTGTTCTAACGCATTTTTAGTCAATAAAATTTTAACACAAGAGTACATATTTGACCATTAATTTTTTGACATTATAGGGGAAGCCGAGCTTCCCTTGCAGTCTTATTAAAGAAATCCCCACTGATATATATATATATATATATATATATATATATATATATTAGTGCTGTCAAACGATTAATCACATCCAAAATAAGTTTTTGTTTACATAATATATGTGTTCATAATGTGTATATTTATTATGTAAATATAAATACAAACACATGCATGTATATATTTAAGAAAAGTATGTTATGTTTATATGTTCTCAAAATATTTACTGTATATGTGTATTTATATATACATAATAAATATACACAGTACACATACTTATATTAATCACAATTAATTGTAATTAATCGCATACAAAATAAAAGTTTTGTTTACATAATATATGTATGTGTACTGTGTATACTAATTATGTATATATAAATACACACACATACAGCAAATATTTTGAAAATATTTACATGTATTTACATGTATATATTTATATTCTTATATTTTATATTTTTATATTTTATATATATTATTTGTTAAATATATACATGCATGTGTTTGTATTGTGTTTGTTTTATGTGTTTGTATATATTTGCATATATACTGTGGACTTTGTATTTTCCCCATTTTGTCATAATTAGTTTAAAAAAGCATTTTTGTTTTATCAGCAGATTAAGGTTTTTCTGAATAGTCTAGTATATCATACTTGAGAGATGTGGCATAATTCATAAAGCAGGATTTCAAGCTGTCTGTGTATTTTATTTTTATTTTTTTATGTAGCAAGGGTCAACAACAACCAATCAGATCACTCTCCACTCAAGCCTCGCTTTCCATCCAGATGTCACCACAGGCCTCAACAGCTGGAATGATGACTATAGGGTGGGTGCGTAACCTGTTCAATTCAGCAATGCTCTGAATTAGAGCAAACCTCATGTAAGAGGTTGCAACTGTCCATTGAATAATAAAGCGAACAAGGGCGCAGAGTATTAGCGTATAGATCTTACTCTAACACACCAGCCCTCCTCCATGTGTCCTGTGTAATTTAATCCCTTAGGAGGCAGATTTGGGGAATAAAAATGTGTTGCATTGCATCACATCACTCTTTGTGACATAACAGCAATTTGATTCGCAGGGCCTTGCACTTTCACCATGACTTAGAGACTGATCAGCTTGCCAGTCCAGCAACATGCTGCACTGCGGATGACTCAGCCACAGCTGTTGCCATAGAAACCAGCCTCCTTTGCAATCAGTCTCTTAGTAACAGTGTTGTTGCCAAGTAACCGTATGTGAGAGTGTGTGTGTGTTTGTGTTTATCGAGTTACATTCAGATTTCTATGTGAGGACTTGTGAATCACTGCGTCGCCATTATTGCCCGCTCCAATCGCTCTGAAGACCACTTCTTGACGTAACAAATGCATAATCAAAGTGCTGGTGCACAAACAAACAAACAAAAAAATCATCATATGACTATACTAAACAGAGAGCATGGACTGCTTCTGGGATAAAAAAAGAGTATTAATTTAATTAGAAATAATATTTAGAGTTGGCTATAATATATACACCTTTGAATATAAACTGTTGAAAACAAATACAGATTTCGAAGTCTGCTGTTTGGGAACGCAGTTCTGGGAGTTAATTATAACAAAGCATTTTGACGAGTCTTTGCTCAAGCATTTTAGAATGACAAAACTAGCATTTCAGATGCAATGAGATCGGTCCCTTGGTTGGTCCAGTTTTATGCTGTCCTATATCACAAAATCACATTTATTTTTTGATGCTCATTAAGGAATTTATTTGATAAAAGTGTTTCCATCGTACTTTATGCACGTGTTTTCTTCTCGGCTAAGAAATTTATCCAACTTAGTTGAGCACATAATTTTTTTATGCACATTTATATGCATCTTGGCATTTCCATTGAGTATTTTTAATGCGATATCCTAAAATGCGCATAAAAATAGGTGGATGGAACACATAGCTATTGAAACTCAAGTGTGTGACGTTCTGTTTTCAATATTTCATGCACCATTACCATATTTGGTGCCATATTTAAATCAGTCTAAACTTTTATTTTGGGAGACAATACATGTTGTCCCTATCCGCAATACACATTGTTGTATTTTTGTATTGTGATATATTGCAATATGATATGTAGTTACACGCCTAGTTGTCTGCACTTTCAGATTTTTCTTATCCATAGTTTGGAGCCGTCAAGACAATTTGTTGTCTGTTGAACCAAGGAATTGGATTCAAACAGATGCTCTTAATGTCAAGCAGCGCCTCTAAACGATTTTAACAACGTAAATAAACACGTTTTGTGTAGGGATTGAGAGGGTGGCAATTAACGGCCGATGTACAGCGTGAGGGGTTGAATAAGGATGGGATCCGGGGCCCCTGCTCAACAGACAATGCAGATCTCTCAGCACTCGGTTGTTCATTCATACCGGCTGCAACAGCCCACCCACAAGCTGCTCCACCTACAACAGGAGCCCCTCTCCAGCTTGATTGACGTCATTGCTGACGCACAGGGCCCGGAGTGGCCCGTAGATCAAAGGCAGCCACGCGCAAGCCTGAAAAGGAAGTATTTTTAGCTGGCACTGAGAGGGGGGATGGAGGGGGTAGCGACTGGTCTTTGTCTAGCCCCCTCAAACAGCATATGCAGCATTGTGCTCCTCTTTTCTCCCCTCAATCTGTCATTCGTCTCCATTCCCTTCTGTTTTGCTGAAGGATGTCAAACCACAATCTGTACGTCTACCAGTTCGGCTTCATTCTGTACTCGGTAACAAGTTTGGTTACAGGGAAACCGTAATCCTAATGCTCTCTCACAATTTACTTCCACAGCTGCCATGTAAGGGAATTAATGTGTTTTCTGTCCGGTGTCCAAAATCGTTCTGTATGGTCACTGACATCACATAGGGTGGTTGTGTGCAAATGCCCCCGATGGTTTATCAAAAGCCTTTAGTGTGTGTTGTATGGCTGATACACAGGGTGTTGTTTATCATCGCTGAACCGAACAGACTGGGGACGTGCTGACGTGCATTGGTGTGTCTGAATTAGTATTTGTCTACTAAATGACTACATTTTTCTGGTGTGTTCCGTATTGCTGCTCTGTCAGCATTTGCACAAGCGTGTGCGTCCATGGGGGGAAGTGAACACAACTAGAGTGCTGAACAAACTGTGGCTTTACATTAGGGGTGGGAATCGTGAAGAGTTTAATGGTTGTAAGCAATAAAGGTTTGCTAAATGACAATATAATTTCAATAATAAAATTAGAGCAATTGTTACAAAAGGTGTGTTTACACAGACTGTGAAGCTGCTTTGACACAATCTGCATTGTAAAAAGCACTATATAAATAACAGTGACTTGGCTTGACTTTTCAGAGTCTTTATAGAGGTGGCAAAAATCATTGGCAAAAATTGACCTGAAAGCATACCTCACACAAAAATGAAAATTCTCTCAAAGTTGACGCTTCCAAAAAAACATGCAAAATGAACACCATGAGACCACAGTGGATGAATTGGTGTCTTTTTTTAAAGGGATATTTCACCCAAAAATGAAAATTCTGTCATTAATTACTCACCCTCATGTCGTTCCAAACCCATAAGACCTTCATTCATCTTCAGAACACAAATGATTATATTTTTGATGAAGTCCAAAAGCTTTCTGACCCTGCATAGACAGCAACGCAACTACCACGTTCAAGTCCCAGAAAGGTTTTAAGGACATCTGTAAAATAGTCCATGTGACATCAGTGGTTCAGCCGTAATTTTATGAAGCTACGAGAATACTATTTGTGCGCAAAGAAAACAAAAAGAGTACCACGACGCATGCGTGACGCAGGAGCCACTGTTTTGACGCAGAACCCAGATGCGCTGCACCTTGTTTACAAGCAGAGGAAGGTTGCCTCCAGAAGTCTGAGATCTGCTAGTGAGCAACGCCTTGTGATACCATCACAGAGAGGCTCAAAATCACTCTCCAGAACATTTTCTTTCACCGTTCCTGGCTGGTGGAATGATCTTCCCACCCCTATCCGGAATGCTGGATCCCTGTCAATCTTCAAGCAACAACTGAAAACTCATCTCTTTCGACACTACTTGACTTCATCCTAAACTTCAAAAAAAAAAAATTTTTTTTTATCTTTCTCTTTATTTATTCCTTGCCTTGCTAGCTTGTACTTATTTGAACAATGCCTGAGACTTGGTGTTACGATCACTTCCTCTGTCTGTTTGCCTCTTCAAGATGAATTGCTTTATGTATTCCCCAATTGTAAGTCGCTTTGGATAAAAGTGTCTGCAAAATGAATAAATGTAAATGTAAGGCGCATGCTGTAAACATGTCTTAAGATTTCAACAGAGATGACGCATAAGTCATTTTACTCTCATGAACACACATCAAGACTGATATGGAAGAGAAGAAATTGTTGAATACATTTGTTATTTTTGTTTTCTTAGGACTCAAAATGTATTCTTGTAGCTTCATAAAATTACAGTTAAACCACTGATGTCACATGACAATTTTAACAATGTCCTTACTACCTTTCTGGGCCTTGAACGTGCCTAGCTGTGTTGCTGTCTATGGAGGGTCGTAAAGATATTGGATTTGATCAAAAAATATTGTAATTTGTGTTCTTAAGATGAACAAAGGTCTTATGGGTTTGGAACAACATGAGAGTGAGTAAGTAATGACAGAATTTTCAATTTTGAGGGAACTATACCTTTAAGTAAAATGGTTGATGTGTCAGAGAAAAATATTGCTAGGCCTGTTTTAAAGTTTTTAGTATTATCCACTATAAACCATCGCTGATTGTCAAATGCAGGTTCAAGTGTGTTGTTTAACTCTTGCAAGAAATGATGGTTCTCTGTGCTTCCACACCTAACCGTAACTCATACAAATTTGACAGTTGACTGGAAGCAATGGTCTCTATGGATGGATTAATGTAGTGTTGCATGGTTTTTGAAGCATCAACTTTTTGTGTTCATCTGAAGAAAGTCAGTCAGTCTTATATGGGACAGCATGAGGGTGAGAATTTTTCATCTTTGGCTTGAGCATCCCTTTAATTATATACAGTAATTGATACTGAACAAACAAAAATGTGTTAATTAATTTATGAAATACTTCTGACATAATATGGATCTTTAACTACACAATGTCATATGAATAACAAAGGTCAACAGCTGCTGAACTGTAATTTATGTCTTACAGCTCATTGAAAGTTGTAGGCCTATTAGTTTCACTAATAAAAAAGAAAAGAAAAGAACTCATTAGTGACTCATTAGAGTCTTTCGGTCAGCAGTGGCACTATGCCTTTGCACTATATTTTGCTGATATGCTAAAAACAGCTGGATCATAGGAATAATTTGTACTGGAATCAGACTACACTGGTTGAGCTGTATGCTTTTAATTCACTAAAAAGTATGTGCTCAAAAGAGCCATTCATTCGGGTGTCCGACCTCACTGGTTGCCTTATATGTGTTTAATTCGTTAAAATGAATCAGTTCATAAGATTTATACATTTAGGTGTCCAACTACACTCATTGTTATTGTTATACACTCATACATATGTTATTGATTCTCTAAAAAGAACCAAAAGAATAACTCGTTCTGTAATGGGACAACACTGGTTGAGTTCCATGCCTTTGATTCACTAAAAAGAACAGGCTCATAAGTTTGTGAATTTTATCATTAACTCACGTTTGCTCTCTTACTTTGTGACATAAAGCAATTCACAATACAAACAGAATCCCATCAAGCTTGATATGAATTAATTTATGATTATTTTAAAAGCATCCTGAAAAGAAAAAAGTATCAGTGCCAAATAATTGTTTGACAAAGAAAGAAACGCTTTATGTACTGCTGAGATGGCTGAGGTAAAATGTGTATTGCTGGAGTTGGAGAAACTACATTAATAATTTCCCTCACACCTCCAGACTTTAGATTTATATTTTGCAACCCACTCATGTTGAGGAAAAACAGACAAATGTTCATGCCTATCCGAGTCCTCCTTGTGGTTGTTATAGTGGTACTACATCAAGGTCTCCTAGAATAGATTTACACTCATGTGTTATATCTATAACATTGATCTAATTTTCTGTTGTGTCAGTGGTATACTCAAACACCACATTAATTCGGAGTAATTCAGTAATTAATTTTCTTTTTATTTAATGGATGTAAAATAGATATAAATACGTTATTCAAAAGCACTGTTTACACTGTAGAGTGTTGTGATTTTATTCTACTACTACTATCCTCCTCTAAAAATACTATGGCTACATCTGTGCTTCAGATGGTAATGCCATATTACCTTTGAATACATATATCATAGAACCATATTCATGTACCATTTTATTTACATGCTACTTATTCATTACTCAGTGACCCACTGTAAGAAATAGCATAATACTGGTTGTTATAGTTCCATATTATTTTATTTTATCTACATGGTACACAGTATTTATTTATTTATTTGGTACTCATTCATCACTCAGTGGTTTAATTCAGTTTAATTTAATTTACATGCTACTAAAATGTATGCGTATTTTAAGAATTTATTTATTTAAAAAAATAAAACAAAAAAATTGTATGTCCTAGCAAAAACTACCCAAACTATTATACAGACCTAATATAGCCCTGCTCTCCTTTATAAAAATTGACGTAATTGATTAATATGGACTGTTTTTTTTATTATTATTATTAGTATTAGTATTACTCTGAACAGTAGATGGCAGCAGAGGTAAAGCTTTTTCTCTGAATATACGATGAACATATTTATTTGCAGTTGTTACATCAGGTTGTTCATAGTAATTCGTTTTATTTGAATTTGTTTTATTATAATTTTTTTTTTTTTTTATAATTTCAGATTGTATTTATACAATATAATATAATATTTTAGATTTATATACACTATTCACCATAGTTTTCCCTGCTGTCTCAATCAAAACAAGTCTGTGATCTTTTTTGAGTTGCGGACCACCTGTTGACAACTTCTGTAACATCTCATGCAAGTGTTTTTGCTTAATGATGAAAGTTGATGAGGATCGTTACCACTCTAGCAAGACTCTTCCCAAATGCAAAAGAGTATGTCAAGTACCTCATTCCTGTCAAGTACCTACTCCCAACAGGATGCTATAGTTCCTCCAGAGGGCAGAATAGTGCAGATGAAGAAAATCGTGATTCATTGTTTATATAATCTGCCTTAAAGAATATACAGCTCTGAGCCTGGAAGCCTTTTGAGAGTCGGCTTGGGAATGTGATGGCTTGTGTGGAATATGGATCAATGGATGTTTTGGTGTCAGCTTGTGACAAAATCCCTTGTGAGAGTTCAGCATCAAACAGGAGGTTCTTCAAAGAGATGTTTGTAGCCATCTCCCAATACTCTGCTCAGTAAACCAAGACCCATCGTGCCAAGCAAACAGAGGAATTAAGGTGACAGGAAATGGTATGTGGTTTACAACAAAAGTGGTAAACCTTTATCTTACTGTGTGGTCTAAACAATGAGTGTCCACACTAATATAACTTTGCGAATGTATAAATATCTAATGAAAGGAAAAAGAATACACCACAGAGGCATATGGTTAATGACAGTAAAAGGAAAAACATGAACCCACAGGAGTGCTCTTCCTGCTGGATACTGAGCACATTCATTACACTGCCCAGCTGTTGCTGAAGCGTCTAGATCATCATCATCGTGACATTAGATCCCTCTCTGAGGGAATATGGAAATCTGAGATCGCTGAAAAAAACAGGTGAAACAAAATTAGTTTAATTGTTACTGTTCTTATCCATCATAAACAAATATATGTGCTCGTTAGTTCTTAAGTTGTTATACTGTTCGGTTTGTAGAGACTTAATGTTTTTTTTAAACCCATGGGGTTCCTCTTGAGTTTCAAGAGTTTTCAATTTATGAATATTGCTAATGCTTTTTGAAGAGAGGTTTCTTTTTAAATAAAAGTTAGTTGTACAATGAGTTTGATTTTACATGCTTGATCACCAAGACAACCATTATAGCAACTTGTTAGCGACTTAAGTTTTTAAAATGCTTTAAAATTTCTCAAAATTTGAAGTCTCTTTAAATAATATCACATGCCTTGTTTTATCCGTAAATCAAAACTGATAAAAAAAAAAAAATGATAATAAAAAAAAAAAAAACATGTAAATTTCCACAGGAAGTTTTCATTGTGAATATAATCTCAGTAGGGGTTCAAATAAAAAAATCGGCACCGGTCACTAACTGACGTCATCATTGAATTAATTATTTGTTTATGTTTTGCAAACTTACACTGACACCTAGTGGCATCAGACAGCATTGACTAGTCATGTGATCTCAACATGGTGTCACCCATGGGTTGACCTACCTGCCCATGTCAATTTTATATGACTGACGTCTTCATCTTGTGTGAGTTTACATGATTTGAAACTTTCATTTATTTTATTTTATTTTATTTATTTATTTTATGTATGAAAGTTTAGGTTGATTGCATTACGGTTTGCGTTTTCAGCTGCAGACCATTGGATGCTGCATTTACAGAAGCAGTGTCCCAGCATGTGGTGCCAAAACTATCAAAATGTTATGACATTGTAAGTTACTCACCAATAACTATACTCATTATACCGATTTCTTTTAAGTAAATGATGTTGAATTAGTACATAAATACACTGCTGTTCAAAAGTTTAGGGTCTGTAAGATTTTTATTTATTTTTTTTCCCCTAAAGAAGTCTCTTATGTTCACCAAGGCTGCATTTATTTGATTAAAATGTGAGATATCATTACAATTTGAAAATAAGTGATTTATATTTTGAAATATCGTAAAATGTAATTTATTCCTGTGATGCCAAAGCTGAGTTTTCAGCAGCCGCTACTCCAGTCTGCAGTGTCACATGATCCTTCAGAAATCCTTCTAATATGCTGATTTGATGGCTGATGTATTTCTTATTATAATCAACATTGAACAACTTTTGAACGGTAGTGTATCAATAATGTATCAATAATGTGATATGCACTCTAAAAAAAACACATCTCATTCGCCATGTGATTGTAAGGAGAATATTAAGATCTGCACTGTTCATCATACATTCAAATATCACGTCTTGGCTATCACTTTAAGTGTGCTTGGTCTCTAGATCAAGCCAGTGGTTCAGTTAAAAGCTCCTCTGATGGATCTGATGTCCCAGCCAAGGTAATTGAACGGTAATTAAGGTGGACGTGTTTTGCGGTGGGCCTGGCCTCACCTGGCAAACTAGGTCATTAGAGAGGACAATATGGCATGGCAGCTGTTTCACCTGTCACAGGGGTTCAGTCTATGCCAGACTCCCAAACAGCCCCGTAAAAGGTGAGAGAAATATCTCAGACTGGCAGTGAGTAAAATCCATTATGTTTGTCTGCCCTCCATAGCTCAGAGCAACAAAGCCTAATGAGAATTGACCAATGTGAATTGATTGATATAGTTGTGGAGACCCCACGTTATTTATTAAGCTGTAATCAACCTCCCCATATGCACAATTTGATTATTGCTAATCACATAAGTGAGTGTGTCTTTTTTTATATATGGAGACCAGTGGACTGCATTTATCAGTTACTTGGAAAATCACTACAGTGCTTTACAAAAAGGAAGGATTGTTTAAAAAAAAAAACGTAACTCTTTATTAGGCAGCTTGCTTGCAAAAATGTTTACACAATGCCTTATGAAAAGACAATTAGGAATAGGAGAGAACAAGAAAAATGAATGGAGATAGTCAAGCATCATTCAAGAAGAATTAAAAGTTTTAATATGTAAACGCACATTATGCATGAATGTGTCACAGAATGACATACATCATGTGTTTTGCATTGGTAGCATGGTAAGAAAATGATCACTCAAATGATTAAAATGTTCCGGAAATATTCAGTCCTGACAAATGACTTCTACCATTTGCATCGGTACAACACATTGCAGATGTGGAAGCTGTGCAAATGAACTGTGTAAAAATGCTTTCTATTGAGTGCATTACATTAGCTGCATACATTAGTGCATTATAGCTGGTGCTATGAAAGCCATAGTTATATGGCAGGGTACGTTCTGTGTATCAATTATATAAATGAGAATGTGTCAGAAGATAATGCTCAGAGAATGTAAACACCATGTGATATGAGCTACAATCTGATGTACATTTGCAGTTGCAGCCAAAGGAGTACAAATCAGTTAAAGAAATGGTGTGAAATGGATTTTCTTTGTAAACATGCGTGCTAGATGGATGATCTTGATCCTTTTCAGGATCTCGCACGAGACACAACGTTCTAAAAACGTGATGCTGTAGTTAAATGCTTAAACTTAAACATATAAAATGATAAAAACTAACAGAATATCAGAATTCCCCGCTTGGAGATGCGTACACTGTAAAAAAAAAAAAATTGAGCCAACTTAAAATTTTAAGGCAACCAGCTTCAGCAGATTTTCTCAACTTGTCGTTTTAAGTTTATACAACAAAAATTTGAGAATCTCCCACAAAAATGAGTTGAGCAAACTCAAAAATCTGCTGAAGCTGGTAAAACAAATTTTTTTAAGTTCGCTCAACTTTTTTTTTTTTACAGTGTAGTTTAATTCTGCTGTAGCTTCGTATGGAGCTTTTTTCATTGGCGGAGTAAAAATACACAAATTAATTGGCAGCATTGTCTCCAAAATATAAGGTACTCAATATAAACTTCTTATTTATGGAACTGTTTTCTAAAAGAAATGGCAATGAAAAACAGTGGCAAGGAATGGCAAGAAACACCATCAGGGCTTGTCCAGTCTAGTTAGGCAGATTTTGGACACAAACACCTGAACCATCTGTAGCTCTTCAGGATTAATCAATCCATTGATCTAATTGATGGAGAATTCCAGTGAGTGTGTCACTGAGACCGCCGTTAACGAATGACAAATGAACTGGGGTGCCATCAGTTCCAATTTAGAAGACAGAGTCAAAATTAATCTCACAATGTGACTCCACAACACATTGCTTATGAGGAGGGTTTAATTCATGTGAATAAAGCTATCGATTGCAGGCTAAAGATAGAAATTAGCTTGTATGATCCTGCACTCTCATTTTTACAAAGCACCCATTTTCTTCTCCAAATGGAGGTTTTTATAGCATTAGTTTTATTTATGTTACCCATGACATGAATTTACATAGAATTTCAAAGTACAAAAGCTTTTGGTACAAGATGTCTCCTTTGCCATATGAAGACTAATTAGATTTCTTTACATTTGCTGTGTCCTTGAACAAGCTGCTGAATGTAAATCAATCTTGCAGTATTTGTGTCTTTAAGAGAACATGTAGCCCAGCTGCGTTTGGTCTTCCTCAGATCAGGCATGCAATTCACTAGAATAAAGAAAGATCTCTTCGAGGTTTTTTTTAAATCAGCCACACTAAAGCTAGAATTTTTTTTTTCTGCTTTCAGCAAATCAGCTACTGAGCTTATTGAATATGAATATTAATCATGTGGTGACAAGTCATTCATGTTTCAGAAACAAAGCTTTTATGTTACACAAGAATGTTTTTTTTTTTTTTTTTAGAAACCATTATCAATTTATTTTTAAAATGAATTGCATAATTGATAGCTATGTTGTGAATGTGGATTCTAAATCTCATGTTCTCATATAAAGTAGAGTAATTTAACCTTATCTCACAGAACTAAAGTAGCTTATATATTATATATTACAATAATGGATGGTTTCTGGTTAGTTTGAATAACCGAAAAATAAAGTGGGAGTCAGTTGTGATCTCAGTAATGGCTCTGAACCATTCACTGACTGAGAGAGTCTGATTCAAACTGATTGTACCGTGTGACTTTTTTGACAGATGCATTTAAAAAAAGAATGCGTTCGTTATGTTTGTTAGTGAATCAGATGTTGCAGACAGGAGGCTGATGATATCTGATGAAACCAGCCCAATTTAATGGCAATTTGTATTTTACATTTTAGAGAATTACTGGATAATTTGTACGATGCAATTTGTGCATTTTCATACAATCTGCTTACACCCCAGTGAATATTATGTTTAGTGGTGGACCTTCATGCTTAGCTTTTAAAAAAAAAAAAAAAAAGTTTTTTCTATGAACATACAAAATCTGCACCTAAAAATGGTTTTCCTGTGAGTTTGGGTTGGATGAAATGGCATATCCATGTACAATTTTTTTTTGGACCAACTAGATTTTTTTTAAGTCAGCATTCGTAATTTTGAAAGCTCGATTATTTCTTTTTTTAATTTTCTTTAAATGAGCTAAAACGTTTAGTATGTATGCAGCCCTGCTACACCAAACCACACAGTTTATTAACTATGCCTAATAGGGTATGCATGAATGAACAATCCCTTGAATTGGCATTTTCCCACTGAATAAAAGTAATTAAATTTGAAGAGTGGTAGATGATGTCATAATGCCCTCATAAATGATTCAGCATTGTAGATGAGTATAATAAACGAAAGAATGTTTCTGAAAATGGCACAAGATTCAGAGGCAGCTCTATTGTGTTTCAGAAAGCGTCTGCAGTTCAGTTAATATGCTCCAGACTTGCACAACTATAAAACTGGCACAGATAAAATATATGCAGGTTTTCAGACGGGCCACTCTGAAGCTGAGCTATGTGAGAGGGATACAGCCCCATTCTTTGTGACTGCTTGCATAAATCTCCTGTATCCATTAAGAAGTGGTCAGTGATGCAGTGCGAACACGCGTCCCCCCCCATGTCCGCTCACACGGTACCTCACCAGCCGTCACCCCATTCAACCAAATACATCACATGTGTAAGTGACACTGCGGAACAAATCCCACCCACTTAAAGGACATTAAAAACTCAGACGGGCCAGTGCAAGGTGAACTGCAGCTGCATATTTTTTAATGTATTTTTTTTCTAAGTCAATCATTTAAATTAATATTGACATAGAAGAGCGGTGGCCTTGTTGTAATTCTGTAGCAGTTAAATTTTCAGCTGTCAATTATTGAAAAATTGAAAATAAAAGAAAATACAGTGTGTGTGTGTGTGTGTGTGTGAGAGAGAGAGAGAGAGAGAGAGCAAGTTTCCATTCCAGGACCTATTCCTGTCCTACAGATGGAGTTGTTTGATTTGACCATCCATCAAGCTCTGATAAGACCTTTGATTATTCTCTGTCTGGAGCATATGTCAGGATCTGAGAGACCAAGTGAAATCCCATGATGACGGAGAGAACAGTCTATCTGACATCAAATTACATAGCATCTTGTGTAGATAAAACGTACATGGGTGTGAGTGCTTTTAGCCCGGTGGACATTTTTAAAAGTATATTTAATTTTTCTGCTAACAGCATCCAACATTTCATCTTTTTTATATTTCACTGGCACTGTTGTCTCCATGGTAAAAAAAACAAACAAAAAAAAGATTTGATAAAACTAATTTATATTGTATATATAATATTTTATAATTACCCTAGTTAAAAAAAAAAGATGCCATAATTTATTTCAATAATGTATTCATTTATTTCATACTAAGTATGTTTCAAATCCATTAGTATTTTAGTATATTAGTACATTGGGGTATTTCTTTTTGCACAGTGCATATTATGCCTAAAATGTATTTTAATGTCACTATTGATGAAGATTGTATGATCTTTAAATAATTTTGGTCTTTAAATACAAGATATTTAAAGTGTACCTAAAGTATACTTGCAATAGTTCCACTTCAGCACTACTTCCACACAATTAAAGTGCATTAAGCACAAAATTAGTTGTTCCAATTTAGCAGACTTTAAGTATATAACTGCAGAGTACAATTGCAGGGTATTTGTATGAAGCACATAAATATGTTAATGTATTTGTAGTGTACTTAGCATGAAATAAATGTATTTCAGATACATTTTGACTAGGGTAGCTTTACAGTTATTTATTGTAAAAATGTCTTGCCGTTATTTTTGAAAAACAGCAAAAGTGTTGAAAACCACAAAGAAACACCCACATATTTGAGTCCTAAGAATTGGTGTTAATCTGAAAACAGCACATCCTTTCATATGATGTTTAAGACTTTAATAATCGTAATGTAAGAATATAGCACATGAGTTTTATGGACAACTTGTTGCTAGTTTAGACTTTAGAAAACCTGTCATTATGAACTTTCGTTTTAAAAGAATTCACAACATTTCTTAAATATGTCTCTTTTTGTTTTTCTACAGAAACAACTGATGGGTCAGGAACAACAAGAAGGTAGCTTAAATAAGGACAAAATGTATATATATATTGTGGTTGCATTACCATCCTGCAATTAGAAATTGTTTGATTTATTCAATCTGGTAATGATTTATGCCATGTCATTGGAAAAGAATGTCATTACACCACAGCCAGTATCTCTGGTTTCATGTGCAGCACGCTGTTTATTTTACGCTTATTTTCAACCTCCATTTCACCCACGGCGAGGAACATAATTTATTATAATTTACATGTCTTAATTACTGTTATTTGAGCAACATCGGGGGGGGTTAGGAAGCGCGAGAGATTCCTCTCATCTGCAAAGGAGAATAAAGCTGGATCTCAGGCCGGTAATACCTTCAGACGTAGTCGTATCATGGCAACGGGGATGCCAATCGCTTCTGTCCACCTAATGAAAATTACACAAATGACCCATCCAGCGGCCGTCTCGAAACGGCCCAGCAGGTGCACCTCATAAACTCTTTCAGCTGCATTTCATTACCTACCATGACTAAACATTATGTAAATGGTGAATATATGCTATGAAAACAATTGCTGTCTGTCGTCTTGTATGTGGATAAAAGGAAGCCAATTTTAGACCATTTGGTTTCATCCTTGCTGTACAAATGGGTTTCTTTGTTTTGCGCATAATTTGCAGAACTGAAAGTTATAATACTGTAAGCGATGCCACGAGGCGAGAGACACACTGCTGGTGCACTTTAATAGTGATGGCTTCTCCTTGATTTATCACCAAACCGTGATGAATTTCTCCTCTCCCTCTGCGCTATCTCTTGCCCCAAATGCCAGCTCATTGTGTTTCATCTCCAGGGCTGAAATTGAGCCTGTGCCGCATGACCCTTCCTGTAAAACATAATGAAAGCAGCTTTGTATTGTTTGCTTTGTAAAACCAAATGTGAAAGGAGGCTCTTTTCCATCACTGAACCATCCCCTGTCAATGGCAGAGCAGTGTAGTGTTAATTCAGATCTCACTGTGGTCTACTGTGAATTCCTCGTGCCATATGGAGATAGATGTAATTGCTTTTCACTTAAGGTGCTGATAATCTATGTCCAGCAGTACGAGGGTCACCCACAGGTCAGCGGTCTAGTTAAAGAGCAATATTATGTAAAACAATCAGAAAAGACGGATCTGAGGCATCACACTGTACTTGGGGCAGATGGCAAGAAAAACCCAGCCGAAACAAAAAATGATGGATGAGGGATGAACAAGAGGATGGATGGATGGATGGATGTCAGCCGATTTCTCCAGATGTGCGGCACGTCTTCAGTGGCCCAGCATTGAAAAGCACGCTAGATTCTTCCCTGTAGATTTCACCGACTAGAGGGAGCACTTCACTAATGTATGTGCTTATATAGGCATTATGGACCAGCAAGATGTTATTTGTTAATATGAATATGCATTGATTATAGAAAGCATTCATTAAGTGTCCTCAGTAAACATACAGGGCTTTTTTTTTAGTAGGGAATTCTAGAAGAGACTGTAATAGAAATCGCAGCAGAAGCTTGACTCTGTACTCTTACTAATTCAGACTCACAGTTTGACCACACAATTTCACAATATGTTGTACCATCTGTAAAGTCTTTAGAAATTTCAGAGTCGAATGTTAGTGAAGCACATTCTGTAGGTGTATGTGTGTAATTTCCACTACCAAACAGAACTGCAAAAATAATTACTGTTTTCATACATTCTTCCCGTTTAGTTCTGTTAATGGCTTTTACACGTGCATTCTTCTGTCAATGCGAACGGACTACCGTAATTAAATACTCAACAAGGAGCTTCCTGAAATACTGAATCTGCTAACACTGATACTGAATCTACAGTCCTGAACAAAAGGCTGGAATGAGCCAGTTCTTCTTAATAAATTATAAACACACAGGACAGCCAGTGCAGTCCATTTTCTGAATGAATGGCTCTTTTGAGCTGGTTCTAGTTTGTCAGTTTTTGATGAATTTAGTTACCACGTGTTTTTAGTATTATTTTTTAATAAATAGTACAGGTTAACTATTGAATGACGCAAAAGTTATTACAAACATTATGTTTGATCAATTGGCAATTTCAGTGCACTGTTTTGTATTTTTCCAAACATTAGTTTCTTGGACGTTTTAAAGCAAGTCATTCAGATGTTGTTTGGTGACTGTATCGATGCTGTTTATTCTAATGTCCCACTTATATGACATACTGCTTTTTGCATGTGTAGCAGGGATGTATGGTACTGTATATTTGGACACAGTGACTGTCTGTAGTTACAGGTTTTTAAAAAAATCCTTTATAAGGAATTGCATTAATGTGCAATGGAAAAAAAAAATAGGCTTGCAGATGTTTTGATAATGTATGAAGATGGGAAAATAGACATCCAGTCACACAAATGAATGGAAGTGTGCTCATTGTCCGTACAATTTCACACAATTACATGAGTGTTAAAGAGCGTTGCATTAGCATAAACTTCATCTGCTATCTTTCACACTGCAAGATCAATCCCCTTTAATTTGGCTGGCTGGCTGGGTTTCTGCTGAAGGCAGGTTCTAAACCATGCAAGCACTTGCTACAAGCAGTTTTATGGCTTCTAGTAAATACTGTGTAATTCAATAGCTTGAATAGCATAAATCCTGAACTCGCAGAAAATGATTCACTGAGAAGGACTGTGATCACAGACATGCTGTTGAGCTCCAGATGTGAAAAAAATAACATTCCCTATAATAGCAAACGCAGGATGTCTTCTTTTAGTCGGGGGTGTGTGTTCTTCTTCATTACATTTTACAATAACTTTTTAAGGTCTTTAAATAACCTCTGAGTGTATGCAAGCCTGTGTCTGCCTCAGAGTTCAAAAATAGATAAAATGAATAGTATATACTTAAAATATTTTAAAGTTTTTTTTTTTTTTTTTACTTTTCATTTTTTATAGATATGTCTATCTATCTATCTATCTATCTATCTATCTATCTATCTATCTATCTATCTATCTATCTATCTATCTATCTATCTATCTAGTGAGATATACAAAGTTGCGATTACCTTTGTTGAAAATGTATAAGGCTTTCAATATTTATATTGAATGAAACATTGTTCATGTCCTTTTTACAAAACTTCATTTAATTTTGTCCTTTTTACAAAACTACATTTAATTTTGTGTGACGGTATAAAATGGTTAAATTTGGCACACTTATATACTTAAAAATGAAATGATTCACAAAAATTAAATTATATGACCAAGGTGGAATATATACATATATGTTTCTAAAAATAAAGGACCATTGTGCTTAATTTCCTATATCTTCTAGTCTTAAAAACAAACTTGAAAAAATTCAAGATGACAATTTTGTACCTCTTTTATCAAATGAAAAAGACAGGATTATAGTGCATACATAGATAAATATACAATTTAGTACATTCATTAATAGATAGATTTCCATTCATTGTATGTACATTAATAAGATGTTCAAAATATTACAAAAGAAAAAATGATTTGGGGTCAGGGTTTACAATCTTGTCACTGACTGCTGCTAATCAAGTCAGTAAATGCACGACAAAAGACAGAAACAGGCAAAATCCAAGTGGCAGTAACCTTGTATACCTAGTGGATGTTGCAACAGAAATGGGCTGTGCTTCTCCGGTGTTCAGCTGCAGCAGTATTGAAGGCAGGATTTAAACGGTACTCTACTCTGCTGTTTGTAACATGAAGGCATATTCAAGCAGATCTCACCAAGGGAGGAGGGCATTTCACGTACTGTGTAAGACCGATAAATACTCAGGAGCATGTCTAGCTGTCAGGGCGAGGGACCGACAGATGCTTTGATGTGGTTTTAGAAGCGTGCACCGCTCAGTATTCACGGCAGTGTAAGTCGTGTGGTTTTCCCACCTGCGCGTGCAGACCTCAGCTATCTGTCGGTGGGAAAAAACGCTCCCTTTCCACGATTTTATTTACAATCACTGATTTCTCTACGCTAAGGCTCAGCTTGTTACCTACCTGCACACCTCGTTCAATACTGTTACTCATGTCCATTTTTTACCCTCAAAAAGGGAATTCAACATTTCAACCCCTCGCATCCCAGTTCGTCAGTATTCCGAGTTGTCCGGTCCGAGCAAGGCCACCTGTGCAGTACCGAGTTCACGTCCTCAGCACTGCTCTTCTCCCAGAGACTCTGTGTTGTCGCTCTGGTCCACCGGAGCTGGAGGGGAGCGCATTTTCCCGCGACTGCTCCCATGGCTGCTTCCGTGGCTTGGGTAAACATCTATAGAGCTGGAGATGGACTGGACAGACCTGTCACGGAAGTAATGGAAGGTCTCTGGATCCAGGAAGGTTTGCTCTTCACGCAGGCCTTGCTCAAAGAGCTTCCGTTTGTGCCGGAACTCAATCACCGTTTTTGTGTAGGAGTTGAGGGTGGTGACGGAGGCAGCCATGCAACAGGTAAATGAGCCCCATGCCATGCTGTAAAACACACACACATGAAAAAAATATGAGATTTTACATGCTATTGATTTGCATTTATTTTTACCATATGATAGCACATTGTGCAAATAGAACATTTTACTTAACTTTGTTACATAATTAAATAATATTACATTAGTTAAATTATTACACTTTTTGTGTTGATAGGCCTAATTGTAAATCTGTACAGTATATTCATTTGGTAGGTCCAACCAATGATGTCCAACCACAAGCCACACTCAAAAGCTTTGTTTAAAGCAGAAACCCAGTTACACACTTCAAAAAGAAAATGAAAAGTATTCATTCTCTTAGTAAAATTGTTAAAAAACATCATTTCACCACAGAAAGAGACACTACTAATAAGGACGATTAATGGGTTAGTTCACCCAAAAAGGAAAATTCTGTCATTAATTACTTACCCTCATGTCGTTCCAAAGCCGTAAGACCTTCGTTCATCTTCAGAAAACAAATTAAGATATTTTTGATGAAATCCAAGAGCTTTCTAATCCTCCATAGACAGCAACACAACTACCACATTCAAGATCCAGAAAGGTACATCATTAAAATAGTCCATGTGACATCAGTGGTGCAACCGTAATGTTATGAAGCTATAAGAATGTGCGCTATGAAAACAAAAATAATGACTTTATTCAACAATTTCTTCCAGGTCAGTCTTCGCCGCATGTTCAGGAGAGTACCACGACACAAGCGTGTGGTGCTGCTGATACAGAAGCTGCGCCTTGTTTGCAAGCAGAGGAAGATGCACGCTGCACATAAAACAGTCTTCGTAAAATGTCTGAAGATTTTGACAGAGATGACTTGCAATTTTGATAATGCTATTTTAATGATATCCTTACTACCTTTCTAGATCTTGAATGTGGTAGTTGTGTTGCTGTCTATGGAGGGTCAGAAAGCTCTCAGATTTAATTTAAAAATATCTTAATTTGTGTTCTGAAGATGAACAAAGTTCTTACAGGTTTTGAATGAAATGAGGGCGAGTAATTAATGACAGAATTTTCATCCCTTTAATACTTTATATGCATATATTAATGCTAGGAGTGGCACGGTTCATGTATTCATACCGAACCGTCACGGTATGTACATCTCGGTTCGGTGCATGAAGCCTTACGACGAATACAGGCAATTCAACGCAATGAAAACACAGCAATGCTACGCAAAGCTGTTTGATAACCTCCAGCGCCAGCAGAAGAACATCGAATGCCATGAGTTGCACGCTTGAAAACAAAGCCCCTTAGACAGTGACCATGTACTGATTCTGAACGCGTCTCTCACTGACAAGGGAGTATACTTTAAAGGCTTGCGCACTCAACTGTTTGCGAAACGGAGCTTTGTGCTCGTGTATCCTATCTCTCTCATTCGGCACCAGAGGTGTCATGCCCATTCAAAGTGAGGCGGCACGTGCCCCCTCAGATTTTTGAGCCAAGTGGATTTTGAATGCAGCTTCCAAAAGACAAAAAATAGCCGATTAATATTTTCTATATTTAATACAATCACACCGGCGTGATAAGAACGTGTCATATCATCAGCTGCTAAATTCAATTCCGAGTTCGCTGGCTGGCTATGAGCCAGATACAGATGCATTGTACAGCACTGCGCATTATAACCAATCACACACGATTCTGTTGAGCTTATGAATGCAAGGACCAATCAGAGGCGTTCAGATGAGTCATCGCTAAAATGCCAGTGTTTTCTTCACTCGCTCGCTGACTGAATACCTCTTTCTGGCGAATTCTCTCATCAGAAACGACAAAGTGCAAATGTGTGTACTAATCTGTAAGTAAGATATTAATTTCACAGTGTAAACAGCTTCAGTGGTTTTAATGGGAGTTTTTGAGAGTGCTTGAACTCTAGACTGTCAGTGAAAATGTTCTTTGATAATGTAAATGTTCTTTGCTCTCTTTCTGTACAATGAAAGTGTTATGATTAGTAGCCTAACTTACAATATTTTTATTCACATTAACTTTCAATGTTAAATTCACATTAAATATAATATAATAGTCGTATTAAAAATATGTAAGGGCATGACACCATATCTGTTAAAGTAAACAGACAGGTTTTTATGCATAGTTAATAGAGTAGGCTACATTATTACTTTTTGACCATCACTCACTATAGATCAACATAATCTATAAAGGTGATAATCAAGATATTTCATGATATAGTTAATGCGTTTGGTAATGTTTCAAATAAAAAGGAAAAAAAAAAAAAAATGAAACATAAGTGCTGCTGTGGCTGCTGTGTGTCACATGACGAGCACCCCCCCCCCCCCCAACTCGTGCCCCCTCAAAAATAATGAGTGCATGACGCCCCTGTTTGGCACAAATCCAAATATTCCGTAATATTTCCATATTTGCGATGTAACGTATCTGAATGCAAATTTATTATGTAAATTATAGGCTTTGTACTTCAGTCACATTCCAACGGTGATACAGAGGCAGACGCATTGATGTTTGGCTCACTGTATTTTATTTTGATAAAGTGCCAACTGCGCTGTCAAGTTAGCAATGCTGGAACTGATGTGTTTTGTGTGTGTGTGTGTGTGTGTGTGGCGTGATCACTTCAACTGTTTTCTTATACCAGCAGAATCAACTTTAAACACTTATTGTTGTATTAATAATGCATCACAAAGGTCTGTGTACACTCACAATGAAAACAAAAAAAGAAAGGAAATAGGATGTCGCTTTCTGCCATTTGCGTTTCCTTTCTGTGAACAAATTAAGCGTGTCACAAAAATGAACTGAAGCTATAGGCTGTTACGTGTCGGACTGTTTTTTTCCCCCTTGTTTATCTGTAAACTAAATCAAATATATTTCAAGAATTTATTCCTTGTTTGTATATATATGTACTGCAGATTTTATATATATAACATAATGTAATGATATTTAGTATTTTCACATCTAGGTGGAAAAAATATTAATTTGTACTACTGTCTATTCAAAATAAATGAAAAGAATCCAAGCATTGTTCCCCCCCCCCCACCAGTTGTACTGAAATCGTATCGAACCGTGACCCCTGAACCGAGGTAGGCCTACGTACCGAACCGAACCGAACCGAACCGTTTTTTTCTGAAATAACTGCTTTTTTGTTGTGAACTTTTTTGCCAGTTCAAATCTTTATTTATGTTCTGAAACAGTTTTTTTCCCCCTTTATTTTCATTTATAAGGAGTATTAAAGTTGCATTCCCCGAAAAGTGTCTATGATTTATAGACTGCAAATTACCTTCAGTTTCCAATCAAAAACCATGAGAGTTCAGTATTTGTACTTGTGTGCTGGGGAAATTAAACCTTGAAGCTAAAACTTCAATTACTCTTTCGTTTTCAGGTTCTAACCATTCAGTAAGGTAGTAAAGGGAAAAAAAAGAAGAAATAGTAGTACAGAAATAGAAGGGGGAAAAAAAAACAAGAAATTGCCCAGATGGCAGAGGACAAATGAAGCAATTTTAGCCTAGACTAATGGATGCCAGGCAAGCATCTGTGGTAATTCAGCCAATGTAAATACCACTTTCATGCCTGTCAGAACCCCAATGCATGTCTCTTATATCCAAGTGCCAAAATAACACAAATCATTTGCTGGGAGATCCAGTACAGCCATTCCCTCTCTGCTCTAACAGACAGGCATGGTCCCAAAAAATTAAATGACAGAGACTCACTCCAAAAATTCACTGTAGAGCTGACACACACCATAAAACACCAATGGAAAAGTTTCTATTTAAGACTTTTTACATTTTTATAAAGGCAGTAAAAGCACTTAAAACTTTATATTGATAGTAACTGGATTTTCACCAAAAAAGTGAAAGAAAGAGAAGTGACCCATACTCAGAATTAGTGCTCTGCATTTACCCATCCAAAGTGCACACACACAGCAGTGAACAGCCATTTATGCTGCAGCGCCCAGGGAGCAGTTGGGGGTTCAGTGCCTTGCTCAAGGACAGCTCAATCGTGGTATTGCGGGTGGAGAGAGCACTGTACATTCACTGCCCCCACCTACAATTCCTGCTGGACCTGAGACTCAAACTTGTAACCTTCAGGTTACGAGTCCAACTCGCTAACCATTAGGCCACAACTTCACCCTGCCCCCAAAAAGACACTCTAGGTCACTGTACTGATACTACTAAATGATTGGTATCCAATTTAGCAATCCAACTATTTGGAATCCAATCCAAGTATTTGACCTACAATATCTTTCTTCTCAATTCTATAAAAATGGCAGCATTTCAGAAAATATAAGCATTTCGGAAATCACAGATAAATTATTTTGATATCACATAGTAAAATTCAGCTTTGCCATCACAGGAATAAATTACATTTTAAAATATATTCAAATAGAAAACGTAATAATATATCACATTATTACTGTTTTTACTATATTTCGAACAAATAAATGCAGCCTTGGGGAGCAGAGACAAAAATGTTAAAAATCTTCTATCCAAAAACCTCAAATTCATAATATGCTATGATACAGTGTTTTATTTTTTTTTATTTTCACAGATACATGGGTCAACGTGGTGAGGAAAACGTTTTGAAGTTTAATTAGATTTTTTTTTTTCTCTAGGTTGTCAGTTCTGTTGGAAGAGAGCACTTATATTGGAGAAAGTGAACCTGAAATGAGAAGGGTCTGCAAGAGCCAGATTCAATTGTCGTAGAATGAGGACCAGACACCCGCACATCTGTGACTTCTGAGATCGCCTCGCTTTCTTTGCTTTGGTGAATTATATAACACAGGATGGATGTAAAAGCACCAAGTACTGGGAAGGGACTTGACGCTACTGCTCCAGAGAATTCCATTCAATTACTGATCAGGAACTACTGAGGGTGAAAATATTTCGAGTTTGAAAATATATAAAGTTTAGTCACAAATCAGATGTTGCTACTTCTCACTACCTGAGCAAGAGCTAATGTAAAGTGGATTTTCAACATCCAAACTGAAAGCTATCAAATGACTCGCAATACAGCAGTCATGGGTTACTTTTATAGTGCTCTTTTGTCTCAATTTAATGTCCTTCCTGAATATAAACATTATTTTTTTTCTGTCTTTCACTGCATATCCATCAAATTTAGGCTGATGATGCAAATGTGATTGGAAATATCAGAGAAAGCTTACCAGAAAGACCAGCCATAGTCCCATGTGTGAGGCCTCCAGTCCTCTGGCCCCAAACTGACTGTGATCTGGAAAACTTGTGTGTACATCATGTGAGCCACCATTCCCAGAAGACCTGTTGAGGAATCCACACATGCAATTGGTAATTTATCATACCGATAGAAATGGTTTTGTCATTATTTACTTCTGGGGAACACAGTACAGATGTTATCTTCTGAACTTCTGAGACAGAATGATTGAGTCATGAATCTCTTCCCATTCTTTGACTCAGTGATCCAGCATGGAAAAGAACTACGTGAACATTAAACAAAATCCCCTTTTGTGTTCCACAGAAAAACAGCACAGATTTGAGGGTGAGTAAATTAGGTCTGGTTTATGGATGTGTTTCTATATTTATGGAACTGTGTACACTATTTACATCATAGAGATGATATAAGCACACTTACAATACAGATTTACAGATTTTCTCTATGACAAACACTGTTATTAACCTTTGATCATTTGGATTACAAGACAAAATCCCTGCATTATGTGCAGGTTGAACCTGTTCACAATACAGTAGGATCAGTGTGTCCGGTGTATCTAGTGTCAAGGGCTCAAAAACACCACTGTTGAGGGATAAATAAGGTACAGTTGTTATGAAACATGAAACTGTAAATCCTCACTTGCATAACATTTGCTTTTTCACCCTATGTTACTTTAAATACAACTTGTTACTCTACTGACAAATATATCACTCTGTTATATAATTGTTATTTTTCTCTTTTAACACAATTTCCTCTATTATTTTTTGTTCCTGTTTTTTTGCCTGACAACCCAGATTTTACATCAGATTATTTGTTGACAGCATCAAAAATGCTTTTCAGATCAACTGAAATTATTTTATATAACTTCGTTTTTAGTTTTTATTGTAACATCAGCCATAATTTCTGGTAGCTTAAATAGTTTTGTTCGTGGTGTTTGAGGATTTAGGGTATGTCATGCCTAATCTGGCTAATTTTTACAAAGTGATGGATAAATTTGTGCAAGAATATCAAAATATAGTTTGATTAGACTGACAACCTGTGATGTCTACAACTAAATATATGGGAATAATTTTTCTTCCTTTGAAAAGTTTAAAGCCTATTTAGTTTATCCTAACTTGTGTTTAACCGCTGTCAGCTAACCACATGAAGGCTCATCTCTGGATGGGTGATTTCACTCTCTCTCTCCGCTGCACTTGGAATTAAAAAGCATTAGGGCCCCAAATGAACAAGACTATTGGGTATTCAGGAAATCAAATAATCAGAAATTCAAAAAGCAGCAGCTGTTCTGGCTTTCTAACTGCTGAGGTTTACCCACGATGCACTAGACTGTAGAGGGAGAGAGATTTAGTCCAGGGGGACCTCTGTTTTCTCCACATCATCTCATTCTGAAGTCAATGTGTCTCAAGTGTGAAATTACTAGTTAACAGATTTCACAGAATCTTTAAACATTAACAACAAAAATTAACATTTGTATATCAATAACTTGTTTTAGATTAATCTGGTCATAAAGTATTATTCTAGTAATAAAAATGAAGTGTCAAATATTCACACATACACACACACAAATAGATAGATAGATAGATAGATAGAGCCATTACTCCAGTCTTTAGTGTCACATAATCCTTTAGAAATCATTTTAGTATGGTGCCCTTGGTGCTATTTCTCATTATTATCATTGCTGAAAACAGTTGTGTGCTGCTAAATAGTAATATAAAGAATAGCATTTATTTGGGAAAAAAACTAACATTTTTTGTAACAATGAAAAGACTTTACTTTCACTTTTGATCAATTAAATGTATCCTTGCTGAATACAAGTATTTCTTTCTTTCTTTCAAAACCATTCCTACTGACCAAAACATTTTAACAGTACTGGATAACTGGAAATGTTGCAAACGACTCCGGTAAAATTGTAGGATATGTCTAAAGAAACAGTATTTTGTTTCTTTGGTATCATTTAAAAGATCTCTCAGCACTATTACCGAATCAATAACCAATTCTGAATGACTGTTGAGGTTCTGCAGAGATTACAAATAATACTTTATGAATTATACAAGCCCAAAACTTTTTGTCACCATCATCTGTGACTGTGGTGAGACCGAACAGGCTGTGTGTCTTTGTATGGGTGATAAATGTAATGAAGTAATGCACAATTAGTTTCTCTAAGTGTGAGGTGGGGACAAGGGTGGAGGCTTACCTGACAGCACAGTGAAGACTGCGGCGAAGGCATTCAGTTTGAGTCCATCGATCACGTTACTGGAGTGAAAAAGCTCCAGGCACATCAGACTGAAGCCAACGACCAGCAGCATGATGTATAGCACCTCAGACACAACTGACAGCCAAAGGACACCTGCAATACACACACACACACACTGATGAGGAATAGCGCTCTGCTGTTGCCCCATAATTCTCTCTGTCGCTTTTATTCACACGGTCAAATTCGAGCGGGAATTTAACAACTCGCCCCCTGCATATAAATGGACATGCATTGGACACATTTTTGTATAGTTCTTCTTTATGTTGAGTTCAGTTGGTAAAGAGCAGATAGGTGTTATGAGTTCATTAAGGTCACTAAGAGATATGAGCATCAATCTCTAATAACCCCTCCATGAAGGAGCACATTACAAATAATTAATTTAAACCTAAAAATAAACAAAGTTTAAGGATTTTGAAAAATATGACTCAAAATGAATAAATATTTCTAGGTAACTAATCAAACAAGCAAATCTGTAAAACTGATCATGCGACTCTTAATACAGATGGCCAGATGCTCTTTGGATCAGCTCAAATCACGCTGGTGATCATCAGGTTTTACACAAACCTGTGGAGTTCATGCAGCTTGAGTTCAATGCCGTTTAAACGTTTGAGGTTAGTAAGATTTTTAAACGTTTTTGAAAGAAGTCTCTTATACTCACCAAGACTGCATTTATTTGATCAAAAACACAGTAAAAAAAACAAAAAAAACCCAGTAATATTGTGAAATATTATTCCAATTTAAAATTGTTATTTCCTACTTTAGAATTTTTTAAAATGTATGTTAAAGCTGAATTTTCAGCAGTCAGTACTCCAGTCTTCAGTGACCTTTCGAAATCATTAATATGCTGATTTGATGCGCAATAAATATATATATATATATATATATATTTTTTTTTTTTTTATTACAAATGTTGAAAACAGTTGTGCTGCTTAATATTTCTGAGACTTTATTGATCAGGATTAAAAAACATTGTTAAATTCTTTTGTATTAATTTGTAACATGTAAAAGTTTTTACTGTAACTTTTGATAAATTAAAATCATCCTTGCTGAATATAAGTGTGAATTTCTTTAAACAAACAAACAAAACAAAAACATACTGACCCTAAATTTTTGAACTGTTGTGTATATTACAATAATAATAATAAAACGAAGAAAGAAAAATGCAAAATAGAACCATTTGGACTTTGTATGTTGAATACAATAAAAAGGAGAAAAGAACTGCATAAACATTCCTGAGTACTTATTAGAAGTCTACTTTCTCTTTAGCCGCAATTTGAAAACAATGCTACCCTTGTGTTTTAAAAGAATGTTTAATCTCTATTTTATTTTATTTATAAAGGTATTTTTGAGAGATTAGGGAAACATAACTGTATCCATCAGACTGACTCCAGGGTGTTTCCATAACAGCAATCAGCTCCTCCTAATTAGCAGAAATCCCAATCGCCTCAGAGCTTCCTCTGAGGAGAACTCTGCAGAGATAGCAGAGGTTGTTTTGGTCTGAGAATATAACGCTTTCTTACTTTCAACATTCAGAGTTCACCTTACAGTCTAGTCTGCTGCTACACCTGTGCTACCCATTATCCAATGTGAAATTTGCCTTCATTTGGGGCTTCTCAATGCATTCCCTCACACACGTTGAATAAAAGATGACAGACTTTGAAAAAAAACGCAGGTGGTGAGTGATTAAAGCATTTTAACCTGAAATATGAAGGCATTATGCAATATTAATGTCTGGAGTGTTTGTTTTTAAGAGTTCAAACACAACGGGGCACCTTTGAAAGTCCGCCCTACATTTTTCAGAGGCAACTATAAACAATGTGTCGATTTTCTCAGGGGCTCCTTGAGGCGGTCCCAGAGAAAAGCACTGTTTGAGGGCTTGATATTGTCTGAGCTATGGTGTCATTGAGAGAGGATAGAGATAGAAGCACTATATCTTCTTCCGGCCTGACCTGAGCATATTCGGTAGTCATAAATCAAATTTCTCACTCTAATTTTTGCACAAACAATTTTCGACAAGCTTTTGTACAAGGCAACACTTAGATAGAGGGGTGAATCTGAAAACACTTCAATCAAAATGCACTACCATCACTCTTCGGCTGATTCCACAAATATCAGCAGCTTTGTATCAAATGTGATTATCACTGGAGACCTTGAGAGTCAGTCATGACTTAAAAGATAAAACCGGGGTCTAAAGAGAACAGAGGATAGTGTAGTTTGCCTTGCAAATGTTCTCCCCTGAAACTGTGGCAGATGTAATTTGCAAGCAAAATTCATTTTCCTTTTTGATTGCGGAGTATTATCTCCAGATTTGTTCAAGGCGAGATGTATTATGCAGCAGTCCCCTGAACTGAAAAAAATCCATATTCAAAATTATATTTCCCCTGTGAAGGCTTTGCCACCGCGAAGAAAACATCAACAATAAAGCATGCCATTAAAATGATTTTTAGTAAAGGAACGCATTACGTTATCAAATGTAAGAAAAGTCAAATTTGCAGTCAATATTGGATCACACTTTTGTTTGTGGGTGTTCCTTCAACTACAGGTCCGGTGGACATTTAGAAAATAAACTCAATGCTCACACTTTTTTTTTGACATTTTTGGAAAAATAACCTTATGTAGCCTAAATATTTCCACACTTCTTTATTACTAGGCTGATTGGAAATTATGCACTGAAAATAATTGATTCACAAGTGATATTTCCTTTGACTTTTCTTTGTTTTAGATCAAGTTTAAACCTCATTTATAATGGATTTTCAGACTTTAAGATGAAAGGTCTTGGCCTGGGACAAGAATAATAGTATAAATTATACATAAAAGGTATTTGAAAAGCATGAAAAAAGTTTCCCCAGGTTAAATGTGACCTTCATAGAGAACGATGTTGAAATCTGTTAGATTATACAAATGAACCCCTGCCACATAAAAGTTTCTGCTAAAGAAACACCCTCAACCTCTACTAAAGAGTGATACTGCGGCAGAGTCTTATTATTATTATTACACACTTTTTATTCATAGAACAGTGGAAAGAAGAAAATAAATGATGGAGAAGGGGACAGTATAAGGAAATGTTCTAAGCAGGTTCATATGTCCTAAAACAGGCCACAACTCTAATACATTTTTTACATCATACAAAGCACATAACCCGTACTGGCCTGGAGAATGTGAACATTCACTCCAACATGCATACATCAGTTAACGTACCACATATGTAGCATGCATCAAATAATAAAGCAGGGATGCTCCAAGGCGGACATAAGAGATCCGTCATTTGTAAGTTTCGGTGTGTGCTGTCGGACAAGCCTGAACGGCACTCTAATGACAGCCATTACTCACCTCTTTCAGATGCCGGGGCCAGATCAATAAAACTCCTGCATTTCTCACCTGGAAAGACACAAGACAACCGAAGAGTTAACATCTGTGCTCTACAAGCTCTTTTTGTGTACTGAGAGTCAGAGGGCTCAGCTTCATCTTTACAGTGCTGTTTTCCAATGATAAGACAGCTTTAGCAGTCAGCTTCCCCTTGGATCAATCCATCACTTCAGTTTTTGTCTAAAGACATTGTGATAACCTCTGATAACCTCTATGGTTTTTTTTTGCACACTCGTTGCTTGATAAATTGATAGCATACAGCATGCTTTTCTTGAAACTTATCACTAGCAATCATAAAAATGTGTAGAGTCTGTACTTGCCTCGATAAAACAAGTAAACCAATTGTCTGTGGTCTAACCAAAATAACTTGTAATTAAGATCGTCCTATGTGTCTCTGGGCTAGAACATAAAGAGTTTTTGATGCCTTCTCTCAAATTGGACTTTTAATTAAACTGGTGAGGATAATTTGAGACTCTAGGCCATTTCTTCATAAAACTTTAGTCTGCAACTGCAAGTTTTAATAATAATCTTGCCAGTGGAGGGGTGAAAGAAGATGCTAAGCTTTGCTTAAAGGACAGAGTTCCGATAGAATTGAGAGATGATCCAAAGTTGCATGATAATGTGAAGACAGCAACATACTGTATGTGCAGAAAACATTTCAAACCATTTCCTTTGTGTCTATATGTGGCTCAAATTTCTCTTACAGAGTGGCCCAGTTCAAAGAATGTAATACATATATTAGCACACTGCGTAAGTCTGCAGACACAACTCATAATTCCAGGCGTGTCAGACTCAACAAAACTTTATGTACTGCATCGTCTACATTACAGATCCCACAAGCTTTTCAATGTTTTATTACCTTAGGAAATCAAGATTTAAAGTAGCATTTAAAAACTTGGCTAAAGTTCAAAAGCAGTTCAAATGAATACCGATAAATTGCACCGCCAAACAGCCGGGAAGCATGAGACTTTTGAAGGTTCAATCAGTGAAATCAAAACAAAGGATATAGCACTTGTGGTTCTTACAGAGACCTTCCCTGTAATGACAGCAGAAGTAAAGAAAGAATCAAACAGAAAGTAGTTTAGAGTGTGACTGATCACACATCAGGTTGCCATTGAACATGACAGGGAGTCATATTCTGGATTTCATATTCTGGACCTTCTAAGTGCACTTCTTTTCTCATTACATCTCCCTTGAGCTTTTTTTCTTCAGTAAATAAGGTCCCTGGAGGGAGTATAATCCTTCTGCCAGGCAGATAAGTGGCCCATGGTAACCTCTCCTCAATTTAAATAAGGAATCTCACTGCACCGGGAGAAATACATTAACCGATTCCAAAAACGACCGGTGATGCAAGAACATGAGTAATTGAATTTCTAGTGAACTTTATTTCACCAGTTAGGTGAGGAGGCACTTGTGGTAATCATTTCATTTATATCAATAACATGGAATGTCTACAATGATACATTTTAGTCCCTTTACAGACATATCTGTAAACTCACTCACTTATTTGAATAGAACTATTTGAAATCTTAAAAAGAAAAGCTATAATTTCAAAGTTTCCAGAGACGACTTACTCAAGAAATCTATGTGCAATTTACATGAATCTATATGCTTTTAGCGTTTAAATACTTAATCTTAGGCACAACGTGATGCAATTGTATCACATGCATATTGAGAAGAATTTGCAATTCATCTTCCAGTGCCTACCCTGTGGGAATCAGAATGGCATGGGCTGGCTCACTCATTATGGATCTAAAAGCTATAATCATCTTCATTCAATCCATTCCTGTTCTTCCAATATTCCATACGAATAAAGACCCCTGGTTTTGATCGACCTCGAATGTGTTTAATCTGCTATCTGAGGCTGGTGGAGGGTAATTGCATTGGTAATGAGAGTGGATGATTTGATGGCCATTAGCATTATTATGTGGTACTGTATGATCAGGCAATGGGCAAAGAGAAGAGATCTTTAAGTATGATTTATTAATTAGCACTCTACATTCTATGAATTTGGCTTTGCCACTCTACCATCGGAACTATCAGTCAAATTCTTGGACGTTTTAGTCACTTTATAAACCTTTTATTAATGGCTCTGCAGTTAAACTGCTTCTGTATTTACATGAAATGGATTCAAAACATCACCAAGATGTTAAGCAAATTGATAAAAACAACTGACAACCGACCAGTTCTCGACTTTTGTTTTACTTTTTATGCTTTCTTCTAAGGTGATACTGCAAGCACAAATGTTATAGGTTTGGAATATTATGTTAATGATGACGATAAATCATTAGGCATAGATTGAGCTGAGCTGAGCTACTTGTGTGGATGTCTGATGAATTTTCAGCACAAAGCTTGTCTGACACTGTTGTCAGATTAATCATAAATCCCATTGATCACTAGATAGAAGAGGGTGTCAACAGCAATGCTGACAAAAATAGAAGAAGAAAAAATCATCGAGCCACATAACTTAACCTTCTCTCGCTCCCTTGACAAAGTCTGTTGGATTAAGTTGAATACAATACTAAACTTTCTGTTTATGTCTGTGTATTAAAGACATTATGTCAGTATGTCTGTGAGACCAGTGATCTAATCACATACGAATCTGAACCTGGCAACCTCTGTTCCTGGATTTATCTGTTGACCTTGTAGTACACTGTCATAATGAAATGATCTACAGAATTGCCCTTTGACTTCTTTTTTCTTCATGTCAAGCTCTGCATTGACCGAAAACCCAAAGATTAAAATAGCATGTTTTTGTGAGCATTAAAATCATTTTAAAATAAACTACTTCTTCAGCATGTTCTTGAGACTGAATAAATACATTTTTTCTCTTGGAAAACAGACTTGTTGTTTTTTTTTTTCACATGATTGATGGTACCAATACATAATATGTTGTGTAAGTACTAGGTAAAGATTTCTTCACTTCTTTTTTCACTGTAGTTTATTTGGACATTAAAGTACTGGTTTTCTCTCTGGACATAAAATTCTGAAATCTGATTTAATTAAACATGTGAAGAAGCAAAAGTCGCATTTTCCTTTCATATTCTATTCCTTGTGCAGGATAATCGTGATGTACGTTTACTAACCAATAACTCCAGATGATCTAACGTAGAATTACTGAAAAATGAACCTGTCTGATTAAAAAAACATTTTAGAGAGGGCATCCTTTAAAAATTTGAGGCTATGCAAGAGCTGCTTATTTCTCTGTGTTCCATGGGGAACGTGGTTATCTAATGGTGCCTTTACCAGGTTCCTCAAAACTCATTGAGAGTACGTAAATCCTAACAGATGTTTCCAAAGCTGCTGGCACACAATCATTCCCCTCCAATCCATTGCGCAACACATTCACACTGTTTTACACACGACCTGTTGAAGTTTAATAACTTATAATTTCATTATATATAAATTGATTTGTGACGATATTAATGAATGCTAGTGGACGTTAATTGACAGATATCAGGTTCTTTTGTTTAACTTGTTTAATAAAGCACAAGCTTTGCACCTACATGTCTAAAACACTAGAAATTAACTGACGTTTTTACTATACTGTACATGTTATAAATTAAAACGTTTCGGTAACACTTTATTTCAGGGACCAATTCTACCAACTTGCTATTAGCATGCATATTACTAGCATATTGGCTGTTTATTAGTAGTTACAGGTATAAATCACATATGTGACCCTGGATGACAAAACCAGTCTTAAGTGTAAATTTTTCGAAATTGAGATTTATACATCATATGAAAGCTGAATAAATAAGCTTTCCATTGATGTATGATTTGTTAGGATCGGACAATATTTGGCTGAGATACAACTATTTGAAAATCTGGAATTTGAGGGTACAAAAAAATCTAAATATTGAGAAAATCGCCTTTAATATTGTCCAAATGAAGTTCTTACCAATGCATATTAGTAATCAAAAATTAAGTTTTGATACATTTACGGTAAGACATTTACAAAATATCTTCATGGAACATGATCTTTACTTAATATCCTAATGATTTTTGGCATAAAATAAATGGTGATGGTGATGCCTTATTCTGCATGAACTCTAGATCCACTATACCCAATACTTAACAACTACTTTACTAACTATTAATAATCAGCAAATTAGGAGTCTGAATTGTGAGAGCTGGTTCCCAAAACTAAAGTATGACCAACGTTTCACATGTTTTCCAAATGAACATTAAAGGAAAAAAAAAAAAAAAAAAAAGCCCCGGTGAGGTAGATAGCATGTAATAACAGCACTCTTTCACAATGATTTACACACACGATTAAAAATAAAGGTGCTTCACGACGCCTTAGAGGATCCTTTTTTGTCTAAATGATTCCATAAAGAACCGTTAACATCTGAAGAACGTTTCTGTTTCACAAAAGGTTCTTTGTGGCGAATAAAAGTTCTTCAGATTTTAAAAAGGTAAGAAAGAGATGGTTCTTTAAAGAACCTTTGACTGTATGGTTCTTTGTGGAACCAAAAATGGTTCTTTTATGGCACTGAACCTTTATTTTTAAGAGTGCAGTTTAGGGATACATTCAAAGTATTTAACGCCTAGAAGACAAATATGGGAATAATATTATATATTTGATCAAAGTTTGAGACATAAGCAGTTTCAGACATTTTGGGAAATCTGAAATGTAACGGACTTAACGAACTCTCACCTCCTCCATGGATATTCTCCTCACACGAGTACCAGATCCCCGTATGAAAATGCCTAAAGAGAAATCGGTCGTCACCCGTTTCCCAGCTATAGTGAACTTTACTCGGGTCTGTCTCGTTCACCCCATAGTCAATACAATTATGCCGTCTTTCCTTACTGCAGTTGGGTTTGGGGACCCTCTGAGTCCCTTCGCACCAGTAGGTCGTGATGAACGCCGTCGTCGAGAATAAGAGTGCCAGAAGATTTAACCCCACAGACAGCAGAGCACGGCATTTTCGAGTGGTCTTCATAGTCCTGTAAGAAGTGGCTCACACACTTGAACGAGTTCATTCAAACCCTGCTGAAAAATCTTGATTGGCGTGAGGAAAGCGCAGCGGTTGCGCTCACCTCACCTCTGCTCACCGGCCCGAAATGACAGCGACAGGTTCGATCCTCACACATATGAAATGAGCGTCACTCCTCTGTCGCTCGCAGGTGGATCCATTCGCGTGGAGACAGACGAGACTCAAGTAAGAAAGATCTCTGAGGCATCTTTGAGACTGGCACTCACGCTGCCAACTGTTGTGACTCTCTCTCTCTCTCTCTCTCTCTCTCTGCGCGCGCGTGTCTCCCTTCCTATTATTTATTTCATTCTTGCTCTGCTGTCTAGTAGGCTACAAATATCTTGATTTATGTGAAACTGTTTTTGGCACCTATTGGTATCATCAATCTGTTAAAGTAATTAAGGGTCAGCGTACGAATTATACAAAGACTTGCAGACTTGCAGTCGACTTTTTTATGGGACTTAGTTTAGTAATTTTTGGTGTACACATAAAGTTGTTCTTTTGCGGCTTAAGCACAGTTAGCCAACCCTTAAATGTCTTATAGACAGTGTTGGGGGTCAAGTAACGCGAGTTACGTAATCAGATTACTTTTTAAAGAAACTTGTTTTTTTTAAAACAAGTAACTCCAGAAAGTTACTTTGTTTCCCATGTCTTGACTGATGCTCTTGTGTTGCCATGTTGAGAGAAATCGGGAGTAAGTGCAGAGGCATTGTGTGTATGCATATATATATATTAAAAACAAACAAGCAAGCCCTGCCAAGATTTAAAAAGTAACTCAGAAGTAATGTAACGCATTACTTTCTATAAAAAATAACTAAGTAAAGCCGGGAACACACGGGAGCAATTTTTTAATAGTCCTTTACGATTGTTGCTTGTCAGACTGTACGAATATGATGATCATGTCACACTGTGGGATCTCACTTGTCATTAAAGGGGTCAACGGATGCCCATTTTCCACAAGTTGATATGATTCTTTAGGGTCTTAATGAAAAGTCTATAACATACTTTGGTTAAAATTTCTCAATGGTAGTGTAAAAAAACACCCTTTTTACCCTGTCAAAATCAGCTCTGTTTTCAGCATGCTGTTTTAGTCCATGTTGTTGCTTTAAATGCTAATGAGCTCCGCTCACCCCGCCCCTCTCTTCCGAGGGGTTGACGAGCAGACTGTAAACTTCAGCCGCGAAACTTGCTAACTAGCACATATTAGGAAAGGCGATTTGCAAAGATTCATAAAAACCCCTTATACTCACTCTTTCTGTAGATGAAGCTGGATCACAAATGATTTGCGCAAACATAAACGTATTTAGGAAGATTGGGGATCGGCGCATTCCCTTCAAAAATGAAAGTAACATTAATCCTCTGCGTCCTCAGCAGCTCTGATGTCGGGAGTAAATGACAACTGCTATGCTCATTATTACATCCAACAACAAAACACCTCAATTGCATAATTGGAGACATTCTTGTCTTTCCCTGCATCAGAGTCGACACAATGGCGGACAGCTCTCAACTCACTCAGGGCAGGCCTAAGGCCCCATTTACACTAGTGTGTTTTCGTTTTAAAATGGCGTTTTAGAATGAAAACTATCTTCGTTTACACTGGCGTTTCCGCTGCGTTTCAGAAACGATCTCCGTCTACACTACACAACCGAAAACGCATGCCATGTGACCATTCATGCATGTACAACCACAGATATTTATACGTAGATTCCCTATTATTTAGATGTCGGACGCATCTATCACAGGTTGCTGGAGCAGGGAGCTCAAAGGAGTACGAAGGAAGCAGATGATCAAATGAACAGAGTCTTTAATAAATCCATAAGGAAAAACAAGGAAAACACAACCACTTCAAATAACTTTCAGACAGGACAAAGAAACTGTGGAAAGGCAGGGCTATAAATATTCAACCAAACGAGGGACTAACGAGTAAATTAACAAGGAACAGGTGACTAACTGATAATGAGGACAGGAACAAAACCAAATAAGGGCAAACAGGAACTCAAACACGTGACAGATGCAGGACTGGAACAGGGTGAAGACAAGCAGAGCCTCCAGGGCGGATCAGGAAGCCATGGCGGAGCTGACCTTTCCGGAGGACATGGTGGATCAGGGGACTCGGGAGATACCATTCATGGGCATATGGCCTCCCCCCAAAAAAATTTTCTTGGGGATTTTTAGGTCCTTAAAAGCCTGGACAGAGTCTGGGGGAGCTTAGGAGGAGCGGGCTCAGGGGGGCACTCAGAAGGAGTGGGCACTGGAGGGCGTGCAGGAGAAGCAGGTGCTGGAGGGTGCTCTGGAGGAGCGGGCGCTGGAAAGGGCCCTGGAGGCGCGGGCTCTGGAAGAACGGACTATGGCGTGAGGATAGGCACTGAGAACTCCGGGCGTAGCACCGCATCCAGGAGCTCTGGGGCAGGAGCCAACACTAGAGCGAGCTCTGGGGCTGGAGCCGGCGGGCTTGACAGCGGAGAGGCTGACTGGCGGGCTTGACTTCGCTGCGAACAGTCTTTCTGTGCTGAAGTCGGGGAGCATGGGAGGAACGGAGTGAGCGGGCTAATTGAAACCAAATGTGGAGGGAACTGGCTTGTAGTGAGGTGGAGCGTCCATGTGTTTCTGGATGGAAGGAGGATGATCCTCCACATCGACAAGGAACTTGGAGCAATTTAAATCTAGAACATAATTAATAAAATCCGCTAGGGGTCTGCGGCAATCGTCAGGAGTCAGGAATCTAAACAAATTTATCATCTTTTAGTCCCATCCGGAAGCACGCATTAATCGCGGAATCGCTCCAACTCACCAGCTGTATCACGCTCAGAAATTCCTCCACATACTGCTCCAACGGCCATCCCTCCTGCTGAAAGTACAGGAGAAAATCCTCAGCCCAGTTCATATTTACAGGTCATGTCTTCTGTCACAGGTTGCTGGAGCAGGGAGCTCAAAGGAGTACGAAGGAAGCAGATGATCAAATGAACAGTCTTTAATAAATCCATAAGGGAAAACAGGGAAAACACAACCAATTCAAATAACGTTCAGACAGGACAAAGAAACTGTGGAAAGGCATGGCTATAAATATTCAACCAAACGAGGGACTAACGAGTAAATTAACAAGGAACTGGTGACTAACTGATAATGAGGACTGGAACAAAACCAAATAAGGGCAAACAGGAACTCAAACATGTGACAAAGTCTACGTGCTTGGAGTGGACGAATGGGGAATCTACCTATACATATCTATGGGTACAATAATACGCATGATGTTATTGTTGACACGGTCGTCAAGGATACTTAGAGAGAATGTGGGCAGCCACGCCATCGTTTTCAAAAGTCTCTGTTTTGGTCCATTTACACTGAAACGCAACCCCAGAGTTTTCAAACTAAAACAGGGTCTGCACCATTTTCAAAAGACTCGAGGGTGGAAAACGCAGGAGTAGTGTAATCGTAGCAAAGGTTATGCGATTTTAAATGAAAATGCACTAGTGTAAACGGGGCCTATGGCAAGACGGCCATGTCGATCATCTATCGTGTGAGCAGTCTGTGCAGTATACAATAATAACATAATTTATTCAGCAATTCTTCTCCCCGAGTTACCATCAAGACGAGTTAAAAACGGGTGCGCGCAAGAAAACTTGTCTGGAGTTTTACATTATCAACCCATACACGATCAGTGACTGCAAGCTGCATTAATTACAGGCAGGGCTGAAATGTTGGATATCATGAAAAGTATATGAATGGCAGCAATACCGGCCTATTTAAGAATACTGTAAGCAGCATTACACACCCAAATCAAAACAGTTTATCATAGTAAAGGCAACATATCAAATTAATTCCGTGAGTTTATGGCGGTTAGAAGAAATCTCTAGCATTAATTCTGATCATGACTTGTCTTGAAAAACGGAGACAGTTTGACGTTCATCATAGGAGAAGTCACACTGCAAGACTGTGCGCCAAATCTTCTGATACTGTCAGAATTTTGATTGCAATGGCCATTAGTCGGCTGTTGTTGAACATGTTAAAACAGAGATCAAAGACTACAGATTTTAGCCTAGGATTATAGGAATCTTTTAGGATTTTCCAAATTTGTCTCAAACGAACAAACTGTGGTCAAAATCGCACAGTGTGAGCTGGGCTTAATGTAAGTAGTTAATTTTTTAGGGAGTAATGCAATATTGTAATGCATTACTTTTAAAAGTAACTTTCCCCAACACTGCTTATAGACTTCATAAAGTCTGTATTTTGAGATTATATATATGATGTGAAAATCTACCTACTGTATGTTACCTACTGTTGCTATTCCTCCTCATGTGAACGCAACTTTATATGTATGTATGTCTGTATAGATATATATATATTTATACTGTATATATATACACAACTTTATTCACACTCACACACTTAAATTTATACAACTGCATACAGAGATTACATATTCAGATTATAGGCCTATATTTGTGGGAAAACCTCTTCTTTTTATAATCTTGGACATCTTTATCTATCATTGACCATTTTATAAAGATAGCCCTGTTAAGCGTTCATTATTTGTGGCTATTTGGCTCTTTTATACAAACTTAATTTTATGGGCATTTTATATGCCGTGTGTAAGAGTTTTGAATCTACAAACTCTTTACCAAATTAGTGTGTATAGAGCAAAATCAGCTTTTATTGATTTAAACACAGACCTCTGTCTCAGACAGACCACTCACAACGAGAATTCATCACATGTAATTTTATGGTTCCTCCTTAATCAATAAAATGGTGTATGAGCTGCACTCTGCTAAAGGGTGAAATATCTCACAGGGTTCAGGCTTGTCGTATATTGTGAGCATTATATCTCAACATAATTACAACATTATGTTGTAATTTATTCAACGGGAATCAAATTTCATATCTGCAACTAAACCTGTCATAACTGTAACTCTTTAAATACCAAGTATTTTGCACTTACAGTAAGACATTCCATGGCAGGAACATAGTTTGTAATTTAAAGCATATAAACTTATTTTATCATGTGAAGGGATTAGCTACCACAGCATGTTACATGTGTGAGAGAGATATGTGTTCAGTGATTACTAGGGTTAGAGCTTCTGGTGGTCATCTCAATTAGGATGGAGAGCATGGCCCTGCTGTCAGCTAATGTTTTCTTCGTGGCAGGAGGTTACAAAGCTTGACCCTGTTTTTCAGTCAACTTGACATTCATGAAAGAATTCTCATCATCATAAAATACAATTTCTACCCCACACACATTTAGCAGAAGCCTTGAAATCCATATTTCTGTCATCTTACACAAGCGTCCCTTCATCACTGGAATAAAACAATACACCGTGTGTCTGTCTTGTGATTTCTGAGCACCAAAAAACAAACTCTTGCAATTGTTTATTTTACCATATTTATCCCTATGCTGAGATGAGATGGGGAAAAAAACAAAGACACCCTTCTTGATAAGCCATAGCAAATTGAGCTTAACACGCTGACAAACAGGCAGGTGGTAGCGTCGCTTCTCCGGCTGTCAATTCGAATTAAATTTTGCTCAGTCATGCCTTCAGATCCCACTAAAACACACTCGACAAACAAGATCTGCAGTAGCAAGGGATGCTCTGCGTGCTCACTCAAACACTTGATACAATGTGACATTGACATCCACCATTCTGACCATGGATCTTGACAGACAGATTTGACCTCTCTTCTGAACCATTCTGATCAGATAACTCTTGTCGTTGGCTTAATAAAAACAGACCATGTCTTGTTCTTTGTCAGTGCATTCATTCAAACGCCTCCCTTTTGGTTCTGAGGTTTGCTGAGTTAATATTGCCACAAACCATACTGTCTGGACTGCAATATTATATAAAAGCAGTCACTTCAAACAAATCACGCCTCGAATTGTGCACAACGGCCAATGAAATGCTGCTTGCTGTGAAAGTAATCTAGGAATCCATTCCACAGTCAGGAGTCATTTTCAAAATACCATTTCCATCAAATTTGTATGGCATAAACTGGGGAAGTCCATTATTTTGAGAGGTTAATGATATTTATGCAAATTGAAATGTGATGGATTTGGACAAAAGGATGAAATCAGGGCTGTGTCTAGAGGCCTGGTCGCTCCCATTTCTGTAGAAACTAGTAGGCTACAATATTTGACAACACTGGGCTTACAAGGCAGCCTAAATTCTTGTTTTTACATTCATTTCTGATAATTGTCTCAATTGTTGATTTTCGCCAATATTATTATTAATATTTTTCTTTTCAGAAGTATAGCAAGCAGGAGCCGCCTGTTTAATGAAGTTTAAATCTTATTTGTGCTACATTAAGCATACTCTATGTGCTATGTATTCGGTTTATTAATAGGTGGGGAAGACTCATTCATATTCTGTTCATACAAATGCAGACTGTCTCCCCAGGTAGTTCCCAGAATTGCCGTGATTAACCTAACAGCATGATCAGACGACTCTTTTCCTCCTCTCATCTCCTCGTTCCTGACCATTAATGCATTAACGACTCTTGAACTCAGACACAAACTGTTAAGTTCACTCTGTGAGTCTCCTTCCAAGAGACCTTGGATCTGGATGTGTCACAAGGTTGCGATGAAATTAACAAAGGTCTGTGATGCGTGACACATTTTTTTTGATCATTTAAATTTTCGGTAACGCTTTAGATTACAACCTGCAACTTACTGCGTAAGTAAACAGAATTTACAGTGTAACTTTTTTGTAATTATAGTGTACCTATTCAGTATAGGTATAAGGGAATTATGTGTGAAGTTTGGGACATAATGGGGTAATAACCTGTAAAATTACAAATTAACTGTATGTATTTTGAAACGAAGGGGTAGCCTACCTATTCTAATATTACGTAGGCTATGTAGGCTATACAACAATCTTATATTTGCAAGCGATTTAGCAAAAACATACACTGTGTAGGCCTACTTTTAAACATGCTGGGTTATTGTTTCAATCCAAACGATTGGTTGAGACTGTTGGGTTAGGAAGCTGACTTGATTTGACCCAATTTGGTAACCCAACTGTCCTGGGTTAGGAAAAGTGTTGCCAAGTCTGTGGTTTTCCCGGGGAAAGGGAACCTCCCCTCGAAATGTGATTGTGCTAGTTTTGAGCATAGACTGTATAAAAATAGGTTTTGAGTAGCAATTGGGCGGGTTTTGTTTTGAAAACCTGGCAACCCTGATTAGGAATGTGGAGGTTCAAACGCAAACGGTTCTGTGTCCAACGAAATCTGTGTCTGCTGTGCTTAAGATGGAACTTTGAAACTGTCTGGAGTGTGTTCGTTTAAAGTCCCCCTGTAGTCAAATATTTTATCCCTTAAAACTTATCTTTGATCATCAAAATGACATATTTAAATGTTTTTTCATGTGAAAGTAACTTTCTCATGCCTTAAAATAGCTTGAATCTAACTCTACACCCTTGCCTCATTTACTATACGCTGATCTATGAATATACAAATTAGCCCCGCCTCCACTCAGTCCCACCAGCCAGCGCCTCCTGATCCACTGAACCGTAGTAAACGCAAAACAATGGCATACATTTTTGCATAAAATTTTTACTAGCGGACAACTACAGTGAATACTGTAACATTTATTAAAGTTACTTACTTGATGATGTTGTGTCCTAAAATGCCTCAAATGCAGCTGTTTGTGATTCTTAATTCGAGTCCGCGAGCAAATGCATGTGAAGTGACGCCGATGCGGGATAGGGCCACTTTTACACTGTTGCCGCGGGTTATAATGCAAGTTATGCAGTGTTTTCCTCTGATAGAAAACCTTTATAAAGAAAAAACAACAACGTGGCTTAATGGTTGAAGACGTACTGTATAAAAAGGCCAAATTTGGTAAATTTAATGGGTCTGGCTTCCAGTCTCATCCGCTTCCAGCAATTTTTAACTGTACAAAACAGCTCATTTTGCTGCTTGTTTGGTAGTGCAAACTGGTGTTTCTTACCATATTATTTTAATGAATTGTGTTAATTATAAACACACGGTGGATAGCACAAACAATTTTACCTTTTATTGCACTGTTATTTTTCTCATGATTTCCCTACCGTGCCTAATGAAGTGGAAGTCTCGCACATTCAGTCTATGAAAAAAGCTTACTTCCACATTGAAAAAGGTGAATAAGTTTGGTGCTGTTGCCACAGTAGCACATTTCTACCGTTCCATCTCTCGCTGTAGCCAATAATATCCACTTGGGCTTGGAGCCGCTGAGTCACGTAATGCCATAACAAAACACTAAAGCAGGGGAGGAGCAGTAATGTTTGCATACGAGATGTGAAAAGAGCGGTATATAAACACACAGATATGTCTATTCTTTGTTGAATGTATTAAGCAATATATTAAGTGTAGAGGAGAGAAAATTAACCTAAAATATCGATCTAATCAGGCTAGTGTCAATCCGATACCGATACAACTTTGGTATCGATATTATCGATATTAGGATCGATCTGCCCACCCCTAGGAAACAGCTGGAATGGCGCTTGAGACGACTCCGTGTTTGCGGCGCTCATTACTGAATATGTGTCGAATATACACGAAAACTAATCGAAGCGAAGAGGAGAGAGATTTTTGAAACTGACTGGAATGTGTTCTTTTAAAACTGGAGGGTTTTGTCCGAGTATGTTCTCACAACATTGAGCGGCGATTGAAACCGGGAACTGTGAACTAGTCAAAATGGTGCTTGAGGACGTGGATCAAAACGGAAAAATCAAAGATGGTAAAATCCTGTCAGTTCGCTAAAATACACAGTTTAATCTTGACTTTCAGTGTTTATTACTGTGTGGTTATTGATGTGATGGTTTGGCCATAGTAGTTTATCTTCGTCAATGGGTGAAAAACATGTACAAAAAAATCTTTAATTTACAGCCCGCAAATGTTGTATTTACCCTGTAACTACATGGAATAAGGGAGGAACAAGTTGGGCTTAAAAACAGAACAGGTGTATATTTGCACAGTAATTACAGAGAAAAATATTGCACTAGTTTTAATTTAATTGTGTGATGGCCAAATTAAACCCTCTCTCTTTTTCTTTTTTTTTTTTTTTTTTGCTATAAAAACATCACAGTATACATCCACTGAATTACAAATGGGTTACACTTTATTTTGATAGTCCACTTTAAACATTCTACTAACTATAAGTAACTTTGTAACTACATGTCAACTAATTCTCATTAATTTGCAACTACATGTCTACTAACCCTCAGAGTAGACTGTTAGGGTAGGTTTAAGGTAAGTAGAATAAGTTGACATATACTTGCAAAGTTTCTCATAGTCAGTATGTTGTATGTTGTGGACCCATCAAAATAAAGTGTTAGAAGATATTAAGCAGACAGTCTACTAATACTCTAATGACTGCTAGTTGACATGTAGTTGCAAAGTTACTTACTGTTAGTAGAATGTCTCATTAACTTATTTCATTAGATGTCCAGTTTTGTTGTTCAGTAATCCCCATCATGTTAATAGAATGGTTAAAAATACCTAAGCCTATAATAAAATACCAGTATAAAATTATAAAATATAATATCTGTAATATAATGTCTTTCTAAATCACTCCCAAACATAATATTATGGTTTAGGCCATACATACCACGTAATATTAGAATAGGTACCCCTTAGTTTCAAAATACTTACAGTATAAGTGATTTGTAATTTTACAGGTTGTTACCCCTTTATTCCCCAAACGTAACACATTGTTCCCTTATACCTACACGTACGTTCTTTATAGGTACACTATAATTACGGAAATGTACACTGTAAATTCAGTAGGCTATACTTATGCAGTTCTTTGCGGGTTGTAATCTAAAGCATTACCAAATTTTCCCCACTTTTATGCCAATAACAGTCATATTTTAGTTTTTCATGAACATTCTCCATACTCTCTCTGACCTTGATCATTTTTTTGCTATTGCACCTCTATGAAAAACACCCTCTTTGTTGTTCTAACATACTGGCTGTAGGTTTGCTGTCAATATGTATATATACCCTTTCTGGATGTTACCTCAGATGTCAGCAGGTGACTGTCTTTATGAGTGAGTCATTGTTTCATTCATTAAACCAATTTGTTCAAAACACTGATTCGAGACAAGTGACTGTCTTTATGAATAAGTCTTTGAATCATTCACTGACTCGCTCAAAACATTGATTCTTACAGGAACAACTCAGTTTGGAACTCTTTTGCCTGAGCAAAAATACACAGTAACTGACAATATTGTATATGTATGCAGGTTTATAATGTGCCATAATGTTGTTAAGATCAGACTAAGATGCACAACTCTTATTATTTATTCCTCTGGTGTTTAGGAGTAATATTTTCCTGCATTCTCTATATGAAGGCATGTATTGATGCAATCTGATGTAACAAAGTTGTCATTTTTGCAGCTACTTTCAATAATTTCTCTTTTTCAACTTGAGAGGAAGTTTTGAGTCCTGAAATTCACAGTATGCTCTCATACTATATCAAACTCATTACAAAAGATTAAGGAAATTTTCATATGACTTGGTTTTTTTTTTTTTTTGACCATGACTGGACTAAATAAGATTTGCTCTGATATGAGAGTTGGTTAGCACCTGAACGGTGGGTGTTTTTAATCTGCCGTGAGAACAGCTGTTGGCTTGTCTTATCCCATAACCTCTGAAGGGGCAGAGAAAAAGGTGTTGACAGATGTTTATGTGTCATCTTTACACCACTACAGATGCCCAAAGTCAACGGCTCAAATTCATGTCATCCCTGGTACTTGCTTCCTCCTGATTGTGCCTGGCGTTGATTTCATTTTTACATCCTGTTATTAAAACAGTTCATTCTGTCTTGAGTTTAAATAAACAATTGAATTTTTAAAAAAGAAAAGTAAATGTCTCGGTCTAAATAGCAGCCATATGGTGAGAAAGATCAGACTATAACATTATCTAAGAACCTACCGCCACAGATGGACCAGGAATCCATAGTCCTAGGGATGAAGACTGCAAACAAAGAATTATTTACCCCTCATATTTCTATTTTAAAGCATCTGTGAATGTCAACTGTTATGAGCATGATGACTCAGCTTCATAAACACTTCATATGGGAATCTTATTGGATTCGCAGATGAATGTGCATAAATCTCATCCGTTGTGATGTTTCAGGTGCACATGTTGTTCTTCATCCTCCTTTAATTAAAATCTTTTGAAGTGTCGCCATACAAAAGCTCCTCAGGAGGCTTTTGTGCTGTGTCATTCCACAGATCCTCCCTGACTCGTCAGATGCCCTTGCCCCGGCCATTCTCTGAACCTCTATTTCACAGATGGTACGGCACACAACAAGAATGATCTTCTGGTGGGCCGTGTTCATTTCTGATTTAGGAAGAGAGGGAGCAAAGCAAACAAGCTCGGTGGCATCCATCAGCGTGGTGGCCTGAGAGTGGAAAGGTGGCGTAAATCTGAAGCCTCTCTATGGCAAGCGAAACAAGGCTATCACAATATACCTCTCTGATGAATGCTCACACTTCACTTTGAAAATTATTTTGAAATCCAGGAACAGATGCTGTATAAGAAGACGCAAACACTGTGTTTTCTTCACTGGTGCCTATGCTGATTCATCTGGGGGATTTATATTATGTAACTCGTTCTGTTGATTTTCCAGTTGGAACATGTGGTTGCTTTCATTAATAAAACAAAAGCCACAATATTAAATATGTAATATTTTGGTACCCGAATCTTTTGAGAATTCAGGAAGCCCCTCTGTGCGCTTCATTGAATTAATTTATTTATTTACTAGAGTAACCTTACCAGAACTGTCTGATAAAATATACCTCTGTCGCCAATTACTCTAAAATTTTACTTTGTAATGAATGTGTCAGGGATATCAACCTAAATCCCAGCCTGGAATAATGTATTGGATATCTCACTCACTTTGAATCCCATATGCGCCGGCTTTACTTTGCCATATTTTATTCATTCTTTTGTCAGGTTGCGCCTGCTTTCTGCTCTCTTGTTTTTGTGAGTTTGGTTATGAAAGTTATAAACCCACATATGTATTGCGTTCCGTGGGTTATATCTGTGACATGGCTAACTTCAAAGTATATTCTCTTTTGGAAAGAACTTCTATTCTTCTATTCTCACAAAAAGTGCCTGTGATATCTTAACAGTTTGTCAATTCCAATTATAGTTTTCTCTCCCCAGCTGAGGCTTTGGACAGAAATCTTTACGAGTCATCAGATGCCTCTGCTGACTTTTTGAGCAGACCCTTTTGCCAGACCGGGGGAATGAGAAAGGGATTGTAAAAAGACTGATAGATGGCCATCGAGCCCCAGTACAGACGTGCGCCTCTGTCTTCTACACACCGCCTGCTGTCTTAAAGCGTTCCGACGGCGGCTGTGGGAAATATGACACACCAAAGGACTGTGAAGGATCAATATTTAATCTTTAATGTGCTTCTCCCAAAAACCTGCGACTGAAGATTTTGTTTACAATATATTATCCAACTTAAAGAGGCCTTGTTCCACCTGGGTATATTGACAACATCGGGTACACAAATCACGCTGAGTTTTTATAGCGGTTGGGAATAAGTGAGCTGAATGTAGAGAGGAGCAGATACAGAGTGCCAGAGAGAAACATATAGAGACAGTATACAAACAGGTTAAGAAGGCCATTGTTAATGACAAGAGAGTGATTAATAGCCAACGGAAAATGCATTAATGAGCTGCCACTTGAATCTTGTTATGCTTCCAAAAAGAGTGTGTTTTTGAAGGAAATCTGTGAACTTTCTATAGAGATTCTAACCAATAGTTGGAGATATATGAAAACATTTTTATGAAACATCAAATACTGGCACACCTGTGTTGTTTTCAATTCAAGTAGCCTACACACAATCATGCACAGCTCTTTCCTCAACACATTGACATGACTTACGAACTACAACTGCTTGCTCTTGAATTGATAACATGATGCTTTTTTGAGAAATGAGACAATGAATGTTTCTGAGATGTCTCGTTAGATAAGGTTTATTTGAGTAAAAACTATAAGAATTGTGAGGCTGTACAAAAGATGGATTTATGAAGATTATCCCCTGCATATTTCCAAATTTGATCATATCTCATGTTTCACAATGTTCCCTTCAAGTAAGCAAGGGAGCTGGTGATTAGAAAACAGTCCATGAAAACAAAGCAAATACTAACCTCTTAAAATCACCAAGTTTTCTAAAGTGACACTGTTTAGCAGTCACGCCAGTGGTTAAAGTTTTAGACTAAAGTGAGGTAGCAGTTCTCTTGCCTATAACGCAAATGTGGAGAAGTCGCATAAGAGGAAGTAATGCCTCTATTGGCCTACTCTATGATTGGCCTATTAACCTGTTGGCATCCTGGTCCCACTTTATATTAAGTGGCCTTAACTACTGTACTTACATCAAAAAATAAGTATAATGTACTTATTGTGTTCATATTGCACTTATGCTGCTATTGAGGTGAGATATGAGTAAGGTTAGGGACAGGTTTGGTGGTATGGGCAGGTTTAAGGGGGTTGAGGTATAATGGATAGGTCAACAGTGTAATTATGTATGTAATTACAGAAATTAATTACAGATGTAATTACATGAAGGTATTTTTAAAAATATAAGAACAATGTAAAAACATGTATGTACACAATAAGTGCATTGTCTCAAATGATTTATTTATATGTAAGTACATAGTAGTTAAGGCCATCTGATATAAAGTGGGACCCAACATTTTAATTAGAAACCAAAGGGATATTACAGCCTGATGCCATAGAACAACAATTTTAGATTTTACAAATAACTTTTTATTCTCTAGTAAGGCAAAAAACCTTCTTAATCTCTGAAGAAGCATATATCAGCTAAAGAACCCTATATAGCCAAAATATGACTGAAGAACAGAATTGTTTGATTTCTTTATTTTCACCACAAGCGAGTAAACTGAATCCTGGCTCATGCTGCTCCAATTGGAAGAGCATAATGGTGATTCATTGTAATGGGTCTCACTTGTATTCAGGGCTCCATAAGAGTTTGACTCGGCCAATGCTTTAATCTCTAGGCAGCAATTAGACGATTTAGCTCTGGAAAGAGCGTAGTGTGACCTCTTCTCTTGTTTAGATTTACTTGGTGGGCCACTGAGACAAATTAATCAAATTACGATTTGACTAAATGCCTCAGAGTTGGGCCCAGCTTTGCTTGCAACAAAATGACACAAAATAATCCAAAACACTTATTTTATTGCGACAATGAAAATATTGCATTATTCAGTGGGATTATTTTACTGGGATTATATGAAATGTGTATACACTGATTCAACCTGGTTTAACCTCTGTGTCTTTTAAGGCAAAAAAATATTCATTAATTATTTCTTTGCTCTTTTCCCGTATGTATTAGCGTTCGGAATATTCCTCCAGTATTTAATGAAAAACTTCTTGTCTGCCATCATATCACATTCTGCATTAATGATCTCTTTACGCTTTCTGTGCAATAAACTCATCTGGGACCCCAGCATATGCTCCCACAGAGCCTCAAACTGACTTTTATGTTGTGAATATTGTTGTGCTATGTAATATATATTGTGATCTGTGGATTGTGCTTTTTGATTGTGCTTGTTTCTTTCCGTGTATCACATGTTATTTCCGTTTAATGTGCATGTGAGCCCTAATCCTTTGGTTCAATAAAGTGACTGTTTCAAGCAACATGCTCTGCACTGGTCAAACACTTATGAGATTTGATTCCCATGGGTTTACCACAGACTTAGTGTGCTGCCGTCCTCTGTAATCTTCAGCTCAACAGCAAGGCTTGTGCCCATTAAACACTGTGTTTTAGATGTGTTTTTGCTTTACTTTAATAAATATAAACTGTAATGCCCTGTAATTTCCTTAAACAAAGGTTGCCTAGTGATGAGGTCTATAAACTGTAAACCACAGAATTTAATTATATTGTGTGCAAATTAAAATTAATAATAATAATTACAAAAAAAAAAAAAAACACACATGAAAGGAAACCTCACAAAAAAAAAAAAAAAAAAACCTAACCATTTTTTGTTGGGTGTCTGCTTTATATGCAAAGTATTTAACTTGACTTTTGTCCTAGTTGTGTCTCTTGAAACTGTGATGTGGAACTAAGCTCTCTCTCTCTTTTTTTAGTCTTTAGTGAAAAGATTTGTGCATGTTTAATACAAAGACAAGGCCAGCATCTTATCAAGAGTCAAGCACATTGCTTCTTGGCTTAGAACTGATCTGCATGAGGAACAGATGTTAATGTGTGTAAGAGCTGTCAACATGATGAGCCAGTTCAAAGAACAGCATTTACCCTCTAAAGCTTGGGTCCCCTCCCTAGAGGGAGTATGTACAGATCACGTCAACAGCATGGTTCATGATTCTGGACTCTGGGCAGGAAACACAAAGTGAGTGTTTGGGCTCTGAAGTAGATGTAGGCCAGATGAGGCCAACTTTGGATCAACATACAAAACTGTCCAATAATATCCTGATATTGTAAAATTATCCTTATCTATTGTACAAACACAAGTGTCTAACACATTTGTTGTGTCTGCTTAACTGAATACATGATGTTAACTAACCACGTAACATATATTATATTATAGATGTATATTACTGCCATATGGACATATTTATGGACACATTTACACACTTCTCTGGCTGATAATGACATATTGCAACACTGACACAAGCATTTTCTTTAAAGCTGCTTTGAAACAATATGTATTGTGAAAAGTGTAATACACAATAATAAAATAATCTGATTTGGATTTAATTGTTTGTCTTTTACTCCAAATACTAAAGCAAATTATTTATAGCAGGATCTAAGCTCCTTTTGTGCTCCATGGAAGAAAGAAATTCATACGGGTTGTGAGTAAATGACGATTGAATTTTCATTTTGTGGTAAAATAAACCTTGAACTAATTTGCATTTTACATTAGCCTACCAAACTCATTTTCTCGACTACTTTTCTTGCAAAAACATGAGGAACTTCATCTCTGTCTTCAGTTCAGTGTAAGCTAGAAGACTGCACGACTTAAAACAGTTAAAAGTAGGTTACTGAAAAAAAAAAAATAATAATAAAATCAATAAAAATGAAAATAGGGCTATACGTTCCCTTCTTTAAAGGCACCATAAAATCTTTCCTAAAATCTGTTTACGGAATATTGGAGTGTTTATTATGAATGATTTATCCATAAACATTTTCTTTTTTTTTTTTTATTCATGCGCTCTCATAATCTTTAATCAAAAACATTAACTTCCACTCCTCCTCTCTAAGACTTCTCTTCTCTGATGATATGTGTATCAGCACTAGGGCAGGCAATAACAAGCAACGATGACAGAAATATCCAATCAAATCTTGAACTGACTCCTGATCTACATTTTTTTCACTTTTGAGAATCCAGTTCATTCAGATTTATGACACAGGTAAGAAAAGATGATGACAACTTACATTTCATGCCAACTTTAAGGCATGAAATAGTCCTTTTATCTACAGTTTCCCACAGAATGCATTTTTGCATTTAAAAATGCAAGCAGCAAGGCAGTGATGCAAAAGGCCTACACTCTGGACACGTGTATTTTAAAAGCAGTGTGTTTTTAGAATGGCAAGTAATGCGTGAGAAAACAGCCAAACACGTCTGTGGTCTGTCTAGTGAATTTTTACAAGCAATGTAAAAGCTGTCCAGCAAAAGTTGTTTAGGATAAATCTAAAGTTGCCGGTTTCTCCTTGGCTGTTAAGTATGTAAGACCAGACAGGACACATTCTGTGCGACTGAGAGAGTGAGGAGGGCATGATTGCAGCTGGCTGTGAAACTGAATGCAGGAAGTTGCAGACACCGGACACACACTGTGCAGTGTTGCTCGCCTCAAGCCGTTTTCCGAAGTTTAACAGTGTGCATTTCTACCAGATCATCATTTGCAATTCCGATTGAATAAGCAGTTAGGGGACATTGGCAGAGACACCTCAGGTTCCCTCTCCCTGGCCCAGAATGACGTAGGTTGGGCCCCGTGTGACGGCATCTGCTGCTCTCCATATGCAAAAGGATATTGCTGTAAGCAATCTATCTAGAAGGGATGGCTGTCCCTGGTATGGGACGGACCACCTCCAGCTAACCTCAATAGAACGAAAAGGAGACTGTCATTCAACACCTTCTACTGACACTGAGATTTAATGAGACACTTACCTTGGTGCTGGCAAGGCCAATATTAACACCAGTGAGTCATTCAAGGAGATCATTTCACACACAATGTAGTTCAGTGCACACACACACACACATAAATGAATACACACTGCATCGTAAAGTCATCCTGAGCCCCCCTTGGCAGGAAGCATCTGGCTGGCATAGTGTTGCAGGTGGTGGAGTGTGACACTTGCCACCTGGCACTCCTCTGAAGTGGTCCACACATACCGGCCACCATGCTGCCTCTCAGTATTGACCACCTGCTAGATTGGCTCGATCATGGGACGGTCTCCATCACTATTATTACCATGGCAGCTTTTGTATTGTCATTGGCATTCTGATGTCTTGAGAGCACTTGTCTGTGCTGAAGTGCTTTGAAGTAGTGGAAGTGCATTTTAAATCATGGGCAATGTGTCAGTTTCGGCAAAATTACTGAGGAAATTGTTCGTAAACAATTTTGTCAATGAGACGAGACAGTAAAAAAAAAGCAGGCTAGATATTAACAATATTTTTGTAGAAGAAAAATCAAGGAATTAAGTGCAACAGTCGGGTTTCGGAAGTAAAAGCTTCATTCATTTTTGCCATAGAATAATTGATTTTTAATTATAACTTATGAGCCATTAAAAACAGACCTATTGAGAGCCACAAGATTGTTAATCAATGATATATGCTTTTGTTGAAGCTAACATCCTGTATTATTTCATCTTATTTTTTAATAATGAACCACTGCAAATTATGTACTCAGTTTCCCTACACTCTGAAATATTTGTATGTATGTCAGTAAAAGTAAAATATATTGTTTCTGTATATAATCAACATCTTGAAATATTTAAAAAGTTTTATATTTTTCCATTGAATTTAAATTATATAATTAATTATTTTAAATAAATGCAATCAGAATTAATGTGAAGGATTATTTTGCACTTTCATACCAGATTAAAATGTTATTTTGATGACTGAAATAGATGTCGCTTTAGTAAAATTGACTAAAACGAACCTGATGAAATAAGCCTATTGACTAAAATTTAAATAAAAAGACAAAGACTATTACTAAAACAAAAACTAAAACTGTAAAAATGAACACTGATCATGACTCATGCATCCCAAACATGTAGTTTTTCTGTCCGACATCAGATCATCAACTTGTGATAAGTTCACTAAAATAAGATGGAAAGGGAACACCTCCCATGGGTCCTACAAATGATCTCACAGTTCCCAAACATCAAGTGTTGTGCCGTGCTGTGAGATCAGATTTTTTTGCCCACTGACCACGGGGGGTGGATGAGGGGAATCGTGCCTGTATCCGGTGTGAGTGGCTGTGAGACCCCACCACCTGTGTGCCACAAACCTCTCTGCCAAACCTTTGCATGCAAATCCACAATATGAACATAAACTGGAAGGAAGAAGATGTGAGAGCATGGGGAATTCTACTGTGTTTGGGCTGACAGAGGGTTATTTATATATAGTATCACATGCAGTCACAACAGGGACAGGATTCAAGATGATGTCAGCTCTCAGTGGGTTCGTCCAAGAAGAGCAAGTTTACATCACTATTTAACAATTAATCAAAAATAACAATATAAAAGAAGATAGTTCAACCAGAAATGAAAAGGGTGTCATTATTTATTAACTTTCACATGAAAGCCTGTTTCTGCCATGGAATAAAAAAAATTATAATAATAAAGTAAGGTATAAGGCTTTTATCTCACAATTCAGACCCTTTTTTTTAGATTTTAGCTCACAATTCAGACTTTATTTCCCACAACTGCAATAATCAGAAAAAGTCTTAATTGTAAAATATAAAGTCACCATCAATTTCTCTCTTTTTTTTTTTTTTGATCCCGTGGAGGAAACAAGCTTCCATAGAACACAAAAGGAGAATCTGACAAATATTCACACATCTCTTTTTCAGAAAGACATTTCAAAGTTTATGTCAAGCTCAATAAAAGGTACAAAGCAATGTCAAAAAACACCATAAAAGCGTTATATTAGTCTTTTGAAGCCAGAACTCTAAGAGAAATTTTACGTTTCATTTTTAAGTTTTTTGTTTCAATCATACTTTCCGTCTTTTCACAAACAAATCCTTTAAATTTAGTCAATGTTCTGTATGGTAATTAAACTATACAGTTGTACTAATGGGAAAGTGCATAATTAGACCAAATACTCAAGCATTTAAAATATGAAACATGATCATTTTATCATTTTCTATGTTTTAGTGACTGTTATATGTGAGTTACACATTCTGACTAGCACATAACTTAAAGTTCACTTCACGTTGTCTTGTGCAAAAGCACAAGTTGTATTACTACGTGCATGTTGTGTATTCATTTGTCATTTATTTTCTAAATGGATATTAAAAAATTTAATACATTAAAGAGACCTCCAGAACATACAGTGATTTTAAATTTGTAAAGGTGCCAGAAACTTACAATTCACCAAATTACACTCAGTGCTTTGGACATGTGCCTGTGTATTTAACAATCACTAGACTGACAAAACAAGCACTTCGCCAACTATTGAAATGCCAGCGAAGCTCCCAGGAAAAGCTCTCTTTTCTTTGTTGTTTTGTCTTCACTTAAGTTCTGCTTGCAGAAAAGGCATGTTTTTCCAATTAATTCCTTTTGTCATCTCCAGTGGACGTGAAACGATGAAAACATGCATATAACACGCACTTTCTGCCATATCCTCCTCACCTCACCGGCCCATTAGTAGCAAGTGTCTAATCTCAGCCTGAGCCGTAATTAAAGAGGCCATACAGTACACAAGCATGAGGGAGTGCTTCTCTTGAGCGGTCACAGCTCCTCCTGTGCTGCATTCTGGCCAAACGCTTGGATGAAAAGCCTGCATGCTAATGACCAAGGTGTGAAAATGTCCCTGGGGTCTGAGACGCATCACGTTCTCCGGCCCACTCGCTGCTAAAGGCGAGGCGCCACCCCGGTTCCGTGAGCAGGTTATGAATACGGTACTGGTCCCGCAGTGTCGGGCGTCTGCTTGACTGTGAGTGTTGACAGAGCAGGCAGGTGCTTTGATGGATCTGTGTCCTTCATTTGGGTCAGAGAGGAAGTCCTTCGGCATGTCAGGTGCTATTTTCAGCAGGCCTTGTCCTCGTCCCGATGGGAATTTCTTCAGACTTGGTAATACAGGTCTACTGTAAAAAAAAAATAATTAAATGATAATAAATACCAATAACTTTATATTCTACTTCTAATATTTATTTATCTTTACTTATTTTGCTCTGAGAATCAATAAAGGTTGCATTGGGTGCACATAGTCTGCGTCACTGGATTCTGCTTGATGATGAACAATCAACGTCAGTCATAGCTGGATGTTCCAAAAATAGTCTGGTTTGGCATAATTTATTGTGCATGAATCGCTAAACCTGTCATATCTTGCGTCAGAGGTCAGCTGCAATCTCACAGCTTTATGTAGCCCTGGTTTAGGCATGATGATTAAGGAGGATGACAACAGTTGTAGACTTCTGTTTGCTCTGGATTTCAACAAGGCCCTTTTGACATAATTAGCTCCAATAAAAATAACAGATAAACCTCCTGTCGTTTCATGACATCATTGGACATTTCTTCCGAGGTGGGCTGTTCCCAGAGATGAGGGGTTTAACAGCAAAAAAAAAAAAGCTTCCCTGATCCCTGGTCCGGAAGGAGTCCAGGACTTTGCGTCTGCTTGTGCCATTCAGCTGTGTCAAGCTTAGTGATTCAACAAGTAAAATACGGTCCTGGCACAAACAAGCTTGAATATGGCAACTGCCATGATGTAACTGAAAAGGAGAGACAACACATACTCGCACGAATAGGGAACAAAACAAGGTCTGGAACTGGACAAATGTTTGTGCATATGATTACTTGAAGTTTTCAGTTTTAAACCTTGATTTGTGTGATTTTATTATTGTCTAGCAAGAAACAAAAACTAAATGAAATACATTTGTCATAAGTATAGTATAGTACCTTTTATTACGTCTCTGCAAGTAATGAAACCTTGCACTTTAGCAAGTGAGTCAGAAATTAATTCAGCAACCGATCCGACTGATTCGAGAAGGATAAGTCACCAGACTGATTCAGCATGTGGTTTGTGTCTTTATGAAAGATTAAATAAAAGAGCCAGCTCATACGAGTCATTTCTTCATGAATGCGTCATGCACGTACAGTAGTTGCGCTGTATTTGTGGATTCAAAATGAGGCTCATTTGAATCATTTTGTTAATGAAATTCAAGTTTTTGTGTGCTGCCCACAAGGATAAGAAATTCAAATGCAAAAATACAATGTCATTATTTCATGGTACACAGTCTTTTTATCTCATCACATGTAAGATTGAAATCATTCAAAATTCAATAAAAATACATTTCCATGGCGTGAGATTGAGCTCCTCTGTTGTTGACTTTAGATCCAATTAAATTTTTTGGTTCAAAAAAACTGATTTGTCGGTTCTTTTAGGCCTACTTTATCGCATAATCATGTTATAATGTAATTCGTTTCTAACAAACAATTTCACGGGGTTGTAGGCCTACCTTTATTTTTAGCTCAACTTTTTCATGCTAGGTTAACTAGAAAATGGTTTATCTGATGGTTCTCGCAACAAAAATAAGATTTGTGCATATAAGCCTAATGATCTTTGAAAGACGATGTTGCACTAAATTCTGCCATGTTCTTGGACACAGTAGGCTATCACAGAACCAAAATGAACAGCTATTCCTTCCCGAAACTGTTCTAAACCTTTTGCATAGTCCCTTTGAGAGGGGAACAAGATATGGGAGCTTCTCTAAAATTGAAAACGGCTCAAGCAGAGACTTGCTGCTGTCCCTGTGAGCCCCAACCCTCTGAATCTATTACCGGCGTCTCAGATGTGTCTGGGAGTGTGGCTGCTCTCATTGGATCAGCGGATGCTTCTGAGGGCAAGTGGCATTTTAATGAAATACCTGAAAAGTCAATTTGCACATCTCTTCTCTGTCCTTTCTAAGTCATTAATTACAGCACCACAGGCAGCGGGGATTTAAAGCACTGCTTTAAAATGGAAATCTTTAAACAAATGGGTTGACAGAAAATTTGGTTGAACTGAAAAATAGGGACTTCTCATGCATTATTGAATATGCCAGATTGTTCCTAATTTGCTGTTACATTTGGAGAGGTTAATAAAAGTTGCTTGGCTATGTGTCTCAGCTTCACCTTACTGAAATTCAGATTGCAAATTTCTGATTGCATAATTGTGTACCAAGTATTTTTTTTTTATTTTGTCAGAACTTAATGGATTTTAAAGGACTTGTAACCTTGGATACAGAAAGTTCATCTTCAGGATAATTAGTCTATAATTAGCTTTAATGGAAAATAACATCGACATTTAAGAACATGCTTACCTGTTTAGCACACTGTTGCAGGGTCATAAGTAGTTTTATTCTCATTATTATTTCAGCAATATAGTCTTACAGAGTGCATGAAAATGCAAAGTGTCATTTGAGCTCTAATTTAATGTTCCAAACAAATTGATAAAGTAAAGTAATTTGTTCTTTAGCTCTCAGTCAGCAGGAGTGACTTGGCTGCCGTTTGTAATCCAATCCTCAGCCTCCCTAAATCTTCTTATGAGAAGAGAGCATGGCGGAGCATCTTGCTCGGGAAGGGACTGTTTCCTCAAAACTCATTTCACGTGTGGCTAAAACAGCAAATGGAATTTGTCCACCCTATAAAATGTGCCACCTCATTTAATTTAATAGTGCCATTCAGTAACCTGATGCTATTTTAGCCTCCCAATCAACCCGTCACATTGGCCTTGTACCCTTGTCAATCAAGGCCTGAAATTTTCCCTCAGTCCTCTTTTTTCCCCCAATAAATACATTCAGCACACCACAAAAGGATTTTTCTTGAATCATCATACCTGGAAAATAAATAAATAAAATTCCAGGGAAAAATGCAATCTTGGAAGGCATTTCTCATGGCAGATCTGTTTGCATCAGTGATCGGGAGGTGAGCAATATGACATCCTGAGTTGCATTCCTCAGCCCAAAGCAGGCCAGAATCCTAAACAGGGAATAGACAGCCTGAAGGAAGCCGCAGGGACCAGCAAAGTATGAAGGGTAGCACAGGGCACCTATAGAAAAAATTTCAACCAATCTAATTAAAAAAAAAAAAAACCTTGTGGTCTTATGCCCTTGTAAATGAACAGACTTTATATTACAATTCTGTTTTGATGCTGCAAAAAATCTACCAATCTGTAAATAAGATGTATAATATATTTGTATATGCTTGTATCACTTTATTTTAGAGTGACTGTTTCTGCAGGTTACATTGTTATATCATAGGCAAAACAGTGCCCCTTTTCAATCGAAATATCATTTACGGTATTCATGTATGTGTGCATATTTTAAAATGTTATTTGTAAATAGTTCAGAATGATTATTTCTAAATTAGACCTATAATTTCCCTCATAATTCTATTTCTTTATATTTTATTTAAAAAAAAAAAAAAAAGGTCAAGACAGGGTTGCAGCAATTGTGTCTAAAAGGTATTTTGCTCAGTATTACCTTATCTTTTATTATGTTCTTGTAAATAATATTGCTGAACACTCTAAACACATTAAAACTTTGCTAGCAACACAATTTTTGACAGCTATAAAAAAAAGGTCTTTATAAATCATAGGCAATAATTTTAATGATCTGCACTGTCATATGATAATCAAATACTATAAAGTTCTACATTTCTTTTAATTGATGCAGTTTGCAGAGTGAATCCTCCAGTTTCTTGACCTCGCTGGCAGGTCGCTTCTCTTATTTAATTATCACGTCATCCATAAATGTCTGAGGCCTTCAGATCCATAGTGCGCTAACAGGAATCATGCCTTGATGGAGACAGTTTAACAGCACAGAGTTGCCTCTCGGCATTTCTTTGTCACCTGGCATTTCTCCAAGATGTTTTCCAAAGGTGTATGTCACTTTTGTGGAAATGCAAAGTCAAAACCTCCAAAAGAAGCAAAACTTGCCTAGAACTCAAATAACCTCCAAGCATTCAGCATTTGACTTGTCACATTCTGAAACTAGGCCATATGGCACAATTAAATGTACGGTTCTTTTACACAAAGCTGTTCTTATCTCCGTCAGGTCATCCCTGGTTGATCTAAAATGAGACAATAATTCTCTGTCTCCATCTCAGTTGTTTTTTTTTGTTGTTTTTTTTTTGTCGAAGCACATGACAGCAGGCTGAGCCTCCATCACCATCATGTCAAATGGTTATAATCTTTTGACAACACTGCAAAGACGTTCTTGAAGTTGAGAGCTGTGAAAGAAGGGGACCACTTAATCTCCTTTCCATCTCCCTTTTATTCGATTAATCCCCGGCACAGCTGTTTGAGACACTGTAAGATTGTGTAATATGTGTCCCATCCCACCCTATGTCGTAATTGAAAATGACGATCTCCCTCAGTACAACCAGAACATTTCTTTAAACTTGAATTAATGTACAGTGTGGTGTGTCCTATTTAAATACTTCACATTTTAATCTATGCAATAATTAGAAATCTCTTTTAAATCTTACATCTCTTGTATTTTGTACTGATCTGTCATGTCTGTCAATACCATATGATTGTTTCTTTTCGTTTAAAAGGCATATGGTGCTATTTGATGATCCATTATGCTGTCGCACATTACATAAAAACCCCTCAAATGCAAAGAGATGTTTTGTTACAATCAAGGATTTTATGGATCCTTTAAACTGAAGAACAATGAACTCCTGAGCTCCTATAGTATGTCAAATCCCATATGCATTTGGATTTGTTATTTTTAGCAGCTTACAGTTATGTAAAGTGAATGGCATAATAGATCAAGCTTATAGAATTGTCCTCCTCATCATTTTAATGGTTGTGAGTTCAATATTTGACCTCAGGTCAATGACTGGAAGTAAAGCTGTAAACTTCTATAAACTTGCTCTTTGAATCCACTTGTTCTTTTATATATTTTTACTTGGACAAAAGTAATGTTTCGTTTGCTCTACAAAATTGAATGTGAATCAAGTTAGAAGGATGAGTTATGCAGACTAAATATTTTTGAAGGACATTGAACAGGCATAAACTCCTAGTTCCATGTTTATGTTTTCCATTTATCTCTATTTCTACTTATTCAGGTTTAGCTGCATGCTCTGCCAGTCTTTCATCGAACAGTAAATGGACCATTCTTAGCTTCTGCAGGGTCACAGTAAGTCCGCCTGGCACAGATATCAAGAATGATGCACTTGAAGCACAACTCTAATTTATTACATTTAAAATAGTCACAAACCCAGATGCCAAAGATGTCTGTCCGGGCATTTCTTTAAATAATCTCTTTTCCTCATTCAAATGGATTTGTTAACATCTAATAACGCGCTTGATTTGGCCTTTTAGGTCGAGGTTATTGCAGTTTGTTGCTTTGGTGTTGAACCCGGAGAGAGAAATTAGTTAACATAATTCTTGAGATTGTATCGTCTTGGCAGCATCTACAGTTGTAAGGCCTCCAATATCTTTGGATTAAGTTCTCAAGACTCCAAGAGCTTGTTAAATCTTTGGTCAAGATTGTGCACTTTGATTGGAACTCAGTCAAGACTTAAAGCATGTCTGTCGTTGCTTTTTATTGACGTGGACTCTTTCAACGGGGATGACCTCAGTACAGCCCATGTTACATAAAGATATCCAAGAAAGACATGAAGTAGGCAAGAATTAATTAGCATTTATAAAAACATACTTGGAAAAAATGTGGACTACATGGAAAAACTATGGGCTACATTAGTTTCAAGAGGATTTTCCAAGAACGGCGTACAACAGAGTAAAGTACTGGGCTGTAGGGTTTAAATGAGCATGCATCTACAACTCTCCAAGCTATTTGTTAGTTATATACTTGTAAAATACATATTTTATTTTATGTAGCAATATGTAGCTGAATTTTACCTTCATGAAACATTTAGCTGAACTTTTTAAATTTGGTACTTTTTCACAAAAATTAATTGGAGGTCAAACAGTAATTTGCAGAATCCCCCTGCCATTGCCAAACTATATTGATTGAAACTCATATGCAATATTAAAATATTATTGCTGTGCAGATTATTCAAACTGGCAGAAAATGCATGATGCTGGTATTAATTTGTGATATTACACATGCATTGATCTCTTATCTACCTGATAGCTTGTTGAAATCATAACTACATTGCTGCCATATATCCAATATGGATCTATTATGGATTTATGACAGTAATACCAAATGTCCTCGGAGTCAGTGCCCAGCGATTTCTCAAGCATACGTTGCAGTTCACTTAGCTTGCAGTAGGAGGTGCTTTTTTTTTTTTAGTGCTGACATTGTCTGGGCACTGGCCTTGAAGATCAAACCAGATAGCTCAACAGAAACTAATAAATGTGGAACTTCATCATTCCAGTGCAGTCACTGTCCTTCCCAACTTTTTAAAATCGTCATCTCAATTTTACAATTGAGCTTTTGATTACACTCTGTAAATGACTGAGAAATCAATAAAAGATGCCCCTTATGGCCATTTTCCCAGAACTATGAGAATTGCATGACGTAAGTGGTCCATGACTCAAGGTTAAAGCCATACGAGTTATAAATGTTCAAAATGGGAAGAAATGCCTCGCTCTGACCCTGGGTCGAAAGGTTCTCTTTAAGTCAGTCTTAAATCAAAAGTGATCACAGATTAGTATTTCATGAAACCAATTACATCTACAACGTAAATGTAACACTTATTAATACATTATTTAACACTTAAATTGTTTGTTAAAACAATCACTTCACTTAACACGTCTTAATGTAATGTTACAATGTTCAAATCATAGCATCTTTAATATAAAGATTTGAGGTCTAACAGGACAAAAATAAAAACTCAATTAAAAAGTACATCAGATAAGAATAAAAGAGCATTTGATCTACCAAAAGCAATTATAAAAATAAGTGAAATAATTCTGAAAAAGACAAAAAATCTCAGGTTATTGAGGTGTATAGAGAACCAGGCCGCAGTAAGATTATTTCCATGTTAACCATCTATGGGATATCGTCATTTATAAATGACACTAAGAAAATTGCATTTAAAATACAATATTAATGTTCAACCAACAAAATTTTATTTTAGTGATGTCAAATGTGACATCCCCTTCAACCAGTAAAATGAAAATTTATTAGCCATGTGCTTCACATTTTTAGTAACTAAGTAGTAAAGGAGACATTAGCACATGTTAGATCACATGCTCTCAAGGCTCAATAGTGAGCTCATTTTAGACTAGAAAATACATATAAATTCAAGTTATAAAAAATATAATCGTACATCCAAATCTGTTTTCTAATTTTTTTTGTCATTTTTAATGCACTTTTATAAAAACAACAACTCAGAGACCAACAAATCTGAGCGTCATGCATAACTGACAAAGTCCTATACACCATATTTGGTGTAACTGGTACTATTGACCAGCATTGGCAGTATAATAGCTTTTATGCCTGTGTTTTATGTTCATTTTTGTAAGATTTTTGGAAGATGGAGAGACAAATCTATACTTATTTCAGAAAGTATTGATGATAGTGATATGAGTGCATCAGAAAATCAGGTTGTAGTAATAAAAGAAGTTGTTGAGAACCAAGGAGGATAGAAGCAATAAGGATGAGGGCAGTGATGAAGAATAGGTTGTTGTGGAAGTCAGGCATTTGGGTACATTATTGTATGCCAGTTTGAAAGATGTGATTCATAAAACAGCCAGAGGTCAGGAAAGATGCCTATGTATATTGGCATTACTATACTGACAGGCAGCAATGCTCCAATGATGACTGCACAAGTTAGCATCTACTTATGTGTGGAGTACACTGAAAAACAAGAGTCTTGTTGACTTTCACTTGTGCTACGATAATTGATTTGAAATTGTAAAACAATGTTAAAGTTGTTTTAATGCTTTTGAAACACTAAGACATGGTTTTCAGGCAGTGAAATTGCATCCGAATTTGTGTCAAGTTTAAGACATTTTCACAGGCGAGTTCCAAATCAAATATAGCAGCACAAGAAAAAAAATAGAATGTTCATAAAGATTTTTAATGTTTTTTTGAAACAGTAAGACCTTTTCACTTCTTTTCATATATGAAAAAGCATTTCATTGTGTGTGAAGTTTCAGACAATTTGGCAAAAATAATTTACCCTAATGGGACAACGTCAGTTATAAATGACGGATCCCAAAAAAAAAGGTCAAAGGTCAGATGAAGAAAACACATTTTGGAAAATGATTTTACTCCTAAATATATGTAAAATATAGTGTCAATTATTTTTTAAGCTGTAAATTCAATTAGTCCTGTAGAGCGTTAATTTGTCTTGCATATCTTGTTTTTCATTGTTCTTTGCATATCTGAGGAACAGGCTTTAAAATGACTACAGCAAATACTGACATGCTATCTGATGAAGACGGATTAGCTATAGTCAGATTTATTACTAATTCATTCTTAAACAGATTTCATAATTTACTCACCCTCGTGTTGTTCCAAACATGTATGACAAACCTGCTTTTCTCAGTGGAACACAGACTAATTTATTGTGATTTTATTGTTCTTTTTTGACATTGTTGGTGCTTGAAAGCACCAGTTCCCATTCGTTGTCGGGAAAAGAGCAACATGAACATTCTTCCTAACTTCTCCATTTGTGTTCCATAGATGAAAGTGTGTCATTGAGATTTGGAACAACTTGAAGGTGAATGACTGAACGTTCTGTAAGATAATACTTTAACGTGGATGAGCAACAAAGGAAGATACTTGATACTGTCACACAAGTCTTTCAATAACTTTCAAATTCCAAAGCACCAGTGACAGATTACAGTCATGAAAATGAATTTACAGCTCAAGATACTTATGGGAATAAGAGATGATTATACAATGTAGGGCTGTGTAACACATTTTCTACCCTCCTTTGAGTGTGATGCTTCATAAATCTTCAAAGATGTAAGAGATTTCCTTCTGAGATTTATGATTTATGATATGTCTCCGTCACTGAGTGTACATTGTGAATATAGTTATTTTAATATCTTTTGCTGATGCTGTCTATTGGTGTTGTTCCTCTAGGACAGATGATATAACGGACATAAAAAGATGTGGTATGGTAAATTACTTGGATTATTTGAGCTGTACATGACTTCATGACCACAGTGTCCTGACCACTTTTTAATATATACCCTCAGAGAGACACAACATTGTATTTCCTCCTGGTGCTCACAATTATGCATCACAGTCCGTGGGCCTCATTCGCCAAACACAAATAGAATTTGTGTGTAAATCAATTGTATAGCTATTCTTACATAAATTACTGTGCATGAGTTCATTCAGTTGACCGCAGCAATGTATGTAAGAAGGGATTATAACAATTTACATACAAAATAGTTTCATAAACAAGGCCCTGTGTGTGTACTGTATGTAGAGCCTCAAATTTGGACACTTTAGAATGTATTTGCATTATATAACAAAATATAAAACCATTCAATTTGATTTTTGGTCTATGCATTGAAAAACAAGAATTGTATTTGGCTTTGATGCCCAAAAGTGTCCAAATACTTGTATAGGCCACTGTAGTTCTGTAGACTGTGGAGCTCAGATTGAGTCAATAAATAATAGTGCTGCCTCTTTTTATATGTGTTTTAATGAGGGAGTTCATTTTGAATTATAGTAATAAAGTACTACAGAAGACCTTATATTATCAAATCACTGGCCATAAAGTATGGTATAAACAGTGTCAAATAAAAAAATGGACCTCTCTTCTACTGCTGCCTGATGTTGTTGAATTTTGCTTGCAGAAAAACTGTTGATGATAGATAGATAGATAGATAGATAGATAGATAGATAGATAGATAGATAGATAGATGATAGATAGATGAAATGGGATGAGACAAACACAGATATATAACGAACTTATAATTACACAAAAACAAACACCAAACTATTATGCACAAAGCTAATTATGTCAAAAGTTAGCTAACACACTGAAACTTTGAGGTGAATGCAACAGACTGAATTTATTATAGCTTACATGAGATGGCAAATATGACCCAAGAGATATTAAGCATCTAATTACCACGCTCATCCGATTATAAGCATAAATACACAATGAAAAACACAATTTATTGTGTTCCTGAAATGTTCTTAGCTTGTACATAATCAGTTTATACCTGCACGAGCCATTGATCATTTTGAGAGCTGCAAATACCACATATCAATTCACTGACAGTCATGCATATTTGAATATACTCATACAGACTAATTCCAACTACAGGATTAAAGACAGCTAAATGTAATACTCTTATGCTGCATAACAAATGCCTATTCGTTTCTTTTTGATTTGGATCAATGGAAGGTATTTTGAAAATAAAGTCCTGTGGTTACAGCTGTGTCCATTATTTTTTGCAATGTTAATTATGTGTGGGCTGTTACATTTAAATTGCTGCTTTTAGATACAACCCAAACCACATAGAGGAACATTCACAATATTCAGCATATTGTTTATTACCTGTTTCCCAGCAACATACAGCAACAAGATGCCAAAAGAGTTAGAAGCTCAAGAAAAGGCTGCTAAAGAAATCTATATCATAGTGGTTTGATGTTAGGAGAGATCCAGCTCTACTCAAACACGGCCGTTTAGGAGACAACAGGCGTCTTCTTAATGACCCGTCTGCGCACCGGGTTAGCAGGTGCTGCGCTCGCACTGGCTTTCTCGGCCTTCACTTCATCTATGAAGGTTTCCAATGGTCCAAACTTCTCAGTCAGCTCACCAAGATGGGTTTTCAGGGCATTGAACTCTTTGTACAAGTCATCCAGTGCCTCGGAGAGAGGCTGGATCCTGGGAAGAGTTAAAGAGAGAAAGAAATATGAGAGCAGCACGGTATAGCGCAGTCACTGGTTGGCAAAGAGCTTTGAGGAATATGAAGATGACTAGAATCCAAACCATAAGGAGCCAGGAAGTTCCCCATTAAGCACATAAAATATTTTGCACAGTTTCCAGCATAATGAAATGTTCTGCTCTGAAAAGAACGCAGTCCACATTTCGACATAGCTGCAGATACCAAAATAACAACGTTGTGTTCCTGCTGTTTTCTGTCTGTGGAAAGAAAGAATGCCTGAATCTGAGAGTTTGATTGAACCTCATGAAAGTGTACCTGGAGTAGTCAGGCAGCAAGGACTGATGGTCCTTCTGAAGGAGTCCTTTTACTTGGTTCAGGATGTCAAACCTCCAGTCATCAAGCACTTGAGTCAGATTTGCAACTCCTCGCATGCTTACCCTCTCAGCTGAGGACCAGAAAAGCAATATATTTGGCATTTTTTATCAATTGCTACAACAGTAATATCATCTAGCAGTATTTTTCAGATTCATCTGAACCGAAAATTGTGAAACCCTAATAGCATATCAGCATACATTAAATCAACCAGTGTGTGTTTTATTAAACAAAAAGACATATATCCACTTACAGCCATCACGATAGTTCCACTCCTCTTTTGCAAGGCGTCTCTTCTGACCACAGACTACGACCACAGTCATGGTCAGGAACAATAGACTCACCCTGAAACTCATCCTGGCTCTTTATGTTTCCTGCACAAGTAAACCCAGAAACTTAGACTACACGTGTACTTACTGAAACTAATTATACTGAAAGTCCATTTCCTCCCCTTGAAAATGTTGAAATGGCTGCCCTGGTCTGTTCCTCTCCTCTAAGCAGATGATGTATGTTTACTGAGAGATAAATCAAGCCCTGTGCTACTAAACTCACTATTAATCTTAATCCTAAAAATAATATTGGTGCATAAAGACCATATTTGCTTTCAGGGCACAATCTGTGCAGACTTGCCTGATAGCTGTGCATGACATTTTCTTCATTGTCTGTAAGAAAGCTACATTTTTAAAACAATGCGCATGTGAAAACAGAATAAAAACAAGAAATAAACATTTATGTTTAAACTTAACTTAATGTAACTATATATTTTTTTACATAAAGTACATAAGTATATGCATTTCTTGAAATATACATATGAAATATTTACACTAAAAGAAAATCAACCAAAACAACCTACACTTCTGGAATTATAGAAGTGTGCAAATTTAAATATCCATGTTTACATACCAGTCAGAGAGTTTGGGAAGATGTGTACTCTTTAAAGTGCTCCTGGAGTTCTGTGTCTTGGTTGCTCCACCAGACTGTCCCAAGACTGAAGAACACTCCCTCCTGTTTTAAAACATTCCCTCATCACACACATCTTTTCCAAACCCTTGGCTTGTATGAGCAAGCCACTTTGGTTTGAATTTCAAAACTCTTCCATGAGGTCCAAAGAGTTCTGTAAAAATTTGTTTGCGGAATTGCGTAATGCTTAAAAAGATACGGTTTTCATATGATTTTAATTTAAGTTTAGTAACCAGTAAAGTTGCACTTTTAAAATGTGTTCTGACATTTCCCATTTAAAAGTTCTCAACTTTGATTCATTTCACACACACACACACACACACACACACACACACACACACACACGTCTGGTTTGCTATCCTTGTGGGGACTCTCCATAGGCGTAATGCTTTTTCTAGTGTATAGACCGTATATTCTATTGCCCTACACCTAAACCTACCCCTTACAGGAAACTTTCTGCATTTTTAGATTTTCAAAAAAACTTCATTGTGTGTGATTTATTAGCTTGTTTATCTGTGGGGACCTTAATTTAGGTCCCCACCGTGACACAAGTCCCCATGAATCTATGTGTATTCAGGTTTAAGTCCTCACCTGAATAGAAAAACAGGTACACACACACACACACACACACACACACACACACACATATATATATATATATATATATATATATATATATATGAAGAAAATGTAATATATATGAAAAAACTGACAAAGAAATTGGCAATATATTCCAATGCTGTATCGTATGTATTAAAAATACAGAATGTTTAAGCAGAAATTAGTTCTCTTTCAGCCTCTGCAAAGACCAGAAACCCGGTGGAGTAATGATTATGTCACATCCGTTTCTGGGACGGTTGCTAAGAGACAGGATGACTGCGTCGTGTCTCTGAAAACACAGAAAGCTTGCATCTTCAACTTTCTTAATTTGACGGTTTTGTTTATGGGGTAAAGCTACATGTAGCATTTGTTTTCGATAATGCCGCTAACAACGATTAAAGACGGCGAATACACTGCCACCGTGTACAAAATGGTGAGTTATTAACTGCACAAGCTAACAGGCTAACTTAGCTTAGTTACCACTGGTCTATGCTGTTTGCTTGTATTGGCACTTTTAGCAAAACGTTTAGCAAAAATTGCTTTTTAGCAATTTTCTTTTATATCGAAATGACTGGCTTCATACTAATCCTTATTTCTTTCTTTATAAGATCAAAGAAGGGCGATATGGAGACGCAATTCATATTCTGAGCAAAGAGCATCAGAAACACACTAAAGTAAGTTACAGCAGTCATACTGAACACATTCTTTACATTGAATCAATCAATAAACGTCCTGTGCCTTAAAATTGTGTTCTCTGTTGTTAAGGAAAATAATCCAACCAACAAATAACTCTAATAAATAATGTGTGTGTGTGTGTGTGTGTGTATGTGTATGTGTATGTATATATATATGTGTGTGTGTGTGTGTGTGTGTGTGTGTGTGTGTGTGCGCGTGCGTGCATTTAAAATCTCTCTTTGTCTATATAAAAAATATTATATGATTTCTCTATATGACTGTGTGTCTCTGTATGTCCAGTCCAGGGCAGCTCTGTCTCTGCTAGGCTACTGTTACTACCACATGCAGGACTTCACTAATGCAGCAGAATGTTATGAACAGCTGACACAGCTTCACCCAGAGGTCGAGGACTACAAAATTTACTATGCCCAGTCTCTGTATGGAGCGTGTGCCTTCCCAGAGGCCATGAAAGCCACTTTTCTCTTGGACAGCACAACTAGTCATACTAAGGTGAATACACATTACCTTCTGCAAAAAATGTGATATCTGTCACATCTGCAGATATTACATTTTACAATGGATTAAAATAAATATTGTAATTATATTCCACAATATTACTGTTTTTACTGTATTTTTTTGTTATCAAATAAATGCAGCCTTGTTAAGCTTCTTTCAAAAACATTTAAATAAGTTTTACTCCAAACTTTTAAACGGTAGTGTACATCAGTTAAAAGAATGGTTATTACTAGCATGTCACATTGCATTCTTTTTATTTTATTGATGCTGATTTTAAAAATAAATATTATTATTCATCCCATTTCTAAACAGATGATTAAACTGCAAGCTGCCATCAAATATGGAGAGGAAGATTTCTCAGGTGCAAAGGTAACATTTTTCTATCCGATGTAATTTATTCACCCATATGTCATTCTAAACCACAATTAATGACTTTAATTCTTCTATGGAACACATTTGGAAAATTGTTTAAGAATGTAGTGGTTCCGGGTACAATAAAAAAAAAATAAAAAAATGTTATGTTCTTTGTGCAAATCTTGAAAAGAGGTCTAATCTTATTTCTTTTTCTTTTTAAAATAACTTCTTTTTGTGTTTCGTAGAAGAAAAAGAAAGCCATACTGGTTTTGACATGAGGGCGAGTAAATGATGACAGAATTTTTGTTTTTGAGTGAACACTCTGTTTAAATGTCTGAATGCTTTTAAGACCACAGTATACATGAAAAATCCGGTAAGAACTCTGAGCACTGTGGAAAATGAATCACCATCTGACCACAGAATGTGGCATGAGCGACTGTTTATTTTGTTGGAATATTTGGTTTTGCTTGTCCAGACTCTGGTTGAGCAGTTGCTTCAGGACGATCCAGACTATGATGTGGATCTCGGGTGTTTGCTTTATAAGGAGGGCGAGTATGAAGAGGCTTGCAAAAAGTTTATGTCCTCCATGAATGTACTGGGCTACCAGCCAGGTGAGGATGATTTTCTTTAGCACTGGTTCCATTGAATTATAACTGTGTGTGTTTGTGGTGTCTACATGCAGAAGCTTAATAGACAAAACAGACAAACACACACACACACACTGGTGTCTCCCAGCAATTATTCTGCCAAGAGTTACAAACATAACATTGACTGGCTGACCACACTGCGTAAGGGTAGTAATTTAGATTTTTTTATTTTTTATTATGGAAATGAATGTGGTATGGAGACCTTTTGACACACTGTGATGTTTTCTAAAACTAGCTGTGCTGGACTCTGATTGTTTTTTTGTTGTTGTTGTTGTTACAGATCTGGCCTACAATATAGCACTTTGTTACTACAGTTTAAAGCAGTACGCTTCAGCACTCAAATATATAGCAGAAATTATTGAGCGTGGAATCAGAGAGCATCCAGGTATTTGTAAAAGAACATTTTTTAGGTGTTGCAAGATTTGCTTTGCTATAGAGTGAATTTCAATGAGTGACTCTTATGTTTATAGAGCTCAGTATTGGAATGACAACAGAAGGCATTGATGTAAGAAGTGTCGGCAACACCCTCGTCCTGCACGAAACTGCTTTGATTGAAGCCTTTAATTTGAAAGCAGCTATTGAATACCAGCTGAAGAACTGTAAGTATAAATAAACCACCCGGCCTGATGTTTCACCTAGGCGCCTTCCTATCATGTACTTTTTGATGTGAACTCTATATATTCATAGCGTATTATAAACTGCAAATCCATTAGCTCAATGTGTGGCCTTCCAGGATTCCTAATGGCTTTGCATTAAGCATTAAGCATGAAGTCTACAGCATTTTGCTCAGTGGCTTTCTGCATAATTTAGCCTGGGGTGATACACTGGCCTGTTTTGACTGCTTATTGAACTTCAGTTAATGTAATTCAGTGATTATGGCCTCGTATATCTAAATTTCTTTGTTGCAGATGCTGCAGCGCAGGAAGCACTGACTGACATGCCCCCCAGATCAGAAGAGGTACTAAAAATGTGACCTCTGTGGTAACACTTTTCCCCCTTGACACTTGGCATTCACATGCATTTTGAATCCAGATAGTATCTGGATATTGTTTAGCAGGATTACATTCAAATATATCTCACTTATCCATTCAAAATGGAATGGCACTCGTGTATTACATCATAGATTGCTTTAACTGTAAATTGTCTGCCATCCACAGAATTTTTAATACAGTAATGGATAATTCAAAATGCTTATCAATGGATAAAACAAAGAAATCTATCTGGTCTATTGTGTTTTCCTCCTTAAAAGTAAAGGTTGCTAATAGGGATTAGATATGAAGAAAAAAATAGGTTTTAAAATGCCCCCACAAAAACACACCAGGAGGGAGACGTGACTGAGGAATTGGGGAGAGAAATGAGAGACTGTAAGTGTAGTTCAGTGAAATAATACATTGGATGTTGTTCATTAAATTGGCGAGCAGATTGCAAGACCTCAGTGTCTGTTGACTTATTCACATTGTGCAAGCAGAATGAAAAGAGAGGAAGCTGCAAAAGCTCTTTAAACACTGATAAAAATAGAGCATGATGGAAAATTTACAACCTAGTCCATCAAAGTGACGGATAATTTTTATTTGTAGCTCAGCCTCATTATATAGTACTTAATCAGTGTAATAATTATATATTGCTTAATCAAAATGCATTAGCATTTACACCTTGTCGCATTTATACTTAATGAAATTAAATCAGAAACCATCTCTTAACTACCTTCGAAAGTATTTTCAGTGATCCAGTCGTGGTCTTATCATATTAGGTGCATTTGCACTTGGCTTTTAATGTATTCAAGTGCTGTCCGATTGTAATTTGGTCACCTGGTTAACACCTGGAAATGTGTTTATATCTCATTACTATTTTATTCCAGTATATTTCCAGGTGATTTTGCTGTAAAACATTTTCCGAGCTCTGTTTTCTCATTTCTATAGCAATGCAGCAAACAAAGGCTGTCGGATAAGATCAGATGCCTGTCAAGAGAGTATTTTCCTCATTAGTTATGCTGTTTGATCTGAGCGTGCTCACTCTTGCAGGATAGCTTCTTATGAATCAATGTCATAGGCATGCCAGTTCACATGCATGCTTGAGGAACTTTTATCCTATATTGACAGACCATGTGCCATCTATTTCAGAAGAAAGAAAATGACCTAGTCAGTTGCACTGTCTTTTAATAGTACAATACAAGTTTAATTTTCTCAAATCCTTACCAGATTGCCTGCAATTATGCACTGGGAATTTGCTGTTTTTGTGATTCCGGTGTAGGTTTAATCCTTTTCTGCAGGGGTTTGTATTGTGAGAGCTGGTAAGCCCACACCTGCTGGCTGGAATGATGGTAGGCTGCAGGGACATGTCTCTGTGCTAGTTTGCGCTGGCACCTCGAAGTTAATGAGTCCAAACAGTGATCCATCTTACATAAGCACTCATTAAATACACTGTTTCTTCCCGCAGGACAGGTATTTTTAAACACTGAATCTGTAGCTAGGACTAGTGCATGGAATGTGCCAGATTTTAGTAAGAATTCAGGGTACTGCGCAAAGTTGTATTTACAGGGTTGTCATTTCCTGAAAAGAGGGCCTATATATAGACAAAATTTACTTATTTATCTGATATCTAACAATTATACAATGCCGTTTTAATGTTAGTTTGCAGATAGATAGGCTAACCCTTCATGCTGAAGTCTTTACATGGAATTATTCATATCTGTTCTGAGAAATGGACAGGCGAACATAGCTATCTGCTGCCCCCTAGTGGAACGAGTGGAATGTCAGTGATCATTTGCCATATAGACATTTAATAGTTTATAGTTCATTTGTCAATAATTTGTTAATTAGCTCCCTTAGTTTATTTCTATGTGTAAGAAATGTTTTCACATTTGAAATTTGGCCCGTATTCTGATTGTTTAAAGTCTGTCAACCAAAGAAATGATGATTGTCCGTTTTTCTTTTTTGTTTACATTTAGGAGCTGGACCCAGTCACTCTTCACAACCAGGCCCTAATGAACATGGACACCAAGCCCACAGAGGGTTTTGAGAAACTTGCTTTTCTCCTTCAGCAAAACCCCTTTCCTCCTGTCACTTTTGGCAACTTACTATTGCTTTATTGTAAATATGAGGTTAGTGTGCTTCATTGCTAACAGTTCTTAGCATTCAGGAAACTGTTTGGAAGGGCTATGTTAATTATGCACTTTAGCTTTCACAGAAGCTTTAAAGAAACTTATTTAAGAGGTGTATGATGGTACTTTGCTTTTGTTGTCTATAGTACTTTGACCTCGCTGCAGATGTCTTGGCTGAAAATGCTCATCTCACTTACAAGTTTCTCACACCGGTAAGACAGAAATGATTTTGTAACAATTTCATGTTTTATTTCCCTTCAGCCTCATAATATTTGCATTGTTAGTTTTCTGAAAATTCAATCATCTATATACAAGTCTCCACTTTCATTAGCCCAGGTAGTCTTTCCAATAATAACATCCATATCGATTGATTGATTCCTCTGGCCATAAGGCATTTGCAAGCAATAACACACCAGGTGATAATTGCAGAGTTGCCTCATGCGTGTTGACATATCAGTCACATCAAGACAGTAGGGCTAAAGTTTTGTTCTCCTGTTTATAGTACCTCTATGAGTTCCTGGATGCCATGATCACATGTCAGACAGCACCTGAGGAAGTAAGTGATCTTTTCCAGAGTCTTGGCTAGTATCAAGTGAGCATTTGTTTTTGAAGTAATTGACTTTTCATCTGACGTAGGCTTTCCGAAAATTTGATGAAATTGCTGGAAAACTCACTGAGCAACTGCGCAAGGTTACGAAACAGGTTACAGCTTGGCATTTTGCCTTTCAACAATTCACAGCATTTATGCCTGCTTGTGTCAAATATTACTCCCTGAATACACCATTAAGATATCAGTATGTCTGACACTGAAATGGCTAATTAGTTTAAAAACTCTAAAATCTCTTTCCTCAAAGGTTCAGGAAGCAAGGCACAACCGGGATGATGAATCTCTAAAAAAATATGTCCAAGAATATGACGAGGTTCTTGAGAGGTAAATGTAAGATTCATTTACATTGATTAGATTTATACATTTAGCAGATGCTTTGTATGAAGTGACTTTATGTAAACACATGTAAAATGTTGACCATATACAAATACTTTTAAGTGTGTTTTTTTTTTTTTTTCTTAAGGTACATCCCTGTACTAATGGCACAGGCCAAAATCTACTGGAACCGTGAGAACTACAGCATGGTGGAAAAGATCTTCCATAAGTCGCTGGAGTTCTGTAATGAGCACGACACTTGGAAACTTAATGTTGCTCATGTGCTCTTCATGCAAGACAACAAATATAAAGAAGCCATTGGCTTCTATGAGCCCATCGTTAAGAAGCATTATGAGAATGTAAGTTTAATGTTACTAAATGTGCTTTTCTGCTCACTTTTAATGTATTTTGAGTCCCTTTAAAGACTAATGTCTTTTCATGAAAGCCAAGTCCACATTTAAATAAAAAAAAAATAACTTATGTGCTTAGTTTACTAAGAGTAAATTTTTCAAATAGATAACAATAACCTAAATCAGTCAACCAGTAGTATTTTGCATAAACAGTGGGATCCAGATGTGATTTTTAAAAACCATAAAATAAGACAGTTTTCTTTGACTCATGGATATTAGGAAATAAAATAACTTGTGCATGCAAGAATAGAGCGATTCTATTCATTTTGTTAATATTTTTATATACCATATACATTTGTATATATTTACTATATTTTATAATATAAATATATTTATAAATTATAATATAAATAATATTTTATTTGTCTTCTGTGATGGTGGGTGACATTTGGCCGTACTTGGAAGACAATTATATAACAAATCTAAACCTTTCAAATGAAAACATGTTCTTTGCTCCTCTGCTTGCTAGCTGGAACAGTGTAACATTCAAGAGTGTCCCTGCAAAACAAAACCCTCGGTAAAATGATCTGTGACTCTTGGAGTCTTACTGTGTGACTGCATGGAGTTTGCGGCATGATGTTTGATTTTTTTTGTTTTATTTCGAAGAGTGCCTAGTTTTATTAGCATTCTCACAATTATTAAACAGTTACATTTTGTCCTGTAGATCCTTAACGTCAGTGCGATTGTCCTTGCTAACCTGTGCGTGTCATACATCATGACCAGCCAAAATGAAGAGGTAAAAATTCAAATCTTATTTAACTATAATTGATACCCCTGGAGCAGCTTTGTTTCATCATTTTTCTTTCTGTGTTTTTTATTTTTATTTTACCCCTCGGGTCTGTGTCTGTGCATGTACAGGCAGAGGAACTGATGAGGAAGATAGAGAAAGAAGAGGAGCAAATCTCGTATGATGATCCAGACAAAAAAATCTTTCATCTGTGTATTGTCAACCTTGTAATAGGGTATGTACAATATTTTTAGGTTACACTTTATTTTAAGGTGTCCTTGTAATTATACATTTAAGTTCTGAGTAATATTAATTTACTACATGTACTTACTATATGGTTAGGGTTAGGCTTGGGGTTACTTGCATGTAATTATGCATAATTTATTGTTATAATAATAGTAAGTACAACTTGTAAGAGGGACACCTTAATATAAAGTGTTACTTTTTTTTTTTTTTTCTACATAATTGTGTTAAATCAACTCTTAAGAAACAACCTCTATGAACATTTATCTTGTACTTTTAATTTTATTTATTCTTTTCCTTTTTAATATATCACACAAATCTGAAATATCATAATAACACAAGACAACATTGTAAAACCAGTCTGTGTATGTTACACTGCCATTCAATAGTTCGGGGTCAGTATGATTTAAAAAAAAATTAAAAATCATGGTTTACACAAAAATATTAAGCAGCATTTTAAAAACATTTAAAAATTGTCTCTTTTTCTTTCATAAAACGTTTTAAAAATCTTATTGACCCTAAACTTTTGAACAATATGTATGTCAAAAGAAAATGAGATCATTCATACCTTTCATTTTACAGACATCTATTCTCAAGAATTACCTGTAATACTTGCAATGCATAATTTCTTACAGGACTTTGTATTGTGCTAAAGGAAATTATGACTTTGGCATTTCTCGTGTCATAAAAAGTCTTGAGCCATACAACAAAAAGGTAATCAATATTTGATTTAATAGCCATCTTTAGTTGAGTATAGAAAGCACATAAACTTTCATATTCCTTACTTGCTGTATTTATCTTAGTCCTGCTCTGATACAGTTATCAACATGTTATTTTTAATATCCACTGAAGAGGTCTTTGCTGTTTCCAGCTGCATAAACAGTGTTACTCAAGGCCTCAGCATTCTTGATCTTATGACACTGTAGCAGATGTGCAGCACTGGATTGCTACTGCACTTCCTTTTAGTCTGATGTTTACTTGTTTTACTGAAATGATTGTCATGTGATATTATGTAGTCATTGTGCTTGACATGACACTGACATCCTATGTTTTCAGCTTGGAACAGACACGTGGTTCTACGCTAAGAGATGTTTTCTCTCACTGTTGGAAAACATGGCCAAGCACATGATCATGCTCAGGGATTCAGTGGTGCAAGAGTGCATTCAGTTCCTTGAGCACTGTGAATGTAAGTACATTCTCTAAAAAAAATGGTTTGATCCCACTGATAGTACCTCTAAAACAGGCACTGTATCCTATTTCATATGTAGCAGGACTGTGTCAACGCAGAGTTTTAATCCTCCAGTAATTCACAAAGTATCAAAATCTAATCCAGTGATTACTGGTTCACTGTTGTTTTGATTGTTTAATTCAGTGGGGATGAAATGCTGGTTTTTGAAAGCTGAGACACTAATTAATTTTCAGTCCCGAGATTCTCCATGGGACTAATTACTTTTTTTACCCTCCTCTCTAGTGTACGGAAAAGATGTGCCTGCCATCATAGAGCAGCCTCTGGAGGAGGACCGCATGCACATTGGCAAGAACACTGTCACGTATGAATCACGCCTGATAAAAGCTCTCTTCTATGAAGTCACAGGGTGGAATGAGTAATCATTAAACATCATATAGCTATATCAGAACAAGATATTGGGCAAATATTCACCAAAGACCGCAATTTTCTGACTGGCGTTTTACACTCATTTCATGGATGGATGGAGGTCTGATTAATAAGACATCTCAACGTGGCTACTTTCTAAGCAGCTTTGGAGAGATCATGCTGTTTCTGGACTGAATTCAAACATGCGTTTTTAAGCATGCATTCTCCATAATAATGAACCGACAGGGGTCCGCTCCCTCCAAACATGAAAGCTTAAACTAAGAGAAAATATTCACCAACAAAGGGCATTTTGTTCATTTAAACTAACCTCTGTTTGAATTAAAATAATAAAACATGGCTATATTTAACCTTTTATCAGTAAAATTGTATAGTTTGGAAATATATCATAATACTGTGTTTTTTATTTGATATAAAGTATACATTTTCTTGGTTTTCCAAAAACATTTGCCTTTCTATTTATTTTCTTTGAATTTATTTTCATGCTGTTTTTACCTACATAGCATTAAATCTACTGCACTTTCACAGAAAATTGATCATAGAGGAAAGAATAAATATCTGTAAAGAGCCTGATAAAGAAGGAAACTGAGTTCTCATGAAGCATGACCCTTAAATTAAAGGTCTCTTCGTTATGTCCTGCTCTGAAAGGTAATAGTTGAGAAAACCTCCTAATGCACTCACTGCAACTCCTGTCATATGACTTGAGCAGCCATCTATGAAAAGAAAACATATTAGTGTTAGTTTGAAACAGTATAATCGTGGGATATTAACTAATTGTTTTTTAGCAACTGCAACATTAAATGAATAGTTCACCCAAAAAGAAAAATTTGCTAAAATTTGATTCACCCTCAGACAATCCAAAATGTAGATAAGTTTGTTTTTATTACATCGTTTGATCACCAGTGGATCCTCTGCAGTGAATGGGTGCCGTCAGAATGAGAGTCCAAACAGCTGATAAAAACATCACAATAACAGTTTTGGACAGTTTTTGATTGTTAACACTGCTTGATCTGTACATATTTCTCTCCTGATTTGGACTAGATGACTTCTTTTTTTTTTTTAAACACGTCTTGATGAATTTGTTTATAACAAACATACATCTCATTTCAAAAGATGTTAATTGATGGACTGGAGTGGTGAGGATTACTTGTGGATTATTGTGATGTCTTTATCAGCCGTTTGGATTCTCATTCTGACGGCACCCATTCACTGCAGAGGATCCATTGATAAGCAAGTAATGCTGAATTTCTAAAGAAACAAACTAATATCTTGGATGTCTTGAGGGAGAGAAACTTTACAGCAAATTTTCATATCTGGGTGAACTATTGCTTTAAGAGCAAGCAAACACCTGTCAGTGTTTTTTCTCTTCTTTTCACCCGTTTGTGGGGTGCATCCAAGAATTCCTCAAAGATCTGGGAGATGTCCTCTAAGGGGGAAAAAACAATATGCAACATACAGTTTAAAAGGTGATTCACACCTGTATACCTCAAGGATTTTATTTAATATACAGTTGATAAACATTAGGATATGATTTTATATATATTTAAAATGCACCCAACTCACCTTCTTTGCCAAAACAGCCTGCTTCTTGGTCTTGCCATGTTAGAATAGACTGTAACCAGTCCAATTTATAGAAGTCTGAGAATCCCACTAAACCACATAAAAGAACTGCAAAATAATTTAATAATAATAATTAAAAAAAATATATAGTAAGTGGATGTTATCTTATAAGATGTAACCAAATCTTTCTCCAATAATTTGTTCATAACTATATATATATATATATATACACACACACATATATATATATATATAAATAAACTAACTTTGTTCATAACATAGCTTATACTAACTGTTTTCTATAAAGATGTCCTGCATTTGGCCAGTTATAGCATTCTTGAAAATATCCTGGTTGCTTCTCATCATGTTGGAGCAGAATATTCTCTTATAATGTTCCACAGTAATGTTGACACGAGACAATCTCAGGTCCCCCTTCAGCATTCTGGAGCACCCTTTCTGAGGACACAAGTGTCAGACTGAATCCACACAGATTTACTTCAGGGTACATAAGGAAATACGATACTTTCTCTTCTTAACAAAAGGTAAAGAGTCAATTGCTTTTACTACAGTAAAGATTATTAGGATGCGTTACCATCGTTCCTATCATGAAGTACAGCAGCTGGTGGGACAGGGAATAGTGCGGACATCCAAATTGTGTCATCGTGTCTCTACAAGACTTAGTCACAATACATGGGGTTCCATTGTCTTTCCTTGCGATAAAATAACAGTTGTGGTATTGACTAAATTTTATAACTTTTTGATGCAATTTTTTCTTTTATGCTATAATCTTCTTACCATGTTCCTAGAAGGAGAGTCATGCACTTGTCACTCAACTGCTCATCATAGCACTCCATAGACCTCACTGAGGTATAAACAAGTGAGGGATCTGTGGAACTCCATTCTGCAGGCAGGAACCAGAAGGAGCTGTCCAAAATGGGCTCAAACTCTGCAGGAGAAACAGTTCATGTTTTCTGTGCCATTATTAGACTGTTTAGAATAGATTTCCCCCCCAAAGAGCCTTACCTTTGAAGTATTTGGGGTCTGTCTCCTGAAGAGCGCTGACGGCAGTAGAAAGGCTCTTGTTCAGTCTCTTCAACATAGAAACAGCAGCTGCGCGCTGAGAGAGACTCAGAAAATCTGAATGCGGCCAAGTTCTTGTTGCCTCCTGCAGCTGCGCTGAGTTATATAAGCAGAAAGAAGCCTAATGGTGAACCATTGATGGACTGTTTACTTCAGAAGTTCAGCTCAGTGGATTAGGGGGTTTTGAGCCCCCAAATTAAGTAGCCTATTTAGCCCTCCAAAAAGAAGTCAAAATAAAACCAGTGGGGTCCAACATTTTTTATATATATATATATATATATATAAATACATTTGTTTCTTTTCACTCATCTTTAAACATCCTTTTCAGGCAACTTTTTAATAATCAGAAAAGTTATCCTACATGACAAGTTCTGCCAGAGTGCGCTAAATATGACCAGCATCAGTCGCGTTTAACTGATGGAGTAACCAACAGTGCGTTACTTGCTCGAGCGCTTGCAGTTTATTATCGGAGGGTAAAACGACAAAATTCTTATTTCTTTTATTGGATTTACATATCATATTTTTTTAAATCGTCTTTAAGGTCAATGATAGTTTAATAGAATAATATTGATTGCGCGAGGAGAACCTCAACGGATTGCGCAACGAAAAATACAATTCCATTAAAAAGGCCATTGATCAGTTGATTTTACAACCGAGTCTACTGTCGGTCAATTGAAATGAAAATCTCTTGAAAAGTTGCATGAGTGAAAAAAAAATAATACAAAATACCGCACATGGGTAATGTTCATAATTCAACCCTAAATTGGCACTCAAACAGTAAACAAAGTGATTAAAAATAAAAAAAACTAAAAATCCTGTATGTAAAATAACGGCTTACCTTGAAGTATTAGGTATCCAACAACACCGTCCAGGTTGATGTTTCTGCCCTGCATGTCAAAGTATGTGATTCCCTTGGATAAACTCATAAGTATGTTATCAATCACATCCTGATTTGATAAATCAATTGTAGACGAGAGAACAAGAAGCACAAGGAAAGGATACCACATTTTAAGAGCTTTGAGAATACGAAATAAACAGGGAAAATAGTTAATGGAGGAGTGGTCTGTCCAGTAGCTTTTTCTCCTTATTGTGAAGGCGAAGCTGTTTGTCACGTGGCTCAGGTCCGCTGCTTTAACTGCAGTCACGCCTTCTGTTCTGTTCTTCTGCGCGTCGCGTGAAGCTTCGAAACCGGTGCAAATCATTTTCTTTTCTTTCATCACTTTTTAAAGAGTGAGTCGCGTATCAAACTGAAACCACAGTCAATTAATCGATAATAACACATTATACAGGCACTTCTTATTTAATGGTATTTTATTGTATTTAATGTAGGCTATTACACTTTCAATAAATGGGTTTGTAAAATGTTTTATGCATGTTTCGGCCTAAGACACTTGCTGTTGGTACATATTTTAAAAATCCATAAAGAAACAATAAAATAAAATTGTTTTCTGCAAATTCTTGTTCTACATCTCCACAAGTACCACCGCGGTGATTTTTTATGTTGCTTTACTGTTTCATTCTTTAATAATCGCATGCCAAAGTCAGGACCAATGCTATTTTCTACCTCATGCAGACATTTTTTTTTTTTTTAAATCATTTAAAAAAAAAAAAGAATGAAATCAAATTGTTTTCTGCAAACTTCAACAGATTCTTGTTCTACATCTCCCGAAGTTTCATTGAATGTTTAATGTATTTATTAGTGGTAACTGTATAATTTAAGAAACTATTTACATCCAAATGATTTCAAACGTACGACCGACATGCTCTCGGTTCGCCGGTGGTTCGTGTCTCTTTAAATTTCCTGCCCTACATTCAGCCACGTCATAATCAGGAAAGCATAATGGCGGATGCCAATGCGGCAGTAGCTGTAGTGACAGTTTCATTGGTTGTTTTAGGACTTTTATCGGGGTTAAGCTTGTCGTGGGCTCTTCTACCAGTCGCTGTAGTTGTGCTTATTTTTGTACTAGCCAGTGGATTAAAGGGGCGAGATGAACTTGCACATCTGAACGTTTGCGTGTTGGTGCTGGGAGATGTAGGGCGCAGTCCTCGCATGCAGTATCATGCGCTCTCTCTCAGCAGACATGGATACAATGTCACCTTAATTGGCTTCCTTGGTATATACATTTTTAACGCATGCACTGTACATTGCACCACTTTTTTGCTTTTATGCATGATGTCAAATCTCCCCCCATGATTGAATGCAAGGCATGCTAATAAAACACTTAAATGTGCATTACATATACAGGTCACAGGGCTAGTTTTTTTTATACCTCTTAACACTGGCATGTTGCTTACATAGGCTCTAAACCTCATCAAGACATTCTTGAGGATGGCAGGATAGACATACTTCCCATTTCAGAACTAAAGGGGCTTACAGGTAATTTAAACATATACACGGAAAGAAAACATAAAAGCACAAAAGTGCATGCACATTCATTCTGATATAAAGAATGTGAAATGCATATTGCCTTTCAGTTGGCCCCAAAATTGTCAGGTATGCTTCAAAGGTGATATTCCAGACTGTCCAGCTGTTCTATGTGTTGATGAGGATTGAGGACCAAGGCTATATCCTTATGCAGGTATCTCTCTCTTGTCATTTCTATATGTAATCATGTCTTAAAGTGAAATTCTAAGTCACGTGTGCATTCTGTAGAATCCTCCTGGACTGCCAGCTATAGCAGTGACGTGGATGGCAAGTCGTTTCAGGGGAAGCCAGTTCATCATAGACTGGCACAACTATGGATACACCATAATGGCTCTTACTCATGGGCAGAATCATTTCATTGTTAAGCTGGCAAAATGGTAAGTAACGCTTTTGAAAAGTATGTGTTTCTTCGAGCCATGTTTGGGAATCGTATGAACTGTGCATTGTGTTGTTGGCAGGTACGAGAGGCTCTTCGGATGTTTCTCGGATCATAACTTATGTGTCACTAACGCAATGAGAGAAGATCTTCGGAAAAACTGGAATATTGAGTATGTTCAATTTAAATCAGATAATATTTTGATATTTTATTTACTTTTGTATTATTATTAGATAAGTATTTATATAATAACATTAATGGTAAAACAGTTTACTTTTAAGACAAGCCAGTTAATCAATTTTGCAATTGTAGGGCAACCACATTATACGACAAGCCGCCCCCGATATTTAGAGAAACCCCTCTGAAACTTCAACATGAGCTGTTTATCAGATTGGGCAGTACTTATTTACCATTTAGGCCTAGGTAAGTATTTTTCTGTAGAACCGTTTGCTCCCATTACTTCCTGTCACGCATATAGTAGTATACAAGTTTTTTGAAAACGATAATAGCAGTAATAGCTTCTCGCAGTTTAGTCTTTGGCATTTTATACATTTTTCCTATATTCCTCTTTGTAATGTCTTAGTCCTGATGTCACTAAGGAGTACATGGAACTGACAGCCTGCACAGAGCGTAATACTCAGACAGGTGCTGTGACGCGCTCTGCTGGACGACCTGCTCTGCTTATCAGCAGCACCAGCTGGACTGGTCAGTGCCGTCTACACTGAGATATATAGGGATGTTATCCGTCATTCCTTTAACTGAAATGTCCTAACTTTTCATTGTTTATGTTTTATGTTCAGAGGACGAAGATTTCTCAATTCTTTTACAAGCTCTTGAAGGTTATTATTATTTTATCTCTCCATATATACTACTGTATTTTTTGGGGTCAGTAAGATTTTTATTTTTTTTGAGAAATTAATAAATTTATTTGACAAATATGCATTAACTTGACCAAAAATAGACAAAAAAAGTACAATTTTTTTTAAAGAACTTTCTATTTATCAAAAAATCCATTGAAGAAAATATATTACAGTTTCCACAAAAAATATTAAGTAGAACAACTGTTGATAAGAGCATAAGGCAAATCAGCATATTAGAATGATTTCTGAAGGATCATGTGACTCTGAAGACTGGAGTAATGACAGCTAAAATTCAGCTTTGCCATCACAGGAATAATTGACAGTTTAAAATATATTACAATAGAAATAACATATTTCACGATATTACTGTTTTACTACATTTTTAAAATAAATGCAGTAAAATGTAGTAAGAAATCTTACCGACCTTTTGAACTGTAGTGTATCACAACATTTTCTGTAATTTACAGTTGCATATTTATGTATTGAAACCTATTAGACTATGCATTCTCTAACATTTGATTTATTTCCTTCTGTCTCCAATAGAGTATGAGAAGTTTGTTGAGGCAGGGCACAAACTTCCATCATTGGTCTGTGTAATTACAGGTACACCACAATATCTAACATGCATAAATGTCCATAAAATCATCATTTGTTTCAAACACTGCGATATATCAATACAGGTAAAGGTCCTCAGAAGGAGTATTACAAGAAGCTGATTGACTCTAAAGAATTACAACATATCAAGATTTGCACTCCATGGCTGGAAGCAGAGGATTATCCAGTTTTACTTGGTGAGAGGATCTCTTTAACGGTATTATAAATGTCATAGACCAGTGTCTTGGCCTGAACACGAGTATGATTGTTTCGGCACAGGTTCTGCTGATCTTGGGGTCTGCTTGCACAAATCCTCCAGTGGTCTTGACCTTCCGATGAAAGTGGTTGATATGTTTGGATGTTGTCTACCAGTCTGTGCCATACACTTTCAGTGGTAAGATTGTGAGACTGGTCTATTATAGTAGGTGTAGGTTATGTTAGGTGTCATCTGCTCATTTTCTGTATCTTGTTAGCTTGCATGAACTGGTGAAACATGAGGAAAATGGGCTCATTTTCAAAGACTCCAAGGAGCTGTCTGAACAATTAAAGGTAAGACATCTGTTAATTAAAAAAAACTGCCCTATATGACTCAAAAATCAAAATCAAGATTTTTTTAAAGGTGGTGTATGTAACTTTTTGATTGTGCTAAAGCATAAAACTACCATAAGATATTTCTCCAAAAAAACAATCCTACAGCCAGTTATTCAACTTGAAAATGTGTGTTCCGTTATAGAATGTCCGTTTTTGTTTTGGTCTGTGATTCCACCCACTGCCAGTTTACCCAATAGTATTTTGACACCCCGGGTTGCCAGTTGTCGGAAAAAAACAGCCTATTGCTGCTAACGAACTGGGTCAGAGATCGCAGATTCTACCCGACCTAAAAAGCCTCTGCATCCATCTTAAAATCTCTATGATCAGAGGTATATTAAAACGCAGATAAATCAACTTACGATGTTCCATATTACATACTGCGCCTTTAAAGATCTTGCTATTATTAAACGCTTACAGCTAATTCTTTTATCTCTGTAGCTTCTGTTTTCAGACTTCCCTAGTGATCAGGGGAAACTGGGCATCTTCAGGAAGAATCTACGGGAAAGCGGGCAGCAACGCTGGGATGAGAACTGGGACCAAAATGTCCTGCCACTTATTAAAGAGCACTGCGACTGACTGTCTAGGTGATGGGTTTATGTAACATTCTCTCAAATCCTTTGATTCCCATTCAACGGAAAGTTACTATCAGGTATTTGCACAGGGTACATATTTTTAAGCTTACTGTCCCCACAACGGGACAATCAGCATTCCAGCAATGCCATTGGGAAAGACTTGAATATGAGAATAAAAGCACACTATCTTTGTAAATATTATGTAAATAAATACTTTATTACAAAGAGATCTTTTTGTCATACATATATTTTGATCATTTCTATAGTGGAGGGTCGGTTGTATGGAAATACTTGAGGGACGGGATCTTTCATGATGACGTGTCTCAGTCCAGACATTTCTGTAAATAAAATAAACATTTAATTCATTACGGGGAATCAGGAATTAAGAAAACATTTTGCATTAATAGAATAGAAAAGAATGTTATTAATAATATCAAACCTACCTAATTCTTTCTTGAAGCTGTCATATGTCTGTGGGTTGCGTACAGTAGATGCAATGTAAACATTAGGATGTTTTTCTTGAACTTTGCAGTTCAGAAGCATGCTCAGCAGTCTCACCAAACAAGCAATTACATCAGGATCATACACCACATCTGTTTCAAACAAACAGAGTAATGTTACTCAAAACTTCTCAAACATCATAATTTCATGTGATCAGATTCAGAGACCTTTTAATCGATGAATGAAAATAAATCACTTATGAAACTATAATGTGTGTGTATTCCTGAAAATATCCCTGGGTTTTGTGTCACCTGCGGCAATGATGGTGTTGGCCTGTATTCTTTGCAGCTGCTCGTCAGACACATTTTCCCAGTCCAGTTCCTCCACACACACTGACGCACTGTTGTCGTCACAGTTAGTTAAGCAGTTTGTGATATTGGCCTTCAGCCTCTGAAGGACAGTTTGATGGCAGTCGCTGAAGATGTATTTGGTTAGGCTGGATGACCGACACACTACAATGCCGGCGAGTCCAATTCCACTCCCCAGCTCTAGCACTGTCCTGCATGTACAACACGGAGGTGATCAACAGTGTGCACTTATAGTTGCATGCAAACGGAATAAGTCAAACTATTAACTAAATAGAGAAAGCCATTACGATTAATCGGTCATAAGTAGCAGCAGTCATTCTTTCATTGTACATAAAATAGTATGAGAAACAATGTATAAATGACAAAATACAATTGATTTTTAAATGACTAAATGAATGATGAAGAAATCATTCAAGTGAAGTGAATTTACATAAATTTATTAGAATTTTGTCCAAATTAGCTCATTTGATTGATTGACTGAGAAATCGCGCATCTTAAATATTTCTAAATAATTTTATCCCACATAAACAATAATCACAAGTAAAATGGCATGGAGTTGTGAGATGTCAGATTTACTTGTTTTTGAAGATGTGTGTATTCTCCAAAGCCCATTCAGACAGATAGAGGGCAGCTTCCCAGGTAACCAGACCTGTGGTTCCTTGGGAGATGAGAGCCACGTTCTCTGCTAGACTAACAGCATCTCCTGTTGGCTGAGATTTGACACTTTCTTATATTATGTTTTGATATGAGGTATAAATATCAGTGCTAACGTGATCAGACTCACCAATAAGTAGGTTTTGTAGCACTTGTCCTTCTCCTGTGCACACATGACCTCTCCGAGCGCTTCATACAGTACATCTAGAGGTTCAGCAGCCAACATCTCATGCTACAAAAATGAGCCTTCATGAGAATATGCTGTATCTCAAGAAATGTGGGGGTGGGGGGAGAAAAATGTAAAACATGCTTGTCTGTAAAGACACTAAACCAACCCTTTTTATCAATTCTGTTAGGAAGCGTCTTCTGTATTTTAAAGAGGGGGGATTCTTAAGGCAAATGGGATGTAAACATGTCTGCCAAAAAAGAGAGAAAAACAAAACTTTCATTTTTTTCCATTAAATAATTAATTCACTTCCATAATAGCTTGTTTACCTTCTGGAGAATCTCCACAATGATGTCTGAAGTTGTTGTAGTCATCATTTCTTTGTCTAAAGACTGCAAAAACCATTGCGTTATTTACGGAAGTAGAGATGATACAGAGAAAACATATACACATTACAACTGTTAATTTACTTTCCTGAAAACCAAAACCAAATAACAGAAAGAAACAAAGCAGCTCATATATAAATAATTGTATAAATCATCTGAACATCTGAAATAGTTTCTTAATGCATTAGGGCATGTTGCAATGTTCTACTTACATCCCATGGAAATGTATTTAAAAGACTCATAGTGAAGAAGTTGACTTGAAAGGTATGTACGACGTCCTTTCTTGTTTTGTGGCTCATTTCTTCCCCTTCGTTACCTGTCATTGGATGTGTACAGTTCATCTTTTAATATCACACAAGTCTGCTTGCTTGATGCTGTTACTAGAGACCACGGAAGATGCATGTGTGAATTCCATAGTGAATTTCTTCGTGTGTGTCAGTCCACATATGTTGTTGTTGCAGCGCCACCTGCTGGGATGGTTGTGCATCAGCGTCAAGTCTTTTGGACGTGGTTTACAAGACTACAAGCCCCGCCCACACAAATCTCAACAAGTAGATTTTCTATTGTATTCTAAAAGTACTTTATAAAAATACCCATTTAACCTAAAGAAGAAGAAGAAGAAAAAAAAATCCATTATGTCTAAATAGTATTAGAAAATGTTCGACATCTGTGTCCAGGTGTGCCTATAAACCGCTTAGACTAGCTTTAGTAAGTTTTTTTTTTTTCTGCAAAACTGGTCATAACTTTTCAAAACATAAAAACGTAGATTGGTCAAATTTGAATCCGAAAAGTAATACTGATAGTCATTTGGTTAACTGCTAGTTAGACAGTTCATGCAACTGGCCCCAGTCATTTTAAGTATTGCATTTCACATTCAATTTTAACGGGGCCCCAGAAACCCTGGCGGCGCTCGTTGGGCGGGGCTTGGCGTGGGCGTGGTTTGGAGGATTGCAGGACGCAGAGAGACTGCTCTCCTCCTGGCTGAGCATCTTGATGATGATAAATATCGATAATGAAGATGTGCATGCAGGCGGCTATTATTTGAGGTTGCTGCTGCCAAAACATTTTATTGCCTGTGCGTAACTGTAACTAGGCTACCTTATTTTCTCATATGACAAAAGCGAGACCCTGAAGTCCTGTTTAGGACCAGTTAATCGGCGATTTCGCTCTGTATGAGAAAAGTGCATATTATAGACTATTCAATTATCTGTAAAATTTACTTTGCATTAAGCAGTTTTTTTTTTTTTTCATATTGCATGCATAGCCCTTCGGCAGGAGGTTCTCACTTCTCTTATCATTTCCTGAGTTTGCGGTTAGCATCTTGTGACTATCTTAAGACACATCCTGGAGCCCTATTCAAAATATTTTGTTGTGAGACTAAGACATAGTTTACGTAGAAGAAAAAAAAAAAAAAACAATTTAATGCGCCGAAATGCTAATACAGTTTAGATTAATAAGCAAACGACACTGTGGTGTTAAAATGCTCGTCAATTTCACAAAACAGCGCAAACTGGCAGTGCCACACCCTCATGTCACCAACTCCAAAATACTGAGTATTCCAGCACACAGACCACAAATACATCACCTCTCATACCAACTCATCATGACTTATTTTCGTTACATGATCAACATATTTTACGACGTGTGACATTTTTCAATTAATAAATAAGCATGGCAATTGTACAACACGTTAATCATCTTGTAAACTATAGCCAATTGTTTTAATAAAGCTTTAATAAGTAGATCAGTTATGGGCTACAAGCGTATAATTACATTAATTATGTTCTGTTTGCAACGCACACCAGCATTCATTGTGGTTATGGTCGTTTGTTTGAATTATTTAGAAGTATTTATAGCGTATTACCAGGGTATCTCTAGAAATAGATTATACAGTAAACCCACATGCCTTTTTTGCGATTGGTCGAGACAGAGTAGGCAAAGAGACCCAATTGGGTGAAATAAACATCGGTCAAGATCTGAACACTCCCAGTCCGCAGTGGACATAAGAAGCCCTCCACACACAACGCAACTTTCTCCCAGACAGTTCGTTTCACTTCGTTGGGTGTCAAAGGATCTCAAAATGAGCGTGAGTAATTTTAAAACGATGCATTATTCTTTAGTTTTATGTCAAATGTTTTTTTTAAATATTTGTTTATAGTTAAGACAGCATATGTTAGAATGTCTTCTCTATCTTAAGTCAGCACAGTAATACAGTGCTCATAGCAGCTGAAGTCTGGTGTTTATGGGTATTGATACTGTGCAGTGATCTGGCTGTTTGGGGCATTGTATAGTTATTATAGTGTCTACTGAAGCGCCCTCACGTGCATTGCGCATGGCATGGGTGTGACCTCCACATTGAGTGCACTCACTTTAATGCTGCTGTGTTGTTAATTCCATCATCCATTTCTATCACAATGTTGTACTGGTTAATTACATTACGTTCATTATTATTATTATAATTTTTTTTTGTCCACAATTGTAAGGTATTTAGAAATATATTAAGAAATGCAATTCATAAAAAAAAATGCCTGCATCTAATGTGTCTCACTAGAAGGCAGAAACTTCTGGAAGTAGGTTGGAACAAACTGTAATTATTATTTTCTTAAAAAAAAAAAAAAGTAGTGAGACAAATTTGTATAATTAGTAATATTTGAAAAACTTTTCAAAAACCAAATCAGTGACAGTGTGGCATAACCACATCAAGTAACAAGAAAATCAGGAATTGACATTGTTACACAAATTCTAATAAATATTTAAATCAAACAAATCACGGTTTCCACAAAAATATTAAGTAGCACAACCATGTTCAACTGTGATATTAATAAATGTTTCTTGAGCACCAAATCAGCATATTAGAATGACTTCTGGTGGATTATGTGACACTGAAGACTGGAGAGACAAAGGTTAGCTTTGTAGCTTCTGCTATTGTGTTTGCAATACACATAGTCTGTAACCCTTCAACATTTTAGGGTAATTCATCTTACCTTAACATGTTCAATCCTCTGGCATTTCTAGAAATGAAGCAAGACTGGTCAATTCAAGCCCAACTATGGTCTAAAACATACAGTACCCAGGGGCATTGAGAAGACCTTTAGCTCACTTTCTCTAAAGCTCAGCGAAAGCAGCATGACTCAGTCATTCTTATGCTAATCCGAAAGACTGAGCTTCGCTTTTGCAGTTAAAATCAGCAATTTAGAAAGTTCAGAAAGAAAGAATGAGGAATGTTGCACTGCTCTGAGAGTTTCTTTCTGCAACAACTTCTGCCATGAGCGCTGCTTTACTGTTACTCACACCGACTAATGTGGAAAGAATTCACCTCTGCTACACATCTGCTCTTTCACATTCTCAAGTGCCTTTTTCCTTCTTTTCCTCATCCAATCTCTCTTTTGACCCTCCTTTCTCTCCACTGTTCAGCCAGCTATAGCCTCTCTCTTCTGCCATCATTACAACAGCTATAAAAATCTACTTTCCTCGGCAGCTGTGAATCACATAAAGAGGCCTTTTGTAATTAATCTTGCAGCTGCCCACCCAACTTGGCTTCTACGCTTACACCACATCTCTCAGAGATGGCATGGCCACTAGTTTTTAAAGATTGAATGATTAAAAGATAGTTCTTCTTGTGTCCATCTTCTCAGAAAAAAGGAAAGCTGTCACTGTGGTGGTACCCTGAAGTACAAAAGCTAAATTTACCACTGAATGGTACATATTAGTACGTATTAAAGTACATATTAGTATGTTTTGAAAGGGTACCGCTCCAGTGACAGTTTTGTACCTTTTTTCAGACAGAACCCATGCAGAGGTTTTCCAATAGAACAACTGTGCCACATCTGCAGTTTTTTGACGGACTAGGATTTTCCTTTCAACGCATTGGAAAGTTTGACAGCATTGCTTATGTGAGGCTGATTCTGTCCACTCCATCATTATAGCTACAGTCTCTATTTGGCTTATAGGGAAAACCAGGCACAGTGCCCAGCCGTACAAGTCAAATTTAAGTGGATACACATGTTTGGCTATTCATGCCAGTAGTGTGTGAGATATACAAAAAGAAAATCAAATTACGAATAAAGAGTAACTTCAGCTCTCTCTGTTTCTAGCAGGGTATGCTTGTGCAGAATATGTCCTTTAAGACAGGACAGACTCTGACTCTGACAGGAGTCCCCAGTGCTGATTCCACAAAGTAAGTCTCTGCAAAGCAACTTCTCAAATTCAGGACTTTAAAAGCACCTGGAGTCATATTTCCCATTTGCTCTTTTGCAGTTTTGCCATTAATATCGGTGACAGCGCCGAGGACGTCGCGCTACACATGAACCCTCGTTTTGATGCCCATGGTGACCAGTGCGCTGTAGTGTGCAATTCATTCCAGGGCGGCAACTGGTGTGAGGAGCAGAGAGGGGCCAGCTTTCCATTTAATCAGAACGAGGAGTTTCAGGCAAGACTCATATATATATATATATATCTTTATGAAACTGCTGTTTAAGCAGATGGTAATCATAATAAATGGGCTGTGGACGAAATTTAATGGCCCCTCGGGATTTTAATTACCATATTATGTTTTTTCCTTCCTTCAGATAAAAATCACATTCACCAATGAGGAGTTCCTGGTGACTCTTCCTGATGGTTCTCAGATTAACTTCCCTAACCGCCAAGGCGGTGAGAAGTACAAGTATATACACATTGAAGGCGAGGTCAGGATCCATGGGATTGAAATCAAGTAGACTAATCAACACTTAAATAAGGATACTGTTGTATCCTGAATGCTGAATGATTCTCTGCCTTATTTTGTCACTTATCCAGCTCTGTTATTCCACAATTTTCACTTATTCAGTAATCAGTATGGAGTATGACACTTGTATGCCAAATCAGCGTTTAATTTAGCTGTTGCACTGCCTATCTAAACCACTAGAGGGAGCACAACTACAATACATTGCCATGAGCTTTAGCGGTACATGCAAACCATTCTGAGAGGTTTCCATGATCTAGTTTATTTTTCCTACTGCTTTTCTACAATAAAACATCATGTTCTTAAATCTGGTTTGTAACTAAAGCAAATTCACAAGCTATAGCTGTTGGCAAATAAAAATAAAACCTGTTTTCACAAATAAACTAAGCCTCTTTTTACTTACGTCTGATGTGTTCAGGCAGTGTTGACGTCTTTTGTGTTATTTAGTTATGATTCATTATGAGAGACCAGATGGAGAACATTCAGAATTAAACGAAAGCATTAATCCCATCAGGTGTTCATCATGCAAACATGTCAAAAATATGAAGTCCCACAGCCAGTCTAAAATAGGTCATTCATGACATGAATAAAATTTTTAGAGCATGAGAAACTAAACAGTACAATTCAACAATTTCATGATATATAGAGGCATTTTTTTTGTAGAGCAAATATGCATAAATTATTATATTAAAACAACAAGTCTTAAATGTAGTCATGATACTCACTTTACATCAAATAACTGATGTGCAAGGCATTTCTTTATTTTGAAAAAATAAAAATAAAAATTATATATATATATATATATATATATATATATATATATATATATATATATATATATATATATATATATATATATATATATATATATATATGGGGACCTTTAAAGGAAAATGGAATAAACTCATTTATATAAAGCATCATTATATAAAGCATCATAAGGTTCAGTCTATACTGCAATTGTTTTTCGTTATAAGGAGCAAATGAATGAACTGATACTTTTTTTTTTTTAGTTTTGGGAAAGTAAGGAAACCCTGGATTATTGTAAAATAACTTGATGTGAGGTTTTCGACAGGTGGCACACAAAGTCCTGAGTTTCAGTGAACAACACATCAATGATCCATCCAGTGGCAATCAAATTCTACATCACCTCATCATTCTTCAAAAGGAAGAAGTCAATATCCTGCATATTTCCTGTACTGCTAAAGAAATCTTTTAAACCTTCAGATCTCAACACGTTTTGGCTTTGTAGGTATGAATAGCCAGCATAACCAGGGCCGTTTCTAGCCATTTTGAATTGAAACATAAATTAATTGTATTACATTTGGATTTGGATACATGTTTAGATATTATCAATGGCTACGTTTAGACTTTTTCCTGTTTGTTTGTTTTTTTGTTCAATTGTTTTGTTGTTGTTGTGTCAATTATTGCACATTTCAGTCAAACCTATAAAACCCTTTGTTACCCCAAACTACATAGGACTATAAAAGCCTGACCAGTGACTAAAGTAATCAGAATGCAGATACTTGTTCTTTTATTACTCATTGATGCGTGAACTTCCCCTTTAAATAACGTGATGCTCTGCCCTCTATATGTATGCCGCTGCTCCCTTTAAGAGCTGCTGGAAGAGAATTATTATTATTTTTTCTTAGGAAGCGAATTAATTGATTCAGTATTTCGACACTTCAGTAAGGATGAGTCAAATTTGACAAAGCGGTTTAATAAAGTGTGTATTGATCTTGTGAATTAGCGAATTTTACAACAAAAATATTTTTTAATTGGCTGTAAAAGTTTTATGTGGGAATATTACACGACTGAACCTTTAACAATGCATTGGCTCAAAAACGCACACCTTTTAGACCACCCTGCTGGAAAAAACGGAAAGCATTTGAATTTCTGTGATGGTTTCTATTGTTTTTTTTAGCAGGCAGTTTCACATGAAACATGATTTCTCGACTGCCACAAATACTGCCTAAACAAAATACTGATTTTGTGCACTTTTTATGTACCAAAATTTTAAATTGGCCTTTGAACTTGCATGGCAAAAAAAAGCCTTACCTTGCCAAAACACGGACAGAACCCATTGTTCTAATGGCATTGTTGAGGGCTCCAAATACAAATGCAAACTTTGCATGCAACAATCAGAGGCAGCAATTGACAGCGCTCTGATCCAATGGCATACAGGCATCTTCAGAATGACAGTACTCTAGCCCAATGGTGTTGGGGGATCCAGTGGGGGCGGCAATCATATTTCAGGGTGTCCGTGCCACTCTCGATCACAACCCATTTAAAATGTAGCGGCAGTACGTGCGCTCATTGGCGCCCCTCCAGCTGGTGGCGCTCTAGGCGACCGCCTAGCTTGCCTGTGCCTAGAAACGGTACTGAGCATAACTATACAGCATCTCTCATGTAAACTGGACAGGCTACACGCCTCAAATTCAGTTTTGCCATCCTATTTTATCCTTTGAAGTGTCAATTGGTATGAAAGTGAATCAGGCTTACCACATTAGCAAAATCAAATTATTATTATTATTATTATTATTATTATTATTTTTTTTTACACTGCAGTAAAGCTTACGTATTATTCCCTTTTTTACTCTATACAGTTAAGTGTACTTATAAACGATCAATAAAGTCAACATATGTACTATTACAAGTATGCACTTTATTTTTTCAATGCCCCAACTTCCTTCAGCACTATGGACAGACTTCACTGTCATTATCATGCAGCGATTGGTTGCCGTGCTGTTGTTTTCGTCTCTAATTTGCCCGTATTTTCTCTACCTCTTTCATTGCTTTATATAAAAACATGATTTTTCTCCGAGTTTTTTTTAAGGTTTTTTTTTTTTCTCCAGCTTCTTCTGCTGTTTGTCCCATAACCTCCCGCGCGAGCCTGACACGCACCTTGACCTCCACAGAAATAGGCGCGCGCTCGATGTTCGTACAATTCAAATATTAACGGTAATAAGCTCACTATCTAGTTGTTAAAGTTTTATAAGATAGCAATCACTCAGTTTGTATTTGCGTGTGTTCATTTTCCATTATACTTCATCTGTCAGAGATTGAAACCCCTAATACATGAACATTACAAAAAAGGGAGCTATAGGGATCATGAATAAGATGGATTTGTTCATTGGCACCAAGAGAAAACCAAAGATGTCTGTGCAAAATTTAAGTGGTAAGAGTTTTTCTTGCTAATATTAGCCTAGTCTATTAATTAATTAATTAATTATCAAAGTTAATTGAATGCTTAAACCTAAAAATATAGTTGTTGTTTTGGTAGGAAAACAAACAAACACACACACAAACACACACACACACACACACACACACACACACACACTTACTTACATACTTACTTACTTACTTGCTTAATTAACTTGTTTGAGAATGTAGATTCTACTGTGGTTACAGCCAAACAGTTTTAGGGATCAGTATTTGATATCCAGATGATATATAATAGTTACATTATTGCAAATTGTAACTGTCTAAATGGTAATATGCTAAAAGATATGTTGGAATGTTTTAATATCTTGAACATGAGTTGCAAGTATTTGGACTTCAGGTGTTATGTTCTAGTGCTTTGTTTTGTTCAGACACCGCTTACAGTTTGTATCACTATACATTGTTTTCATTTTTGGGACTGATGAACCATGACAGAACAGTTCTCAAAACAGCCTCAGTATCAGCTACCTTTTGACAGGTATGAGAGGTAATGTTTTATGGCCTATAGGTTTTACATTTACATTATTGCATTTAGCAAATTCTTTTATCCAAAATGAAATGGTGCGTTCAATGTACACAGATTGGCAGCGTGTGTTCCTTGGGAATTGAACCCGGGAACTCAAGCTCTACCGGTTGAACTACAGCAACAATATAACTGTTGTTGGTAAGTGATTTTTTTGTTCTTGTGGTCATGCTGAATGGAAATGCCATGATTAACATCTTTGGTTTACAAACTGCCTCTAAAAGCAGAGGAGAGTAATTTGTAATAGATTAGCTGACCCACTATATTATCATAATGTCACACAAAGTTTTTTAAATTCTTAATTCAGGAATTTGCATTTCTCTCCACGGTGAATAGCTTACATTTCTACTTTACATAAATATCCTTCCTGTCACAATCCCATAATAGCAAATTGCCAAATGCTGGGACTGTTCTGTCTCTGTGTTTGCGTTTCCTTTGATCGCTTTGTTGTTCTACTGGATGTTAATTCATTGCCATGGAATGTCTTCTGTCATTGACTGGGTGCTTTTCAGGGGTCTGGTTTCCATGGAGAGCTGACATTCTGAGTGTTGAGAGTGGACATGCATAATCGGGAAGGACGGTCTGTACTGGGCATGTGCGTAGAGATGTGCAGTGGTTATTAGCATGTTTTAACATTCACAGAGGTCAGACGGTGGCATTTACCCTAAATCATCGTCTGCAGTGCCAGCCACATCAGTACAGGCAAGGGGCAAGACAAGTGATTAGCTGCCTGCCTCTGTTATCACATAAATGAAATAATACTCACTCTTGTGTAAGAGATACTGTGATGTGCGATGCTTGAGGAATTCTTTGTTGTGGGAATAAATAACTCTTTCCCAGAGTTATTTTTCAAGTATATAAACGACGAAGTGTCTTTCGTTCTAGAATAAGCTATATCATTCTGACCAGTTTATCAAAGCATATTTAAGATTATACTAATTACTATAATTAACGAGCGGAAAATCAAGTTAATGGGGCAATCAGTAAAATGATTCCTTCATTTTACGCTCTTTTAACTACTATGATGAATCAGATGGCAGCCAGTTTGAGGAATGGGGCGGTCTTAGTGCTTAGAAGTTTTTTTGTTTAGTTTAATTATTTATTGCAAAAGTGATACACATTTCTCTCACATCCCATAAAAAGCGTTTATCGGGGAGGGGGAAAGGAATGTTTAAATTCTATTGTAGATTGTGAGGAATTTTGTGTCCTCACTAGTTCCATTTTTTTCCATTGCCTAAAAGCTGTGCATAAAAAGATTTGAAGCTGTAAATTACATTTTTTACCTCTTTGACAAAATATGGTCTTGAAAAAACCACTAGATGCCACTAGGAAACCAAGAACAAGCTGCTATTTCCATCAGTGGTCTTTTCATAGTTTTATTGCTTTTGACCGTTTGTATATACAGTGTGACTTTCTGTATTTTTTTTTTAAAATCATACATATTTCTCATCTCATAGGAACAGTCTACACCTTTTTGTACAACATTATATACCTTAGTCTGGGTAGATGCCATATAAAATTTTATGCAGATGAAAATGAAGTCAAGTTTTTACAGTGGCATGCACTGCATGAAGGTCCTAGATCACATGAAATTTTCAAAATTCACAACTTTGAAAACTGTTTTATGAAAAATGTTTCATTATAGACACTGAACACACTGTACTTCTCTCCCTCACTGCCTAGTTTTCCCATTCCTGTTGAAATTGAATATCATTATAGCCTTTAAAAAGCTCTGTACTATGTGCAAGCGCGCCATCACATTCTCTGCTACCTGTCTGTGTCTCATACTCTCTCTGGTTTCAACAGTACAAAATTTTATTTTACAAGTATCAAATCATTCAACTTGCTCTTTTCTCTTTGTCTGCTTCTTTCTTTTTCTCTCCCACAGTCACGCAAAAAGACTGCATATGCATTATCCATTTAAACGGATGGAGTGACAGTGTCAGAGTCCTGACAGGAAAAACAAATGGAATAAGTAACCGGTGTAGAGAAATGTGTTTAGTGGCAGTGAGAGAGAAAAGGCGATAATGGGACCCATCCGTTACGTCGGTGCATGGGTGCAGGGCTGAGTCTAAGTGAGATGGATGACTGTGTGTTCAAACCCCACTGGAGCTCGGAGGTCTGAGTCCTACACAGACCCTCTCATCCAAGTCTCCCGTAGAAGAGTGCGCCTTGATGAAGTCTACGAAGCTGTTATTGATATCTAAAAATGCATTTCTCAAAATAGGATTCAAATCCTGTCTAGTTTATCCATGTTAAAACCCATAATAGTGATGACTGTTATTTTAAGCAGTGGTTTAGGATCGAAGCCCAGACTCAGAGGACATCCAGACGCCTGACTCGTGTTACAGCGTATGCAGAGCGGGAGTGCCTTTTGCCCTTGGCTCTGATCAAAAGCCTGTAATCGACTCATTTATTCAGCGCAAAGCTGGGAGGCAGAAAGAAGCAAGTCCATGACCTGGTTGTAGCCGCTGGACGCTCAGGCTACAGTGGTGGGAGAGGAGAGAGGAATTTTTTCCTGGTTGGTGCTGCTGGAGGCTCCTAGCATGTTGTGCTGCTTTGCTGGCTGATAGGAGAAGAGCTGCTTGTTTCAGTGATACGGGGGGTTGAGTCCACAGTGATTAAGAGCTGCTGGCCTTTCTGGCTCTCCCCTCTCTCCTCGTGTTATCATCAACCTTTTTATACGCTTTTTGTCTTGCTATTCCACCTTTTCCGGATCAAGCTTTCTTTTTTTCAGCGCTCGGCTCCTTTCTGCATCTTCCTAGCACAGTCCGTCTTTCACGTCCTGCTGCACTTGACTCGGTCTCATCAGATCCTCTTACTCTTGTGTCACTAGACCTCGGTGGCTGTAATTTAATGCAGTAGCACCAAAACTGTATGCCTGCATCTGGCTCCTAATCATATTATCTGATGTAAGATAATGCAACCTCGTGAAAGTCCTTGGATTATGGCTAACGAACAAGTGCAGACAGGTGGGAAGACAAACAGATCTCATTTGCAACTAAGCAAATACAAGATGTTTTTTTGGGGTTACCATGGGTTTATATGAAATCCTGATTTCTTTGACGGTGGCATACACAGGTTTCCACGAGGTCTACGGTGCGTTTTGGTTGAGAATTAAACTGCATTAAGAATTTATTCGGTGAGCTGCAGGTCTGCTATTTTGCCTGACGTGACCCTGCTGAAAGGACCAGATGAAGAGCAACCATGTTGTGTTTTGGATGCTGGTCCCCGGCATGCAATAAATGTTTAGTTCTCCAGCTTGAAATTCTGTATCAGCAGTCTCTTCTCATAACTCAAGAGAAACCACACATACACTGAGGGACTGCTGTGTGTTACCTTGTGTTGTGTATTTGTGTGATTACTCATGAGGGACAGTGTGATGGAGACAGACAGATGGTGTGTGAGAGTGTATGAGAGAAGGACACATTGTTGCTCTTTGTCTGAGTATTTGTTTGTTTTTGTGAGTCTCAGGTGTGTGCATGGTAATCAGCTCACTGGGGTCAGAGGTCATCTCCCTGGAGAAGTGCAGAGATTTGGATACCATGACGACCAGGTTACTGCCTCCCATGCTTTCTTGCTCTCCCTCTCTCTTCCTGTGTCTCTCTCACTCATTGGCCTTCTCCTCCCTGCTGTTTGGACCTTTGTCTACCTTTGCCTGTGGAAATGATGCTTGGCCTAGAAAAACATGATTTGGCAAATTAGTAAAAACAAGAAAATCCCCTAACCCAGTGTATCACATTAAAGCCTTATGGTTTCAGCCTGAAAGGGTTAGTTCACCCAAAAATGAAAATTCTGTCATTAATTACTCACCCTCATGTCGTTCCAAACCTGTAAGACCAAATTATGATATTTTTGATGAAATCAGAGAGCTTTCTGACCCTGCATAGACAGCAATGGAACTACCACGTTCAAGGCCCAGAAAGGTACTAAGGACTAGGGGTGGGTGATCTGACCAAAATCTTTTATCACAATATGAGTCATTTTATTTCACAATAATGATATTATAGCACAATATAGTTATTTTTTGTTTTAAGTAAGGTCAAGATATCAAATTTTGTGATACCATAAAAATTTCATAATTCTTGTCACCAGTGCCAATATCAAAGAAAACTAATACTAGCCTAAATGAAAATAAACAACAACTCATGCTCACTGAAGACAAGTGATTCAAAATTCTTTACCGTGTAAATTAAATCTTACAGCATATATTTAATTTACACGGTAAAGAATATGCAGTCTTTTTGTACATTTGATTACTTTATGTAGCATTTCTTATTTGTTCTACTGTAGTTGTTTTTGTCCTATTGCTTAATTAGTTTAATCTTATTTAATCACTGACTGTTCACAGTCGAATATTAGACTGTTGTCATTTTAAGAGCTGCCCGGGTTCAATATACTGTTACACATGTTTTCTTTCTCAGCGGTTTGCTTTTACTTAAGACCTAAATTAATGTGTTTACGAGGATACTAGCAAAGACAGGAAATTTGACACATACAAGTGAGTGTATTTAAATGTTCAAATCCTATAAAGCGACAAAAATAACTCTCTGACTGCGCTCAGAAACAGAGACCGCTGTCTCTCTGACAGCATGTGCATTCAGCGAAATGAGTTCTCTTTCACTGCTGATTGCATTTCAGTGGCTTAAAATCACTTCTTTTTAAACTGCAATGCTTAAAAATGCGTGCAGACGATAAGTTTTCGTTACCACGTAACACAGCAACGCCACATGAGCGTGTAACCATGATAGAGACGAGAGTCCAAAATCTCTACCGGTTGACAAATTTCTACCTGTTTATCGTGTCTACCGTTTTTTATTTTTTTCACCCACCCCTAGGACATCGATAAAATAGCCCATGTGACATCAGTGGTTCAACCGTAAGTTTATGAAGCTTCGCGAATATTTTTGTGCGCAATGAAAGCAAAAATAACAACTTTATTTGACAATTTCTTCTTTTCCGTGTGAGTCTTCGACGTGCGTTCACAAGAGTACGAGAGTTGGGTAAACTATCCTTTTAAGGCTGTGACACACCAAAGAACTAGCGGTGTCAAAAGCCTTATGTCACACGTGCCCAGTTTGAGACGTTGAACACACCTTGAAGACTACAGCCAACAGCCAAATTGCATGTACAGTGTTGCGTGAGAAAAATTAACCGTCTGTATTAGCTAATACCAATAGTCTAAATTTGTGATTAAAAACAGGAAACCAACTCTGAACAAAGCAGTGCTTGCTTACAATTTTGAATACAAATAATGTTGATCACTTTATTCATTCCAGACGGTCATGTCATTATGACAATAGGCTATATGCCTATTGGAATGCTCAGGTAAGATAATGTAAAGATAAGAACAGCCTTCTGTATGTGTTATATTGACTTTATAATTTGCTCACTTTCATTGATTTTCTTCTAATGCACGGGTTCGCTACTTTGAACAGCCAAACAGAATGATCTTTGTCACTGACTGCCCAACGTGGATTCAGCATGCTCAACTGCTCAATGTTCATTGTCCGGGTACGGTGGTGCGAAATACACACCACTGAGCTGACAGATGATGGCCTGATGTTGACCAACGGCCAACCGTTGGCTTGGTGGCATGCAGCTCCCACACAGAAGTCACTTTCAAACCAAGGGTCTCTCTGCTGGTCAAACATTGGCTAAACTGCAACTGAAGCTGTTGCATTATCTGAATGGAGAAATCTTTCAGTCTGAAATTCCTGATTTTGTGGATTCTTGTTAATCGTACTGTGTCCTAACCAGATGCCATGCAGTAAAGCAGGAGTGTCCTAAACTGTTCATGGAGGGCCAACGTCCTGCAGTGTAATCTATTTTTAAAAACGTAAAATTGACAGTGTTATTAATATTAATGTGAATGGTTCATGTGTGTATAAGCTTTTGTTGCCAACTTGTAATATTTAATGGAAATGTCATAAGTCTTCCATGTAATGCGACAGATTTCAGACATTTCTCTGGTGACGTATGTATGCCAAGACTTCTCCTATCATTTTATTCCTGTTAAACCCTTGCTTTTCCCTACAATCGACTGCACATTCACTTTCAGATCTGCTTCCATACAATCAATTAAAGTGTTTTAAATGAATTTATTTCACTTGGATGTACATCACAATATGTGTGAAACAATAGATGTTACATTGTGAAGTCACAGGTTGAAAATATAAGATAAAATATACAGAATCTTAATCACATTAATATAAATGCAAGAATATAGAATATACAGAATTCGAAATGTAAACAACAATAGCAATGACATCAAGGTATTTGCATGCACTTTTGATCTTCTTTCTTAGGTCTCTTTTAATCCTGAATTTTGTTTAGTGTTTAATTTATTTGACTTTGTGAAGTGACTGCATGTCTTGTTTTTGCACACAAGAATCAAGACATTGCATTTCATATAACCAAAGCCTTATACCTAAAACCTTAACATGTTTATATCGCTGCCTTGCAAAGCACTAGTGCACAGTTTCTCTTTCTTCCATGCTTCACTTAGTGCCATATTACCATCACACTAAATTCCTCTGTTCAGCTCTGTGCAGGTTCATGTACTAGTATAGGGATTGTGATTGTCTCTGTGTGTGTTGCATCAGTGAGATGAAGATGTTTGTAACCCACCTTGCTTTATACATGTCTCAGACAGAAATTTTCAGACCAGATGACTGTTTGCTTGTTTGGATCTTCGTCTGTCTTTGTGTGTGTGTGAGAGAGCTCCATGAAAGCGTGAAAAGCATCGAGTTCAGCAACCAGATATTTTTAGCCCTGTCTCAAGACCTCTTGCTTCCCTCCACATTTCTCCTCTCCTCCTCGGCCGTGTCCTCACCTCCTCCCCTCCTCCACTCTGATATGTGTTTATCTGCGTATTTGTGTGCATGTCTTGAGTGACAGCAAGAGAGTGATGATAAGAGTGAGTGAAGATTGAATTCATCAGCGGTTGTTTGAAGCATAGCATAGTTCTCTGAAAGGCTCACACTAACTTTTTCTACGAAGATTATTGTAATTCGCTTTACAAGAAAATTAATTTTACTTTTAAGTCAGTGGTGTTCATTTAAACAATTTGCTAGCAATTTCTGAGTGAATATTGTTATAATGTAAACCCTACACCATTTTTTTTTCCCAGTGCACCTGCCTAATCTCTCTCATTAAGACATGATTAGCAGTATTTAATTACTCTCATCATCTGGACCTCTTCAAAGCTGACCACTCAAAAACTTGAGGAAATAATCACATTTTCACAAAGTAGCAGAGGACGCAGAAATGTAACTTCTGTTTTACATTAGCAGAGCTTCAGTTATTATCTCACATGAACGAATACATTTAAGGGGGTAATGAAGTCTGACTATTTCGTATATTCAAGCAACACTTATACTTCCCTTCAATGATACATGTTCCTGCCTTATCATTCAACAGATGGCAAGATTTTGCCATTTCTGTTTGATGGGGCTAGTGTGAGTGCAATCAGGTTAATATGTTTGACAGCAGTGCTGCCACAGTATGTCATTATAGATATTACACCCTATCACCCCCCCTTACTAAGAGCAATTTCCCACATCGCTGAATATAGAGGAGATTACACAGCACAGGAGTGAGCGTGCCAGTGAGAAACGAAGATGTAAAACTTCCTGTTTATTAAAGCCAAAGACAATGTCGGTGCTAGTATGTGTATGTGTTTACATAACATCCAGATGTATGACTGAAATCTGTATCGTACTTTCTTTGCAGAGCTGTTTGATTGTATTTTTAACAACCATAGGTTATTGAGATGTGATTCGAGGTAGAGAGAGAAAGAGAGGGCGGGTGTGTGAGAAGGAATCTGTGGAAAGGAGTTATTCACCTAGACTTACATAAACCCTAGCTCTATATTTAGACAGCGTGACTTCAGATTTCTGCACCAGAGTGATCGACCACATTGATATGCGTGTGGGCCTCAGTGTTCCTCATGCACAAACTGCAGTCAGAATGCTTTTGCCTGGCTGTATCAGCCTAATGCTGCTTTGTTGGAGATAAATATGTATTGGACTGCTGCTGCTGCTTTGCTGTGTTGCTGTATATAAGTCTGTTGAGTATTTATTATACTGTATGTAAGTATGTATCAGGCTGCACAGTGATTTCTTGGTGCTTATCAGAGTTGCTCCGCTGTGTATCGGCTGATTGTGAATGTGTTTTGATTAGGAGCATAGGAGACTGTGAGTGTAGCTTGGACTGGTGTGAATGAGCTTGTATCACACTCACATGTGGCTTTTATGGCTTGCTTTAAAAACAGTGATGGATATTTCAAAATGACACACTACAAAATGCTTCATATAAATTAACTTACCTAAAAAAAAATAATGTTCCAACAATTGTGGAAATGTATTTATTAAATATTTTTCAAACAATTCATACTTATAAAAGCACATTTTCTAAATATTTTACAGGTGTAAAGTGTATATATATATTGCCTTGTTAAATATAAATAATATGAATTTTCTTCATAAATTATCCATTTAATAAAAAGAAAAAATATATATTTTACAAAAACATAAGGTCTGTATGATTTTCAATATTTTTAAATATTTTAAATATTTCAATATTTTAAAAGAGTCTCTTGTGCTCACCAAGCTTGCATTTGTTTGATCTAAATGCAGTAGAAAAATTTAAATATTGTGAAATGTTTTTTTTTTTTTTTTTTCTAATATATTTTAAAATGAAATGTATTCCTTTGGCAAATTTGAATTTTCATCAGCCATGACTCCAGTCTTTGGTGTTACATGGTCCTTCAGAAATCATTCTAATATTCTGATTTGGTACTTTATACATTTTTCTTATTATTATGAATATTCAAAAAAAGGTTTGCTGTTTAATATTTTTTATAGAACCTGGATTCTTTGATGAATATAAAAACGAGAGAAATGGCATTAATTTGAAATAATAAAATCTTTGTTACATTATAAATGTCTTTACCATAACTTTTTCATATGTGTCATTGTTTAGTACACTGACCCAAACTTTTGAACAGTAGTTTATGTCATTATCTACAGCAGTGGTTCTCAATTCCAGTCCTGGGGGCCCCCTGCTCTGCATATTTTGCATGTCTCCCTTACTTAACACACCTGATTGAGATCATCAGCTCGTTAGGAGAGAGATCCATGAACTGAACTAACGAGCTGATGATCTCAATCAGGTGTGTTAAGTAAGGGAGACATGCAAAATGTGCAGAGCAGGGGGCCCCCAGGACTGGAATTGAGAACCACTGATCTACAGTATATGAGAAGGTAACATGCAGGTTACCAACTAACAGGTTTGTACAGTAATCTTTTTTTTTTTTCTGTTAAAATTACTAACATTCACAGTGATAAATAAGGTATCTTGTCTATTTTGAAGTCAAAGAACTCACACTGGCTTAAGACTGAAAGAGCTCTTGTCACAGCAGTTCTTGTTATGATGACACTCTAAATAGCAAGCATTACCATATTTTACTGACAGATAGAAGTGTAGCATGAAGGAAAATTTACAACCCAGTCAATCAAAATGATGGATAATGATTATTTGTAGTGCAAACTCTGTTTGTGAGGGCATGAAATGTGAATGTGTTAGAGGTATTTTTTGGCTGAATTTTTACATATATGATAGTATTCTCAAGGGATAGAAAATAGTGAATCCAAACATGTTTCTGACCTGATCAGGATATAACTGAGATGTTGGATGATTCACTGTACCAGTCATCATTTTTTTTTTGTATCTGGAGAATAGAAGTTGTTGATGTTCTGATTACAGAGTTAGTCAGTGTCATTACAGCATTCATTACATTTCATTATCTGTCTGGGTCAATGAGCAGCTGCGGTCTGATGCACTAGTACCCAATAAAAACTGGTACTGAATGAGACCACCAGGACCCCTCCAACTGACCCATGCTGACGTACTGTTACATACTGCCTAAACTAAAGATAAAAACTAAAGATTTAAAGCCAGATAGAGAGAACTTAATTGCTCATGTGAAAAGATTTACAGACTAAGCTGTGCATTAGAAATACTGAATTCGAGATTCAGCTATCCGATGGACTTTATTCAGACAATGTAAGGCACTTGAATGCAAGCATAAAGAGCTTTAAATTAAAATGCATTTCACTTTTATAAAGCTGTAATCTTGATCTTTGTAGATTTATGGTGTGTTTATCACAATGTGTCCTGGGTTTATATGTGACGCCTCCAAAAATTCTCTCCATAAATAGTTTTATCTTGGAAATCCTCTTTTTGTGAGGATGCGATTGTGTCTGTTACATTTAAAATCACCTATGAGTTTATTTGAGTGTCTGTTCCATTTCTATGTGCATGTTTATGCGTTTTCGGCCCTGCTGACCTTCATCCCTACTTGTGCCATTGAGGTGGCTTTAAATGTGTAAAGACGTGCTCCCTGCTGCCACTCTCACTCTCAGTGCGATAACCCCTGCAGCTGTGCACGGAGCTCCTCTTCTGATGTGACCTTCAGCTCCCTCCGACCAGCCCTTACTATTCCCCTTCTGCACTCGTTTTCAATGTCACACTCATATACACACAGTGTGAGACTCTGTGTAGAACAGCAGTCTGTGATTAAATCATTTCCTCTCTATAGGATGCTTGGCCAAGGATCCCAATAGCCTTTAATATTAATATGCAATGAGATTAGACCTACAACAACTAAAGCTCATTTTAATGTCTCCTGCTGGCATTCCAACTAATCCATTACAGTCCAAATTGAGCGCTGGTGAGTTAAAATGAGCATGCCAAATGCAACAAAGCTTTATAAAAGTGAAATGCATTTTAATTTAAAGCTCTTTATGCTTGCATTCAAGTGCCTTACATTGTCTGAATAAAGTCCATCGGATAGCTGAATCTCGAATTCAGTATTTCTAATGCACAGCTTAGTCTGTAAATCTTTTCACATGAGCAATTAAGTTCTCTCTATCTGGCTTTAAATCTTTAGTTATTATCTTTAGTTTAGGCAGTATGTAACAGTACGTCAGCATGGGTCAGTTGGAGGGGTCCTGGTGGTCTCATTCAGTACCAGTTTTTATTGGGTACTAGTGCATCAGACCGCAGCTGCTCATTGACCCAGACAGATAATGAAATGTAATGAAAGTCTGTTTATATAGCTTTGTGCTTTAGAGAGAGAGAGAGGGCTGCCTGAAGGCAGAGCTATTCATGAGAATACCTGCATGTGGCTGTGTGTGCAACCACATCCAAACACAACGCTGTGTTTACATGGAATCCAGTGTTTTATTGACTTATTTATTGGCTTTAAGACAGTAATACTAAAATATTTACACAAGACGCCATAACTACTTAATCTTGTTTTCATATATGCAACAATTCCCTGTTGCAGACTGGAAATGCTGATGGGTATAATGGGAATCGGTTGTAGGTAGTTTAAAAATATCTGTAATAGAGAGCCATGGTGCTATAATTCTGCTTGATTGTGGTTATGGATCAATAATCTCATTGTTTATTCCGCATTAATCTCAACTGGTCTTGCTTCGGGGGATCAAGTGATGATCCGATACAGTCTCAAGTTGTTTGGTGCAAGTAAACAAAATGTTCTTTTACATACAAACATCAAACTTTATTAATATAATATGAACTGCATATATCCAATGCATTTCTAAATTATTAACATGACGCATGCTAAATAGAAAAAAAACAACAACAGCAACTTTAAATCCTAAATGTCTATTTTTAATTTTAATTTCTTATTCTCAGCCACAGCTCAAAACAAATTCTGGTTAAAGCAAAGCAAGCTTATTCTTATAGTGAACTCATTTTTAATGTTGTCTGGTACAAATTTGCTTTTAACCTGCATAATTTTGTTTGCATGGTATTTGAGGATGAGTGCATTAGGACTCGACAATAAGGCCTGGGGAGGACACTCGGAACAGTTGATGGATTTTTCACTGGCCCAGTTGGGCCACTGCTGTGTCGTCAGGAAAGTTTAACATTTGCCGCTGTTTTTAAGCCTTGCCAATTTAAACATTTAAGTGATTTCAAAGCATTCAAGGGCAAGAAGTGCATGAAAGACAGAACTCCATTCTGTACTTGTGCTCTGTGTTCACTATATTGTACCCATTCATTGTGTCTGATGTGACAGCGCCTAATGACGGGTGCCAGTGAAAATGTTAGAAGGGCAAGGAAAATTTGAAGCACTGGCCCAAAAAAATCCTTCGCTTTGAGCCCTGTGCATGTCATGGCCTCTTCCCTTTTGATGTGATAATGCAATGTGGATACATGGTCTTTAACATCAACAGAAGATATGGAGAGTGTTTTCTCCTTCCTATTAAGGCTAATAAGTCTATGTATTTACACGGTTATATGGTTAGCTTCATTATTTGCATCGTGTTTTTCCTTCTCTTCTCTCCTCGACTCTATCAAAATAGATCTTTGATACGACCCACTACTGCCACACTAATAAGATTCTGCTGGGATTAACGTAGAGCTCAGAATAAACTGTTTACATTTTGCTTAGTATATTGCCAGCATTTGCAGTCCTTTACCAGTCCACACACAGTTTTACTGGACACTTCGGTTTAGCTCTTGACGTTTGAAATCGGCACATTTCAAAACCGTATTTTACACCAAATGTATCTCCACTTTCTGTTGTCAAGGTTTCATTTTATCAGTAGTGTGCATGAGGGAACTCTCGCCCTTGAGAGCAGTGGTGGGTAACTCCAGACACTCTCTCTCTTTCACACACACCCTCTCTGTCTATCACACAGTGTCTCTCACTTTCCTCTGCTAACTCTCTCTCCTTTTCTTTTTTCTCTCATCTTGTCGCTTTCTCGCTCTGGTCCCTTTTGACTCACCCGGTTCGAGCTGATAAGCACCTTGTCATCTCTGTCAGGCCACCCAGGTGCCGTAAAGTCCCCTTAAAGTGTAAATGTGTGTATGTGCATGTGAGAGACTTTGTATTATCTGCGTGTGCGAGTGTGTTTGTAGCGATTCATCTCAAAACTTCTCATGGGGGTCTTTTTTGTCTTCAGGGAGTCCGAGGTGCTGCTGCCTCACAACCTTTCTGTCCTTTCCTGAAGGCGTAGTACAATCTTTCCTGCTTTCCCTGCTTACTGTGCTGGACTGCCTAAGGCAGTGGCTCTACAACTGCCACTTTGTTGTTTTAATTCTGATTATAAACCAAGTTTGAGTAACAACCGGGATGAAAGCAGAAGAGTTGGCAACCTGCTGTATTTCCCTAAAGCACTTTGTGACTACAGGGCAGGTTTGGACAGGAAGAGAAGAGTGCTGCTAATTTTGTTGTCTCATCTTCAGAAAGACGAAGCGCTGTGAAAAATCGCATTGCCATCTCACATTCTACCCTTCAGAAGACAGGAGTGACATTTGAATAATTCTAATCAATGCCACATCATAGTTCCCCACTGAGTTTAGAGAATGCTCGTGTCACTCAGAGTAATTTGTGTCACTTGGGGTTAGCGACGGCTGACTTTTTATTCCGCCTCTCCTCGGTGGCCCTCCTGTACAGCCTCCGTGACTTGTTCCTCTCTACTCCACTGGAGAATCGATACCGTAAATAGCCATAATAGAATTACGGCCGTAATGGAAGAACAAACTACTCTGTTTACTTTCCCTCCGAGTCCGATGGGATGTGTGCGGGGCAGGAAACGGTATGACAGCGGGTGGGAAGATACAGGTCTGTTTAGGGGAATGAACACCAATCAGCACTCGCCTCAATATCTCTGCAGGGGGAGGAAAGCAAGCTGGGTTCGTTCGACTTGCGTGAGTTGCAAAATCTACTAGTGGTGTTGGTGGCCTGCCAGATTTCACATTCCTCCACTTGGTTTTGTTTGTGTATGTCTGTCAATAGATGGAGGAGGAAATTCGTCATCTCAGTGAAGTTTTGAATGCTGTCAGTTGAGATCGACTCTGATTGGACAATTAATATGATTCATCAGGGAGCGTGTCGGAAAAGTTTATGCCATGTTGATCTCATAATTAACTTTATTATTAGTAAGTTTGAAAATAGACAGGTAGCTCACACTTATATACTTTTTAATGACTTTTTCAGGCTGTAACACCTGTGAAGTCCATTTTATAATGGGGTTGGATTATAGCCAGATTTCAGTAAGGCAGACATGTTTTCAGAGCCAGATTTAGAAGGACACATGCAAAACATTTATGAAGAATGAGAAGGGAGAGCATTAATTAATTTGCTGATTCATTTGCTGAAATTACTGAGAATGTCACTAAATATAAGTAATTGTTCAGACAGGTTGTCACGGGTATGTGGTTTTCAAAAAAGGAAAATAAAGGACTCGAAGAACGAAATACTCTTGAACAAACTTTCCCATTTAATAACATCAAGACGAGACAAACACAAAGGGAAAACTGTGGACTTCTAAATCGAAGGGAACAAAAGAGCAAACAACATAATACAAATCAGGTGGGGACAATGAATGATAATTAACAAATGAGAACAGGAACTAAACCATATAAGGACAGACAGGAACTTCGGATGGGTAGACACGTGACAGTACCTCCCCCTCTCGGAAGGTGCGTCCCGCGCCGTAACACTACCACCGGGGAGGGGGGGTGGGCGCCCTGGAAGCCGGTGCAGGACAGGGATACTGGGGAGGCATCCAGGGCGGAACAGGAGACACTTGGAGACCATGGCAGGTCTGGGGACTCCGGCGGCCGTGCCGGAGCAGGGCGCTTGGGAGGCCATGGCGGATCTGGGGACTTGGGAGGCCATGGTGGAGCAGGGAGCTTGGAAGGCCATGGTGGAGCAGGGAGCTTGGCCTGAAATTTGTCCAGCGGGCCGGGACCAGCCGCAGACGGCGGCGGCAGGCTGGTGCGAGCGAACGACTTCCATCTTCGTATTCGGTCTCGTCTTCTGTCACGGGTATGTGGTTTTCAAAAAAGGAAAATAAAGGACTCGAAGAACGAAACACTCTTGAACAAACTTTCCCATTTAATAACATCAAGACGAGACAAACACAAAGGGAAAACTGAGGACTTATAAATCGAAGGGAACAAAAGAGCAAACAACATAATACAAATCAGGTGGGGACAATGAATGATAATTAACAAATGAGAACAGGAACTAAACCATATAAGGACAGACAGGAACTTCGGACGGGTAGACACGTGACACAGGTTAGGTCTTTTGTATATGTTGTATGTTTTTAAATATGACTTTGACCTTTTTTGTAGATTTTTTTTTTTCCTCACACTTTTATGTTGTGTAACACTTTACAGTAAGGTTTGTTAAAATTAGTTAATGCATTTGGTTTCAAGAACTAACAATGAATATCATTTACATGTATTAATCTAGATTTCTTTTTTTTTTAAGAAATGTATACTTTTATTCAGACAAGATGCATTAAACTGATCAAAAGCGACAATAAAGACATTTATAATGTTATAAAAGATTTAAAAGATAAAAGATTGTTTTAAAGATCTTAACTTTTTATTCTTAACTTTTATTTGTTAAAAGAAAATGTAATTTAAAATAATGTCTTCTGAAAATTCATCTTTTCCATCAGAGGAATACATTGCACTTTTAAACGTATCGAAATAGGAAAACTGTTGTTTTAAATTGTAATACAATTTCACAATAGCACTGTTTTTACAATATCATATAAATGTAGCCTATTTCGTGGTAAGAAACTTTTTTTTTTTTTTTTTTTTTCAGAAACATTAAGAACATCTTATTGACCCCACACTTTTGAACTGTAGTGCACACATTCTGTTGTTCATTATTTAATGCTTATAACAATTTAATGCACAGCTTTAAAATGTTAAAAATGTATAAGGATATGTAGAATTCAACATTAATCTAAGTTGATAAATGCTGTAAAAATTCATTGTTCATATCCCATGAAATATGTTAGCTACTACATGAACTGATAATGAATGATTATAATGAATGAAAACCTTGCTGTGAAGTGTTTCTGTTATTTGTGACCGTGTATTGAATAACACCTAGTGTTATATGTGTGGACTACAGTTGTGTAATGTGATTACTCCCCATTTTTAGCAGGATGTAGGAGTGCTCCACTCTCTTTCTGGCAACAGCATCTTTGCTACGGTTACTCTTCTTTTGCATTAGGGTGATGGGGATCAGCTGACTGTGGCATTTGAACATGTACTTTTGGCAGAGATGCTAGGTAGCACCATTTGATAGTGGGTTGGTTGATGTGTGAGCTCTGGCTTACTGTCTCTGATGATGGACGATTAAAGACAGTGCAGAGTGGGAATAGAACCCAAAAATAGACGCATTGTTTGGTTTGTTCTCTGAACAAAAAGAGAACAGCTGTAGACGCCCCTTTGCCGTGAATATTTCATGAAGGCTTATAGCTTGGCTCTAGCGCTGGTACCCTGTTTAGCACAGGGGGTTGTCTAGCCGACGACAAGCAGAGCGTTTTTACCTATTTTTTACCTGTTTTACTATTTTAGAGAATTGCAAGTCCGGTGAACCTTGAAAGATTGGCTTTTGGAAGGCCACAGAAAGAAACAAATACAGTAGTTTATTTTCATTCTCAAAATAAGAGAAAAATAATACCAAATCCACACTCAAATCCAGCCTAATTTAATCTTTATTGTTCCCGAAGGGATCTTAATGGTGCCTATATCCTATCATTTAAATCCGTCAAAATTCTTTAACTGCTCTTAATATCTATACTTCAAGGCAGTGGTTCTCAGGGGCCCACTAGGGGGCCTCTGCAAGCTTCCAGGGGACCGAAAATATGTCTTAAAATTATTTGTTACCAATTAAAAAGTTTTTAAAAATGATTTTTATGACATCCCAGTTGAGAAAATGGATATTGTCTAGGACAAGGTGAAGATGAAGTCTGTAAATTTTGCATGTTTAATATTTCTACCAGTTTAAAAAAAGTTTTTGCAGTTCTGCTTTTTTGTCACTAGTGGTTACACATTTCAATTTTTAGTGCCTTTGTACACTAATAGATGTCTTTTACTGAATCTACTGAGGCCTGGTCATGTTTTGCCCTCTCTGTAGATCCAGTAAGCACTCTTCAGTGTGTGACTCCAAGCATGCACCTCCAGGTCATGGTTGATTACGCCTTTCAAGATTTATCAGAAATTAGTGTCCCAAAGGTAAGGCCGTCTAGAGAGATCTCGCCTTGTCGCTGGAATTAATCTGTAGCGCTTACCACTGTCTTTCCTGTCAATATTCCTTGCCTGTGTGGTCATTCTGGAATGAATTTATAAAGAAGGGTAGCAGTGGTTTTCAAAGGATCAGATTAATTCATGGTGCTGTGTGTAATAGAATCAAGAGCTGCTATGTGATGTCTCCTTTTTAATTGTGCAAACCAGACATGTATTTTTATATCAAAAATCATGATTTATTTACTGCAATGAGGATAGGGATTGCATGCTCAATTATACACTGCTTTGATGTAAATGGTTCAAATGATTTCTTTGCAGTTAAGGTATAGCTAAGAGCTTCTAACCACATTATCAGCTGCTAGCGGTTTATCACACGTGCCCAGGCATCAGAAATGCGTTGCATTCGTGCAGCACCACGGACAGCTCCACTTTCTCTCTGTCCATGGTGCTGAAGCAGTATGCAACAGCTTGTGCAAAGTGGGCAAATGCACTATCCTAGTATCCTCACTGATTAAACTAATGGAGAGAAGTATAAAATGGCAATTTAGTCATTTATCTAAAGTAGTCTTGACACAGCCAAGTTGAACATGCAGCATTATAGCAGCCTCAAGCCTTTTTTATTTTAATGTTTCTTTGCTCATTTCATATTTAAAACATTCATTTCATAACCCTTACTTCTGCTGTAATTCCTGTGTAAATGCTTTATGCAACATTAAACTGTCTTTGTAAGTGCTTTTTCTTGAAATGTAAGCCACTTCAGATGCTGCATTTGCAAGCCATTGCTGTGTAAAGACGCCTTCACAATCTAGTAAAATAAATCCACGTGTGACCATAATGGCCAAATTATGTTCCTCAAAACGGCTGTTATATATTACTACTGACCGTTTTCTCGCATTGATTTTGATTAGCCAATCGACTTGCGCAATTCTGTCGTCCTAGACGCAAGAGAGCATACATTGTGTATATAACCAACGGCACACAGTTTCTCCATTCCAAAGACTCATGCATGCGTGTTACATAAATAATAAAAATGCATAACCCATTTTATGAGCTACCTGCTCTCAACACTCTACGTTCGTTTCGCACGTGTATATTGGACGTTCTCGCACACAGTAATGTCACAACGGCGAGCCACCACACTTCACTGCGTGTTTTAAGATTCGCCGAACGCGTATCCCCCGCACGCCGTCACACTGTTTGGTGGTAATAGTGTTTTTCCGCACATGTTCTCCCGTAGATTCTTTTAGACATGGCAGTGGCACAGGAGAAAAGGGGAGTTGCCGGTACACACTTCTCGAGAGCAAATCATTCATGTGTGTGCACCGAACATGCCCCATCTCGTGAGACGCAGGTGAAAGGGACTCTGAACTCGCCAGCGTCAGGCGCGTCAGTGCGCGCTTACATCCGCGTCGCTCAGTTGGAGTTCTTCTCCGCAGTTCAGCGAGCGTGAGGCAATGCGAATTCACCTGCTGGAGCACTGTGATCACGCTGCGGGGCTACCGAAGTTGATAGTTGAATAATAAAATATGAGTTTCGACCCATAATGTTTGGAATTAAGGACACTCGGCATTTTATGTGGATTATTGAGCGTGCAGATAAATGAGAAACATCCCCGAGCAATTGAAGCAAGAACACTGAAGGAAAGCGATGCAACTCGCTCCCTTCCACCAAACCTCACGACGAAACCGGTTTTTCTTTTTTCTTTGGGAATATATGCGCAGTGTGAAAAAGGATTTGGGAAGATTTCTGCACCTTTGGGAAGGAAAATCCAATTTCGATAAGTAATAGGAAGGACCAGTAAGTTAAAATAGCAGACGGAGGTAATTCATACGGTCAGACTACTGAATCATATCTCCCTTCCAGACAAAACGGTTGCGTTCTCGTGTCAAACTTGAGGAGTAGACACCATCGGAAAAAAAATGGAAAGAACATCAACGGATAACGGCGATGACTTGGATTTTCAGGATGTGGGAATACAGATTTAATTTCTTGGTCTAAATGAACAAATCGATTGTCAAAATACGTAAAAGACTCAGAGTTAGCACTGAGTTTTGGCTCGTAATGTAATTGGCTGAAGACAAGTCGTTTTGTGGACGGTTAAGCAGAGGTTATGTAATGCAAGAACTGAGAATGACATTTCCTTGTCACAGAGCTGCAAGCTGGAATTTTGCTTCAATTTGATTAGACGCTTTTTTTCGTATAGGATCTTTTTTTGGAAATCAACGTCGCTCTTTCTTTAGTGCCCTGCGGCACGCAATTTTGATGTCAGAGGAGGTAAGGCAACTCCTTATTGCAGTTAATGTTTCATGTCTCCATCCCTTTATTATACATACACGGTCTTTTGCTCATATTTAATATCCTATCTCTTGCACTGCTCAAGAACACCCCGACGGTAGTTTTTTTTTTTTTTTTCCTGGTGAAATACTGTTCGTTGTGAATCTTTGTGGCACATTTTGTCTCAATTCCGTTGCAGAAGTAACGCTGAGCGCTTGTGCTTCTAATGAGAATAATTCAGAATCTGTCTCTTTTAACTGATGAAATAAACACGCAAAACGCATTTTGGATCAATTAAAGTTAAGAATACGATGCGAGGACACTTGTGTCATGAAAGTCATGCCTTTCTATGGTCTCACAGAAACTTGTAAGATAAAGTAAAGTACCTGCTCAAACAACACAGAGAGACTCTGGCGTCTAATTATCTGTGAGGTGCGTTATAAGACGGGCAGTCACATTTCAGCGCAACAGTTAGAATGAAAAAAAGAAAGAAATCTCACGCTGTGCTATTTTCACAAGTTAGATTAGCTTTGTGGCGAGACTGCGGAGACACCGGTTTATATTGTTGACGCAGGTGTGACAGCAGGAATGTTCTCAATATTTTTGTAGCTTTTGTAACACCTTTTAAAAAACGATATTTTTTTTCAACAATGTTTGTGAGCGACAGTGCTTTGGCTCAGATCGTGCCCATGGCTGACCTATAGACCACCTGTCAGAGGAAAGCTGAATTGTGTCACGAATCTGCTTGTTAACAGACGTTCCAGGACCATTACAGCAAATCTGATCTGCTTAAACAAAACATTTATCAAGCTACATGCATCATGTCTAGTGATTATTGACATCTCAACTGTCGTGACGTAAGCTGTTTACAACTGCGTTGTCACACACAAATGCTATACTGTAAACATTTTCTTATTTAATGGTTTCCCCTGAAATCCCTTTATTAACCTATAATTAAAGTAATTCATAGGCTATTCTTTTACTTTTAACAGTACTTTTACTTTTAACAGTAAAAAAAATACAATGTAAGATAACTTGCAGTTAACCAAATGTATGATTTTGAAGCATTTTACATTTTTTTTAACATGGCAGTATTCGCATTCAAATATTGTTATAGTATTGTTTTGGAAGTCAGTTGCCTTATTAAAAGGGCATTCCCACAATATTTGCATTAACAATCATATTTGTTTGATTTTATAAAAAAAAAAAAGTTACTTTCCACTTTTTGATAACAATTAGATATAATGCCCTGTTTTATTTAGCCTTTTTTTGTTTAGGATTATTTAAGGATCGTTCCACAGTTGCTGGAGAGACAGGTTTTATGAACAAGTCATGTGACCCTTCGATTATATCACCAGTACTTTTTACTGTAACAAACAAATAGGTTGGTATTTTCATTATTCATTATATTTAATCATATACATACAGTAAGGGTCTGTTAATTATACAATCACCAAAATGGCTCCTGTAGTGCTTCTGACATTGTCATTGCATTTATTTATTTTTTTTTGTATTGTAAAGTTCTGTCAGCAACAGCTTCCAATTTATTTCCGGTAAATTTAACAATTTGTTGTTTCATAGTGGCTGTCATATGGTTGATGGCTCTGAGTCAATCACTATTTTTGTAAAACTGTTAGTAGCTTAATATGATCACATATGAACAGATAACATAGGAACATGATGTCATTTCCAAATTATCATTGGCCCATAAATTAATATTAATAATCAAGACTACAACACAGAATGTTTTAGCTGATCCGGCTATGCTTGGGGTCCCATCGCTCTTTAGCAATGATTTATGTGTAAAATCATGGCGTAGACAGATTTGGTTATAAACACATACAGCCATATTACTCGTTAAAAAGGCTGCATCCCCACCAGTCCTGGAATTACATTTTACTCAGTGGCTGATAATATATTAAGTATATTCCATGTGGTAGGTTATTGGATTTATGCATGCATGGATCATGGGAGACAATGAGGAAGACAGAGGGATACTGTGCCAGAAACGGATGTTGAAATGGGTTGTTTGAGCATGTAGGGCGGCTTAGAGTTTGCAGAGCAGGCTGCTGATATCATATAAGAGAGAACAAAAGAGTGTGTGATAATCTAAAAGCCAATAAGGACTGGCAGAGGCAAGACGAGAGGGAGGGAATGAGGAGGACCTGCTTGAGTGCTCTTCACCTTGTAAAGTCTGCCCTCGCTGCACACAAATATACACACGTGAACGCTCACTGCAGGGTCTTTTACTTCAGTCAGGTGCTCTTCAGCTCTCTCAGAGAAAGTGACTCCAGACAAGTCACTACTCCAGAGTCTAGCCACTCCTGATCTCCTACCCAAATCAAACAATGCTGCAGAATTCCCTCATGGCCGTGTAGTTGTTGTGTCTAGTGTTTAAGATGGATTAATACCACATTTCTGGTCAGTGGGCTGCTACGTCTGGCACATTGGAATCTGAATTCCCCAGCAACAGTAAATTCATAAAAGCACTGTTTCAGCGCCGCTCCTGCTCCATGTTGTGTTGTTGCTGAGGGTTTTAATAACTGAGTGAAATTCCCAAGGATCTTTAGAACGGTAGCACTTTATTTTACAGTCCTGTTACTCATGTACATACTATGTTCTTATTTTAGTAATTACAATAACTAGGTAAAAACTAGCTACTCACCCTGAACCTACCCCTAACCCTACCCTTACCACATGTAGTTACATTATATTACCAGTACTTTTTTTGGTAGGTACACTGTAAGTACATGTAAGTTCTCGTACTGTAAAATAAAGTGCAACCTTTAGAATTCATTAGCTGTTCGTGGCTTGAAAGCCTTGTCTGGTAAGGCTGGTTGTGTTTGTTGTTGAGTTGTACCTCCAGCGTGGCCACACTATCAGTGCTCACACCTGCTGGAAATTCAGCACTGCCTCTGGGTGAGTGAGCTGCATTATGGAAACTGTGAAACCAAGTCCAGACAGATTTATTTTGTTTGTTTTGTGTTTTGAGCATTTCAAAGGCAATAGAAAAATAATCTGTAATTTGCATTACTGTTGCAGGGTTAGCATGGCATTATAAAGAATATATTTTTCTAACATGAGAGAATGAGAAGAGCATAATCAATCCATATTATTTTAAAATGGAGTATTTAATGTAATAAGATTTGTCATGGTTAGGTGATCAAACCCTCCCTAAAAACCGAAAAAAATAGATTTTTATATGATAAGAATTTTTTATTTGATTCAGGGCTCAACACTAAAGATATTTCTGCTGGCCTGGATGGGGCAGTGGTTCAAATCTTTTTGCTCTGCCAACATTTTCACTGGCCCTGCCACAAAAATTGCTGCTAACATTGTTTTTGAGCCATGATATCTTGTATTGTAATAAGTAAGCTTATATGACACCAAAATGTTTGATTTTAGGTTAAATTAGGTAAATTCAGTTAAAAAGTTACATTTTACAAATCTCAATTCCCAATTTCAATACCACAGCCTAATATAAGTCTAATATAATAGGGGAAAAAAAGCTCAAACGTTATTAAAGCCAATTGAATAGTCAGCAAATAAGAACAAATGAACAAATTACAAGCAATAGCACAAATAAATAAATAGAACAAAGATTAAACAATGCTTTAGGTTTGTATGTGTTCAGGTACAGAAATTAAATAATTGTTAAATTGTAAAAAAAAAAAAAAAACATTCCTTTATTGTGGATTTTTGAAAATTGCTTTTCATGCAGTGTGTAACACAGCACTGAGTGAATGAAAACATCCTGCAAAGTTTTAAATCTGAAAGTGCACCATGTGTAAAGTTATTGTCTCCCAAAAGAAAGAGTCGACGCTGAATCATTGAAACGAGTCGTTTTTAAAACGAATCCCAAGGCGTTTCATGTTGATGTCAACATGAAACTTTAGCATATTGCCCTCCCACTTGTTGGTCTTTTTGCATTGGTCTGAATGAAAATGCTAATTCATTCTTTGCCACTAGGTGCCGCTTTTGGAGCAGTAAAAATAGCTGTTTCCCCAGTATAACGCTGTATACAAAGCAGCACTGCTCTCACAAACGCTGCTTCATCAGGCATTGAGACCAATTGGACCAATCACCGCAGATTAGCGTTACGCAAAGGAGGGGTTTGGAAAAATGAATCATTGAGCGAATCGTTTGGGAGTCGTTGAGCAAGTAAGGGACTCCCAAAACCAAAATATGAACCTTTCATTACCCATAATAAGGGCACTTCAAGACATAAACAATTTTTTTTTCAAGGATGTGCGGCAAGACCGGTATTTTGACATACTTTTGTCTGTATTTGTCCATAAAGAAGCTCAGCTCAGGGCTCGCGCATTGCTAGAGATGTAGCTCTCTGTGTGCGTGCTGTGTTAATAGGACACACTGAATTGAGTTATTATTTGTGTCTTTTTGCACTTTAATGCTTTAAAATCATTTAAATGTTCAAATTGGCAAGGTGTATTTGTCCGTTTAAGTTCCAAAAGGTGCAAAAGAGAACTCAATTCGCTGTTCGTGTGTTGTCTGAGATGCGTATCTAAGCATGCTGTGCACACAGAACACAGAGCACGATTACTGAATGGTACTGAATGCATCTTCATGTGTTTGAATGCTTTAAAATCACTTGAATGTTTAGATTTGCAGGTGTTTTCAAGCCTAGCCAATGATAAACTTCCATGACAATGCAGAAACAAATCCCTTAACTGTCCTGAGCCTCTTTCACACTGGCCATATTTCTTTTGCTATTTTTATCTTTTCCATATGAAATAATGAGACTGTAATCTTAGTTTTGAATGTATAGCACAGTCTAGAAAGCAGTCTGCCTCTCTCTTCTCATCTCTCTGCTGTGATGGCAGGGGATTAGTGCTGTGTTTAGCTGCAAAATCTGTGAACCAAATCACACCCTTCTCTTTCTTAACTGTTCCTAATTGATCGAATTAGGAGGCAGCAAATGTGAAATATTTCTCATGGCCACCAGCTGTTTACCCTGGAAAGTAGACAGCACACTCTGCATACAGAGCAGCTGCAGGTGCTGCTAGAGGACCTCAGTGAGAACACTGACATCATCTGCCTTCATCCAACTGTGGAGAGCACAAGATCCCTAGCTGCCCTCTCGCCAATCAATTGTACCAGTCTGCTTTTATTTTTCCTTGCAAATTATTTTGGGTTAACCTAAATTGGGCATTGTAGCTCCACATAACTGGCGTTTTGTGAGGGAAAGCTATGGTTATTGAGGTCTCAAAATGGTCAGATTTAATTGCTGAAAATTGCTAAAAAAAAAAAAAATTGAACAGAAGTTAATTTTAATTAGAGTTGATGATTTGTAGTTGAATGAGGAAGAGTTAATAGGTGGAGTTCGCTATGTGACTGTCACGGTGCACACAGCAGGGAGGAATGAGGAGATGAGGATAACTCAAATAACAGTCTTTAATGAATCCAAACAAGGCAGGGCAAGACAAGACAAGACAAGACAAGGCAGGGCAAGACAAGGCAAGGCTGACACAGACAGGAACACCGGGGAATAACGAGTAGACCAGACGAAAACTAACTGAACAGGCATGAAGTAAATACACATGATAATTGCTGATAATAGACAAAACACAGCTGGACAAGAATTAACTAATCACACTTAACAAGGACAGGAACATGACCAAATATGGACACAAGAGGCGGGGACACATGACACACACGACAGAGGACTGACAGTAACAAAGTTATGAAAATGAGCAGTGATGTGATGTTGAGACTACCAATAGGAGTGCAGACAGTGGATCATGCATGATCTGTCTCCTGTGACATAGTGTAGTGAGTGTAGGCAAGATGGAGGAGACGTTAATGTTACTGTGAGTGATTTCACTCTTCTATATGATTTGTCTCTGCCCACATGTAACAATATTTTTTTTAGAGTTGTGTGGAAAATGTTGACAGCATTCTAAATTACTTGTGTTCATACACTGATAATCGTTCATCATTCTTATGAAATGTTCTATTCACTGATGTAGTTTATACAAAATCTTTCCTTTGCAGAATGTTCATTTTTAGCAGTCCATTGAAAGCCCATTGACTTAAAAGATAAAATGAGATCTTATATTTACTTAAGTTTATATGAACTACAGTCATAAGTGTTATTTACTATTTTATTTTTGCCATGGATGATCGTGTCTTCACCACTTTATGAAATGGCTTGCAGCAGGAATGCATGTAATATAGGAAGACTCCCCAATTTGTTACACTGGAAATTATTTTGTTTGTGTAATAAGGAGCAGTGATCCAAATCATTTATTTTAATTTTTTAAAGAGTAGTCATTGTGGTTGTCCTGTGGTTGTCTTTGTGGCATGGAAAAGCAAAAGTGGAAATATTATATCAGAAACATGCTCAACTTTAATGCCTTTCATGCAAAAACCCCAATCCTGTGACCAACAGTGGAAGATGCAGAGATTCAAATTTACATGAGTCCCAAACACATAATTGAGAGAGAGAGAGAAAAAAACCAGTATGTAATAAGTACACGTAGTGGTGTCGCACACCGGATGAGAAGTGCAGTAAAGTTGCAAACTGGACGTGTCATGTTCACTTCAAGACAGCAGTCCAAAAATATCCAATCAACTAACAGGCAAAAGTTCACATCAGTGAACAAAGTGGATTTGATAAGTTTGACATTCAGTGTTTCAAAAATCAGAGCAAATGGAAAGAGAAAGTGCCATATTATTATAGCTCTCTATATGAAGTATACAGACTTTATTAAAGTCATAGAAAGACAAACTTTTTGCTGAAAAATGTACATTGTGTGACCCCCTTTAGTAGGTGGCAGTATTGTACCTTAACTCTGGTTGTCACCCATCATAAAACACAAAGAAGACGACAGTGACGCAGTGTGTAGCTACTACTGCTGTTGAACAAAATCAGAGCTGACAGACAAAAGAGAGAGACTCTATTCACAGTCGAAAAGGTTTGCTCGCCAGTGTAAAAGTTTCTTTGGATTCTGTTAAAAAAAAAAAAAAAAAGAAGTCTGCAGGAAGCAGCCAGCGAAAAGGCACAATCTCCATTAGTTATCAACTGTGATTTTGGCACATTTAAGAGGCAACTCTGAGACAATCTTAAAGGTCTAGCAGCGTAATAATGCTGTGACATGCTAGAGATATATTCTGGAGCAAGTCCATGTAAACCTTTAAAAACCATTAACAAAACCTTATATTGCACTCTAAAAATCAACAGGAAGCCAGTGCAGAGAAGCCAGAACTGTAGAGCCCTGTTGAAAAAAACAGCATATGCTGGTTAGATGTGTTTTGAAGCATGGTAGTTGGTTTGAGCTGATTTAAACTGGTCCTGAGCTGGTCCTGAGCTGGTCCTAATCTGGTCCTAAGCAACTAGCTCCTGCTCAGGACAAGTTTATAACCAGCTCAGGACCAGCTTAAACCAGCTCATGACCAACAAAGTACCAGCTTAAACCAGTTCAAACCAGCTGCCACGCTTAAAACATACCTAACCAGCATATGCTGTTTTTGTTTTCAACAGGGAGACACTGGAGCATTTGCTTTTCAGCTGCTGCATTTGGCACCAACTGCATCCACGAGTAATCTAGTAATCGAGTATGGATGAAATAAACAGAAAAGTAAAGATACATTTGACTGATAGCATTATTTATTTATTATTACATTTCCATAAAGATAGCAATAATATCATTATTGTGAATTCTTTTGGCCACAATAATCATGTGGTGAAAATCTGATATTGTGACAGCCCTAAGTGCGCTGTTACCATTTCATGTCCCTGACCATTTTTTTTTTAATAATAACGTGACGCCCCTGGCTGTTGTCAATCTCTCGTCTTTTTTCTCCTCGTCTGGCCCTTAGTGCTATAAAATCTTATTGCTGTGTCTGTGCAGAGAAAATCTCAGCTTTATAGGAAGGCAGAGCCAAACATCTACAAACACTGACAGAGGAACAGAAATGTGAAGTGTTCTGAGTGATCCACTCTGCTGAACTTGCTGACCGGCAGCTGTATTCCCTCCTGGCTGGGGTTAATTAGATCCCCCTCTTTAATTTCACCCTGTTAATGGGCCTCTGAGGGGGAGAAAACGCCCGGCCTCCTGCTCGCCTGCTTTATGAGCCCAACAGGTCTGCTCATGTTGATTGTGGTCGGTGCAGCGACCTTACTCTATGCATTGGTAATTTAATTGTGGCTGGCGTCTTCATGCTCTGTTTTCCAAATCAATCTCAGCTATTGTAATCCAGATTCAATTAGAGACATGTGTGGTGATGGTGGTGTGTAGAGGGGCTCTGAGTGTGTGTACACATATGTGTATGTGTGGGAGGGATTAGGAGGGCATTTGTTTGTTTTCCATGGCTGTTTGTTTTGGTGGCTTCGGTTTCTCATGATACGCGGTAAGGAGTTCTGCGTTTCCCCTGCGGCTTCGACTGGTGTGATAAATGTAAAGAAATTACGTTTTATTGTCCTCTGTAGGCTCACAGACATTCCCCTAGGGGAATCTTCCTCCTATGTGTCATTCCAATGGGTTTGAGAGCGAGAGACTTCAGGAATGCATGTGATCTTTATGAGGTGAATCAAAAGTATTCAGTATCTGCTGAGTTCAAGACTTCACAACCTCTATTTTACTCTTTCACCCTCTTTTGTTTACTCTCCTCTCTCTTTAATTCAGTTATGTCCCATGTGTGCTGGTCAATAAGGCATAGCCTCTTAATGCATGCAGGCATTAGTGTAGCCGACTGAGAGATGGGGTCATATTGGATCACTTACAAAATGATCTAAAATCAAAGTTCTGCTTTTGCTTTTATCTCTGTCTTTATGAAACCAATCTGTTGTAAAACCTTTAACATCATAAACATCGGAGATATTGGTGTATCTAAAACGCACACACCCTGTCTGAAAAACGCTTATCGATCGTGTTGAGCTACGTCTTGTGGTTTGAAAGCCATTGATTTTTAACATTATTGAAAAAAATTGTTTTTGCTAAACATACTGAAGCATATCACTGAAAAGTAGTAGTTTTGAACCCAAACGCACTTGTGCACATACAATATATAGAAACATACTTCTGGCTAATCACGTTTTATTATGCATGACTATGACTAATGAAATATTTGAATACTTCGAGGAGTTGCATTCAGCAATTGTTGCAGTTAAAGATCAAAGAGATATTAATATGTGATATGAAAAGTTTGAATCTTTGCCTATAATGATGATGTTGAGAGTGCTTGATTTAGGCCTACATTTCTGATTCTGAAGTATTTACCCTATAGATCAGGCAAATATGCAGTCACTTCGAAACAGATACAGTGGTGTCTAGGGATGAGAATCATAAGCAATTTAACAGTGATGCACAAAAGTATTATAATTTTTTTATTGAAACTTATTGTAAGCTTTCATATTAGCTAAATAATTTTTACCAAAACTTTCTGTAATTAAATTTGGGTAATTAGGTATTCAGCTTGGTATGATGTTGAGGTTGTCGTGTTCTCAGGTGATACATTTAAACCAATCATGCAAAGTTTTTCGGCAAAGAGCCGCTTCTCGATATTTCATCATTTTTGGTAATGATGGAGTGTTATTATGGTCATGTTATTATGGTAAGTCATAACCATAATTTGTTTACAAATCGAACCACACTGGTTGTGCTGTATGTTTTAAGCTGTAGATTCAGTAGTGGTAATAGTGCAGGAAATTGTTGGATTAATTTATGGCAGTTTTCTTTTAACATCATATATGATATCCAGAATAAAAGTGTTATTTGGTTCTGCTATTTTTCCTTTTTCATCCTTAGCGATTTCAGTTAGACATCCCACTTTTGTATACGTTTGTCTCGTTTGGTGAAAAACCAAATCTGTTCACACTGTTAGCCAACATTATTTGAAAACATTATGACAGCTCTGAAATGATTAGATCATCTATCTCTCCAAGGGATTAGGCTATGAAATGTGTGCATGTTGAAGGTTTATCATTGAGGGATACGGTTTACCCCATTCTGCCTCGACTGCTTCAGTTTCTCAGTGTCTAACTCTCCCTGCCAACACTTACCATCTGTCCCCACTCAGCTGGGGAGCATCCAGCTCAGCTGTCCTGAGAGTGAGAGAGAGGGAAAGTGAAACAATGTATGTGTGTGTGTGATAAAGAGAGAGTGGTACGATTTGTTTATAACAAATTATTTTCATTCTTTTTCACACTTTTTCTTATGTTTGTCCAATGTCTTGCATTTGCTGTGAGACTTTGTATCATATGAAGAGGCCTTTTGTGTTCTCTGATGTTCCTAATTTGTCCTCTTGATGTTGTGCCAGATGTAATTTAGCAAAAACTGTGGCTGTACAGTTCTCCAACCGTGGTTATCCAGATATAAATTAAACTTTTTCATTTTAAGAAGAACATTCTGTTAAGTCTAAGTGACGGCAACTTTATCATAACCCTTTCTTCCAAGATTTACTCTAATGAGATGCCAGTGGCTTTCAGAGTCGACACGGAAACAGGTTTTTGTCTTGGACTAAAGTCAGCATCTAACAGCATCCCCGGCGAGATCCAGAGGGGTCTTGTGAAGAAACAATGCAGAGTTCACTCACCTCCCCTCGTCTTTGTGAGGGACGAGACACCCACAGGGCGCAGTTAGTCGTGTGAATCGCCACAAGTGATTAGGGAAACTGTCTTATATGCCTTCATCTCAGGGCATTCATGGTTAAATAGACCATGTTAAGTATTGCTATTTTTACAGTCCCCTTAGGGATAAGGCACCCATGAATACAAGGGAAACATTCACCCCGCCTCTTTCCACCTCATTTCTTTGTCTCAGTAACTCTCTCTCTAGTTCCCTTGGTCACGCAGTAATAGGGACCGTTTACACAGGACGTGTTCTTGCATCCCTCTGTGCTGTTTCTTATTTGTTTGTCCATGTAAATGTGCTAGACAGTAGGGCTGCATGATTCTCGCTAATCATAAGTTTTAATTATTTATTATGATATTATAGTAATTATTATTCATGTTAAGCGATTTCTGATCTTTGATAAATTTTATAAATACATTTAAATATGTATTACTGTACATTTAACTAACATTTAGTTAATATTTTGTGCGAGAAGTGCATGCAATATTATTTGTTATAGATCCAGAATAAGATGAGAATGGTTTCTCGATTTAATTTTTAAAACATCTCATTACACTTATATTGTTTAATACATTAGTATTATAATGGGAGCAGGGATTAAAGTTCTAAGTCGCTACGACGGATTTCCGTCATTTGCAGAGTTCCCGCCTGTCTTTAATGTCTTAAATGCACTTTTCATTATTTTAAGGCCGTAAATAGGCTTACATTTCTCAAATAGTGTATTTTGAATGTCTTGAATGTCTTATTTTTAGTTTGAATAGGTCTTAAATTAAGGAAAGTCGAGGTGTATTCAGCCTGCTGAGGGAGATGTGATCAAAGCCTGGAGTGGAGTGAAAGCACGTTCCTCTCTCCGCTCTAAGCGCTCTGTATTCACTCCGCTGTGGATCCACTCCGGGTTTTCCTTTCCCGCTCACTGAAAAACTGCTGCGCGTTCACTCCATTAGTTATTAGGGATAAATGAGGGGAAAAGAAACATGTAGCGCATTGTTGTTGTTCTGCCGGCACACCAAAAATCATCCCCGCCACGGATGCAGCTTCTCACTGACAACAGTAACGCCGCTCGCATCATTCACAGTCGGGTTATTATCAGAGAACAGAGCAGAACTTGAATTTCGGCGCGGGATTGCGGCTATTAATAATCATTCTACTCATTGCTGCAGGTTCGATGGAATGTATCACATTTGCACCTGCTTTTGAGTTTTGAGAACTCACTCGCGCGTTCTGATTTTCTGTGCACAGATAAGGAGAGTGACAACTTTTAATAATTATTAAGGGAGTTTGCAAATGTGATATTGATTTAATACAACAGATCAATAAACAAGTACTGCATGATTTTGCTCTATATCATCAACGAAAATAGTTCCAAATAAAGTAACAGCTGAGCCGCTGCTCATCTCTAAAAGCAAACACAGGGGTTACTGTATAATTTCAGTTATTTAAATCATTTAATAGTTCTGTATTCAAAATTGTATATTTAAAACATTAATCTCCACATGAATTTATGAATTTAATTGCACTCATGCCACCTCTGAGCCTCGTTAAACGTCTGAAAATGTACCTACAAGCCACTTTTGTGTTCTGTGCCACCTCTGTAGTACAAATTAATTTCTTATTAATACTAATTTCATATAATTGGTAACTTATTTGTCTTATTCTACTTCTTATTAATATATTTTTTTTAAATAGAAATTTTAAATAGCTTATAAACATAATTTTTTTTAAATTTGACAGATGAAAATGATGCCATTGCATAAAAGAAAATGCCCTGTAAGTCACTTTAAGGAGTCAAATGTCACCTCGAATTAGGAAGGCTAATTTTTCATCAGAATTTTTGATTATTTATCAGAAGCTGCTCCTAATTAAATTAAGAGAACAAAGCTCCTAAAAAGAAAAGAAAGCATAGAGCCATGTGTAACACATTAGATCCATGCATGAGGTCTTAAAGAGACAGCAGCCTAAATAAACCTGCTGCTGTCTTTCATTATACAGTGAAGACTATCCAGTTTTATTTTACAGTTGAATAGATTATAGTTAGACCTAACTGAAAAAATTGAAGTACTGATCATTTAATTTGTATCTTGTTATTATTTTTGTTTGTGCTATTGATTGTCATTAATTTATTTGTTCTTATTTTATTATTTACTAAATTATTCAAAGACATACTACTTCTTTTAGTTAAAATAAATTTGATTCTGAGTGCAGGTGATTCTTGGGTGGGGAGGGGACGTGGTCCATGGGAAATAGTCCTGCCACCACAACTGGAAAAAATCCTAGAGGAAACACTGCATACATTAAATAAAATTAGAAAAATGCATTTACAAAAGTAAAAAGAAAATGCCCCTGTAAATCACTTTGTCAAATGTCACCTCGTATTAAGAAGGCTAATTTTTGATCAGAATTTTTTATTATTGATTAGAAGGTGCTCCTAATTTTTTTTTTAATTAGGAGGACAAGCGCTCCTAATTACAAGAAGAAAAACACGGCTCTTGAACTGGGTGTGTGACAGGTATGGCTGTGGATTGGGGTTTGGCCGAGGAAAAATTTTCAGTCAACAGATTTTTTTTTGCTTTAACCCCTGTGGGAGTATTCTAGCTTTGTTGCATAGCACATTTGCAGCATATATTGGGTGTTACACTGAAATCATTACCATTGAATTCTCAACATGTATATTGCATCATGTTAAACTTTACCATGAAGTCCCATTAATACATTAACAAACATTAATAATTATGGGTGATACATTTGTTACAGTATTTTTTAATATGTGTTCCGAAGATGAACAAAGGTCTTAGGGTTTTGGAACGACATGAGGGTGAGTAATTAATGACGGAATTTTCATTTTTGGGTGAACTAACCCTTTAACAGGAAAAATTTGAAATAAAATAATATATGAAAAGCAGTAATCTGCACTTTTTGTGAATAATCACAACAGCTGTAATCAAAATCTGAATAACCTGTTCTGTTCTATTTCATTGTGCTGTTTTTAACGTAACACCATGTGCTGTATGAACGCCTCCTCGTGATGTAGCGTAGCTTAACACTGTTGTATAGTGACGTAATGCACATCGTGACGTAACATCGGTGAGTGAAGTCCCCAGTGTTCTCCTCTGTCATTCCCTCCTTTCACACAGCTCTGCTTCCACATCAGGCTTCAGCGTCAATATTTACTCAGCAGAAGACTAGACCCCCAGACTTCACCCCCGCATCGCTTAACAGCAGCCCAGTCCCACTGGAGAGGCTCAGCGCTGTGTGGGTGTCTGGACCGTACCAAATGCGCCGGGAGAGGGGTGTCTGTAAAACTCAGTGGGATGTTAAATCATCAGTGATGATGCAAGAGGCCAGCGTAAAACAATGAGATCACCTTGAAGAGGTGGATGTACCTCTGCTTTGTTAACGTGATACGCCCACTTCATCCTAAAGTTGGTTTTGAGCCGAGATACAGGCACCCACAACTTCTGTTCTGTCTCTTTCTCTTCCACATTCTCCTCTTTCCCAAAAGGCTTCTTGGGTTTTGTGCTGACAGATATAACCATGCGTTTCTTTAGTGTTTAAGGCTGTTTGTACACAAGAGGCCTGATGCAAGAGATCAGAGGGTTAGATCAATCCATCTTCAAAGCTCAATCTAAATCGATTCATCAGAGACAACACAGCACCTGTTTATCTGAACCGCATCATGAGAGAAATGCTGCATGAAGATGAATGAATCACCTCACTTCAATAAGCATGACGCATTTCAGTCTCATTTAAACATTTGATAGCTAATAAAACCAGAAGAACTTTCATTTCATTTGTAAGCTTAATTAACACTATAAAACTCAGTGCGCCCACAGATAAATTCTGTCATCATTTACCCATCCTCATGTCTTACAAAACGTAAAAACCCTTTTTTCTTCCATGGAACATGAAAAGAAACATTTTGAAGAATGTTTATGCTTCTCTTTTTTTATGCAGTGAACATGGATGGGACCAGGATGTGACAAACTGTAAAATGCACCATAAAAGCATTACAAATCATAAAAACCTGAGAATTGAGTAAATGACAAACTTTTCATTTATCTTCCTATTCATTTGATAAAACCTAAATATTAAGACTAACATGAATGTTACATTTGTAAATCTTCATTGTTCAATCGCATCTGTGTCATTAAAAGGTAAACAGATGCTTGAAGTTTAACTTGAAGTTTCATTAATTTCACAGTTTTTGCTAAATCTAAGGAAACATCCTGTTTCTCACACTCTCTGTGCTGCATGAGATATTGTTCCCATCCGGAGCTTATTTTTCCAGCACTTTATAGTCTTGCAGGCTGATAAACAGATCTTTAGAGAATTTGAGAGTTTGCTTGCTACTAGTGAAAACACCTTGGACAAATATCAGACTAATGTTCCCTGAGACCATACAGGACCAGGGCTTCAGCTAATCTGCTTGTGTGGGCTTTGCACAATGATGGAACAACATTTCTGTAGGGACATGGACATTAAATATTGATTTAAGTTGGAATTATTTTAATATGTGAGGACAAATAGAGTGCAAAAACACAACACTGTAGCGCAGCTATGGAAGAAATCAGTTGCCAGGGACAACTGTACAAAAAATAAAAAAATACAGTAGCTATTATAAAAAATATTTGACAGGAAACGTCACAACTGACCACTTCGAATTAAGTATTCAACACTGTTTGAAGGGTTTTGAAGCGCTCTGCTTGCTTTCTCTTAGCGTTCTCATTCATCACAATAGGTTGGCAGCATCTCTAAGCCCTTAGATTAGACATTCAGTGACTCGTGATGCTGATGGTGTCACTTGTCAGCGCTGAATGAGAAAATGAAAGGGTACATACACTATAGAATAATGAACGCACTCCAATGAGCAAGTCTATTTTTACACTAATTCTTATCTGATTGTTGTTTTGTGAGGCCTGCAGTCTTTTGCTTACTAGAAAGGGGAAATCAGAGATTGTTGTGGAGCGAGAAAGAAGAGCATGAGTCATGCCATAGTCAGGAGACTGGGAGGTGGTGTCTCAGCTCTCAGGGTTACTTGTTTCTGAGGCGTATATAGCTGTGTTAGTTTTATGCTATCGATAATAAACTGATTGTTTACTTGCATAATTACTTTGGAAAAACTTGGGATATTAATTTAATATTTTGCTGGTATTGGTATCAATTACTGATATGGTGTATGGTATTGTGACATCCCTACTCTAAAATGTCACCAGGTGAAGCAGACAGGCAGAAAACAAAGGGGGGAAAAACAAAAACGTTAGAGGTTGAGAGAACACGAGGGAGACATGAGGTGTATAAGGAAACTATGGAAACTGTTTAGGATGTAACCGAGCAAGAGAGGGATGGGGTAAAAGAGAAAGCCTTTGAAGATGAGCAGGTGGGCTTCTGCCTTTGATACATGTAGCTGCTCCTTTTAATTCGGCTCACGCCTCTTATATCTTTCTATCTGTAGACAGAGAGCTGTCTGTGACTCCAGGCTTTAGCTAAAGGCCCTGTAATGATGATCTATTGCTGGAACCTCAGGTCATACCCCATGGTCATGTGTATGCGGATCTGTTCCGGATGCAGCTCTCTCGGGTGCATGTGCACTAGGGAGGGAGAGAGCTTTGTGATATTTCATTGTGCCTGTAAGGGCAGAAGTCTCTTGAAGAAACAGCAGGGAGGATTCCAGGACAAAGAGGATGGAGAAACAGGGGGAAAAATAAAGAAGACGAGTGGAGTGAAATAGATATGGGTGGAGAAAAGACTGCAAGTGAGGAAAGAACATAGGGCAGGACAAAGGCAAGTGGAAGAGGTTGAGGCAAATGCATTTTAGGTGATGGTGAAGTGAAGGCATCAACAGCACTTCCAAAAGAATAGTGTCTGTAAATGTTCAAGCATTGAAGTCCCCCTGTAATCATGAGGTGGAAAGATTTCATTCTTGGAGGCAAACATGTTCAATACTGCTGCTAAATTTGAATGATGCCATTTTCCCTGACAGTTTTTCAGTTTAATATGCACATTATTGTTTGGCCTGTGATTTATGCCGAGACATAGAGTCATTTGTTTCATGTTAGTCATTACGTGTTGCTAAACCCCCTGGGCTCTGGCATTTCTCATGTACTCATGTGAAAGCCCGCGATGACTTGACTGAGAGTCTGTGTCTGTGTGTTTGTCTCTGTGAATGGGTATAAATTCAGCTTTGTGTTGGTGTGCAAGTTTATGCTTGTTTAAAGGACATTTAAAGGTGCTTTAGTTGATCCAAAAAATAAAATCTTATTATTCCTCATGTTCCAGAGTTGTGTGACCTTCTGTCATTCATGAAACAAAGCTGAATGTTCACATATATCTTTTCCAGACAATAAAGTGATAGAAAATGGATGCAGTCGATCTCCAAAAAGGACAAAAAACATCATAAATGTGGTTTATACATCTTGTTCGCAAAGCCATACATGGTAATGAGAGCAGAGAGAACCTTTGCTTTTGATATCAGTTGATTGCACCTTTATGCACTATATTTGAATGAATGTAAAAAAGTGTTATGCAGCATCTCCACAACAATAATATTGAATGCAGTCTCTTTACCAGATCTGTTTTGTCCAGTATCCAAAACTGTCAGCAGAATTTTGTCTGATACCTGGAACCAAAACAGTCTCGTCTCATAAACAAAATCAGTTAACAAAACTGTATTAACTAAACGTCTTTTGTCAACTTAAGAGGTTGACAGAAGAAACCAGGGATGAGCAGAAAGCAGTAGACAAAGTGATTATAAAAAGATGAGCAAGGTTTGAGTATTCATAGTTGTGTTTCTATGCTCAGTCATAATCGGATCAGTACAAATTAAACAAGTGTTATTATACTAAACCAAAAGCAATGAAAATGAATGTTTCACAACATTGTCCTGTAATGTTAAAAACCTTGAAATTAAAACATTCTCTAGCTCTGACTTGCGAAGACAAATATCCCTTGAAACCTCAAAATCATAGGATTAAACAAGCATTGCAAGAGCAAGTAAAATTATAATATGATTAAATTGAATAATGAAATGATTGTGATTAAATTGTTATAAATGAATAAACAAAGAAAATCAAACTCAACTCAGATGTATGGTTACCAGTGATGGGAATAACGGCGTTATAAATAAACAGCGTTATTTTTTTCAGTAACGAGTAATCAAACTATTTACTGTTTCCCCCGTTACAACGACCGTTACCGTTACTAACAATAAAATGTGGCGTTACTGTATTATATTATTAGAATTTTATTTTTCAGTTCATTTGAATGGATGCGTATTGTAGCTGTATTTGACATACCATAAACTCTAGTGTGAAGCGCACGACTCGCCGTTGCTTCTCTCACATACACGCACGCAAAGAAAGATACAGAGCAAGAGAGTCTTTCATAACATGCAGAATTGACACGCTACATGTAAACGATATTCTTTCTTGTATTTTTCCTGTCAAAATAACGGAGTTCCTTTGGAATTCTTCAGCTTTTAAGAACTGCTGGTTTCTCTGGTAGTGGGCGGAACTAATGCGCAAACGACAATCTCATTGGCTGGCGCTCACCTATTATCGTCCCTGTTTTGATTTCAGCAAATCAATTCGAGCGAATGCAGACAACGTGATTAATATTCATGAACTCAGCAGCTCATTAATCCTTAATGCGTTTTATATTGATGACAAATATGCATTCATACTTGGTTATTCTAGTTATTAAGTTCTATCATCATATAAGGCTAAATTATCGTAATATCATATTATAATGCTTGACTGACTGATGCTAAGTGTCAGTAGATAAATAGATTAATGTACAATGTTTTATAATAATAATTTATTCTTTTTAGTGTCCATTTCATTAATTTAACATATTTAATATTGGGGGCATCCACAGTTATTTGACATTTGAACATCTTTTTTAAAAAGTAACGCAATAATTACTTTCCCTGGTAATTAGTTACTTTTATAATGATGTAACTCAGTTACTAACTCAGTTACTATTTGTGAGAAGTAACTAGTAATTATAACTGATTACTTTCTTAAAGTAACGTGCCCAACACTGATGGTCACTCTCTTGAATAAACACACACACACACACACACACACACACGTTTGTTTTTGTGAATTGTGGGAACATTCCATAGGCATAATGGTTTTTATACTGTACAAACCGTATTTTCTATCGCCCTACACCAACGCTACACCTCAACCTACCCCTTACAGGAAACTTTCTGCATTTTTACTTTCTCAAAAAACTTATTCTGTATGATTTATAAGCCTTTTGAAATATGGGGACATGGGGAAATGTCCTCATAAATCACCTTATCCTTGTAATACCTATGTCATACCCATGTCATTAAACAAATTTGTGTCTTCATATGTCACAAAACACACACACACACACACACACAAAGGTTGCTATTGAGAAACCTTAGATTTCTTGCAGTAGTGTGAAAAAAAAAAAAAAAAAAAAAAAGTCTGTTCCTCACACATCTGACAGTCCTCTCATACTTGTGTTACTTTTCCACTTTTTGTACACATTCAGTTCCAAAAGAGCACCTTGGACAATCTTCTAAATTTCTCCTTTTGTATTTCATGGATAGAAATAAAGTCATACAGTTTTCAAACAACATGATGATTAAATATTGACAGTGCTGTTCCTTGAACCTTCCATTTGCTTACACAGGGTGTTTTGTGCCATGTAGCATGGTGCAGACAAATTTCAATACATGAATTTAATCCACGTATAAAACTCACAGATTATGTCCTGTATCGGAGTACTCCTGGTTGACACAAATCAATATCTGAGATTTGCATAGTAGGCAGAAGGCCAGTGCACAGTCCTGCCAAGAGCGGTGTGAGATATTGATGTATCACTGAATAAACAGCCACCGTTCACACACAGACTGCTGAACTACAGCAACCTCACAGACTGCATGTGATTTGCTAGTTCAGATCGCGTCCTTTAGATTAAAACACCTCCTCATTTCCCTGTTGCGTCACCTGTTGTGCTGTGTGCGCACGCGCTACAATGCCTCAAAGGCAGATAAAAATGTTGGATAATGTCATTGAGGATCTGAACCACCACACTTTGCAGAGTCCCAAAGGACTTCAAGGTTTTACTGCATCGTAAAATACTTAAATGCGAGTCAATGCGTATTTGCCACAAGCAGTTTTTTTAGATCCAGCATCATTCTCTCTCTTAGTGTGGGTGTAGGGTGCTTGCATGAATCAGTGCATGTGGGCATTTGTCGTAGAGCTTTCTGAGAAGACTGGAAGAACATTTGACAGAAACCCATGCCTTTGACAGAACGTTTCTAGGATCTAGACAATGGCATACCACTTCCGTATGACCTTCAAATGAGAAGTGTTATGCCATTTAAACTCCTAAAGGATTGGTAAAGATACCATTAAGCGAGAGAAAATAGATGTGAGAGCAAGCGAGGTAGAACATTTAAACAAAGGACTATTGTGGGGTCTATAGATCAGTGTGAACTGCTGAATAATGCCCATTTAGGCAACAGTTTAGCTGTTGGCTTCAGTAAGACAGAGGAAGTGGCTGGAGAGAAGAAAGAGAGATTAGTCAGATCCTCAGGCAGGGATGTAAATGCTGACAAATACAGCTTTTGCCTGGCATCTCTGCTAGCCTCCCATCTCCAGGCCCCTGACTCAGACAAGTTTCAGGGAGAGGCGGCCCTCAGCCAAAGCCGTCCTGCAATGTTCCTTCATTAATCTACTCGCTGTTTGTAGCCTAATTGTCTGGACAGCTGAAAGGCTTACTGCAGCGCCAAACATGACTCTCCTCCTCATCCCGGGCCTGCGCTGCAATGCTGAGGTTCTAGCTTACTGCTGAGACGAGAGAGAGACTATTAATTCTCTGTGATTTTTATCAGTGCTAAAATACTTTCTCCTTTCCCAGCTTAATTTGCAGAGACTAAGTAATGGGGCGTTCACACTGACCGAGATTTGCAGCGACAAAGCGATTGAATATCATTCATTTTCAGTGAGAGTCGGCGATTTCTGACAAAAAAGTTGAGCAGAGCTAGGGATGCATGGATATTAAATTAATTAATGTTATGGCCAAGAACAGATAGATGGTCGGTGTTGATATTCTGTAAACTGTTTTGTCTAAATTAAAAATCAATTTTCAGTGCTACAAGTGAAGTTACAGTAGGCATCACAACATTAAAATGTCAAGTGTGAAAAATAGATATTAATTTTGAGATTTGCTAAAAAAAAAGTGCGTGTGTTTTTAAGCTGAACTTTTAAGTGAGTTTTAGACAGTGGCAAAGGAAGAATGTACTGAATCCAAACAGATTTTAAAACACTGGGGATCATACACTAAACAACTGAGGATCACACCCTACCAGTTTTTTGAAGTTCCTAACACAGTAAACTCATGCAGAAACATGTGCCTTGTTGCTAGGAGATGTATGATGAATGAAAGCAAAATCAAATATCAAAATATGTTTGTTTCTCCAACTGGATGCAGCCAAAGACTATAGAATACACAAGACATGTCACTCCTATAGTTTTGAACGGGGAAAAAATGCAACGCTCAATATGGCCGCTCAGCCGCCTTCTGAATGAAAGAGCCAATCACTAATCGGTAAAGTCAGCGCGTTACTGCAGCTGCTGTTAGAAGTCCCGGTTGCTATAGAAACAGTCAGCGTTCTGAGACGTGCGCTCAGGACTGCGCACACGCACTGGCTGATCTAGCCTGAAAAATAAGCTTTTTTTAACGCTATTTGAGCAAAAGAAACAACATTTATTATATGGTTGTTGTCAGATTGCTTTGGTGATTTCAAATATGAAATTTAATCGTAAGCTTAGTGAACAGTTTTAGAGAATTTGATGTTTCCCCATTCAAAGAGATAGGAGCTGCACTTGCATGCCCGAGAGGTGTTTCAAAGATGGCCGCCGAGTGACATGACTTGTCTTAAAGAGACTTTGATGCAGCATCTCTTTTTGGATTATTATTATTAAAATGCAGTGGTTGCCTCTAATTTTAAATGGAAAGAGCACAGGAAAAGCCTTAGTTTGTTTATATGAAGAGATTTCTATTATTTCTATCATTTATTTATTTGATTTGGGATTTGTGCTAAAATTTAACTTTGTTATTTGACATATTTCAATTTCACAAAGTATTTTTGTGTTTTTGCTTTAGCTCTGTAGCATCGCTGTTGAAGAGTAATTAGCAGGTCAAGTGGATTTACTTATTGTAGAGTTAATGATATTTATCATGAGCATTGTAATGTTTGAAGCAGATGTCATAAATGTCAGTAGATTTTAAAAGATTTTAAAGCGATCGGTTCATTCATAAATTTGTACAACTCTAACTTCACTCTGTGGAAATTCAAACACAAGACCGATAACAAATCCAGCGCTGAAAAGGGGCGGAGCTACATAAGGTCGATATGTTGTGCATTCTTACCAACAGTACAGAGACTCGGCAACCTCCAGCAATTAAATCATGTTTGAGGTTGTTTGAGCGGTCAGAAGTCTATAGTGTATAGTGTAAGCCCAAAATGAGCACACATCAAGCACCAGCTATGAGTAACAAGTGTAAATGGCTGATATGAAGTAGCCTGTTTATTGTCAGTTATAAATGTGGCACAAAGTTAATTTTGAATCCTATACATAAGTTTGGAGCGGTTTTGACTGAACAGTGGCAGACAGGAAAATTGTTTGGAAAAGCAGTTTGAAAACAGTCATTATTTTTACGGTTTCATTCAGTGCCGCTAATGGTTTAGAAATTACACACTTCACCTTTAAGGAATGAGGAAGGCGTATGAATGCATAGCGCTGTCATACTAATTCAAATGTAATTAATATGAAGTGGTTTCGGGATGACTTTGTAATAAAATGAGCTTAGAAATTTGATCTGTCTGACCTACTGAATCAGTCATTCATAGAGGAACAGAAATCAAGGTTATAGGGTTCCTGAACACATTATGTCTACTCTTTCCGTAGAGCTCTGTGCTATCAGTATATAAAATAAGATGTGTGTGAAAGTCTGATTTACTGTGTGCAAGCCAGAAAATGCTTGCATTATGAGTGATTTTGTTATACAATTGCGTGACTGGAAAGTGCTGCCTGTGGTCTGTTCACTCAACGCTGCATCCAGGAATGTTCCTGTCAGCGGATCTGTTTATTGTCCCCTTTCCTTCATTCCTACATCGGTGCTACTTAGAGCTACAGCGTACCGCTATGATTTCGTCTTCCCCAGCAAACTGATGCAATGCATCGTCTTGTCTGCACGAAAAACATTTCAGTACATTCATCAAAACAAAATGCAATTCTTTTTCCTTTATTCATCGAAAGATTTCCTGCAAAATCGTCTTAACCAAATCTTGTACTTTCCTCCTGAAATGGCTGCACAGATATACCCACCAGACCACAATAAATCCAAGCTAAATTTCAGACCACACCAACAATGCCCCTTTTTCGCTATGAGCCATTTCATTAAATCATGTCCTGCCGATATTGACTGTCCCCTAAATAGCCCCAGTCCATATTAAACCAACCGCCGAAACTGTAAACCTAACAATACATAACTGTGTAATTTCCCGTTGTGATTTTGCTGGCCTTACGATCTTGTCCACTCCAATCACCTGCAGGTTTCTTCCCACGGGCCACACCAACACCTGGTTGCCATGGCAACACCCTCCTAATTGGCTGACTGGACTGGACACAGTGTGATTGCTGTTGCAGTACTTCTGTCTTTTATTACCTTTGAGGAATCAGCTTTCCTAAAAGTCAGGAGTGATTTACCAATCGGTGCAATGCTGTGTGTGTGTTCATATTTAAGTGTCATTGGATGTGTGTTTATTAGGTGATATGTGAAGGAATGGCTTCCTTGCCGTCTCTCTCTCTCTCTTTATCCGGAGAGCTTAAGGGACTGACAGCACCCAGTGGAATGCAGCCATTCTTTGCCTCCACAAAAGAGAGCATGAGCAGGGAACAAAGAAGGTCTTTGTGTCCCCTTCCCACCCTCTCGCCTTCACCCCCTCCTTCCTTCCCTTTCTGTCTTTAGCAGCCTCTCTTTTTTCCTCTGCAGAGGCCATTGTGCTCTCGAGCAGCGGTGTCAGGAGTCACAAGCGCTGAGCTTGTTCACTCTTTTATTATTTCATTTAGCTTTTCACCTGAGAGTCTGCCAGCGCGTATGCCTGTTTAAGCAGAAGTTGGTGTACACATCCACTCAAGATGTTTATTTTGGAAGCGTATGACCAAAACTTGACATTTTCTTTTCTTTAGAAGTGTTTCTTCAACTAAGGGCACTTTTGGGCTGATGGAGTTTTAGAAATTCCCTTAGAGCACACTTTTCAAACTAGTTTATTTCATTTGTTTGCTATCAAATGGTGTTCTATCAAAGTTTTTTTTTTTCCCTGGCCTGAACTGTGGTGAATAAATCTTGCATCCACCATAATATTTCTTGGAATAAAAATGCTTTTTCTTTGTCTTGATAAAGCAAATTTCAAAGCTTGCATTTTATGTAGTCTCAATACACACAATTCAGTAATATTTTCACAGAATTTGACATTAACAATTGACCTATCGGTAAGCCCCTCCCCTTGAACGCAGACTAGCCAATAGCAGTCGCGTATCAGTTGCACAGGGAGCGGGACTCGGACATCTTTAGGTTTCAGCACCATAGAGAAACATTGGAAGATCCGAAGCTTGCATCGGTTTTATAGGGTTTATGCTTCAAAAATGGAAAAAAACAATGTGCCTGGGGTACTTGTAACACTGATTCCAGGTATCCCGAGAGGATGGGTAATATAATTTATTTTATTACATTTTCTGAATCCAAACAAAACAGAGCAAAATGTCCTTAATTATTCACCCCAATACAAATGAAGACAAACACGTTCATTTTCTGGTTGTCATACACTCATTAAGTTACAATTTTCATCTGCTCAAGCAGAACGTTAATGTGCTTTAGCAAGGTATCTCTGGCTAAAACTAGCTAATGTTAAAGTTAGTGAGTCCATGCTAATAGCGGACTGTTCTCGTGTCTTGTACAGTGTAGGTCAAAAACAGATAAACAAAGGTCTACATTTCAGTGCCTCTACATATTAAACTCGTTAAATGTACATTAATTTAATCGTACCCTGCGATACACGAACAGTGTTGATCCAAGATTGTGATGACCGACCGTAATATGAGACTTCTCCCGCTCGCATTGTGATCTGTAAACCCTCCTTCGAGTTACCCACCGTATTTATTTTTAAATCCCTCCATGGAATATTTAATTCCCATTTGGTGGCCTTCTAAAATTGTGCAAAAACATTGTGGTACATGGTTTTCACACGGTAGCTGTCATTGAAAGTTAGTGAGCAACTCCATTTGTTTGTCTGAGGGAGCAACAGTAACTAAGGGGGGCGGGGCTTACCGATAGGTCAATTGCTTGATTAAAAATGACTCAGTAGTTGTATTCTGTTCTCAGGTGGTGAACTTTTTCATTAGGTACTTCAAGCCACGTCTCATTTCATATCAGGCATGTTGTTCACTGACACTGTTGTGTCCTTGGTAACCAAGTGTACTAATGTTTGATAACGTTATTAGTGTCAAAAATGTTGGCTCTTTTGTTTTATTTAGTTATATTTCAAATCATTTTGACATTTCAGATCATCTTTATATGTTGGCAATAGTTTATTTCTGTCTTAGATTTTATTTTTATTTATGATAAAATCTTTTTTTTTTTTTCAGATCATTTTCACATAATATATATTTTTTCAGGCCAAATTGTATTTTATTTTACTTATTTCTCATAATCATGTTTTTTTTTTACAGATTTTCATATTTTCAAATATGCTTTTGCACCGGAGGAACCTTATCATAATTCCTAGAACTATTAGCGGAAGTTCCTGCTTTTTGGCGTGTTCGCACTGTAGGAACTAGGAACGTATTTAGTTCTAGGAACTCCGTTTGGGGGAACTAAATCAGCTCCTACTTTACAGTAGGGTCTAAAACATTTATATAGGAACTACCAGTGACGCAAGTATACGCTGATTGGCCAAACGCATACAAAACACTGGCTACCCAACATTTTAAAAAAGCTGTGTAAAAATATTTATTCACCAAACATGGAAAACAACGATAATGGCTACCTGTTGTCTGTTATGTTCTTTTCTCATCCTCGATGATATGTAACACTGCAGGTTGCCAAAGATTTTCACGCTCTTTCAATAGCGCAAACTGTGCGTTTACAGTCCATCTCCGTTATCACGAAACCCACAACACAACAAAAACAGCTTCGATCATGGCATCCTCCATTCACCAGTTGTTGCTGTTTGTAAATGCCGCAAATAAAGACGTCGCTGTTGGCAGCTTCTGAGTTCCTGCTGCCGGTGCGAATGCAACCAGGAAAACGGTCCGAGGGAGAAATGGGTTTTTTGGAACGACCCTGCTGGCTAGTTCCTAGAACTGAGTTCTTAGAACTACGTGGTGCGAAAGCACCTTATGTGTCTGTGAAAAGAGTTAAACAACACAAATCTAATTGTAAATAGCCTTTATAAAAAAAACTTTTAATTTAATAAAGTTTAAATATGTTCATTTTTATTAAAACCCCTGGGACATAAAAGTTCCAGTAGTTGAAGAATGACCTATAAACACAGACAGTCAAAAGCATTTCATTTACCGAATAGAGAGGGAAGAGAGGAAATCTTCTCTGGACCTTCCTTTCATCTCCCCCTCTGCATGTGTGCTTGTCTCTTCTGCATGGCACCATCCTTCATCTTTCGGTCCTGTTCTTTTCACGAGAGAATGCTTCATTTCCAAATCCTTATTCAAAGTCAATTTCACAGCACTGGAAGAAAGGAGCAAACTGCTGACGCAGCACATCGATAGAGGGATGACAGGAAGTGAAGGAAGGAAGGAAAGGAAAGGAAAGTATGGGTAGGGAGATTGTGCAGAGTCAGGTTGAAGAGACGAAGATAATGACGTGGATGTAAATATTAATATAAGAGATTAGAGGTGGGAAGCGGAGTATGTAAGTGGAGCGACAGCAATTTCCCCTCCTCGCACAAAGAAATCAGCAATCACTCCGCTCTAGATCTCATCCGGGGTTTCCATTTCCTGCGTCTCACTTGCTCCACACTCACAGGTGAAAAAGCCCCACTCATCTGCTTCATGTCAAATGTAATATTTTTACATCATTTTTACATAATTAAAATCGGGGTACAAAATGCAGTTCATTCTAACATGTAAATCCTTTCATCATTTACTCACCTTCATGTTGTTCCAAACTTTCCAAAAAAAATTTATTCACAAAGTCAAAGATTAGAATGATATTTGAGTGATCTGTCTCTAAAAGTGAAATTGTTTTTGTGCAATTTCCATACATATAACACATTATTTTAAATTCCACATTTGACGTAAATTGCTTTTGGTAACACTTGACTAACTAAATATTGCGCAGTACATTTGTTAGACTATTCATCTCTGTCAACATTGTGTTCAGCTTTCTTTTTGTTTTGCAGTTGCATTATGGGCATTTAGCAGGTGCTATGCTTGTGATAGAGCATATCGGAGTGATTAAAGCGAGAGAAACACAGACTAAAAAAAATAAACACTCTTCGCTCCAGGCAAAATATTGCAGCTCCCCTCTCCGCACCACTTACTGTGGTAGAAAGATGCTGAACAGGTTGGAGGAGAACAGACAGGGAAGCCAGAATGGATTGATTTTGCTCTAAATGTGGCAGGATGGTTAATTGAGAACGAGAGGAAAGGGAAGGTGAAAGGAAAAGAGCAGTTAGAGGCGGGAAGAACGGAGGGAAAATGTGAAGTGCCACAACTGAATCACACAAGCAGTCAGAAGCTTCTCTCCTGCAACCGAGCAGCACGTGCGAATGTTTCTGCCGCAGTCACCCCCCTTTCTGTTAAGTACACACACATCCTCTTCTCTCGCTGCCGATTATATGCATGTTTATGTAAATCAGGTCATTAGGAAGATGCAGCGTGTTCTTCTGGGGTAGGGGCAGATGGAAGATGAGGGAAGGAAATCATTTCCTAACATTTTTTTTTTTTTTTTTTCTAACTGGTGTAAGAAGTTTGAGCAATGTGAACACCGCTGTACTAATCACACTCTACATCAGGTTAAGTAAGAGTTAAGTATGATTGTAAGTCAGTGAAAACGATTTGTGACCCTGGACCACAAAACCAGTCATAAGTGTAAATTTTTCTGAAATTGAGATTTATACATCATCTGAAAGCTTTCCACTGATGTATGGTTTGTTAGGATATGACAGCATTTGGCCGAGATACAACTATTTGAAAATCTGGAATCTGAGGGTGCAAAAAAATCTAAATATTGAGAAAATCACCTTTAAAGTTGTCTAAATGAAGTTCTTAGCTATGCATATTACTATAGTTTTGATATATTTACAGTAGGAAATTCACTAAATATCTTCATGGAACATGATCTTTACTTAATATCCTAATGATTTTTGGCATAAAATAAAAATGGATAATTTTGACCCATACAATGTATTTTTGGCTATTGCTACAAATATACCCCAGCGACTTAAGACTGGTTTGTGGTCCAGGGTCACATTTGTTCTCTCTTAAAATACTCATTTGAAAAAATTAGTTGACAAACGTACACACTTCATTCCAGTCTATTTTAGATTGTGTGAGTCTGTCATCCAGTTCCTTTGGCAGTTCCTGACTCTGACATTAAGCTGCTTTGTGATGGGGACTGTTTGGATTTTTGTACTGAGGGAGAACTCTGGCACATTGTGTTCTCCGCAGCTAAAAGAGCTTTAAAAACTCCTTTATATCGTCGTTCGCCCTCTCACTTTTCTCTTCCTTCCTTATGTTCCTCGTTCTTTCTCTCTCAAAAGCCTAGACGGTCTATTGAAATGAGTCAATTGAAAGCTCATTTTCCATCCTCTGATTCTTTCCCTCTCATTTGCACCATCGTCTTCTCTCGCCTTCGTTTTTCACACGTAAGAACTGACGCACATATGCTAGCGTGGAGGCATAAAAGCATACTCTCTGGCTGTCTGGACATATAACACACTAAACATACAATGTCTATGCATTTTGCATCCGGCTTTCTTTGTAGCAGATTGCCGACACACATGTGGTCTTTGTCATGACAGATGCCAGGCTCATATTCAACACTCTCATCATCGTCTTGAATGTCACATTGAGTTTTACATAACAGCTGCTGAAAGTTTCTTTGGTTAATTCTTTCTCATACCTGCTTTCTAATGCAAAGCAAACTGACATATTTTATTTATTTTTTCCTATGGACGAGTAGCGTATTCTGTTTTCTTGTTGTTACTCTGTATAGTTAAGCTTCTTTTCGTGCTTTGAGTTCGTGTGACATGTGGCACATATCCGTCTGTCTGGCACACTGTAAAACCTGATAAGTTAAGAATACTCAACATTTGAGGAAACTTATTGCCTCAAAACATTTGACTAAACAAACTCAATTTTGTTTAAGTTAGTAGAGAGGTAAGTGGGGCGGGGCTAAGAGCAATGTGAGCCAAGCCTTGTTTCCATGATCCCACCCCACTCATCACAATGATAATTATATACAACTTGCTTCCATAAACAACACATTCATTCAGATCTTTATAGTTAAGTGCTAATTAGCAACAGCACACGCTAATGTAGTTACCTAAAAGACTCACAACACTTGCATGTAAAAAAAAGAAAATCAAAAAACATGCTGTATATATAGTCTTTAAGTTTTACTGTCCATCCTCAACCTAACCACAGGCTCTACTCTTCACCACAACGGTAACACTACAAAACCAACATAACAGAAACCTATGTAAATCCTCACATAACACATTTAAGTACTAACTTATGTCTCTCCATGTTAATCTTGTGCAAAACTTGTACAAAATAACACTTAATTCCTACATTTATTTTCCTTGTTGTCTGATGCAAAGCATGCTGGGAACTAGAAAACGCAATCATTTTAAGTTCACCTTACTACAACAAGATTTTGAGTTTACACAGCTTATTTTAATTAAGTCCAATGAACTTTCATTATTGTTTGAGTGAAATCAGCTCATTTCATTTCACTGTTCGGTTTTACAGTGCAGATGTGCAAAAACATGCACTGCTAATCTTTAAAGTATATAAAATGGTAATGCATGTATTTTCTTAATGCATGTTATTGATCTTATCATAAACGATTCATCCATGCATATGTTTTGTTAAAAAATTAAATTAAGCTCATAATTTTGACTTCTCTTGAGGTATGATTGCCAGACTTCTTCATTCACGTAGTTTGCATAAAAAATTGCCCCTTTATTATAATTCAATGCAAGTTTGCATTCAGATCGGCAAACAACTGATGAATTGAACCAAGTCCTGCCCTTTTGCTTTCATTTGGATGTATGTCATAATATGGAGGAAAAGATCTGTCACTACTTTCATTACATTGTGGCTGTAATGGCAACAGGTGTAATTTAAAGGGGACATCGGATGTGCATTTTCCACAAGTTGGTATGATGGTTTAGGATCTTCATGTCTGTAACATACTATGGTTAAAATTCCTCAGTGATCGTGTAAAACAACACCCTTTTAAACTTGTCAAAACAGCTCTGTTCACAGTGACCTGTTTCGGTGCATGGCTCTTTAAATGTCTCCTCTCTTCCATGGGGTGGTCTTATTCAAATAGCTGGCTATCTACATAGATACCGGCTGCAAATGGAAACAGCTCGCTAAATGACACAGTTTCAGACTCAGACAGCTCATAACAAACTGGCTGCATGCTTTCTTTTCAGTTTTTCTGAGCTGTAGACACACCAGAAACCTAACTAGATGCAAAAAAAGCTGAAAAGGTTTCATTCGATGTCCCCTTTAAAAGTCTTTCTCCCATAGTCTACCAGATGTTAATGTTAATACCAAATATTAATAAGCCATGTGTATATTGATTTCTTTGAAATGTGTAAATTCTGTGGCTCTATCACAATATTGCATCCCGACCATCCTGACACGGCAACACTGGCTCATCCAATCGTTCGAGTTTTAGGGTGGAAATGTATTGTGGTAGATATGCTTTTTTTTTTTTTTTTTTAACAATCATTACTTTTGCAGTTTTGTTCTGGGATGCTAGAATATGACACACTTTCGTTGTTAGTGTAATGTAAGGACATACAATAAAAGCTTCTCACGTGTAGTGTTTTATTTTAATCTGCAAATGGAAGCAATTGCCATGTTGTCTCTTTCCGGTATCTTAGTATTATCTGCTGTACATTACGGAGGTGGATAGATTCTTCTTCTGAAACCGCTCTGCTGGCTAATACTGCCTGAGCCAGCCTCAGTGCCAGCCACTTGTCAATCACACCAAGCGCCATGCCGACAGGCCTATTGGGGGCAGGATTAGTGTACAGATACTGACAGGTATAAAAAAGCTGTTATCCTGACAGCCAGGTGTGTCAATTGTAACCTTCATAGTACCAGAATCAGCATTACAGGCATTTGAATACACTCACACATACCACTCTCTCTTATATCACTGCAGGGCCTGTAAGCAACAAACCGGACTGGGAATTTAAAATAGCTTCTATTGAATAAATCTAGTGTCAATGAATGACTCATATTAGGACATTTGAAGAGGATTCCGAGCTGCGCTCAATATAGATGTAACTTTAAATGTGACTGTACTCTGGAGGCATAATGTCTTCATTACTCACTTATGATACATTAGTTTCAGTCTAGAAAGTGTATTTTGGCCTTTGAGTTAAAGTAAGTTAATTTCATTGGATAAAAAAAGACACAAACCAATTCTTCTGTTTTTGTCAACATTAAGTCTCTCGCCATACACATGGGTTATGGATTCAGTAAGAAAAGGGATACCATTCTGAAAGGGACTTATTTTGCAATAATGGCCAAATATTATAGGCTTAGGAATACTGACTAAAATAGAATGGTATTGTTATTCTGCTTATTCCATGGCTGCTTACAAAATAAGTAAATAAATACATTAAAAAGTTAATCAAGACAAACTTTGATGTTGGTTTGAGAAAGCCTCCCCAGAAAGTTTGAAGGTTAGACATGCAATTAATAATTGATTTGAGTTTAAATATATTTTCTAATGTCATAAAGTGACTGCAGAATGCTAATTAGAACAATGTAGAAAATTGGCTTCAACAGTCAAAAATGCTGCCTAAAGGTTATTATACAAATATATTTGACTACAGAATCAACCATACATACAATATTTGACACAGAAAATGTATGGATATATTAATCTCATTATATACAGTATGTCACATTAGACCATATACGAAGCCATAAAACATTGCATATGTATTATTTTATTGAATTGGTTAATATAATTTAATATATAAATATTTTTGTATTAGTGACTATTCTAAAGCTTGTGAACTGGCTGCCAGCAGAGCTGCTTTGAGCAAAGGTTTAAATCAGGCTGAAAACATTACTGAGATGTTTTGTTTCTTTTTGACGTGTGTTTAAATGAGGCCTGTTATTTAAGCTGCAGTCATTTTATGGCAGCCCACTGAATTGAATGAGCCGTGCCTCTGCTGGGCCCCATTTAAATGAGCCTGTCTCTTTCGGTATTATCTAATAAATTCACATTAACACTCCTGGACTTAGTTTCAACTCAGAATCTCTGAATGGCAAGCTCTCTGATGCTAATGCCCCTAAACAATGTTGTGCAAGCCTGGCATAGCAATGCAACTGATATGGCTAATGCTGTGAAACAGATTGCGGTAACAAATCGCTAATCCACTGGTATCCACTCTCCGGAGCCCCGATGTGACTTAGCTCATTACAGGGGCCATCTCTGAGGAAACAGGGAGGTGGAGGACAGAGACCGCGCTCGAGAGGGGTCTAGTGCGATCCGGGCACGGTGTGAGAAAGGACAGGATTAGACGTGTAGAACAATTACACTCGAGATTCTTGAGAACCAAAGGCATCTTTGATATTTGTAAAGATGCCACAGGCATATTTGTTTCGTGAAATATAGCCTAATAAGCCAACATTTGCTGATGATGGTGCCCTGTGACTGCTGTCGCATGCATTTGGTTTGGTTGAAATGTGACTGACGTTGTAATTATCAGGGTTGAAGAAAGCTTAGCATGCCTGTGTTTGTGCTCAGGGCTCGGCTCCCTACTGGGCTCTAACTGCAGATGGGGAATATAAACATAAATTGATGTCACACTGTAATTCTGCCAAGAATTTTTGACAGACTTTTCTGGCACCCTGCGAAGGCACTAGCATCACTGCTGCATTCATGCATTGATAATCAAAAGTGTGCAATGTTTAGTGCTCAATTATAGAGGATGCTGGTTACTTCTGCACACACACTAAGCAGAGAGTGTGATGTTAATCTAAAGCACAATGACAGGACGACCAGAGCCGAAACTTGCTCACGCTCCAGCAGTCAGCACTGCATTCCCATTTCACCTGTATTATTTATTCATCATTTTGAGTTATTTGGGTCCAAAAACTAATGTAACATTAACCAGCAATGTCAAAGTAGATTTGTTCTTATTTTATTCTTTCTGTCTCTCAATGGCATTATCAAGTATTGTGGCAAAAATGCTTTGCAGTATATAAAAGTAGCTGTTATACTTAAAAAATGCTGAAAATGACGGTTAACATGATGCCGGCCAATTTAATCTGCTTAGCACACGGCCAGAGACAAAATGACAGAGCAAGTCTTATTGTGATGCAACTTTTGAAGCTCCAAATTTAATTGTAAGGCAGCCAACAACCTCACAATGGCAGTTTTGAGCATGTGAAAGCTAGGGTTGGGTACCGAACTCGGTACTTTTAAGGGTACCGACCGAATTGCGTCGGTACTACCGAGTATCGATTCACACCAAATCATTCGGTACCACATTTCGGTACCTGAGAACGCATTTGGGCGCTTACGAGAGAGACAGAGAGAGAGAGAGAGAGAGAGAGAGAGAGAGATGATGTCACCACTACAACTCTTTAAAACACAACACACAGGGCAAACCGAAATGTTCTGACGTGTGCTTAAATTTCTAGGGTCATGGTTTCCGAGAAGACGCGGACAGGATACGGAGTCCATTCATAAAACCGAATTTACTCTATAGCGGAATGCCACGCAATTTGTCAAGTTTTGGATGAAAAAAGAAGGTCTGTCACTTAATTCGATTCGCGATATGAACTAGTGTATGCGAATATTAAAACGCAAAAGACGGTTTAAATATGAATCCTGCATGTTCCGTTATCCTCGGTATGTATGAATGGCGGAGACGCGGTTTCGTTTACTACACAAATACTGAAGCACACGTGAACTCTGCATCTCACAACATGAACACATGAACTTACAGGCTGTTAGAGTCACTTCATGAGAATTTTACCATTACATTTGAGAAAACCAGCATATTATATTGTACACACACACTTCACGGCAACCTGTCAAAATAAAAGTGCGGTTTAACACGTAACAGAAATATATTGCTCTTGTATTACTTTTGTACTGTATAATGTACATCTTTATATATTCCACTTACTGAAAAAATTAAATAAAACAATTAAATGAAAAAATAATTACAACCACATTAATAACTTAATTGTGGAAAAAATACAATTATTATTAGAACTTTTTAAAGGAATATTCACACAATTTTTCTACCATGTATTAATTTTAACAGTAAACCTCTGTTTGTTTGCCAAAAATAAAATGGTTTCATTTTCATATGATTAAAAATAAATAAATGTTTAATGTCTTCATTTGATTATCAGAAAAAATAAAACCCAAAAATGTCTGGAAGAAAAAAAAAAATTCTAGGGCCCTATTGTTAAAAATGTTGAAATTGAGAGTTTTGGACTTATTTTTCACTGAAATAAATGTTTTGTTATTACACAGAGAGAGTAAAGTACCGAAAAAAGGTACCGTTGGGTACCGGTGCAATTTCAGGTACCGGTGCGGTACCGATACCGGTTCAAATGTGAACGGTACCCAACCCTAGTGAAAGCCCAAGACTGGCCAAACATAGCTGTCAGCACAGTCAGGTACTGACTAACCTCTTAATCATAATAAAGCAGCAATTACTTTCCAGAGAGTACATATTATTTTACCGTTTTATGCACTTTGCTATTGTAATTAATTGTACAGAGTTGCATACGTGCTTGTGTTGTTCCTTTGTTAAGGACAGGATGACCAGGAATGCAAAGCAGGCCTATGTGAGAAATCCATGTAATAACAATCAGACAGTTAGCTAGAATGATTGCTGACATTGAGTCTCATTACCATGCACACCCATATGTGTTTAAGACCATTTTCATGCAGAATTACTGATGTATTTATGTTTGTATGTGTGTTTTTATGTATTTATATGATGTTACATTAAATTATACAAATTACATGATACATTATATATCTGACTGAAAATATTTAATGTGATTTTTATTTTATTTTTTTTTTTATGAATATTGTGTCATGTCGTTTGTAATACAGGCTATGTTCACACAGCAGCAGAATAGGGTTGTCAGTTCTGTATTTGAGTCATTAATACAATTGCGTTCATTTTGGTTATGTACGGGATTGACATCCACATTCTATAACCGAACTCTCAAACAAATTCTCAGGACTCACAGCTGTATTTATGCATACTGTTAATACAGACAGTGTGTGTGTGTGTGTGTGTGTGTGTGTGTGTTGTATGCATGTTTGTGTATATCAGTGGCTTGCAGTGGTGTTTTGAAATGAAGTGCCAAATCCTCACATTTTTTAAGTGTGTTTTAAAATTTTTTATTTAATGTAAGTTCATGTCCCAGTCACATTTTCTTGGTTAAAAAAAGCATTATTTACACTAGTAAACTACCAGAATAAAAAATATATTTTGTATTTTTACATTTACAATGTAATTAATAGGCTGTTCTATTTATTAAGACCAAGTATAAATCTAATCAGTTGTGTTTTTAAGCTTTTTATATTTGTTCCAAAATAATAACTCAAGGCAGTAACAATTTAAACAATATATTTTATTTAAGCAATTATATATTCTATTTATGAACTGATGTTCTGCAGATTTTTTTAAAAACCATTAAAAAAAAACAACAACTTTTTTTTTTAATCATCAGTCATCAGAGCTCGGTAAACACGGGTCACAGACATGGAGATATACCTTTAATTTCAACGAGCTGATTGCTCACTAAAACAAAGTGAACAAAAACAAACCCGCGCGTCTGCGCCATACATTAACACAGAGACACGCAGAAGTGATATTTAAATAGTCGCTTTTGCGGCTTAATATTTACAAATAGGAGCGGGAGTGTGCTCACTTGTGTGTGCGCCACGCTTGTGTGTGTGTGTGTGTGTGTGTGTGTGTGCGAACTGGGCGAACTCCGCTGTGCTCGATACAGAGAGCGACCATGTAACGTAGAGACAGAAATGACATGCCGTCGTGTAAATAAGATAAATAACACAAGGCTATTCAGTTTGTTTAATGAAAGAACAAGGTATAGACCTGTTCTATAGGGAAGGTAACATTGAATGACTTCTTTTGTGGTCTGGCGCTATAGAGAAAATAAAATTAACTTGACTTTCAAGGGGGCGGGGGTGCCGTTGGGGAAACACTAAAATAATGGTAAAATAATGGTAGAAACACTGCATATATATATATATATATATATATATATATATATATATATATATATATATATATATATATATATATACAGGTGCTGGTCATATAATTAAAATATCATCAAAAGTTGATTTATTTCACTAATTCCATTCAAAAGTGAAACTTGTATATTATATTCATTCATTACACACAGACTGATATATTTCAAATGTTTATTTCTTTTAATTTTGATGATTATAACTGACAACTAAGGAAAATCCCAAATTCAGTATCTCAGAAAATTAGAATATTACTTAAGACCAATACAAAGAAAGGATTTTTAGAAATCTTGGCCAACTGAAAAGTATGAGCATGTACAGCACTTAATACTTAATTGGGGCTCTGTGGCACTGCTCAGGCGTTATGAGAGCCCAGGTTGCTCTGATAGTGGCCTTCTATGGGGTTAAGGTCAGGCGAGTTTGCTGGCTAATTAAGAACAGGGATACCATGGTCCTTAAACCAGATACTGGTTGCTTTGGCACTGTGTGCAGGTGCCAAGTCCTGTTGGAAAATGAAATCTGCATCTCCATAAAGTTGGTCAGCAGCAGGAAACATGAAGTGCTCTAAAACTTCCTGGTATACGGCTGCGTTGACCTTGGACCTCAGAAAACAGTGGACCAACACCAGCAGATGACATGGCACCCCAAACCATCACTGACTGTGGAAACTTTACACTGGACCTCAAGCAACGTGGATTGTGTGCCTCTCCTCTCTTCCTCCAGACTCTGGGACCCTGATTTCCAAAGGAAATGCAAAATTTACTTTCATCAGAGAACATAACTTTGGACCACTCAGCAGCAGTCCAGTCCTTTTTGTCTTTAGCCCAGGCGAGACGCTTCTGACGCTGTCTGTTGTTCAAAAGTGGCTTGACACAAGGAATGCGACAGCTGAAACCCATGTCTTGCATACATCTGTGCGTAGTGGTTCTTGAAGCACTGACTCCAGCTGCAGTCCACTCTTTGTGAATCTCCCCCACATTTTTGAATGGGTTTTGTTTCACAATCCTCTCCAGGGTGCGGTTATCCCTATTGCTTTTACACTTTTTTCTACCACATCTTTTTCTTTTCTTCCCTTCGCCTCTCTATTAATGTGCTTGGACACAGAGCTCTGTGAACAGCCAGCCTCTTTTGCAATGACCTTTTGTGTCTTGCCCTCCTTGTGCAACGTGTCAATGGTCGTCTTTTGGACAACTGTCAAGTCAGCAGTCTTCCCCATGATTTGTGTAGCTTACAGAACTAGACTGAGAGACCATTTAAAGGCCTTTGCAGGTGTTTTGAGTTAATTAGCTGATTAGAGTGTTGCACCAGGTGTCTTCAATATTGAACCTTTTCACAATATTCTAATTTTCTGAGATACTGAATTTGGGATTTTCCTTAGTTGTCAGTTATAATCATCAAAATTAAAATAAACATTTGAAATATATCAGTCTGTGTGTAATGAATGAATTTAATATGTTTCACTTTTTGAATGGAATTAGTGAAATAAATGAACTTTTTGATGATATTCTAATTATATGACCAGCACCTGTGTGTGTGTATGTATATATATATATATATATATATATATATATATATATATATATATATATATATATATTAGGGGTGGAATCGCAGGGTACCTTACGATACGATATAATCATGATACGTGGCTCACGATAACGATAATATCACAATACAGCAATTCTGCGATAATCGATATATTTCTAGAAAATCCTATACTGATACATCACGGTATCGGTCTAAACAAAATGCCTGTGAAAAGGTTAGGTACAAGTTTTCTTTCTTTATTCAAGTTCAAACTGTTAGAAAACAGCAAAAAAAGTTCTGTAAATCAATTTTAACACGTTGAGGGCAATAATTAAGAATTTACAATTAACATAAAATGCTACGAAACTGCCTGGAATAGGACATGTGTCTATATTGTCCTAATGCACGGTGAGAAGGAGAGTTTGAGTGGCTAAAGACTCTCCAAGAACCACAGCTAGAGAATTGCAGAAAATAGTTGAGTCTCGGGTCAGAAAACCTTAAAAAAATAGTCAAACAACACCTACATCACCACATGTTGTTTGGGAGGATTTCAAGAAAAATTCTCCTAGCTCATCCGAAAACAAACTCCAGCATATTCAGTTATCAGACACGACTGGGACTTCAAATGGGACTGGCTTCTATGGTCAGATGAAACTAAAAATTAGCTTTTTAGCAGCAAACACTCAAGATGGGTTTGGTGAACACGGGTATAAAAAGTACCCCATGTGTACAATGAAATATACTGCTGTATTTTTGATGTTGTGGGCCTATATTTCTGCTGGAGGTCCTGGACATCTTGTTTAGACACATGGCATCATGGATTCTATCAAATACCAACAGATAAAAAATCAATAAGTGACTGACTCTGTTAGAAATCTTATAATGGGCCATGTTTGGATCTTCCAACCGTACAATAATCCAAACACAAACCTCAAAAACAACACAAAAATGGGTCGCTGAGCACAAAACCAAGCTTCTGCTGGCCATTCCAGTCCTCTGACCTGAACCCTATAGAAAATGAGTGGGTGAACTGAAGAGAAGAAGCACCAACATGGAGCTGTTCCGTTGTTTTCCAGACATAAAAACATTCCTTTAATTTATATTTTAATGAATAAAAATTAAACAAATCATATTTTTTGGGAAAATAAATATTGATAATAACATTGAAGACATTGTATGATTATTCTTTAAAGTTAAGTTTTTAATAGTTTTAGGAGTAGTCGTCTATTACGTTCTGCCCAATGTCTTCAAGTGAAACCAAACTTTTATTTTGACGGGTTGCCGTGAATACCTTTTACATTTCTGTGTGTAAATGATATGAGGATAGTTTTTCTCAAATGAAATGCTCGAGTGCTCATGAAGTGACTCTCAGAGCAGTTCTGGAGCTGTTGTTCATGTATTTATGTCATCATTTAGTGAGGCGGCAGACATCAATATCACCGCAAGAGTCACGCGGGCTTCTGTATGAGTAGTGAACAAACCCGCGCGTCTGCGCCATACATTAACACAGAGACACGCAGAAGTGATATTTAAATAGTCGTTTTGCGGCTTAATATTTACAAATAGGAGCGGGAGTGTGCTCACTTGTGTGTGCGCTTACGTTTGTGTGTGTGTGTGTGTGTGTGTGTGCAAACCGGGGCGGAACTCCGCTGTGCTCGATACAGAGAGCGCGACCATGTAACGTAGAGACAGAAATGACATGCCGTCGTGTAAATAAGATAAATAACACAAGGCTATTCAGTTTGTTTAATAAAAGAACAAGGTATAGACCTGTTCTATAGGGAAGGTAACATTGAATGACTTCTTTTGTGGTCTGGCGCTATAGAAAATAAAATTAACTTGACTTTCAAGGGGGCGGGGGTGCCGTTGGGGGGAAACACTAAAATAATGGTAAAATAATGGTAGGAAACACTGCATATATATATATATATATATATATATATATATATATATATATATATATATATATACAGGTGCTGGTCATATAATTAAAATATCATCAAAAGTTGATTTATTTCACTAATTCCATTCAAAAGTGAAACTTGTATATTATATTCATTCATTACACACAGACTGATATATTTCAAATGTTTATTTCTTTTAATTTTGATGATTATAACTGACAACTAAGGAAAATCCCAAATTCAGTATCTCAGAAAATTAGAATATTACTTAAGACCAATACAAAGAAAGGATTTTTAGAAATCTTGACCAACTGAAAAGTATGAGCATGTACAGCACTTAATACTTAATTGGGGCTCCTTTTGCCTGAATTACTGCAGCAATGCGGTGTGGCATGGAGTCGATCAGTCTGTGGCACTGCTCAGGCGTTATGAGAGCCCAGGTTGCTCTGATAGTGGCCTTCTATGGGGTTAAGGTCAGGCGAGTTTGCTGGCTAATTAAGAACAGGGATACCATGGTCCTTAAACCAGATACTGGTTGCTTTGGCACTGTGTGCAGGTGCCAAGTCCTGTTGGAAAATGAAATCTGCATCTCCATAAAGTTGGTCAGCAGCAGGAAACATGAAGTGCTCTAAAACTTCCTGGTATACGGCTGCGTTGACCTTGGACCTCAGAAAACACAGTGGACCAACACCAGCAGATGACATGGCACCCCAAACCATCACTGACTGTGGAAACTTTACACTGGACCTCAAGCAACGTGGATTGTGTGCCTCTCCTCTCTTCCTCCAGACTCTGGGACCCTGATTTCCAAAGGAAATGCAAAATTTACTTTCATCAGAGAACATAACTTTGGACCACTCAGCAGCAGTCCAGTCCTTTTTGTCTTTAGCCCAGGCGAGACGCTTCTGACGCTGTCTGTTGTTCAAAAGTGGCTTGACACAAGGAATGCGACAGCTGAAACCCATGTCTTGCATACATCTGTGCGTAGTGGTTCTTGAAGCACTGACTCCAGCTGCAGTCCACTCTTTGTGAATCTCCCCCACATTTTTGAATGGGTTTTGTTTCACAATCCTCTCCAGGGTGCGGTTATCCCTATTGCTTTTACACTTTTTCTACCACATCTTTTCTTTTCTTCCTTCGCCTCTCTATTAATGTGCTTGGACACAGAGCTCTGTGAACAGCCAGCCTCTTTGCAATGACCTTTTGTGTCTTGCCCTCCTTGTGCAACGTGTCAATGGTCGTCTTTTGGACAACTGTCAAGTCAGCAGTCTTCCCCATGATTGTGTAGCCTACAGAACTAGACTGAGAGACCATTTAAAGGCCTTTGCAGGTGTTTTGAGTTAATTAGCTGATTAGAGTGTTGCACCGGGTGTCTTCAATATTGAACCTTTTCACAATATTCTAATTTTCTGAGATACTGAATTTGGGATTTTCCTTAGTTGTCAGTTATAATCATCAAAATTAAAAGAAATAAACATTTGAAATATATCAGTCTGTGTGTAATGAATGAATTTAATATGTTTCACTTTTTGAATGGAATTAGTGAAATAAATGAACTTTTTGATGATATTCTAATTATATGACCAGCACCTGTGTGTGTATATATATATATATATATATATATATATTAGGGGTGGGAATCGCAGGGTACCTTACGATACGATATAATCATGATACGTGGCTCACGATAACGATAATATCACAATACAGCAATTCTGCGATAATCGATATATTTCTAGAAAATCCTATACTGATACATCACGGTATCGGTCTAAACAAAATGCCTGTGAAAAGGTTAGGTACAAGTTTTCTTTCTTTATTCAAGTTCAAACTGTTAGAAAACAGCAAAAAAAAAGTTCTGTAAATCAATTTTAACACGTTGAGTAGGCTAAATTAATCATTTTATTTTTTAACTTATTAAAAGCTTATACTTTTCTTTTTCTCTGTGTGTAAACAAACACATTTAACTGCTTATCAAACAGAAAAAACTAGATAGATCGATATACTGCAATATAAACCTGGTACATTTCAAAATAGAGCCCCACACGAAGAAATAGCCGTTCACATCGCGTCTTTTGTGCACTCAGGTTCGTTAATTCAAAGGTAGATGCGCGGGAAACACACACACTGCACACTTCTGCGCCGCATTGTGGCTCTGACAAGGTTTTGCTTCGTCCTCCATGCCATAGGTGCAGATTTATGTTTCTGCCGGTCAGTGCCCACTGTTCACACTTGTAATATCTGAGAGAGAGGGAGAGCATCCAGTTTTGTTCACATAAAACTGGACGCTCTCTCACTCATATAGAGAGGGAAATCCACCTGCGATCCAAGCGGAGAGGTTATTTGGCGCCAGATATCGATTCTCGTATCGCATGAAGGATCGCGATATATCGCCATATTGATTTATTGTCCCACCCCTAATATAAATGTGTGTGTGTGTGTGTGTACTGTGTACTTTGTGTGTGTGTGTGTGTGTGTGTGTGTTTTATTATTTATGCAAAGCATGCTTTCTCCCACTCTCTCTCTGCACAGACACACATAAAGTACAGACAGATGTGCATAAAATCTTGTTGTCATCTCTGGCCAGTGATTGACTTTTAAGGTAATATAGTTTGCAACTGAAAAGTTAAATTGCATTGCTCAGCATGGAGGTGGTAATGTTGCTGTTATTAAAGCAGATAAACTTTACATTTTGCTATTAGTAGAGACGCTGCTGCCGAACACTGTTGAGAGACATACAGACTCCTAATCTCTCTCTTTCTCTCTCACTAATAACTGAATCCCACACACCTGTTGTGAATCTATATGCACATTATTTATATCTGCTCTCAGCTGTGTTTCAGTTTTTTCTGCCTCTTACAGTTTCACTCATTGTGCATATGTTGAAATATCTGAAAGAACAAAACACTGTTTAATAGCTTTACAAAATCAGTTCTTGAACTCAAGGACAGTTATTTTGTTGATAGAATGAATCGCTGTTATAGAGGAAAGAAATTCAGACATGAGAGGCAAATAAAGAAATGAAAGCTGCGGCCTTGTTGTAGCTTTTGCTATGCAAGTGCTATCCAGGGAGAACAGTGATAAAAAAGCACATGCACCCTGGTCTGAAGGGATTTAAAGAGCTTTTAGTATGTGTGTGTTCGTCTGGTGAAAATATCAAAAGGCTTTAATGTGTTTGGCCATTTCGCTCATGCTACAGCTTTTACTTTCTCTCTCATGCTCATACCCTCTCTCACCCCATTCTCTCTTTTGCAATCTTTCTTTCTCACCCTTTCCTGCTTAACTTGGGGTGTTAGTGATGGCACTGACCAAGGACAAACATGTTATGATGTGTATAGGTACAGCATACAAACACATCTATATATTGCACATGAGTTTCTGGCACTGTTCAACAGAAATGCAATATATATCAGAAGGCCATAGCAGTACTTGTCAGTTAAAGAATAGAATACTTTGATTATATAAAATTTACAAGTCTCAGATGTTCATTGTGGTCTCTATTTTTTAAAGGACACCTATTATGCCCCCCTTTTTTCACAATATATAAGTCTCAGAATGTGTCTGTGCAGTTTCAGCTCAAAATACCCCACAGATCATTTATTATATCATTTTGAAAATGCCTATTTTGAGTGGAAGCAGTAACACGCTGTTTTCGTGCATGTCTCTTTAAATGCAAATGAGCCACTGCTTTGTGTTTACAGTTTGTACCTCAGATACTCTGCCAAAAAACATCTGTTTGGTTTTGATTGTCATGTCTATTGCGTTGAAATCATGCTTTTTACAGCCATATCAGTTTAAACATTTGAAATACGTTTTTCTGAGTGCACACATCTGAAGCGAATGCACAGAAAACGTCTGTCACACGGCATATGAGTAATAAACAAAGTTCTCTTTCATGTCTTAATGCGCTTAAATTGTCAAATACACCCAAGTTTATGCTAAAAACACACAAGTTACACAAAAACACATTTGGTTATGTCTGTGAAGGTAAACAGCTGGGAAAGAAGTCATATGTTTATATTAGATCTGTGTATCAAATAACAGTAGCGTAATATACAGTACCTATACTGCTGTTATTATGACCCAAACAATAAAACAACAACAACAACAGAAAATCACTCACTGACTGTGAACTGAATAACTTCTATAGATTTAAATGCTGCTTTTAAATGCTCTAGCGTGAAGATATACATGGTGGATTGTGTGCGGTTCACTTAGAGCGGGGTCTCTGCTAATATGGCAGTGTCCGTGAACAGTCATGGGCGGGGCTTGTAAAATGTGACGTCACATTGTACAGATTCTGCGCACAGCTTGTTCTGAGACATTGCTTATGATTTAAGGGGATTAAACAAAAGGAGCGGATGAATTTATGAATTTATTTAACATACATTTATGTTTACACAGTGTAAAATTATTATTATTTTTTTGCATAGTATGTGCCCTTTAATAGAAAAAATATAGAACAGATATTAGGTACAGTGACATAATATTTATAGACCTTAATGTGAAAATAATTATTGTAGTAATTAGTATGAACCAGAGTCTCTATTTTGGTGTACTATTCTATTTTCATTTTGAGTAATATTTTATTCCCTCGTGACCATTTGTAAATGTTTAACAACTGTAAGGTAAATGTGTGCTTAGGTTAAAGGTGTTTTAGCGTGCAGTTGATTTAAACAGAAGCGTCAGCATGAGCTCTCTGGGGCTTCCTGCAGCTCTTAGCGTTGAATGTGAAAGTGTGTCTATTCTCCCATTAGGAGTGCTAATGTGTTTTAGCGTTAACACACAAGAGAGAGACTTACCACAGCGCTCTCCCTGCAAGAGTGAGACCAGAGGGAGGCAAGAGCAGGAGAGGAAAGAGATTAAGATACTATGAAACTTTTGAGGAGATGGTGAAAAACTCAAAATGAAGCAAATTAGCAGAGTGAGATTTGACAGTAAGAATTAATGTGAGATAGACGAACAGTTTTGAAACAGCAATAATAGTACACTGCAGTCCCGTTGTTATCCCCTCATATCCTTTCTCTGATTGGCTGCAGTTGAATTTCTTCTGCTTAGCTGTATTTACAGTCATAATGGCTGCAAATAAAAGCTTTTTAATTGTTGGCACCTTGGCATCTACTCAGGGAGAGGGGAAAAAAGGGAGAAACTGCAAATTAGATTCGCTCATCACTACAGCAACACTGACAGTAGGTAGATTTGGTGTTCCAGGACAAAAGGAAAGTGGCTTGTTAGATTTAATTGAAGTGAGCAGGGCTAATGGAACCTCATGGAGTACTGCAGGACTTCACTGAGAATCGCAGTCAGGTGAGGGATGCGACTGATGCTGCAGAAACTCATCCACGCTTCTGTCTTCTGCTTTATGAGTCACTGTGTGCTGTGAGTGAATGAACGGCGATGTAGCGCAATATGCTGCTGCATTCATTACGGATTTGGAGTTGTTTTTATTCCAGTCCTCATGAAAGCGGAGCAGATGATAGAGCGGCTCAGCGCTGGCACATGAACATGGCACCAGCACAATATGAGCAAATCGAAAGTTATCTGTTTGCATGTAGCTGGTATTTCAGGATATCTAGGCTTATAGAGAACATCAGTAGGGTTCCAGAAGCAAAAAATCCCAATTTTCTCCATAGAGATTTTTAGCAAGAATGTATGAATCCTTCAAGACAGACATTTAATATGCTTTGAGATTTAAGCAATAGTTTGCTTCTGCAGATCTCAAGCCAGGAACATTTTTACCATCATTTAGAATAAAATGTGTTTAATAGCGTAACTGTTGGAACTTCATTTTGGAATTTAGCACATTTTTTCATGTTGTTCAATATTAATATTTGTCTCAGTATTCATTTTAAACTCCACAGGGTAAGCTACATTTTAATATGAAGTTTTATTTATTTATTTTTTTTGCGTGATACATGATACTGTTTTTAATGCTACATATTGCAATAGAATTCATCTGTTTCTGAATGGTCTTATTTTTAGTCTCTCCCCTAGTAAAAAAGTAATTTATTTAAAATACATTTATTTCATACTAAGTATAGTTCAAATCTATTAACTGACATATCGCTTGAGACTTTGTACAGTCCTTATTAATAGTGATATTAAAACTAAGTTTAGGTATAACATTACATTTGGCAAGAAATGCTCCAAACAAAGTTTAATTATAATTTTATATCAGTAAAATCTATAAAAAATGTGACTTTAGTTACTGGTCCAAAAGGCTTTTCAGAATTTCATCAACTCTAGTAGAGGTAGAAGACGACAATAGAAGCTATATATATAAAAAACACCTTATAATTGTGTAAGAATTATAAAGTTGCGCTCCTTACGTCTTTGCTTCTTTTTAAGGCATTGAAAAGTCAGATATGAGCTAAATGGGATTGCCTGTTGGACTACTAGAAGAGGCTTGTTTATGAATTTGAATGCTAGATCTAGCAGTCTTGGACTTTGGTTGTCTGTATACACAATAGGATGATATCTTCTCAAGTGCTAGAAAAGGTTTGTTGTGTTTCCCATCTTCCTTTACACGTCGCCTACACATTCTACAATAAACATTATTCTCTGGTCTATATTCAGTTTTTGAAATCCAAGCCATTTTCATATCACAGAATTTGTGACCTTTGCAGATGCAACAGCACTGTGGATAATGAAAAAGCGTGTACTATTTACTGTATTATCAATATTGTATTATAATTTTTTTCCCGATCAATACCGTTTTAACTCCCAGCCCTACCCACAAGAAATACGCTGAAAAACTTAAAAGTTAAATAGGCCTACTTGTTTTAAGAATTACTAACTTTGTTCCAGAAGTAAAATATGTATTGAATGTCACTACTTGCACAACAACACAACAAGGTTACTGCTTCCATTGCTAATAATGCTAGCAATAAGCAGTGAAATTCTTGTGCTGTTCAATATGTACAGTCTTTTTTTCTCTTCTCACTATACCCGTTGCTGTGATACATTAGAGTTATCAGCTTATTAGTTTTTTAATTCCCTTTTTTAGTGAAAATAAGTATGATTTACTCATATAATGGGTCTTTTTTATATCTTTATAAAATTTAGGATACTAATGTCTCTTTTTCGTGTTTTTCCTAAGGCTGCCGCTCCGTCGCCATGACGACCGAGGAGTGTCCCGTGCCGCTTGGCGTGAGCCAGGTGGGGGCGGGGCTGTGCGAGGACTTTGGCCCCTCTCAGGGGGATGACATCATCGAGGAGGTGGGGCCGTGCGATGATGCGGGCAGTGACCTCAGCACTTTGGTCGTGCCGTTTCCTGAGTTGGCGCCAGTCGTTTTCTTCTGCCTCAAGCAGACCACCTGCCCGCGCAACTGGTGCATTCGCATGGTGTCAAGTCCATATCCTTTAATAGCCGGCGCTCAGGGGTCGTGAGTAGAGTGTGACTTCTAACAATGACTATGGGTTGACTTTGAGGAAAGGTGGTATCTAATTGACACAATAGCCAGTTGACTTAATCCAGCTTCCTACTGCCATGTAGTCAGCAAGGCAGTGATTAAGTGCTGTGAGATCGCCGTGACAAGCTGATCTAAACACACTGCGAGTGACAGCTTGGTGGTGCGCATGTCATTGACAACGACGAGACTTTCGCGAGTTGTCGCCAGTGACAGTGACATTGAATTACAATGTCAACATGTGAAAATGCAACTGGAAAGTCGAGACGCATAGTATGAATTTGTGCAGTTAAATAATGAATTATCACGTTAAAATATTCATGAACCACTTGAATTACACAGGTAAGGGTTTAAAGTGCATCGATAATGCCTCCTTGGCGCACTTTGCAAAGCAGGACTGAGTTTTCTCTGTCGTTTGAAGTTCGCAAGTTGATTTTTCTTCCCTTTTTGTGCATTTCTGCCAGCTAGCCATGGCTGCCTTGGGGACTCAGACTCCTTTGGAAAGTGTCTTAAATCGAATTTCACGTCTCTGCGTTGGTTTGGCTGACACTCTCATTTGGCTGGGCTCAGTGAAAGCCTTTTATACACGATGGGCACAGGTCTTCTTCGCCCCACAGAGGCCCAAATCTCCCATTGCTTGAACAGCCACAGGGTGCTAATCAGCACCGCTCACTGTTACTGCAAAGTTCGAACACTGTTGTCTCCAGCTGCTAGCTGGCTAGTGAAATCTGCAAACAGAGGCACTTTCTGAGAAGACATTAGCGCTCACACATCTCTACACAGCATGCCAAATTTATTTCAATGCCTTAATGGGATGTCTCCGTAACTTGTTATGATTTTATTACATGTAGGTAGCGAGGGAGGGGGAGAGAGAGGGATGAAGTGATCCTTTGATGACTTTATTAATGGTCAGAAGTGTTCTGAGATTAATTTTACATGCTTTAAAGAACAGAGGACATTCAAGGCGTGAATATGCAATGGTGTAGAGGCAGAAACACATTTCACACTTCTGGGAAACCAGGGGCTTATTGATATCGTATGGTTTACATTTCAGAAATATTGAAATTAAAGTGAAGTACTCTTTATCAAGCCCAAGGGGCAATTTGCTAATTATTTAGTAATAAGAGAGATTAGATAAGGGAGGAAAGAGAGGAAATTATCTCCCCCCTCCTTTTCCTGCATATTTAATATGTTGGCAAAATGAATCATTATCTTTTTAATAGTTTTTGCACATTGTTGCCCTTGTCAGAACACTTTAATTGGTGATTTCGTGTTTTAGATATGAAGTCCCAGAGTGTTTGCTGTCACTTTGTTTGCATTTGAGGTACAGCGTAACTGCAGGGCTTCTTACAGTCAGTTAAGTACTGTTTTACATTCGGTGTGCCTAGTGAAATGTATAGAAGAATTGAACTCTTTAACAGAACTTTTGGTCCATTTTGATGCTGATTTATCTGCTAGCACTTTAACTATGAACTAGCAATATGAAGGTTTGGATTTAAAAGGATTTGCTGCAAAACAAAACTTTTTTCATTCTTTCTTTCTTTTACTTACCCTGATTTCATTTTAAATCTGTTTTGTTTCTGTGAAACTCAAAATAAGAATTTATGAGGGAGGTTCACTACTGTTCAAAAGTTTGGGGTTGGTAAGATTTTTAAATGTTTTTGAAAGAAGTCTCTTATGCTCATTAAGACTGCATTAGGAATACAGCAAAAACAGTAATACTGTATAGCAGTTTACAATTTAAAATAACTTTTCTGTTTTAATATTTTAAAGTGGAGTATATCAATTTAATGCATCCTTTATGAACAACAGTATTAATTTATTATTTAAAAAAAAAAAGACTAACCCCAGACTTTTGAATGTTATTGTTTTGTTGTATAGTGTAGTTGCAAATGAAGTTACAAATGTAAGAAAAAAATTTTCTCATACTTTTGGCAATTTTTTGGCTTAAACAGCATATTTAAAAAAAAAAAAAAAAAAAATATCAGTGAATCGTTTAGTTGAAATTTCATACGAAGCAATTGTATGGCTTATATAACAATAAATATAACACATGAGTCAAATGATTTGGTTTTGCAGAGCTTTTCATAGTGATTTCTAGTCATTTTTGCAGCTTGAAGCTATGATTACTGAATTATGGTTGCAAGGGAAAATGTCTCATTTTGTCTTTCACAGAAAATAAAATAATGCCATGCACAAAATTGTAAATTTGTCCAAATCACATAAGTGTTAGGGTTCAAATTTAATTTTATGTGGGTGAACAATTTCAGTGGAAAAGATAAAATAATGATTGATTATCCCTTGGCTTGAAACTGTCCATTTTGCAAATGGTTACCAGTGTGTGTCTGTGTATGCATTTACAAAATAACATTTGTCAGTCTTAGACCAAGCATTCTGTCGATTCTGTCTGGAGAGACCCATGAATCTGGAACAAAACCTTCAGCCACCTTCAATTGGCTCATTGCAATGCCCCCTAGACATCAATCCCCTCCTGCAGCACACCAAGTATGACAAAGCCCGTCATCACAGTACCCTAATGGAATAATGATATTCCAAACCTTTGACTTCCAATACGAGAAGGAAAATTAGAATCTGTCAACACTTCCGAAACCATTTAGTATCGGTTTTCAATCTATATCCTCGTTCCTTCTTTCAGTCTTCCTCATTTGGAGACCTTTGTCAATAAAATCTCTGGACTCAAATGCCTCTATGTTTTCATCTTTGTTCTTTATACAAAAGGTCTTGGCTGTAGATGGTATGATAGGATGATGAAATAATTGCCATTCTTAGTTTTAATATGTAGTATTTGAACAGTGGCTTGATTGCTGCAGGATGTCGCTCTCTGGATTGCCAAGAGCCTTGATTTCTCTTGCTCTCTGTAATAAAGGTGTAGCTAATAGACCTCGATCCCTCCTCACACATCACTTTGTCTGTGCCAGACTGTCTAATTCAGCCCCCGTGTGTTCTGAAGAGGGTTCGGGAACACGAGGTTAATACTAATCTCCAGTCCTGACCGGTCTGTGTTGCTATGACAGCTCATCACACAGGCAAGACTGATGCTCGCTCACCTTCTCAACCTGCCTCTGCCTGCGTCTCTCGTGTTTCCGAATCTGCTTTTAACTCTTTCTCTCTCCCCATAGGCTTTTTCAAAGGCTGAAGGATCTTAAAGTGATAGTACATGCCAATAATGAACATTCTGTCTTTATTTAGCCTTTTGATGTTTCTAACATGTTCAGAAATAGAAATCTTTGCTATACGAGAGTTGTTCAGCATGACCATAGTCTGTGTGGCCAAAAATAAGACTAAAAATTGCTCTATATGACTTGTGCACTATATTTCAATTTTTTTTAAGATCATATAATAGATTTCTCGAGAGTGAGAGATTATAATTTAGTTCATTATTCACTTATATGCTACTGTTAAAAAGTTTGAGGTTGGTAAGTTTTTGAAAGTTTTTATAAGTAGTCTCTTGTGCTCACAAAGCATGCATTTTTTGATCAAAAAAGTATATTTTTATATTTTAAAATGTAATTTATTCCTGTGATGGCAAAGCTGAATTTCAGCATTATTACTCCAGTCTTCAGTGTCACATGATCCTTCAGAAATTGTTGTAATATACTTATTTGCTGCTCAGGTAACATTTCTAACATAACAGTTGTGCCGCTTAGCATTTTTGTAAAAACTGATTTATATATATTTTCAGGATTCTTTAATGAATAGCAAGTTTAATGAAAAGAAATGTTTTTTTCCATTTAATGTTTCTGGGCATCTTTTTAAGGGTCAAATTCAATTTTATTAACCAAAAAGCATATCTAATTAAAATCATGAAACATAAAAATGACATATTTAGGGCCCAATGAAATGTTTTATTTTTTCCAACCTTATGTTTTATTGTTACCAAATTCTGTTTTAGCACGTCTAATTATTTGAAAGTATAAAAACAAGTTTCATTTATTCTTACAATAGCCTTATGATTTTTTTCCTCAGAAATTCTGTTGTGTGTATTTACATTTTTAAGGCATAAAACATTCATTTAATTTCTCTTTTAATTAATGAAAATTAAACAAATCTTATTCTTTTGAAACACAAAGGGGATTTCATATTACAAATAAAACATTGAAGAAATATTGTATGATTATTCCTTAAAAATAAGGTTTTAATAATTTTAGTAGTAGTAGTATTACGTACATTCTACTGAACAATAGTAATATATTTCTGCCGCAGTGTCTTCAAGTGAAACCGAACTTTTATTTTGACGGGTTGCCGTGAATACCTTTACATTTCTGTGTGTATATGATAAGAGGATAGTTTTACTCAAATGAAACGGTCAAATGCACATTAAGTGACTCTCAGAGCAGTTCTGGAGATGTTGTTCATGTATTTATGTCCTCATTTAGTGAGGTGGCAGATGTTAATATCACCGCAAGCCTCACCCGCGCTTCTGTATGAGTAGTAAACAAAACCGCGTGTCTGCGCCATACATTAACACAGAGACACGCAGAATTCATATTTAAATAGTTGTTTTGTGGCTTAATATTTACAAATACTAGTGGGCTCACTTGTGTGTGCGCGCACGTGTGTGGGGGCGGGCCACCCCCCTAATATAATGGCAGGGGAAACACTGTAAAACAGTTCAAAAATGTCAAAAATTTAATTGACCTCAAACTTTCAAAAAGTGTAATAATTCAAAACAATTCCACTTTTGTGTCCTGCAAAATAAATAAAGTTCATGAATGTGAATATATCATTTTCGGAATGTAAATTTTTGGGTGAACTGTCCCTTTAAGACCATTCAGCCTCTTTCTGTGGAGGGCTTTCTTTCTCTCCTTTTCCTTCCCTCCATCACCTCTGTCTCTTTCCTCACCAGGCACTCAATAAGAACTCTCTGGTGTGTGATTTATGTCACAGCATGTTAAAGTAATTACTGAGGACTACCATCTCTCGCTGTCTATCGCTCTCCTCCCCTCCCTCCGCTTCAGTGCCATTTGAATCTGACACTGTGCAGTAAATCCAGGCCGACCGCAGATCAGTCCCGAGTTCTGCGATAATGGAGCGTTAGAGTCAGTATATGTTGAGTGATAGTATCGCACTCTAATTTCAGATCAGATGGACTTTGGGCGGTATAGCTGACGTGAGCGCAGAGATCCAACAGAACCATTAAAGGTCCCATGGCATGAAAATTTCACTTTATGAGGTTTTTTAACATTAATACGAGTTCCCCTAGCCTGCCTATGGTCCCCCAGTGGCTAGAAATGGCGATAGGTGTAAACCGAGCCCTGGGTATCCTGCTCCGTCTTTAAGAAAATGAAAGCTCAGATGGCCCAATCTTGAATCTTCCCTTTATGTCGTCATACGGGGAAAGGTTACCTCCCCTTTCTCTGCTTTTCCCACCCATGAGAAAATGAGCTACTACCGTGCGAGGCTAGCGCAATTTTTTTTTTTTCCTCGAGAGACATCATGGCTTGCAAACGAGCAAAGCATGACAGTTGCTCAGTGTTTGGATGTACAAATGAACACCAAAATATTTTTTTAGTTCCTTCATCCGAGCCTATGGCTAGCATTAGCTACAATAACTGTAACAGCATACATAAACAAACCAACTAAAGTACCGTATCCAGACACAATATTTTAAACTAACCATTCGGAGACGTCCTGCTGTAGCCGCTGAGTTGCAGCTTCTTCATCCGGTGCTTCTCCATCCGGATCAGATTCAGGGTCAAACTGAAAAGTTTGAATGACTGCGTGTCTACAAGCCATTGCGATACATCCACTGTCAACATTAGCGCATGGTAGCGCAAGCTGGTTTAGGCCACACACCCACCCTCCACCTTGCCCCGCCTCTCTCCTCCTCATTAGCATTTAAAGCTACAGACACATAAATGGCACGTCCTAAGGAAAGCTCATTGTGGGACTGGCTCGTAGTGGCTGAAATTCTGCACCAAGGCTGAATTTCGGGGAAACAGACTTCAGATACAGTACTAGGGACCACTTAGGCCTATATAAAAGCATCCAAAAAGCAGCATGTCATGGGACCTTTAACCTGTTATCTCCAGAGAAACAGTTCAACCAAAAATGAATGTTGTTCCAAACTGGTGTGACTTTCTTTCCTCTGGTGAATGCAAAAGATATATATTTTTTGTATAGTTGCAATGAATGGAAAAATATTTCAAGCTTTAAAAAGGACCATAAAACTTGTGAGTCTCTCAAAGCAATTTGATAGTGTTGTGCATGAAATAGACTGAACTTTAAGAGTCAGATCATGGTAATGATATTTGTATGATGCCTCAGACCCCATTCTTTGTAATTACATGGAAAAGTGAAGCAAGAAGCTTCTTTTAAATGTCTTCTTTTGTGTTTCACAGAAGAAAGTAAGTCATTCAGGTTTGGAACGACATGAAGGTGAGTACATGATGACAGAATTTTCATTTTTGTGTGAAATATCCATTTAACAGAGGAGCTTTGACCTTTTAAAGTGAGCTGCTTTTTTATATATATATATAAATGATGCCGCTTTGAGGCAAATATGCTAAATCTCATCTCAAGTTCTGGATTGGAGTTCAAAAAATGATTGCTTCATCTTCATCGATGTCACTAAAATGCTGTTGCTTGTATTCGTCTCCTGTCTAAGAAACAGATGGTGTTGTAAAATTTTATTTGATACAGTAAAGGTGTCAGACAACTGAGGTGTGTTGGAGTAACAGCCGTGTGGGTGACGTACATGAAACACAGCAACAAATGCTTGAGATTTAGGTGTATGTTTTTAATTTCACGGACATCTCTCGGACCATTTGAAGTGAAATTCTGTTTTCCATGTGTTTGTTTTTGCTGTGATGATGGGATGTGTAATCTGCTCTCTGCCTTCTATGAACTCAAATTGGAGATTGTAAATGGTGTTCTGTGCTAACAAATGTCTTTTGTGCTGTTGACATTGACCCGGATTTGTCTTCAACACAAATAGACACAAACACACACACACACACACAATAGTAGATTAGTTTCCTGGTCCATCTGTGACTGCTTTAAAAGCTTTCAAGTCTGTGGTCTCAGGGCACTGTGTTGAACAGCCGTTTGAACAGATTGTTTTTCCCTCAGCACAGCACCTCTAAATGCCTGCACACACTTTCTCAGACACACTCGCACTTCTGCCATGTCAGTGTATCTTCATGGCTTTTGTGGATTATTGGCATCAGAAGTTTCACAGCACCTCTTTCTTGACTGGTCGTAGCAAAACTGATATGCTTGAATTCCCAGCCTGAGATGTGTGTTTATTTGTCATGTTGGGTGGGTATCAGTGATCCCATCAAGCCTGAGTGTGAATGGATATCTAGCGTTTAGTAGGCATGTCTTGTCATACCATGTCTGTTTTCTCTAGGCACCAATATTTCAGTTCTGGTTGATAAGCTGATTTTTCATGTTATAACAATAACTGATGAATGGCCACCATTAAAAATGTTCACTTTAAAATCTATCAATTGATTTTAATGCTACAAGTGAATTTAGGCATCACAACATATGTACAGTATGAAAATGGATATTCAGTTTTTCTAAAGATTTAAAAGCAGTGTTATGGAACTAGTATTAGTTTAACAATTTAACAAGTTTAGTTTTAGCATGGCCTGTTCACCAGCATTTGTTGCTGGTGTTTCCATCAGGTAACAGTTACCAGCTAGACTTCCTTGGTCGACCAATACTAGCCAATCTGTCTTTGTCCCTGTAAAAGCTATAGAACCATCCTGAACCATCACAGAAATTCCTGCAGGTCTAAGCTATTTTTTAAGCAGGGTACTCTAGCTTGCCTTTATGAAAATTGAACCGATTTTTCCAGGAACCGATTGTCCACATTTTATCTTGGCACAGAATTTGTGAGTGTAAGCAAATGTGTGATTTGAATACTTGAACCTGAACCTGAACTCGTGCACGTAAAAAAAAAAAAAAATGAATATAAGATGGCACTGGTGATTAGTGCCAGTAGTGGATTTTGCTAGTTTGGTATTTCGATGGAAAATTGCTTTAAATTCGTTAGGCATTATAGTAATTAGTGTCAACAAGTATGCTTTTTGGATACTTGACTATATAATACTTGACAGTTTTACTTGACACTAAGCCATTTTAACAAAATTAAAAATACACTGATGAAATCTTTGCCATGAAATACACTGATTTGTTCACATAAGAGTTTAAATATTCTTATTCACTTTAATTGACAAGGTCTGAGGTAAATTATTTATTGTCGCTTTCAGTATGGCTATCAAGGTCTTGCAAAATAATATTCAAACTCACATTAAACCCTTTTATTAACATTAAATTAAGCATATAATCAGTACCTAAGATTATCATTGTCATAGTTTGTATGTTCTTGTTCCAGCCGTGACATTGCAGAAATGGAAACGGTATCTAAAATTGAATCCCCTGTTGCTTCTTGTGTATCGCCATTGTAGCTAGTTAGGACAAAAACTCTAATTAACGTGGAAAAGATACCTTTCATCTCATGTCATAGCATTGTGTTGTGTCTGGTTAGGACACAGTGTAAAGCTTTAAAAGGAATTATGCTGATGTTCTCTGAAAAGATAGGGTTTCTTGCGGTTAATGTTATTTTCTAGTTTCACATTGGAGTGTATCAGGTCAGCTGCCAATTAGCTCGGCCTCATTCACATTTTGTCTCAAAAACAAATAACATTTCCATTAAACTTACTGTGGCCTGCCTCTGAATCAGATAATATGTGTGTGGAAAAAAGATAGTGGATGTAGTCTGCTTTGCTGTGTTTGTGTGTCTAAAGGAGGTCATGACTGCTGTCTGTTAAGACTCTGTCAATAAACAGGTAGGAGGACCGCTGAGTCTCTAACTGTGCTGTTGGCAGGGGCTGTTATAGGCTGTGCCCAGAACAGCATGAAGCAGTGACAGATAGAGGAAGGAGAATGAACAACAGACAAAGGCAAATGGAAGGGAAGAGGCTATGTGAAGAGAAGGGGTTAGAATACAGTATTTACTCCCAGAGGAAAAGCATGAAGAGAGATGAACAATGTCTGTGTTTGCCCTACTCACTGACCTTTCACCTCTAGTGGAGCCAAGCCGCCGATCTGTTCATCACACATAGAAGATAAAGAACAATCAGTGAACCACGGGAGTTGGCTGAAATGGCAGTGCTTTGTCACTGTCAAAGCGACTGGACCAGACCTCCTACTGCGCTACAATAATGGCGCAGACGGCACCACGGGCGCATGTACAGTATGTGCAGATACACATGCAGTTATGCATTTATTCATACCACTGCATGTGATATATGTGCATGCATAAAGAACTGCATGCAGTCACTCTTATTTACACACATTCTGCCTTTTTAATGGTCCCAAAAGCGTTATTATTTTTTAAAGGATTGTATTAGGATTGTAAGGATTTTTTTAAAGGAACTTAATGCATCTACACTAATGCAGATTTTTATTTAATTCTAATTTAATTTTCGATTCATTCTAATATGCTGCTTAAGAAACACTTATTATCAATGTTGAAAACAGTTGTGCTATTTAATATTTTTGTGGATAATGTGGTCCTTTTTTAGGATTTTTTATTTGAAATAGAAATCTCTTTTTCTCTCTGCAAAACAGAGTTTTTTCCTTTTTATTTGGAGGTACTGTATCAAATTCTCTGGACGTGTTTTTGACAGGTTTGGTGAGATTCACATATGTGCAGTGTGGCATATAATAGGGCGTCTGTGAGTGTCTGCAGGAAATTGCAGCCAGGTTATGCAGGGCTTGTTAGATGGACATCAAGGGTCCTGGCTTTTTCTTGGAAAGCAGCACGCAGAGAGAGAAAAAAAAAAAGTGGGCTCGTAATCCACAGCTTTTCATACTTGCGTCTGTCGTCTTAGACCTGTGGAGACCAATAGTCAAGATATTCATTTCCACTGACCCTGGATCAGTTGACCTACTGTTCCCAGTGACATCCAGTTCTCTGTGTGTCAGAGGATTAATCAGAGGGAGAATATCCTCAGACATTTATACAGTATCCAGATTAATGTCTCAGAGCTGTCAGCTTGAAGCGAAGAGAGAGAAATGTGTTTGATGTTCTGCTCAGGGCACATAAACATGCTAATCCAGGTCATGACCTTTGTCTTGTTTCAATATAATCTCATTTGTTTCCACCTGGGTTGTTGTTGTTTGAATGAAGGTACAGTTATTTGGACAGTGGTTGTTGACTCCTGCTCTCTCCCCATGTACTGTAGCTCTTGAGCAAGGCATTTAACCCCAGGTTCCTCCAAAGGGACTGTACCTGCAATCAATGTCCTGTAGTGTACTTTAAATAACAAGCGTCTGCTGAATGACAAGTAAATGAAGATTTGTAATTGCAATTATGCTGCACTTGTCCAAACAGTTCCAAAAGGGTTCATTCAAGCTGTCAGTTCATTACAGTATAATGGTGTTCATTATAATGATGTAAATTACAGTGGGCAGATATTTTGCCGAGTGAATTAGCTCAGGTGAGGTGATTTATAGATGATCTTTGGATTCAGCTTTTTGGAAAACCAGGGTAGTTGAAGCGCAAGATATGAAGGAATAGTTCAAACAATTGTGAACATATTTCATTCAACAGTTCTGATTTTCTTTCTAACATTATCTCTTGAACTTTCCAGAAATAAATTGCACACATTGTGAGACGTTTATGGTGCATTTTCACAATTTATGAAGCTTGAAAGCCATTTATTGTATGGAAAAGAACATGGAAAATACTTGATAATGTCTCATTCTTTATTCCATAGAAAAAATAAAATTATACTGCATGTTAAGTAAATGCTGAATAAATTATGACACAATGTTCATTTTTGGGTGAACCATTCCTTGAAGATAGATTTCTGGAAGTAATTTTCTGGTGATATGTTTCTCTTCAGATTTGACAGTGGTCAGTCATTTCAGATGTGATGGTTGTCTTGTGCAATGGGTTAAAGATGATGATTGAATCCTCAGAACGGAGTGGTTGTTGTACATACAGTACATGCACGCTATCCAGGCACTTCACACTTACACGCTCGAACACATGGTATGCTCGAAACACATTCGATATGCTCAGGCATCTGTTGTTACTCTCTTGCCATTACTTTGACTATAGAAACAAACATACTGTAGGTACGTGATTCACATAATTATAAAACTCCTCTAAGCACTGACCGTACTCTAATATAAACCTGTTTTTGACTAGATACTGTTCTTGCTTTTTCTCCAAATGTGAATTGACGGTGCAATTCGCTTCAATTTACTTTTAAAGCATGAAGTGCCACAGAGCTCTAGTTCATCAGGATGATTCCTTTTGGCCAATTTCCCAGACAAATTAAAGAAGCAGACAGAAGTCCACAGAGATCTCAGCACAGTTAGACGATGTTATCACGGCCCACAACAACAGCCTCACACAGACGTCAATCCATTTCACCTTTTTTAAACAAACACCAGACGTTCATTCGATTTGCCTCTGTACATAGATCAGTGGCGTGTGGTGGACCTGTGAAACGAGTCAAAGTCTCCTCTCTAAATGTAAGGGATTTCTTATAGCTCAATTCATGTGATGTTTACATGAGTTTGGTTAGATATGAAAGACCAATTATCATACACTAACAACAAGCAGCCAGTACTGTAATATTTACATTAGAATTTACATTAACACTTTATTTATAAATCCAAGTCACATCAATAAAACTGTTAAAAAGATAGAATTATTATTTAAGTGTATTTATAACAATGATGGTGATAAAAATGCTACCAAGTAGTATAGCATATTTGATTTTCAACAAATTCTATGTATAAATGAATTTCTATAAAATTCCTGATTATATATTTTTTAATAAAATCTGTGCAGAATTAAGGTCGTTGCACACAGAGTCAAATTTTCATGTTAAAAAATAAATATGACCTTGAGTTGTGTCAATCGCGTTTACACACTGCCTCAGAAACTTTTGTCCATCGTAAAAGAATTAAAAAAAAAAATTGGATCAGGTTCGATTTTCTACATTTTCGCATCCGTAGCATGCATTTTGATAGGAAAGGATGAGGAATACGAAAAGAAAAAGAAAAACGGAAAAACGCACAAACATTTCGGACTCAGGGTGCAATGACCTTTAGTTTTCTCTCCAGTGTTATTTTTTTAGAACTTGTATTCTATGTGCAGCACAGTGGCAGTACCATCAGAAATGCTTTATTTAGATTTGTTTCCTGATGAACCTGTGACAGAATTTATGTTATCAATATACAGAGTCAGGCGCATTAAAAAAAATTCCCTCTTTCTCTTCCACACACACACACACACTCACACTCACATTCACACATATGCACGTACCTGTCTGTTTTTGACCCTGCCGTGAGTGTAACTCATTGCTGGTTGCTGGCTGTCCTCACACTCAGCTTTACCTGACATCAGAATCACAACCCCGCACCCCTCCCCATAAATACACCTACACACACACACACACCCCCTGTTTTCCTATCATCCTATAGTGCAAACCTTTCAAACAATGCATGAAACACCTTATTAGTTGTTGTTATTTATGCTTTTTAATTTTATATTGTAATCGTAATCAATAGCAGTTAAGTTGCGCTAGTTTTCTTTTCTGTGGTTTGTTGCAGTAGATCTGTTTCAATGCGGATTTTGCTTATTAACTCATACATCATTTGGCACATTTGTATCTGTGGTATCGGTTTCTTTCCGGAGTATCTGCTCTTGTGGTGGCCGAGTTCAGCAGTATTGGCGCTGAACTTGGCAGAAGAGTCCTCTGGGTGATATTAGAAGCGAGGAAGTAGCAGGATTGGGCTAATTTAACACTGTATTGGCTTATTGTACAAAACATGTATCAGTAGCCTCGGAGAACAGACCCTCCCAGACCTCTCTTTCGCGGCGTACAATTATCTCATGCTGGGCTAGCGGTCAGACTAAATGATGTCCTTTTGTTCGTTTAATGCGTCTAAGTCTGTCTAACTCTCAGCAGGGCTGCTGTGGGCTGCGTCTGTCTCTGTTAATGGCTAGTGTGGAACTGATCTATTTCAACCATTTTCAATAAGGCACTCTTAAAGATATTACCTAAACGGCCAGTAGCCATAAGCACTGAGGAAAATGATGTTAACACCCTTCTGATTATTAGGTAACATAATGGAGAAAATTAAATGCTATTACTCAGAAGTTATCCAATAAGTCTTATAGTCTCACAGATCAGACAAATAGATGGGCCCTCGTGGGTTTCTTATTTCCCAGAAGCCTATATACTCAAATATAATTGATTTTTCAAATTTTTTGGGCCACGTTTGTTTTGTAGGCTGTAATTTAGCCATCTGTGGGGCTGTGGAGGACAGATGTGGGGGTGGTGCGCTCATGACTGGCTTATTTGAGTCTGTCATGTCTAAGTGATAGACTGCAGATGTGCGGCTCCAGCGGCTCAGTGGCAGATCTTTCCTTGCTCTTGGTTGCGGATGGATTTCATTGTTACAACCAATACTGTTAGCAGGTTGATAAAGATGTATTCAAATACTAAAAAAGAAAATTATTACTTTACTTTTAAGTTCATGTGTTGTGTGCCAGTCAATCTGGTGTGATATGTTAATAATATGTTAGTGTGTAATGTAACCAGGATTTGCTCTCACAGGTGCAACCATTTTGCGTTGGCCTATTGGCCAATTTTGTTATCAAATTTAGTTTTCTGTTGGTTGAACATTCTGGCATTTTATATAATGATCAGTGAGCTCCTGATGTAAAAGCTGCATAACCGGGCTGTGAAAGCTTTTTTTTCCTTTTTTGTTTAATGCTGAGATTTATTCATAGTACATTATGGCACCTACATGTAATTGACCCTTTGCAGGCAGTTTGATTGGCAGGCGATCGGACCAATCATAACGCCAAATCTGCCATTTATCTGAGAAACAAACAAGACAGGAGAGTAGATTAACGTCGGTGAACTTAAATTTTAAAAATGGTGAGACATCTTTCCGCAGTTGAAACGAGATACTGTCTGATGTTCATTTGTGTTTATTTTGTGCTATAACTAGTAAAGAGGAAGAGATGATTGGGTCATGTGCTGCTTGAATGGAGGCGCTACAGTAAGCTGTCACAACACATTAAAGAGCCACAAAACAGTATTTATTGTTTGAATTTATAAAAAAATAAAAATAAAAATAAAAAAAAGACAAAATTGGAAAGCTGAGACTGTTTGATACCAAAAGTGACCTGCTCTGTCTTGTCTGTCGGCTCATTGTCAGTGTCCTCAACACTAGTTTTTAAAACAGACCCATTGTTTCCTTACTATAGAATATATGCAATATATACTAAACACATATACTTGTGCAGATGGAACACTTGTCCACAGAAAACAAAAAAACAAAAAAACTAGCACTTCCATTGTAAAAAAAAAAAAATAAATAAAATAAAAATGCCTGCAAGCCTGGCAAAGAGCTTCCACTCTGTAGGAGACAGTCTCAGTCAGCTGATAGTGACACAAAGTAAATTAATGTGTTTCCCAACACTGGTGGCAGCTTAAGCCTTGCATTCCTCAACACTGCTCAAATAGCCAAGAGAGAACCATCACAATCTCCCCCTCTTCCATTGTGTAAGTGGCTATGAGCAATATTAGCCATGACTGGATTAGCATGGATGCGCACTTTGAAAATTGCATGCCAAGGGAGCCCTAATAAAATACTTTTTCTGGTGCATTTTCAGTGTACTGTGATTTGTGACATTTAGTATGGATAGCATGTGAACCAGATGTAGGCATTGTTCCAAATGTCTCAATTCAAGAGACCCGTCACAAACCAACCAACCAATGGCTGCTAGACTGTTGTGTTGTTTATCACAAATGTTGTTATTGTAGCTTGACCTAAGTGTTACTTTTTTCAGTGGGAATGGATTATATGTTTTCAGAGAGGCTAATTTCAGCATGTCTTTCTCCCCTCTGGCATTACGGCCCTCAGAGCTCAGCCAATAGAGGTCTGTAGCAAATTGAATAATGGCAGAGGGTTAAGCTGAGCATCTGGCAGACCCAGGTGTGTTTGTACATCTGCTTGTGTGTGTCTTTCTGCGGAAGTGTGATTGCGCGTTCTACACACCACCCCCTGCTGGCGGTTGGACTACAGCACCTCTCTCAGTGGCCAGGGGCTGCCAATACCCATCAGCGTCAGCGTGGGCAGCCCGCTGGGTGCCTAGAGCTGAAGTAATGCGCTGCCAGCGAGCTTTAGCTGCGCCATGCTAATGTGTGCAAACCAGGATGAAGGGGAAACATAGGTGAGCACCTGGGAGGGAGGCTTAGAACGGCCACTCACACGCAGACCAGGCCAACTTCATGCATAAATATTTTTTAAAGCATTTATGTGCATATGTGGCTGTGCCTCAGATGGGTTTGTGCATGCCTTCTGGTCATTTGTGGCTTTTTACAGTGTTTTAATTATTGAAGACATGTGGTCTGCTATGAGCCATGCGGTTGGAGAATACCTGTAGTGGAGCTTTAAAGATCCAAAAAATATATGGTTATTATTAGTATTATTGTTGTTGATAATAATTTAATATTAGTGCTGTCAAACGATTAATCGCATCCAAAATAAAAGTTTTTGTTTACATAATATATGTATGTGTACTGTGTGTATTTATGATGTGTATATATAAATACACATACATACAGTATATATTTTGAAAATATTTACGTTTATACATTTATATTCATTCTTATATTTTATATTATATATAAATATATTTAATATATAAACTTTTTTTTTTTAAATATACATGCATGTGTTTGTATTTATATATACATAATAAATATACAGTATACACATGCAAACAAACTTATTTTGGATGCGATTAATCGTTTGACAGCACTATTTAATATATATTATTTTTATTTTTTATTACTATTGTATATTATATTATTTTTATATTTAATATGTATATTTTTCTAATACATTCTTTTTATGTATTCATTATTGTTCACAAGTTAGGGTCGGTAAGATTTTTTGTCTTCTCTCTTAATTAATGCTTTTATTCTGTAAAGATGCATTAAATTGATCTAAAGAGACAGTATGACATTTGTAATGTTCCCAATGTTTTTAACATTGGTAATAATCAGAAATGTCACTTGAGCAGCAAATCAGAGTATTAGAATGGTTTCTGAAGGATCATGTGATACTGAAACATTGCCGTCATGTGAATGCATTTTAAAGATGTACAATTAATTTTAATATTAATATATTTTAACAAAAAGTTAAAAAAATATTAACATCGAAAACAATTATTTTAAAATGACAATAGTATCAAAAATAATACTATAGGAAACAATAGAAGCCAACTGAATGTCTCTACTGTGATAGACAAACAACTGTGTGTGTTTGTTCTTTTGCTTAGGATTTCTTGTTTCAGAGCTGTACTATATGATGAGCTGTCAGATTGTGTAACCACATGTGACAGTGATGTTTTAAACGGCTACAAAAAAGCCCCCAAAAAAACGGAGTGTCTAGTGATAGTAAAAAATTGAATGCAAAAGCAACACTTTTAGATAGATCAAACCTCTGGTGAATCAGACAGCAGGTGCTCTAATGGGACGATGGGGCTGAACTCTTCCCGGATAGCGTTGTGTAAAGAGATGGCTCCTTGTGGAGATGGCCTTGGCCCTGAGTCACCAACTGACTTAGTGTGACAAAAGCGTCTTGTCAAAATGTCACACCTTTGCCTCCAGACTGCTGCTGTCCCCCAGGCTCAGACTTCAGCTTGTCCGCTGTCATCCATTCTGACACGGGACCTGGATTTGCTCTCAACGTTGTGGCCCTGCAAACAAGTTCAGCCAATAGAGAGGAGGCTGGAACAGCGGGAAGTGAGGAGGGAGTCGTGTTTGAGATTTCAGATTGTACACAAGAACAGATGGAGGGAGGGGACAGAGTAAAGGAGTTGTTATTGTCAAGCTCTTTGTCAAGCGTTTGCTGGCTTCATTGTAATGAAGTCAACATTTACTCAATGCTTTTGTCTAGATGAGCATGTAGTCTAAGCAACAATTAGCGATTAGCAATAATGACAGACCTGTTTCAACATCATACAGTAGCTCTGTTCCAAGACCTAGTGTGATACATCAACGCCTACAAACTGCCTTTTAAGACATTAACTTGACTGTCCTAGATTCTCATGAGTGACTGATTTGGAAAGTTCTGCATTGACAGCAACTCATACATAGCATTTCAACATGTGATCAGTAATTGATTTGAAAAGGAAAATTCATCATTTCTTTTTTTCTAAATGCATGTTATTGCGCTTATTTGCAAAGGATTTCTCCTTAAATGTACGGTGGCTGAGAGAGCTCAACGCACTGCAACTTCAGAAAACACATGCAAATAGAAAAAGCACCAGCAAACCAAGAAAACGTCTTCATCAGATTGACAGCACGTGGTGCAAATGCTCACAACGCAAACAAATATAGAAACGCACTGCAAATGCTCACAACACAACCAAATAAAGAATTTTATTTATTTAATTATTTGTTTGGTTGTGCTGTGAGTATTTGCAGTGTTTCTTTATTTAGTTGTGTTGTGAGCATTTGCAGCGCTTGTGTTGTCAAAATGATGAAGTTATTTTCTTAATTTGCAGGCGTTTTTTTTTTTCTATTTGCAGCGCGTTGATCTCTCTCGGCCACCGTATAAATGTTTTATTATTATTTTTTAATAAATCAAAATATCATAGCTTGGATCTTTTGGTGACGTGACAGACTTCTCTCTGGTGACGTATGCCAGACTTCTCTGATCATTTTGTTTGCTTAAACCCGTACCTATATTATAATTGACTGCAATCTTTCATTCATATCTACCTCCATACATTCAGCAACCGAGTGAAAGAACAAGTCATCACCATGCATTTTTTTGCTTTTTCGATAATCCATTACACTTGGATGTAGGTCTTCATGTGGAAGAAATGATCTGTCTGTACTTCCGTTTCAGCGCTACTTTAATGAAGTTTGATTTAGCATTTTAGCATGTAACAGTATAATACTGTAAGCATAAAAATTCACGGAACACAAAAACAGATAAATATTTATTAATATTTTTACTATTTATAATCAACATTGGTCACTTTGGATTTTTTTTTTTTTTCACTAAGCTTTCAATTTTCTTTGATATATTTAATATGTTATAAAGTATTTAAAGGATTAGTTCACTTCCAGAGTAAAAATTTCCTGATAATTTACTCACCCTCATGTCATCCAAGATGTGTCAGGATCCTGCCCTGTCTTGTCTTTGTTCAATGTTTCTTTGTTTGTTTTGTGTCTAAGCACATGGTTCTGTCTCTGTTTTTGTCTGCCACGTGCTCCTCTTGTCCCACCTCCTTGTTTCCCCTGGTCACGCCCCCTTGTTTAGCCCTTGTCTGCTTGATTGTTTTCACCTGATCCTCGTGTTTGCTGCTCTGTATATTGGGTTTCTTTACCTTGTGTCTCTGCTGGTTTGTTTTGGTGTTTACCTGTTTCTTGGTCCAGAAATTATCCTTTGATCTTGCTCTAGTTATTTTTTGATCTCAGTTAATTTATATCCTTGTTTCCTTTTTGTCTTCTCTAGTTCTGTCTAGTTCTTGTTTATTTGATTTTGTGCATTCTAATCTAGTTTTGTTTCTCTTTTGATTCAGATTTTCATTTACCCTTGTTTTTGCAGTTCCAGTTCCTCTTTGGATCTTGGCTTTTTGTTTTTACTCTTTGATTATTTCTTTGGCTAGTTTTGGTCATTTATTGCTTTTTCTTTGTTGTCTTTTTGTTTTCAATGGTCTGATTTGTGTAGTTGTGTTGTCTTGAGTCTTGTCTGGTTTGTTATTGTGTTTTGTCCTGTCCTGCCCTTACCCAGATTCCCTGGCCACTGACCCCTACTTCCTGGAAGCCGCTCTCCACTCTCACGTGTCAAGTCTCTGGTTCTGCGAGTCCCTACTTGGCAGCTAGACTGGTGCGATTTATTTGAGTTTCACTTCAAGCTACGGGTTCCCTGTGTTCCTGCTTCTGTTTGGACTGTTTCACCCCTTATTCTTCCTGCTGTTCTAGTCTACGTCTTGTTAATAAAATACCCTTGTCTGCTCCTTTGCATCTGGGTCCCATTTCTTGCAGATCCCTGACAAGATGTTCATGTCTTTCTTTCTTGAATCGAAAAGAAATTAAGATTTTTGAGGAAAACATTCCAGGACTTTTCTCCATATAGTGGACTTCAATGAGGATCAGCGGGTCTTATCTAAACATCTTATCTTAGCTAAACGATCAGTCATTTAAAAAAATAAATAAACATGTATATACTCTTTAACCACAAATGAATGTCTTGCAGTAGCTTGGCTTCATGCGTGACGTAGGCTGAAGTACCGACCCAGTGTTTACAAAGAAAATGTGCAAAAAAAGGTAAAATAATGTTGTTGGACGATTTTGAAGTTGGAGAAAATGAGATGGGAGTTTTTCGCCTTACCCTACCTTTTTTAACCGAAGAGATGAAGCACTAACCATGTGTGACTTTTCCAACGTGATTATGTAATGCTGAAATTTTCAATTGATGACAAACGTCCATTACTCTTCCGAAACCCAGAAAAACATCTCTACTGATGAAACAAGCTAATAAATGCACAATTGCGACAGTATAGGCTTTGTGTGTGATGTTTACATGAGAAATGCAAAATTTAGCAAATTAGCAAAAAATAGCTTGATTTTTGCTAAGTATAGTGATTAGCTTGATATAAAAGGCTACAAATAACATATTTCAGCAACATTATATGTGACCCGTTCTGGCGAAATGTGTCGGAAGTCACATACGGGCCGCTCCATTTTAAGATAATGGATAATGTGGAAAAACAATGAAAAAATCGATTTTTCTTTTTTTTTTTAGCTAATTTCAAAGAACAGACATTCAAAAATAATCTCCCAAAGTTTCGTAGTCCAGATAATTGAGTAAAGGTATTTAAATGACTATTAAAGTTGACTTAAAGTTTTACTAAATTCACTGGAAATGAACATTGCTTTTCTCAACTCCTCTCGTCACTTCTGAGCATTTCACTATATTCCGGGTATCCCCTGAAACATCACTATCTCTGCTCTCCAAATATGGTGTCAAACATTGTATAAAACCAATCAAAAAGCTTAATGTATACAAACAGTGACGTAAACGCTGATCATTTCTCAATGGGAAGCCCCGTTTCGACTGACCGGCACGCAATTGGTCCAGCCATCCTCCTGTCAGACTAGCAGCGCTCTGTGTAAACAAGCTAGCAGATCTCCTCAGAAAGATAGTTCAATACTGTGTAGTGTAGTATAGTGTAGTGTAGTATACTGTGTGTAGTTCTGTTTATTAATTTGAGAAATGTCGCTGTCAAAAGAGAGCAAAGTCGCCAAAGCGTTAAACTCACTCACTCATTCACTCTCTCACACGCTTTCTCTCTGTGACTGCGTGTACATGTGTGTGTACGCGCGAGGTGACAGTCAAGGATGCAGACACACACACACACACACACACACACACACACACACACAGACGCACCCTCTCTCTCAAGCAAAAATGTACCTCTGTTCAATCTTTCTGATTTTAGTAAATCTTTGTAAAAGTGCCTTTTAAAATATTTATTCCAATAAATGCTTTAAAATAATTTGAGCTTCAGCCTGGTTTAATAGCATTTATATATATATACACAAATGTCTTTGGTCAAATTAAGCTGTAAAATAAATAGTTTATCCCTTTAAATGCAATGGATTTTGAAAGATATCAACAAAAACGGGCAAAAGGTTTTCAATTGTAAAAAGAGGGCAGACGACCATAATTCAAATGGGTATATCTTTAAAACCATTCAAGGTTTAAAGCTTATGGTCTCCTCTTTCCATTGATACCAAAATCTCAATTTTGAAATTTGGGTCACTGTGACTAATTTTGCTGGATCAGGTCACATATGGCCATTATATGGAAGTTATTACAAACACTCGATGGTGGTTTAAAGTGAATTTTGAGTAAAAGCGTAGTATAATCTTTTCTGAAACGCAAGTATGGACGAGCATCATTTTAATTTTTAAAACACCGTTTTTAAAACTAAAACGCACTAGTGTAAACGTAGCCTTATATCTATGGGGTTGGAACGCTTACACACTACAGCCTCACGTGTGAGCCACGTCTCTGGGCGTAACAGCGTAAAGTAGTGTTTTTCCTTGATGCCTCACCAGAGCCAATAACCAGCACTTGATTTAGGCACATCAAGTATGCTGCATGCTTATTGGCTTACTGACAGATTATTCCTTAGGTATCGAAATTTGGTACCGAACAACAAGACATTTTCAATACACGATGGTATCAAAGCAATTCTAAAAGTAAGAACTCTGTACCTAATCTGTAGTTTCTGGACAGAATGTAACAGTCACCCTAAAAACAAAATACATGATTGAAATTACAAAATTATTAAAATCATGTTGTAAAAATGCGGTTTCATGAAGAGCATTTCCCATAGAAGAGCACTGCTATTTTTTCACTTTTTAAAATTCTTTTCTTCTTTCTGACTGCGCTACTGTGACGCTGGTGTAGGAATTAAATGCATTAGAGGTATTAACGAGCACATTAAATTAAGACTGTAACTGCTGGGCTGCTGTAATGGTGGTAATGAAAGGGGTGATTGCTGAGAGCTGAATGGGCATGTAATGTTAAAAGGAGTGAGACCAACATTCTGAGAATACAAATCCAGTTAAGAGTCAGAGTTCTCCATCGCTGCACTCTGTTTTACTGCACATGGTTATTTACTGCTCCCACTGTAATACTATTTTACCCTCTTATGACAGAATGGTGGACCATATCTCCTGCCATACCCTTCTGTAATACCAAATAATGGAAGGAGACCAGAAACATGAAATGCTTTTCATCACTCCGCTTTGTGTCATGCCAAAGAATTACCCCTAAGCATGGTAAAATCTCTGTAATGCATGGCCTCTCTAGGCTTATTGCTTTACGCACCTAGCACCCATTTACAACAAGCAAATCAGGTAAGACTACAGGGCTTATTGAATATTAATGACATGACAGACCATAATTAATATTCATGAGCAAGCTAGTAAGTTTTATAATTATAAGTGTTCCTCCCCATTTTTCAGGTGACAGATATGTAGATTGTACTCAGCGAAGTTCGCAGGAGGTTGGATGCATAGCGAAGGAGTTCATTGTGTGTGCAAGAGACAAAAGAAAGGGAGGGAGAGAAGGACTGAGGGATCACACTGTTGAAAGTCAGTTAGATGGTAATTAAAAAAGACAGGAACATTGGATCTCCAGCTGGGCTTGACGTGACTGGTAGAATGCTGCCATTAGTGAAGTAAGCTCTCTGCCTCCCTGCTCTCCTTACAGCCACTAAATTAGCAACAGAGATGGAGACAAAATAGGAGACGGGGGATTAAAGTAACTCATTCCAGGAGGAACACGAACGTGACAAATATTTATCGTAAGGAGGGTAATGTGGTGGATATGTGAGATGATAGTGGATAGAAGAGAGAGGAATTCATTCCCATAGAGAGGAAAACAATGGATTGGTGTAGGAAAGATGAGAAAGGTCAAGAGAAAGAGAGATGCACGTTTAAGGATTGACTTTGAGTTTGTGTTTGAGCCAGCGAAGCAGAACTTCAAAATAGACTGAATAGGATACAGATAAAACCAATCTTTCATTGAGGCTCCATTCATTTTCAAGACATATTCTGTTAAGTAGTGCTTACTGTAGTAACCGTAAATTGATGTTGTAAAATGCTACCTGTAAAGTAGCATCTTGAAAGTGCAGAAAATTATTTTGAATTATTTAAAGCAAATTCATTTTTAAAAGTTGCTTATGCTTTAGGCATCTCAGGTTTTCAGAGTATATAAATTTTTATACATTTTGAAATATTAACTTGTTTTTTTTTGACCGAAATGTTTGGGGAAAAAATGGTATAAAGTTCCTGAACCAGTTTTTTTTTTATTTTTCACAGTCATCTAAAATACTATTTTCATTGTGTAAAATTGTATTTCTAAGTAAAATTGACTAGAATGAATATCACAAAATATTAACTGAATTTAAAGGATGAAACTCAAAGCAAGAACCACAGCAAACGAACAAAACTGTAAAAAACAACAACATTGAACTAATGACATGATTTCGAACATTTATGCATTTCAGTCACAGAATGAATGACACGAATACTTGGCAAAGTTTTTTTTGTCTTGCTCTTTAGTCTCGTTTTTTTTTTTTTTTTTCGAGAGAATAATGTTCCAAAATCCATTAGCAAGTGTTATCTCTCTGAATAAGTTGATGAGTAAATAAGTACAGCATGTCTTGTGATTTCCTGATGTCCACTTTAAAACTTTAAAACTTGAGAAACAATGGCAGTTAAGGGGACATTAAGCTGGACTTGGAACACTGAGGGAAGATTGTGCAGTCTGAAAATCACTGACATGGCAGATTCGGACAGCATTAAATTACAGAGAAGCTCTGGTTATAATTACATAATTTATCAAACTAATCCCATCCGAATAAGGGTTTACGCCTTCCTTCCATCTTTTACGTAGTGGACATATTAATATTTAAGTATGTGGTCACCAGTGACCTTTGTTCCCTTACTGAGGTAGCCAAACACTAGCATTAGCGATTAGCATCCTCTCAGCTGTGGCACAGTAATGTTTTTACGTACTTTCATGAGCTTTGATGTTCTGGCATTCTGACCTCTCTTTCTGCATAAAGCTGGAATAATGCAGCTGCCTCAGTAAATACTTATTATTGGGTCAAATGTTACATCTCAACAAGCTGTCTCCATCTCATTCCTTTAATCTGGTTTTATAGAGGCCGCTATCAAATGAGCCATGCTCACATCAGTCTCATGGAAAACATACAGTAGTGTTGTCTCTCATGGGCATGACATCCTTAGTAGAACATGTCAAATGAGAGTCTAATTAATCTCAAGGGAAATTTAAAGGTGAAGGGTGTATTTTTAAAATATTCCAGTGTAATGTGCAGAGAATACTGATCTTCAGCGTTTAATCTGCCCTGCATCGTTTGTTAGAGAATTGTGTGTCTTTTTGAGGAGAGGTGTTGTATGTCTTTTCTGAGCAGTTGGACCTGGTGAGCCATAAAACCGGTGAAATCCCTTGAAAGGAGGACTACTAGATGGCCGTATCTAGAGAACAGGATATCACAGAGACACAGTGGTGAGCTCTTTTGGCTTGAACCAGTAAGAAACCATCTAGTAGCCGTGCAAAATTCCCTCACATCATATAACAGTATGCAAAAAGAAAAAAAACACCCAGAATACCTTAGCCACCAGAAATCAACTCCCCGCCCAGCCTAGATTCTAGTCACTAGTCGCTCTCTTCCTGTTCCAGGTTTTTGTCATCTACATCTGCCTTACCTCTTTCTTTGTCCAATAACAAGTTCAATGAGTTTCACCTATGTAGACCAGTGGTTCTCAACCAGGGGACCAGGGCCCACTCAAGATGACTTGATTTAAAACAAGACAAATTAGCATTAAAATGGCTAAAACAACTACAAATAAATAGATATTTCTTATTTTAATTCATCCCTTGATTACTTTTTTTCTTTGTTCCCCCACAGTCTTTAAAATCCTAGATACAGGTCTGAGGAATTTAAATGAAAACATTTAAATCTTTAAACTCCATGGGCATTTTCATAAGGAATATACATTTTGTAGTTATGCCAAGCTCTAAAGTGTATTATTGGTAGAAATTGTGAATAAAACACATTATACTTGATCTTTATGAAGTAAAACATGAACAACTGGAAAAGTACATTCAGCTCTTGAAACTTATGGAATCCTGCAATTTAATTTACAGAAAATCAAAGTGTCAGGGCTTTACATATTGTTGTGCACAATGGGGGACCTTGGAGTCAAAAAGGTTAAGAAGCACTGACGTACACAGATCTTCATTAATGAAATGTTGCAGCATGCATTATTGGGTTTCCTGCATCATTGAGATCTCTATCAAAGCCGCTTTTAGGCAAGCCTCCAAGATTAACCAAAAAAGCCAACGCTGCAGTTCGCAGAGAAGGAGGCCAGAGGCCTTTTTTTATTTTATTTTTTTTGAATGGTTGTCAATGGAAGCTTCACTATGCTGGATAAACTGCTTTTATGGGAAAACAGCTGATCTTTTAATGAATCAACATCCTATTGGCTAATCTTCAACATCTACTAATGCCAATAAACATTCATTTTGTATTGATTTATTTTTACAATTTACACAAAAAATGCTGTTTTATAAGAGAAGTCACAGGCAATTTTGTGACAGGTAGAATTCGGTTTCCGGCACTTCTATGATATCCACAAACTTTATTTGACTGTCGCACAACTCAATGACGTCAACAGTGTGAGTGGTTATCAAAGCAGACATGAAGCTTTTTTCATTAGTAGAGCCGTGGACCTTGGTTTTCCCCAATAATAAGATCATCTCTGATCTGTATTTATACCAAATCCTAGATGCAAGTGTAAAATTCGCTACCTATTGCATTGCGTGTAAATTGCCAATAAGACTGTAATCTCATTATAGTTTCATTGGGACGGTGGCCTGTTAATCAGGCTCTTTCATCCAGACCCAACAGATCACGGCACCGCTGATGGGCCGTCACGCCAGAGCTGCGTCTTCTGCGCAGCCAGCTCATTAGCGGCAGCTATTCAGCTCTTCACATCCACCGCCGGTATTCACCCAAAGAGTGACAGTCCCCCGCCTTCCGCTCTGCAAATTACCATCACAAAATACCCCAGACTCTACCTATTAATAATGCAATTAGCTCCCTTTCTCCTGCCCGCCAGCTTCTATTGTGTAGCCTTTGAGGCCTTCGGCACGTTTGTTTCTTCTCCTGTGACACCTGCACTAGTTGCTCTTGCACTTCGTGAGGACTGACTCGCGACTTTCTGAACATACTGGCGTGGATGTTGAAAATAGCCTGTATTTTTTTGTGATGCTGAAAATCAGATGAATAGTCAATAAATTTGGAGTTTGAATTGAGCTTTGATTGAGTTTCGTCTCAAGAATGCAGTGGCACGGGGTCTGATTATCAGTGACGGAGAGGCATGTTAGAGGCGTTATTTATACCCCACTTGTAGTGGCATTCATTAAACATAATGATGAACAAATGAGCCAAGCCACGTCAAGATGAGAACAGCGTCTTCTCTATTCTTGCCTTTTCCTCATGTGGTCCTTCCTCGTCTTTGCACTTTATAAATCTTTCTCTTTGTTGTCCAGTCTCTATCTTCCACCACTTTTCTGTCCTTTGTCTTCTTTATCTGATCACACCAAGATTTCTTTTCCATACCCTGAGAGAGCAAGAGCAGAGTTCTGTTAACAGAAAATTGTCTGTCATTTGAAGAATTGATTGAAAAATGATTGACCAGACCAAATCTTGTTTTTATGTCAAAATCACACACATAACACACACAGCTTTCCATGTTTTATGAGGATGTAATGGTTTTACACCATACACACTGTATTTTCTATCCTTACCCTAACCCTACCCCTCCAAACTTCATTTTAGATGGAAAAAACAACCTTTGTTTAGTATATGATTTATAAGCTCTACATTTGAATTACCATCAATTGCCATGATTAAACACTCACATCTTTTAAAACACTAATAATTTACTGTTGATTGTGATCTTTAGCAAATCTCAGGATGAATCTGCATTTTCATTGTGTACATTATAATGTTATGATGCCTAAATTCAATTTTAAAAATGATTGATTTTAGTTTTTAGTGTTTTGTTGGTAACACTTTATTTTAAGGACCGTTTCTCAGTATTAACTGGTTGCTTATTAGTATGCGTATTATTAGCTTGTTGGCTGTTTATTAGTACTTATAACCCACATATTAATGCCTTATTCTGCATGACCATATTTTAGATTCCTTAATCCTACTCCATACCTAAACTTAACAACCACCTTACTAACTATTAATAAGCAGCAAATTTAGGAGTTTGTTCAGGGAAAACTCTTAGTGAATATTACTGTTTTGTTTTTAATTTATTTAGACAAAATAGTGTAGAATTTTAATTTAAGCCATTTATCAGTTATAAGCCTTAATATGAAAATAATCATCAGGCTTTTGGTATTGGACTGAATTTTAACATCGGTGCATCATTAGTGTGAATATAATTTTTGAATTTGCTTATATTAACATTTAAGTATATCAAAAGTGAAACTACATAAGGGAATGTAATGATGTATGTGTATATATAATATTTTGGAAAAGAAAAACAACACTAGATATAAATAGATCATGATGGAAAGCTTATCTCAGTCCATCAAAGTGACGGATAATGATCTGACGTGCCGAGTGAGAGCAGGAGAAAGCGAGAGACAGTCTTCGGTCCCAGGCTTGTTATGCTTTGCTGCACTCGGGTCATCTGATCTGGCTCCTTTGGACACTATGTAAAATGGATCATGTCTCTGCATTAGATTCATGTGAAATATGAATGAAGGTCTTGAGCTCCAGGGCTCTCTGAATCACTTAACTGCCATGTCCTCCACCACCTCGCATGAAAACTATCATCCACACCGTTTCTCGTTTTTTCACTGTAAATTCAGTCTCTGCTGTTGTCCAGCTGTTATTTCATTAAGCTAGGCAGCGAGAGAAAGAAAAGTGAGCTATAATTACCCCAAGGTATATCACATTCTCAAATTAGGCAGTTTTGAAAAAGAAATTGTAGGTGAAAAAGAATTACTTCCAAATTATGCTACAGTGTTTGTTTTTAATTCTAAAACTGTAAAAGTTTTCTGTTTGGGTTAGAGTGTGTGAGTGTATTAGCTATAATTAAGCTTGTGGATTAGCTGTTCAATAATATACATTATAGTAAGAGAGGGCATTGCTTGGTTTGTTTAAATGGTCTGGCATGTCACCTTCTGGCTCAACCAGTGACGTCAGTCAGGTTAGTGCTATTAAATCTTCGAGAATCCTGTTTGAAAACAGTCATTTGGTGCCACATTCCACCTCAAGATGAGAACAGCGTCTTCTCTATTCTTGCCTTTTCCTCATGTGGTCCTTCCTCGTCTTTGCACTTTATAAATCTTTCTCTTTGTTGTCCAGTCTCTATCTTCCACCACTTTTCTGTCCTTTGTCTTCTTTATCTGATCACACCAAGATTTCTTTTCCATACCCTGAGAGAGCAAGAGCAGAGTTCTGTTAACAGAAAATTGTCTGTCATTTGAAGAATTGATTGAAAAATGATTGACCAGACCAAATCTTGTTTTTATGTCAAAATCACACACATAACACACACAGCTTTCCATGTTTTATGAGGATGTAATGGTTTTTACACCATACACACTGTATTTTCTATCCCCTTACCCTAACCCTACCCCTCCAAACTTCATTTTTAGATGGAAAAAAACAACCTTTGTTTAGTATATGATTTATAAGCTCTACATTTGAATTACCATCAATTGCCATGATTAAACACTCACATCTTTTAAAACACTAATAATTTACTGTTGATTGTGATCTTTAGCAAATCTCAGGATGAATCTGCATTTTCATTGTGTACATTATAATGTTATGATGCCTAAATTCAATTTTAAAAATGATTGATTTTAGTTTTTAGTGTTTTGTTGGTAACACTTTATTTTAAGGACCGTTTCTCAGTATTAACTGGTTGCTTATTAGTATGCGTATTATTAGCTTGTTGGCTGTTTATTAGTACTTATAACCCACATATTAATGCCTTATTCTGCATGACCATATTTTAGATTCCTTAATCCTACTCCATACCTAAACTTAACAACCACCTTACTAACTATTAATAAGCAGCAAATTTAGGAGTTTGTTCAGGGAAAACTCTTAGTTAATATTACTGTTTTGTTTTTAATTTATTTAGACAAAATAGTGTAGAATTTTAATTTAAGCCATTTATCAGTTATAAGCCTTAATATGAAAATAATCATCAGGCTTTTGGTATTGGACTGAATTTTAACATCGGTGCATCATTAGTGTGAATATAATTTTTGAATTTGCTTATATTAACATTTAAGTATATCAAAAGTGAAACTACATAAGGGAATGTAATGATGTATGTGTATATATAATATTTTGGAAAAGAAAAACAACACTAGATATAAATAGATCATGATGGAAAGCTTATCTCAGTCCATCAAAGTGACGGATAATGATCTGACGTGCCGAGTGAGAGCAGGAGAAAGCGAGAGACAGTCTTCGGTCCCAGGCTTGTTATGCTTTGCTGCACTCGGGTCATCTGATCTGGCTCCTTTGGACACTATGTAAAATGGATCATGTCTCTGCATTAGATTCATGTGAAATATGAATGAAGGTCTTGAGCTCCAGGGCTCTCTGAATCACTTAACTGCCATGTCCTCCACCACCTCGCATGAAAACTATCATCCACACCGTTTCTCGTTTTTTCACTGTAAATTCAGTCTCTGCTGTTGTCCAGCTGTTATTTCATTAAGCTAGGCAGCGAGAGAAAGAAAAGTGAGCTATAATTACCCCAAGGTATATCACATTCTCAAATTAGGCAGTTTTGAAAAAGAAATTGTAGGTGAAAAAAGAATTACTTCCAAATTATGCTACAGTGTTTGTTTTAATTCTAAAACTGTAAAAAGTTTTCTGTTTGGGTTAGAGTGTGTGAGTGTATTAGCTATAATTAAGCTTGTGGATTAGCTGTTCAATAATATACATTATAGTAAGAGAGGGCATTGCTTGGTTTGTTTAAATGGTCTGGCATGTCACCTTCTGGCTCAACCAGTGACGTCAGTCAGGTTAGTGCTATTAAATCTTCGAGAATCCTGTTTGAAAACAGTCATTTGGTGCCACATTCCACCTCAAAAGTGTGATAAACTTGCTGGAAAATCTTACTCTATTTCCTTAATTCCAATATATAGTGAGCAGGAAGCTTGCTGAGGGAAGATCTTTCTTTATGTGTTCGCATGGCTTCCCTTCATCGGTTGTTCTCTTCCGATCTCAGTGCCAGGAGCAAACATTGTGAAAGCAAAGGTCAAAAGTGAAGAGATGAGGGAAACATTGAGAAATATTTGAAGACAGGGAGAAACGGAGAAGGAGGGAGAGAGCGACAGATGGCCGGAGGGAGGCTGGTGTTGTCCTGGAGTTCTGCGTGTCGTCATGCAGAAGTCCGTTTCCATTGTCACTTTTACTCTCTTTCCACCTGTCACTTGCTCTCAATCACTTTTCCATCCTCATCAGTCGCCCTTTTGTACTCTTCATCATCTCTGACACTTTCTGACTATCCCCTGCCAAACAACTTATTTTTACATTGTGTGTCGTGCATTTGAAACAGTGTCAGATAAATACATGTAGATGTCCAAGAGACAGTATAGACAGTCCTCTCATATATGAATGGACGAGATCAAATCATTCATATGATGTGTATGTAGGAATGAATGACCCTTTTTAGAGGTATACATTTCATATAGTATATAAAATGTATACCCCTAAAGGATCTATCTGTCTGTCTATATCTAGTATCGGTTTTGTTTCGTTTTTTTGGCATCAAATCTTTTGATACCATTGTAGTCAGATTTTATTACTGATTCGGCATATGTTATTAAAAATGTTTTGGAAATTTTGATCTTTCACTTTTAAACTATTTATGAGCTCTAATTGTATATAGCTTTTTATATACATTTTATATATAGTAGGTTTTACTTGCCATTTATAGCTCAAGTGATATGGCATATTTTTAATCACAACTGACTTAATGATGAACAGGAATACATGGGAATAGCTTTTTCCAGGTATTATAGACCTCCTTGGTCTAAATTAGAGCTGTCAAGGTAATGTTTACACAATTATCATAGCCAAAAAAATATAATAAAAAATCTTGATAATATCTATCGTGAAATTTAAAAATTGAGTATTTCTTATTTTTATTTATTTATTTATTTAAATGAAATCCAAAAAACCTCCACACCGGTGAGCTAATTTTAGGAATACAGGAAGGGTGTTTCGCTTACACCTCTCCGACAACATAAGTTGTAGCAGTAGTAGCTACGCACTCATTGTGTCTGATTATGCAGACTTTCATATTATATAGAATGCAAAAAAAACAGTACGCCAGAAGAGTAGTATGTCGTAATGTATAGTATTCAAAAACTGTAGGCAAAAAGTACCCAAATGACCTTCCCTGTAAAGAAGTGATAAAACTGCAGCAGTAAAAAAAACTATTAATTGGTTAACCGTAAGCTCTCCTACTATATCCGGTGAAAAACTGTTTTGGACAATACATATAATTTTATGGGAGTATACAGTTTTTGAAAGTGAATACAAATGTATAATTTATAGTGAAAAACTGTAAATTGACATTCCCAGAATTCCCTGCGATACATTTCACAATTGATGTTTCTTCTTAGTTTTTTCTTATCATTTATGTTCATTAGGGTTGTATGTTTCATCTAATGTTGTTAAATTAATGTTTATTAATGTAATGACAGTATGCTATTTCAGATATTTCAGCTATACATTTTAATAGTTAACTTTTAACTATTAATTTTTCGGATCATTGGTCATCAAAATATTGGTCACAGACATGGAGATCTACTTTAAATTTCACCAAACTGATAACACACAAAAAACTACCACAGATCATTTTTTCAGGCCATTTTCAGATTGAATGATCAATATAATGTTCATTCCCAAACGCAGGAGGCAGAATTTATCGCATGAGCCAATCACGGTGAATATAACCAGTCATATCCAATCATATCATTGCCTCCTCTCCAGTGTTGGGGAGTGGGGAGTAGCTAGTTACATGTAACGGAATTATCTAATTTAATTACAAAATAAATTTAACTGTAATCAGTTACAATTACTAAGAAAAAATGTGTAATTAAATTACAGTTACTTATGAAAATGTTAACGATTACAAAGGGGGTTACATTTATATATTTACACACATCCACATACAGATTTAGTTGATTTCTTTCCCAAATTGCACTGACTACTCTAAAATATGAGACATAGACCTACGACCCTATGATTTCCGCGATGCGGAAAACGCGGATTGGTTCGTAGAATCCAGTCATAAAAATGGAATTTCTATAACGCGGATTGTCACGGAATATGCCACATTTTGGATGAATAAATCAAAAGTAGGTCAGTACACTTGAATCAAAACGCGATATGGACTAGTGTCTGTGAATATTAAGCCGCAAAAAGACAGTATATTAATCTTGCACATTCTGTGTAAATGAATGGCGCAGACGCGCGGTTTCATTTACCACAACTACTGAAGCGTGTGTATCGCTTGTAGTGTTTTCAGCCTCTGCTGCCTCAATATGAGTACATGAACACATAAACGTAATCTCTAGAAATTCTCTTGAGTCACTTCATGAGCATTTTACTGTTTCTTTTTAGAAAAACTATTGTCATATCATATACAAACAGACACCAATGATTCAAAAAGACACATGATTATTAGCTAACCGTGATTGGGTTTTTCCAAAGCATTGTTAGATGCCAGTGTTTCCTGTAGTCATGCAAAGATTTGGTTTCAAAAACAGTAACAGTAAACTAATTCTTATTATTTTAAATCTGCATTGAACTTCAGATCAATCTCAAAGTAAAAAGTGGTTCAAATATTATCATCCTAATTCAAGTGATGAATGAAGGATTTTGAAAGTCTGACAGTAATCAGTGTTGAATACTACTGTTAACCCCGCATGGTGTAAATGTTTGAAAATGATTAAAAGTTGAAAACATTCATTAGAAATTTAGAAAAGTAATCAAAAGTAATTAGTTAAATTACTTTAGTAAAGTAATTGAAAAAGTTACACGACTATTACATTTTAAATAGGGTAACTTGTAATCTGTAACCCATTACATTTCCAAAGTAACCTTCCCAACACTGCTCCTCTCACATGACTTTTCCCCATTCATTCTCAATTAGCCCCCACCAAACCCAGCGCACACTTTAGGGGGTCTGTTAAAACTCGGTGGGCTTGGGGGAGGCGAGACTGACGCAGACTCCCACTGTAACTTTATCTGCTGGCATCTAAATCATGTCTTTTGAGGTGCTAGAAAACTTTTGGTGGCCTGTACGACCCACTCAAGTACAGAAGAGTGCACATAAATTCACACTCTCCCAACATAAAACAGACCAAGATCAAACCCTGCTAAGCGTTCTGATACACACAGATATAACACTGCCATGATCAATAGATCAAAGCCTTCTGGGACACTGGAGGATCAATTAGCACCCAGCTGGTGAGAGGGTGTGTGTGTTAATGTGTGATGAAAGCAGAAAGTGAGCATCCCGAATGCCTTTTTTTTTTTTTAGAATGCATTACATCCTGGTATTTATGACATCACCTCATTATCATACTCATTGTCATGTCATTGCTATGGAAATGGGGTTCATACGAGCTTGGTCCGTCTCTCCAATCTGCGGCGTGATCTTCAGTTCTTCTGACACATGAGCGGCACCGCACGTATAATCAAAGCGCTCGTGTGCTCTTTGCATCTCCCATTTTGTTTCCCCTCACAGGAGAGACACTGTGTTTAGCTCAGTGTCTGAGGAGGCACCTCATCTGATCCTGTTGCTGTGGCAACAGGGCCCGGCTTGTCTCGGGCTACTGTCAGGGTCCAGTGCAGCTTAACATCTGGGAGACAGACACACTCCCTTCCTCTCCCTCGCTTTATTCTCGCCCACCCTTAAGACAAGTGTGTTTGTGTGCATCTGTGTTACTACGTCACTGCTGTGTCATTAATGATTGTTGCGCTGTCTAAATGATTTTGAATGCAAGAACGCATTTGCCGCTTCTTTTCAGAGAATGTATCTTGAATTAAACATTTTTCTTACCCCTTTGGCTCATGTTTTTGTTGATTTAAACAAATCTAATAATATTTAGTGGGGTTAAAAAAAAAATTTAAAAAACAATTTGCCAGTGGGGTAAGAAAATAAACTTAAGACATTATTTCTGAAAACAAGTCTTAATATCGTAGGCAATTTGCTTCTCAAGTGAATTAGTCTTGTTTTAAGGATGTTTAGCTTTTAAGAAAACAACAAAAATATGAATTTAGAAAATTATTTTAGTAGTCTGTTGTTCCAAGCTAAATGCTAATGTAACCCATCATATTAAAATTGTAGCGGTTTGAAGAATAAAACATAAAAGTATGCTTTTGTTGTTCATAATCACTTCTGAGCACTCAAGTACTTGAAAACTGATGTCCATCTAATTTAAAACAGCCTTTGGGATACATTTCGGCTAGTTAGGTAGCTAACTAGGTTTTAAAACATAGCTGGTGTGTTCTTACATGCCCTGTCCTGTCTATATGTCTAAAGATGATTTTTTTTTTGGTTGATGGGAAGCATCACATACAGTTTTCACGTCTCAGTGTGACACTAGATACAAGGTGTTAAAGGGGTGGTTTACTGCGATTTCACTTTTTTCATTTTAAATAGTGTGTAATGTTGCTGTTGGTGCATGAACAGTATCTGCAAAGTTGCTGCGCTGAAAGTTCAACGTAAGCGGAGATATCGTCTTTTAAAAATCAGGAAGTTTAATGCCTACAAAAACGACTCATACGGGACTACAATGAGATACTTCCCAGGTTGCATACGTAAAAAACCCATAAATTTGCATCAACCCCTCCCTCCGGAACATGCCAAAGAGGGGGCAAGGCCATGTTCTGCGGCTTTGTCGAAGAGGAAGAGTTATAGTGGAGAGTCGTAGCCATGCCATCGAAACGGTGTTATTTTCACCCAGCTGTCAGGTCTTCTGTGTTCGGGCTTCCTACGGACGCTGTAGTTCGTCAACAATGGTTAACATTTATGTTTGATTATGTTCCTGACAATTACAATCCTAATTCAGCTTTCTGTGCTGCGCATTTTACGGAAGACAGCTTCCAGAATCTACACGAGTTCAATGCCGGATTCACACAGAAACTATTACTAAAACATGGAGCAGTTCCAACTTTAAAACCAGAGGCAACAGTTGTTGGGCCACAACCTGTAAGTAAGATTTCATAATTTTAAATGTATTTGCATGTATAATTTCAGACGTAATGTTTTAGTTTTATCAAGGACGTAAACAAATGCCAACGCTGGCTTTAGTAGCCAGTTAGTTAAATGCTATTTCGTGTGTCTTTGACAAACGCTGCATAAACATTTTGGACCCGAATGTGTAATTATGTACTAATTTTGTAAATGTATTTTCCATGTATACTTTATGACGTAATTTTTCGATTTGATCAAGAACGTAAACACAAGCCAACGCTGTTTGGTTATAGAGGCCAGTTAGTTCAATGCTATTTTGTGTGTATAAGACAAACGTGTACGAACTTCAAAAAATTATATGTAATCACAACAGCAAACTTCCATTCAGAAACGTTTTGTAAGAGCCGTGCTTGCGGAAGTTCTGCTTGACTCTCTTCATTACTGCTTTCTGGGTCTGATTCTGGCTCAAACTGATACGGCAATATTGACACCATTATTTACATTTGACCGCAGTACATACAGCTGTCGCCTGTGAAGGTGATGGGCGTGAAGTTTCCAGACAATGTGCAGTACGCAGTTTAGCCAATCACAACACACCGGCCCAACTGACCAATCTGAGCCCATCGCCTGTTTCTGAGGGAGTGGTTTCATAGAATCAGGAAGTCAACCGGTCGTTCAAATGACAGAGGAGAAAGAAGCTTACAATAAAGGTGAAAGATATGAAAAATAAGGCGTTTTTTAACAAACGAAACACGAAGACATGTTATATTGCACCCCATAAACACAACCAAGCAAAGAAAAAAAGCAGTAAACCACCTCTTCAAGTTCCACTGCTGTTTATAAGTGCACTGTGCTGCACGATGTCCCCTCTTTGCCTAGATTTCAAGCATTAAAGTGTTAAATGAATACAGCTTAAACACACTTTGCTTTGTTTGCCTGAGAAGAAGCTGTTTATTATTGCTCTAGGCTGCTCATAAAATTACAATGAAGTTTCTTCCATTTAAAATGTAGATGGAACAAAACAACTGCCGCAGAGCCAGCCAAACATATTTGGTCTTGAGTGCGATGCTCATGGATTTGCAGAACAGTGCTGTAGGCCGGTAGGTTGTGTTTGTGTGTGTTAAAGGTATCATAATGAAGGAAAGCCTAACACAATTCTGTTCATATTTATAATTTTGAAATATTAAATGTGCAAATTCATCTGGTTTTTTTAGTCATTAATTCATGGCACTGTTGAATACTTGGTGTTGCTTGATATCAGATTAAGGTGACCAGATGACCATAATGAAAGGAGGCGTGTCTGAGAGGGTGGTAAAATTCAAAAGTGCTCTGGTGTATTTTAAGAGAACGTTTTTGTTCAGTTTATTTAAAAAGTGTGAATGTGGTAAATGTTTTAGAAGAAAAGTTAGCTTAGGACTATTGAGTCATTGACAGTTAATTTATGACCCAAGTGTAATGGCTACAGTATATTTTGTGGTGTACTGTACATTCATTTTCAATAACTGAACTGTCAGTTGTGATATGCAAGGATAGGATCGGATATAGAAATTAGTTATATGTCCTTAAAGGGATCCAAATCATTCACTCGTTCTCAAGTCACTTCAAACCTGTATGAGATTCTTTCTTCTATTGAGCACAAAAGACGATATTTTGAAGAATGCTGGTAACCCAACTTTTGATGGTAGCCATTGACTTCCATAGCATGGTTAAAAAAAAAAAAAAAAATACTATGGAAGTTAATAGCTACCATCAATTGTTTGGAATAGGGATGCACCGAAATGAAAATGCTTGGCCCGAAGCCGAACAAAATGAAACACTGGGCCGAATACCGAACACGGTTTTTCGCATTTTTCACACTTCTTTTAAAACATTAGAATATATTACAGATCCCAATTTGAACACTATTGGTGAAGACCTCAGTGCTTCTTTTTGTTGACAACAGCATATTTATAAATGATTCTCATTACGAATTTGGGAAGATGTTTGTCGCACGTATCGGATTGTCACATGCCTTTAAAAAAAAATGAATAAAAATGCAAATGACGAGTAACAGTGTTTTAGCGCAGATTTTCCTTGCGCTTTGTACTTTGAACCCTGGTGCTGTGGGCTCGTGCAGCGCTGTTTGAATACATGCAATCCGTGCGTGTATTAGAAAACAACATTCTGCAGTTTATTTACTAATCGTTTGAGGCCATTTCGCGATTTCAATCATTACAGTAACCAGCATCAACCACCTGCAGCGCTAAGCAGTCTCTCGCTGTCGGTGCTTGTAATTATTTTTGCATCTTTCTCTGACAGTTTTAAATACTTTCATACTGCAGACGTGTTTGCTGCATTAGTGCGCACCTCTATTTGATCGTGTCATGTCATTGTTCGGTACAATTTATTCGGTCTTTTCGCTTATTTGCTATTTTCGGCCGAACAATTTCAGTTGCCGAACATTCGGTGCATCCCTAGTTTGGAACAGTTGAGTTGAGTTTTGATATTTGGATGAACTATCCCTTTAATATGTGCTTTCTGAATGAGGGTTAGCCTACTGTTTCTTATCAGTTTATCCGCTCTGATTCAGTTTTTATATTTTGGAGGTGTCTAAGATTTTTACTCATTCTGCCAGGGGTTCATGTGTCACTTTCAGCTGCTGAAAGTGTGTGTGTTCAGCTGCGATTCACTGGATGATGACAAGAGTTTCTTGACAAGAGAGTCTTTCTTAACGCGATGAGGTTGTTGAGAAGGTCAAGGGTTTTTAGTGAAGTGTGTACTCTATACACACGTCTCACTCTGAGTAGTGACATCCAGCCATCATCTGCCTACTTTATCTGGTGGCTCAGCACGCTGTGCTCTTGAGCAGTATGTGTGTTGCAGTTAGCTAACAAATTCAGCAGATAAAGAGCTGAGTAAAAATAAGGAGAGAGAAATGATGGCATGAACAGAAATGATAAAATGGACTGTGAAAATGAAGACTGTATTGGAATTCAGTGCAGTTTTTACTCTCGAGCGAATGTATAGCTGGAGCACAATAAAATGAAAATTTGCTGTAAATTTACATCCCTAGTAAAAAAGTAATATATTTAAAATACATTTATTTCATGTAGTTCAAATCTATTAACATGTTTACTGACATATCACTCAAGACTTGCTGATATAAAAATTATAATTAAACTTTATTTGGAATACTTCTTGTGCACAGTGCACAATTAATTTCTTAATATTAAGCCTAAAATGTGTTTTAATGTCATTATTGATGAGGATTGTATGATCTTTTGAATAATATCAGTCTTTAAATGCAGGATATTTAAAGTGTGCCTGGAGTAAACTTGCAATAGTTCCACTTTAGCACAGTCAAATTAGGGCTGGGCGGTATATATCGAATACGATATTCATGCGCATCTCGTCAGTAAAGCCGGTGTTCTGTCGATTTGTGCTACCCTGTCAGATTTTGCTACCTCCCATTAAAACAGTAGGTAGTACAATTCGACAGCGAAAAATGCTACCTGTCAAATTATGATTTATTAATGTCTACACATACCGCAACCCTAAACCTACCCTTACAGTAATGCAAATACAGTAATTATGTGTTATATTCGCAGTTGTGGCTAGAAGGGATACAGCTACCGGAAACCAACAATAAATAATTTTTTCTACCTATTAGATTGTGTTTTATTAATGTCTACACCTACCCCAACCCGAAACCTACCCATACAGTAATGCAGATACATTAAATATTGTTGTTCAGCATGAGAAAAAAGAAGCAATATTGATTTGCGCATGCGCAGTAAGCCCTGGTGGGAAAATCTGACGGGTAGGATAAAATGTCAGGACACCGGTTCCGTGATTAGCGCCATTTAATACACAGAGTTCACTGACAAGCTACGCAATATGCGTTCATTATCGAAGGCGATTCATCTGCGATAATGAACGCGATATTGCGTAGCTTGTCATTGAACTACGGCTCTGTGTATTAAATGGCGCAATATTTGAAAACAGGTGATGGAGATTTAGCGCTAATCACGGAACCGGCTTTACTGACAAGATGCGCATGAATATCGTGTTCGATATATATCGCCCAGCCCTAAGTCAAATATACTTCAGTATATCTTTAGTTGGACTTCAGCACTGCTTCCATACAATTGAAGTGGATTAAGTGCAAAACTAGTTGTTCCAATTCAGCAGATTTTAAGTTTACCAGTTTAGCATAACAAAAGTACAATTGCAGGGTATTTTTATTAAGTGCATAAATATGTAAATGTATTTGTGGTGTACTTAGCATTACATAAATATAATTCAAATACATTTTAGTATATTTATTTTTCACTAAGGATCCAACATGTAGATGAGTTTGTTTCTTCATCGCAACAAATTTGGAAAAAGTTAGCTTTACGTTCTCTGCAGTAAATGGGTGCCATCAGAATGAGAGCTGATAAAAACATCACAATAATCCACAATTAATCATTAAGGCACAATTTTTGGGTACTGTATGTAAGGTGTTTTTTTTTTTTGTTTGTTTGTTTTACTTAAAATAATCATTCTTAATAAGAATAAAATAGAATGAGGAATATACTTCTATTAGAGTATTTTATCAGATAGGCAAGTCACAGATAGGATATCTGTTTCTGCTGTTTTGCCGATTGTGCTTAATATTATTTAGCTAGGTTTGGAGAGGTGATCTTGGATCTGAGAGACGGAGTGAGTTTTTAATTTACTGGAAGATGAGTCTGCTCCCACAGGCAGCCATGAGTCACCATGGCCTTCGTCGACAGAGTTTCACACGGACACTCACACTTCACACCACACGGTCATCTAACGAGAGTGCAGCACGCAATCACTCACACACACACACAGAGTATACCAGAAGAGCAGGCAAAGTTTAGACTGCCCATACAAACCCACACAATTAAGGACAATGATGCAGGCAGAGTTCAGAGGTGCTCTGTCGATTGTACACTAGGGAGATCCACACTGTTTCTCTTCACAGAGCTGTGGTGCACTCAAGGGGTGTGCATACTCGCTTTTATAGTGAGATAACGGTGAAAGGTTTTAGTTAACTGCCGTTATTAATCCTCCTCTTAACATCTCTTAACACCAATAACCAGAGCAAGTGTCGCACACTCTCCCTTCAAAACACACACTGCCTGCGAGCTCTTTACATACGCATGCTTAATGCTAATGCGCGGAGGGTGGTGGGAGTGCTTCTGGAATTTGTTCCTTTTTCCACTGAGAGTTGCGTGGTTAAAGCGGAACGGCTAAACGAGCGCAGAGGCAGTCAGCTGAGGAATGGCTTCGGTTGTTTGCAAAGCTCCTCGTGGCTGTAGGTCGTCTGAGGCGATAGAGGTTCTACATAGCCTGAGCGTTCGTTGGGTGACGACCAAACTCGCCTCAGAAGTCTCCATCTGAGAGAGAACGACAGAAAGAAGACATGATGACAGATTAAGAAAGAATATGTAATACCCTGTCCCCTTTTTTTCCCCTTTTGATTTGCTGATTCAAAGTGATTCAATGAATCAGTGATTCATATTTGAGAAATATGATGCTTTTCTCCTAAAGGCTGCAGAAGCTTAAGAAGCTCTGTCAGCTGAAAAAATTACTTGATCCAGCTTAAACTGGTTTGCTGGTCTTTGCTCATCTCCCATTCTGTACTGTTTGCTGGTTTCAAAGAGGTTTAAGACACATTTCAAGCTGGGGAGACAAAATTGACTAATCAGCAGCAGGATGGGAGACCAGCTAGATCTGCCTATAAATCAACAAAGACCAGAAAACCAGCTTAAGTTTTTTCTTCTTCTTCTTCTTCTTCTTCTTCTTCTTCTTCGGCAGGCTCCTAACCAAGCCTCATAAATAACCGTTTGTTTTATGTAGGCAGTTGATTTTAATAGTGTTTGCTGTTAGCATATTTCTAAGCTAATGCCACAATACTCTGAACATCAAATTATATATCATGTGTAAAATGGTTCATTTTTTAAATGTTAAAAAAATGTTATTAATACATTTTAGCATTAACGAAATACAAGTTAATTCATAATATTTCTGTCTGTTTTATTTTTTTTCAAGCCTGTCACAATGCATTTTGGTATTACCATTTCACAAAGGGCATGTACTTCACATGTTGCTAAGATAATGCTGCAATACTCTAAAAAGCATGGAAATAGCATACGCAAATATTGGTAAAATAATTCATTTTTAATTGCTGAATTTATTTTCAGAGTGAATGCAATAAAAATATATTTAAAGTCAATCATTTTTGTCTCCCATCATGGATACATTAAATTTTTTTTTTTACACTAAGCCAGTCGCAGTGCATTTTGGAATTGCCTTCTTTCACGAAGATTACATGTGATGCTGTCTTTAAATTTGTCTAAAATGAGACTTTGATGAGAACTTTGGAGGCATAGTAATTAAATTAGCTATGTTTTTAACAGCCTTCACATCAGCTGCACAATGCCTTCAAATTCTGCTTCTCTAGGGCAACAGAAATGTTAGAGAAACAGAGAAAGTGGGATGGACAGAGCTGTTGTTGTAGATGAATTAGCTCATGCACAAGGCCAGATGTCACACCTGCAGCCTGTCTGTGTGTGAGGAAACATTTACAGCATGTGCTTTAACCATCGACTCACACCACGCTAGCTTGTCCGTCAAATCTGTTTAGTATGCTTCTGCGCAGCACCAGTGGTGCATTCAAATCGGAGTTTGTTCTGCAATGGGAGACAAATGTTGTGTTCTCTGTGGGACCTAGAGTCCTGGTCTCATTATTGAAGTCTCCGGGGGAGCGGAATATCCTAAAATAGGTTCCTTCCTCCTCATCAACTGCTTCTCATTCCCTTCGCTCAACATCTCCAACTCTTGGGCTGACTGTAGCTATATACAGGTGCTGGTCATATAATTAGAATATCATCAAAAAGTTGATTTATTTCACTAATTCCATTCAAAAAGTGAAACTTGTATATTATATTCATTCATTACACACAGACTGATATATTTCAAATGTTTATTTCTTTTAATTTTGATGATTAGAGCTTACAGCTCATGAAAGTCAAAAATCAGTATCTCAAAATATTAGAATATTACTTAAGACCAATACAAAGAAAGGATTTTTAGAAATCTTGGCCAACTGAAAAGTATGAAAATGAAAAGTATGAGCATGTACAGCACTCAATACTTAGTTGGGGCTCCTTTTGCCTGAATTACTGCAGCAATGCGGCGTGGCATGGAGTCGATCAGTCTGTGGCACTGCTCAGGTGTTATGAGAGCCCAGGTTGCTCTGATAGTGGCCTTCAGCTCATCTGCATTGTTGGGTCTGGTGTCTCTCATCTTCCTCTTGACAATACCCCATAGATTCTCTATGGGGTTCAGGTCAGGCGAGTTTGCTGGCCAATCAAGCACAGTAACACTATGGTCATTGAACCAGCTTTTGGTACCTTTGGCAGTGTGGGCTGGTACCTTTGGCAGTGTGGGCAGGTGCCAAGTCCTGCTGGAAAATGAAATCAGCATCTCCATAAAGCTTGTCAACAGAAGGAAGCATGAAGTGCTCTAAAATTTCCTGGTAGATGGCTGCGTTGACTGTGGACTTCAGAAAACACAGTGGACCAACACCAGCAGATGACATGGCAGCCCAAATCATCACTGACTGTGGAAACTTCACACTGGACTTCAAGCAACATGGATTCTGTGCCTCTCCACTCTTCCTTCAGACTCTGGGACCTTGATTTCCAAATTAAATGTAAAATTTACTTTCATCTGAAAAGAGGACTTTGGACCACTGAGCAACAGTCCAGTTCTTTTTCTCCACAGCCCAGTTAAGATGCTTCTGACGTTGTCTCTGGTTCAGAAGTGGCTTGGTAGCCCTTTTCCTGAAGACGTCTGAGCGTGGTGACTCTTGATGCACTGACTCCAGCTTCAGTTCTCTCCTTGTGAAGCTCTCACAAGTGTTTGAATCGGCTTTGCTTGACTGTATTCTCAAGCTTGCGGTCATCCCTGTTGCTTGTGCACCTTTTCCTACCCAAATTCTTCCTTCCAGTCAACTTTGCATTTAATATGCTTTGATACAGCACTCTGTAAACACACCTTTCAGTAATGACCTTCTGTGACTTACCCTCTTTGTGGAGGGTGTCAATGTTTGTCTTCTGGATCATTGCCAAGTCAGCAGTCTTCCCCATTATTGTGGTTTCAAAGAATAAGAGATACCCAGAATTTATACTGTAGGGATCGTGATTTATTCAAACTCAAATGTAAATATTCTAATATTTTGAGATACTGATTTTTGACTTTCATGAGCTCTAAGCTCTAATCATCAAAATTAAAAGAAATAAACATTTGAAATATATCAGTCTGTGTGTAATGAATGAATATAATATACAAGTTTCACTTTTTGAATGGAATTAGTGAAATAAATCAACTTTTTGATGATATTCTAATTATATGACCAGCACCTATATATATATATATATATATATATATATATATAATTACTTAAATTATTTTTAATGTTAACTTTATTTAGTTCTTTTCTTTCTTTCTTTTGTGAATGTCTCATCCCTGCTACACATTACTGTCTCTTCCTGTCTTTGTCATTTCCATTTCCATCTTTGATGACCATTTCTCCTTACATGGAGTGTAGCCCTAATAACCATTGAGAACAAAGGGTCACACTTCCATGATGAACACAAAATGAACAGTCTACACCTGTTCATCCCTTCTAATTCTGCTTCATTGTGTCTGACCCCTCTATCTATAAGTGTCCTGTCCATCTTAGTGGCAAATTCAACAATACTGTGCTTTGGTTTCTTTCACTTCAGGGTGCCAATTACAATCCCATCTTTATCCTTCTCCTCCTCAGTTGTCGCAGTATTATGTTGACTTAAACATAAGCCGTAGCTGTCTTAATCAGCTAGCACTTGTAACTGATGGAGCTGCTCTCAAAATGAACTTGTTTCGTCACTAATCACGCTTATCATCCATCTGCTCCTCCTCCTCTCTCTCGTTCATCTTTCTCTCTCTGTCAGTGCTACACTTAATCACTGTGGCTCTGATGGCATATGTATTGGCACTGGTGCTGTGCCGTTTTTCTGATGGGCCTCAGGAGGCCTGATTGTAAGTGTCTTTGATTGGTTGATACTCTGACCCTCCTCTTTCGCTGATAAGAGCTTTCTCATACATCATGCATGATCTTATCATTAAGCCATTTTGCATACGTGCCAAAGGTATGCGAAACCATTGTCATAATGGCCAACGGTGAGTGAAATGGGAATATTTACTGTCCATTAGGGCTGCAACAAATGATTATTTTGATAAATAAATAATCTACAGTTTTTTAGAACAGTTAAGGCTGGAATACACTACATGATTTTTCCACCGAGTTACAGTCTGGAGAAGTCGACGCTAGTTGCTGAAAATCAGAGCCAGTCTGCAGATTTCAGTTGACATATTTCATAGAAAATTGCGTAGTGTATGATGGTCACAGACTCACAGATTTTTTAGCTTCAGACTCTGATTCCATCCAGTCGGGGGAGATCAAACATGTTTGATATTTTCAGCCGATTTTAGAATACACATTGTTTTCATTTGTCACATGTCTCCTATTACGCGCACGTTTCTGCGTGAGTTTGTTGTGACCAGAAGGAATTTAAAGTCTGGTATGATCCCCAGTCGTTTAGTGTATGTTGGACAGTTTTTCCTCTGTGACTGTTACAAACTCGGTAAGTTTATGATGCCTAGTGTTTTAAAATCTGTTCAGATTTTAAATGTTGTGTAGCGTATTCCAGCCTTTAGTCTTGTGTTGCAGCACCACACTGGTCAAATTGTGTTATTGCAGGCCCTTACATTAGGTCATATGAGGTCAGTCAACTATTTGACAACAAAAATATTTATTGGCATATTTTTCTTATTGTTGACGTTGTCGATAATGTCTATAAACATTCTTGAATTTTTATAAAACAAATATTTATGTCCTTGTTATCTCTCTACATATAGAAAAATAACTACCTTTTTTAATATTTAGCAAATTTAATTATTTAAATATGCAACTTATACTTAACTGACTTATAACCAGCTTTGTATTGTTACAGTGTTGGTAGTATATGTAAACATACATGTTTATACTTTCTATGTTACTTGTGTTATATCCCTTTTTAATCATCAGGAATAAACCTGCACCCAGATATCTCATTTATTTGACAGCTGGATGATGTGTTAAATGATTCGGGTGAATTTTGCAGACAAATAAATGTTTGTGTGTTCAGGTAACATGGAGAGAGATTGCGCACAGTTCATTTCATATTCTTCCCACATTTTAACAATACACAGCATATTTTTAAAAGTTATCTTTTTAAAATTGGATTAATTGGTTTTGTTTAATTTTTTGTACTGTTGATTGTTTTCTTTTTCTATTTTGTTTCTTTTCTGGATTCTTAAAAAAAAAAAAATTATATATATATATAATTTTTTTTTTTTTTTTTTAACTGCCTATGCAGTTCATGGTAATACTAAAGGGCTAATTAAATGCTTTTTTTTTTTTTTCTGAGGTGCACCTATAATCTTAGTATGTTTTAAAAAAAAATCCAAAACAGTCATAATTTGGATTTAAATGGTCATTTTCTGCCCTCAATTTAGCCCTCTGATTTGAAAGGGTGCGTCTGCAGTCTTTGCATATGAAATCAGCATTACGTGTGGAACTTTCACTGTGTTTTTAAAATAACAGCCACCAAGACTAAATAATTAATCAGAAAAAAAAGTATAGCATTATATTCAAAACTACTCCCGTTGCATTAAAAGTTGCTGCCTTTCACTGTAGCCGAACACAGCCATGTCATGATCATCTTATTGCAATGTGATTTCTGCAATCTCACAAATACTTATCATAACTATCATCGTAACTACCACAGTGAAAACGATGTAAATAAGAGTCTCGTTGAGCAGTACAAATCGTGTTATTGATTAGAATAGGAGTTTTGGCGAAATCAAATCATTGATAGACTCGCACTGATCTTGAAGTAAGGGGCGTGTCAAGGAGAAATCGTCGCAATTTTAAATCTGGGCATTTCAGAAGGGTAGAAAAGAATAATTAACGTTTCAAACTGCAGACATAGTTTTGAGTTTTGAAACTTGCAGCATGTTTTTATTGTAGAGCAATCTCTCATATGTGTAAACATTTCATGACCCCTTTAATAAATTCCAGTATTTGATTTTTAAGGACATTTTTATTCACTTTTATATGATAAACAGTGCTGGAACTGTGTTTGGTTGCCACTTGATATCCAAAGTGAGATCAGTTCCTGAAGCAAAATCGGCTGCAAATCCTCGTCCTCACTGATCCTACTGTGACCATTTTCCTTTTTTCCCCAATAACTTCTTTGAGTGAAATGTTTTCCCTGTGTGCATGTGATTTCACACCCCTTCAGCCTTCCTTCCTTCCATCTTTCTTTAAATAAACGGGCAAATGTTTCTGTCAACCTATCGGCCTTGACTCACTCTCTTTCTTTTCTGTCTCCCACCCCTCTCTCTCTCTCTCTCTCTCTGTGATGTGTACTGTGAGATTGATTCTGTGCTCCTGTCCCTTTAATGTCATTTAAGTGTTTCTGTGGGCGCTTTTTTCCCTCTGCCAAAAGCTCGCCTTAGAACCTGATGAGGTATCAACAATAATATAAAAAAGAAAGGAGCAATTTCCTGCAGTAACCATAGTGAACGCTTTGCAGCATGATGCGGGTGCTTGCTTTAGCCCTATGGGGGTTGCAGTCTCCATTCTAATGATTAAAGCAGGAACACAAGCCTGCGAGGCTTTTTACAATATTACACACGCAAGTTCAGAGTGTGGCCAGCACTGTAGCAAATCCCTTAGTCTAATATAGCACATGCATATTGAAATGTGCATTTTTCTTCTGTGAAAGTTTGAATGAGGTTGAAGAAAATTTTTTGAAAAATTGCCCATAAATCACATTTTACTGAGTGCCAGAAGCCTCTTTCCGGTGCAGTGCGTTTTTGGTAGTTCCTAATTAATTGCGGAATGTATAGCGCTGTTAGATCCAGCAAAAAGCGAAATCAGCAGCCCTTTTGCCCTGTGGCTAATGCAGTTCAAACACTAGAAAATGTTTCATGAAAACAGGAAATAAAAGACAAGTGTTGGAGATGAGAGGCAGGAGGGAGGGAGAAAGAGAGAAACATGATGGAGTGAACAAGGAAGTTAAACGAGGAGGGGCAGACGGTATGAACAAACAGAAAAAAATAGCTCGCTAAAAGGTTGACCAAGCCGGAGGAAAAGACGGAGTAGAGTAAATTGAAAAAGAAATGGTCCATAAAGGTGAAGAGATGAGGCTTGTGGAGATTTAGTGGAGAGGCCTGAAGATTTCACTCCAGCTAACAGGCCTGAGGGAGGAAGGAGTGTTTTTTTGTGATGGGCTTTCACTATGAAGGTTGCATTCATTTAGTGGAGTTTTCTTTGGATTGGTCCTATTCATACAGTACGGTGCTTGTTAATGTGATGAGATTACATTGGTGTGAAATAATAAATTACACCTTCGATGTAAAGTGTATACACACACACACACACACACACATGATAAACAAGATGTTATATTGTATGATGTTTTGTGAATATTTAATGCTTATGAAGCAAATGCAGGAACAAGATTTATCATTATTAGTGGTGTCATAAATCAACCCCAAACACCGCTAATAATGGAAGATACATGTGAAAAGCTAATCTTGTTAGCAATAAATCTAGGAAGCAATAAATACCCACCAGTGACATAAATAAACCCAAAACCCTAAGTATTAAACTGCAGCATGGAACTTATTCTGCTAGCAATTATGTAGCAAACTGCTTAATTAGACAACCATTCAAAAGTTTGGGGATTTTTTTAATGTTTTTGAAAGAAGTCTCTTAGGTTCACCAAGGCTGCATTTATTTGATCAAATAAACAGTAAAAACAGTAATCTTGTGAATGTGTTCTATTTTAATATATTTTAAAATATAATTATATATTAAATTATTATATTCCTGTGATGGCAAAGCTGAATTTTCAGCATCATTGCTTCAGTCTGCCATGTCACATGATCCTTCAAAAATTATTCTGATAAGCTGATTTGGTGCTCAAGAAACATTTCTTATAACTATCAATGTTGAAAACAGTTCAACAGTGTTGCTCTTTTTTTTTCAAGAATGTATTTGAAATTATAAATATTTTGTAACTAACACATTTATTTTTTGCTAAAGTAATTTCTTTCAAAACAAGAACCTTACTAACCCTCAAACTAGTGTATGTCCTAGCACCATGATAGCAATTTTCCCACAGGTAAGCACCTAAAGCAAAAAGTTTAAATGTCTAATTTTGTGTATTATTGTATTTACTTGTCTGCTGATAAATATTAGCCTTAACATAAGCTTCCTCACGTGGTTCGAGCGCATCAGTATCATGGTGATCCTGCTGAACTGCGTCACTCTGGGGATGTACCAGCCCTGCGAGAACATCGACTGCACCTCAGAGCGCTGTCAGGTTCTACAGGTCAGTGTGGACACATATATACACTAACTAGCTCTGTTCCAAAACATGGTGAGCGACCTACTAAGTCAGCATTCTAAATGTCACAAAATGGAACAAATGGTCTGCCGATCTTTATTTTTTTATTTGTTACCTTGTTGGGCTCAATAGGGAAATTAGTTTTTCTGAAATATTTAATGCACAATTATTTAACTTAAATTAAGTTACCTTTTTGAATAGCTTTGGCAGCAGGAACAAACCTAAGATGCCTTAAAATGCTGCCTTCATGGGAAGCTCCGTAGGTTTTGAGACAGAGAATCTATATTACTGTTTTTCCTGTCTAAAATCAACCTGATGCAACAGACCAGCCCTGAATGTTGTTAACGTGTCTTGTCAAAATGCAATTTTTTTGTTAGTTAAAGAGAGTTTTTGGATCATACACAGATTTCCAGCCCATCTTGTATCAAGATACAGTCTTCCTCCTTTCTTTCCCTCCATTTATTATCATCATCCCTTTCGACTCTCTGTGGTTAATGAGGCTCTCTCTCACTCTGAGAGGTTGACGAAGCAGACAGAACTCGGGGGGTTTGTGTTGACAGAGTATGTCCTTTAATTGCTTATGTCATCTTTCGGGAGCTTTAGGGACGTTTTTATGTGTCCTCTAAACTCTCCATGCATCCACTGTCCCAGGAGCCCTGCTGTGTTCATTATCTTGCCTGGATGTGACGGCTGGGTCCAGGGAGTCTGTTCAGAGACCACACATAAAAACGTGCATGATCGTTGTGTGTTAGAAAAATCATCGCCTATGGCACTGCTCCAGTTCAGCTTTCATGGTTTCATGCAGTTGGTGATCATTCTTTTCCATGTAGTTACAATGAACGTAGACTAAGCCTTTCAAGCTTTAAAAAGGACACAAAACACCATAAAAGTTTGATTTAAAAAGGGGTCGATACAACAATGCACTTTTTTCCTAGTCTTCTGCTGAAGTCTTATTATAGGTGTATGTGACGAACAGATCTAAATTGAAGTTATTCACTAAAATCTTGACATCCACCTTAACTTACATTTGTATGTTCATGGGAGCAATGTCAGATTCGTGAACATATTCATGATTTATTCAATTTCAATGAATTGAACTAAATGTCTCTTTGATCAGATTTGGTTGGCAGTTGATAGCTTACAGGAGACATTTTCAATAAGTGACTGCTTTAATTTCGGTGTGTTTGTCATTCAAATCTGGCTTCAGAGGACTTGTATGAGCCACTTATAATTTTTTCTGCTTTTTAAATCCATTCATTGTAATTGGGGGGAAAAGGGCAACAAGTACTAAAATTCTCAAGAATTTATTTTATGTCCTGGAAGAAAGTCATTCATATGTGTTTGAAGCAACATGAAACTGAATAGATGTCTTGACTTTCATATTCAGGTAATAAAATAGTAGCAGTATTTTTGCCCTACTTTTTTCATAGCATTCATCAATGCATGCAATATAAACTCACTGTATCTTATAAATAAAACAGGGCTCTTGCGGGCAGCTCGTCCCCACACCACATCAATATGAGATGAATTTATACGCTCCTCTTGTTGAACAGTGTCATCAGGGATGGTTGTAGGTTGGTGAGTTTGACTTCTGTCTGCAGTTGTGAATCTCCTCAGTGTGTGCAACACCATGAGACATTTTGCTACACCGTCTAGATTCAAAAACCCTGTGTTCACAATAATCAAGGCGTAGACCAATTTAATCTGATGGAAAAACGTACTGCTTAATGGCATAATTCACCAAGAAATGAAAGTTCTGCCATCATTTAAACACTTTCATGTCTTTCTAAACCTTTATGACTTTCTTTCTTCTGTAGAATATATTTAAAATCTTGTGTTTTTGCACATACAATCAAAGTCAATGGGGTCCAAGCAACACTGGACCCCGTTGACTTCCAGTGTAAAACACACATACACAGATGATCTACAGAGGAAAGTAATTCATAAAGGGATAGTTCACCTAAAACTGTAAGTTTTACAAGGATTAAACATAGGCGAAGTGCTGTAAGTCATCTTAAAGGCTTTTAGTCCAGGAGATAAGTTATCGAGATCTTCCCCTAGTGACTAGGCTTTCCGCCAAATTGAATTGAATTTTATAGCAATTCCCAATCACTTTCCACAGTGCATAGCCCAATTAAGAAATAACGCTGACTGTGAGCTTACCTCATATCTCAGGCTTACCTGTGAAAGTGGCTTACGTTGCGGCAGGTTGGAGGCATCAGACGTCAGCTTTACCTTCTCATAGGTGCAGCTGAAATGGAGCGAGAGCCATGACTCAATGTTTTACCAGTCAAGATGGCTGACAGTATTCCCTCAGTGAGCTCTCACTGTTCAGAGCTGTACTTTCATTGTATAAAAAGAGTTTTGAAGAGAGAAATGCAAATTAAGAAGGTCTGCAATGCGATATTTCTCACATTAGCTTTTTGGATTGACTGCAAAACAAAAAGACGGGGTTGAAATGAAAACTGTGTGGGCAGGAATGAAAGTCTGTCTCTCTCCTGCTTGCTGTGTGTGTACCGACTCGTATAGAGAGCCATATGTCAGGTATGGCATGTGGAAGAAGGTAGCTTTAGAGGAAGCATCCTCTTGGCGCCAGGATGTTTGCGTCCTCTGGTCCCACAGGGGATCTTAAAGCAGTGCTGTTTTGCTCGCCTGCACTGGCCGGTTTCAAACTCTTCGTTTCTCGTGCGGGCATCCATCCAAATTGGCATCGCTGCCCAATGGCCTCCTCCCTGTATCACACATAAACACTCTGTAGTGTGAAACAAAACCTGTATCAGTTCTACTTGGCAACTGGGGACATGCAAAGTGACTAAGACTAAGGGGCACAACGTAACAGACGCTCTATTTTCTGCATGCGTGTGCAGGAAAATTACGCTTCTCACATCGTTATAATTATCCCTGCAGGGTTGAACTTAAAAACTGAACGAGTGACCAACATGAGAACAGAAACAAAGCCATTGATGAGGGCGATCACGGCTTGACTGGTCTGTGTAATCAGTCGCTAGAAATCCCAGCTATCTGTGGCGTCGTAATGAGAACGCAGCAGGGCTTTGACAGCGACAATCACGCGTCTGAGTGTTTGTAAGGAGCTAATTAACAGCCCTCTTAAAGTCTGTGTACTCGCGCAACTCAATTGTTTATGAAAGAAACGTTTTCTGTCAAATGGATCGTCTGCTCTGATCATCAGTCATCTCAGCATCGGTTGGGAAATGAGATCCAGGGTGGGTCGTCCGGGGTCAGGTAAAGTGAGGGTGAACAGGCTGGATGCTGACTGGACTTCATAATCAATCATTCATTCATACAAGGTTCTTAAAAGCCCTTGCGTTTCAAGCTCATTCAGTGTTTGACTTCTCTCAGGATCTCATTAGCTCTCATTGGCAGTCAGATACTGTGTATTAAAAAAACTGATGCCGTGCAACACATTGCTAAGTATTTTGGTTACGGTGTCCTTCCCAGAGCAAATTTGAATGCTTGGAGGTTATATTTGCAGAGTATACAGTTGAGCAGAGCAATTAATGGATCGTGAACCAGATCTGGAGAACTGAATCCATCCAGACTGCTAATCATTTATCAATTAAAATAATTACGGCGTGTCTGTCTCTCTGTTGTTCTTTAATTATCTATCTATCCATCTACCTACAGTATCTGGGTATCAAGCTATCTGTCTGTTCTGTCGCTCTATCTATCGTTCGGACTGTCAAACAGTTTTTGAGCATCCTTCTTCCTGAAAAGCACCAGCCCTCACTGATTTACATAGGAATAACAATTGACGGAAACAATATGTGTCTTGTTGTCTGACAAACAGCTAAAGGAAAAACATGCCTTAAAAGTCTCGATGATGGCCCAATGCGTAGCTACCATTTTCTTTCCAAGAACTCAGGTTCGCTTTGCAATCAGCCAGTAAGTGAAAGACCTAATCTTATCTTAATCTTATGTTGAGTCTGTTTTCCAAAAAGTATTTTTTTTATTTCTTTTATTCATGTTTATCGTTATTATTAAGAATTTATTCAGACAGGAACAATTTAAACTGGGCTTTACAACTTGAAAATCTGTGGTATGTGGGGAGGGACATTCTCATTCTTGAGTACATCAGATTGGACAGATCTGTGCTGTGTTTGTCAGCTTTTGGGAGCACATTATAGTGATAGTCTCAAAGCAAAATATGGAATTAATGTCACACTAGATTCAGATTTGATAGGGTCTGTTAAAACACACACTGTTATACAAGTGTCTTTGTATAAAGACTTCATCTCTCCTTCTCTCTATCTTTTAGGCATTCGATGCATTTATCTATATTTTCTTTGCACTGGAGATGGTGGTGAAGATGGTGGCTCTGGGGATCTTTGGCCGTCGCTGTTATCTTGGCGATACTTGGAACAGACTGGACTTTTTCATCGTCATGGCAGGGTAAGGGCACTTCCGTTTTCTTTCAGCCTTTCTTGACACACCATTCATTCTAGCTCCAGGTGAATTCGGGGGCTATAGTAACCCTGAGCGGGTTTACCTTTTACCTCAGTAGAGACGTCTGCATTCTGTGACCTGTATTAATGGACATTTCATTTCAGTTGTTCTGGGAAATTGGCTCGTGTAGAATATGACTAAAGGTTTACAATGTGATCTCTGAAGTATGTGTGCTTCATGTTTAGCTTCAGATTGCCCTTGATGGGCTTTTCATGTATTCTGTTGTATGTCCAGACCAAACACTTCAACTACAGTCCTTCAGATCTCACTTATGTCGAGTAAAAGCATCCCACATGTTGTTTTGATGCTGTTTTCAACATCTCCCAGTTTTCAGTTCTAAGAAGAGAAGTGAAAACTGCTAGAACTGCTATGAGAGTATTAATTTACCAAACTTTTCTGAACAATTCTTTGAGGAGGACATCAGAACAGAAAGGAGAAGCATTGGATCAACAGGACAGACCTGCTGGAGCGAGATAAACTTGTTTTCATTTGTAATACACACACATAGTCTCTGTCTCTGTCAAATTTTCCTCTCTAGATCACAGGAAACAAACACTCATAAGTTAAGAGGCTGAACAAATTGGAACACAGCCGTAATGTGATACAGGGTGTTAATTTTTTATTATATGCTACCTTAATTGGCTATGAGCAAAGCGTCCCATAACAATTTTTCATTCTCTCATTTCCTTTCTGCTTTTTCATGCTAATTTAATTACTCATCCAAATGTCTGTTCAAGTACTGTAGGGTAGTTCAGGGTTTGTAAAAGTGAGCATCCCCATCCCAGGTTCTTCTCAGATCTGGCAGAATTTGCTGAGTGAAAGATTACACTCATTATAACATGATGGGCTTGAATGTGGCCTTGTGTAATGACAGACATTAGTCTCTCCCATGCTGGTCCTTCTGGCATAAAACACTTTTTTGTCATGCGCACACACACAAATCACAGTTTTGTGGTCTGTGATAAATTCCCACTATTTTTGACAGTTTGGACTTGTTGATCTTGTCAAAGCAGTTTAAGGTTATATACCAATCTATCCTGAGGGTTTTAGAGGGATGTTGTGGGTTTTTAGTTGGTCATGTTGGGAGACCAGATGGCTGACCAGTTAAACCAGATGAACACCAGCTTTTAAGGGATCCCTTTAACTTGCTAAACCTGTCAAATATTTTTTTTTTTCAATGTGGTTCAGGGCACCTAGTTTTCCCTGCTTCCTACTATTTACCTTCTGAACTGAAGACAAACAGCTAATTACAAAATTGCTTCAAAGTAGATTAAATTAGCTGGTATTTACTCAGATAAATAAGTACATCTAACGCTCGAGGGAAGGTATTGATGGAGGAAAGCACTGAGAGAAACACTGAATTTATTACAATTCACAAATGAAATGCTGTGCAAGAAAACCATTAAAAAACTGCAGACAGGATGGACATGTTTAATTTATCAAACAATTATCATTTTTTTAAGTGTTGAAGTCATGATTTGAGAGCAAACAGCAACTAAAAAAAAATGTCAAATGTGACCCACTGGAAAGTGTAAAGTGTATGTTACTTCCACGACCCAGTGAATCGGTCTGCACTGCATGGTTGAAAAAAACTTAAGTAAACAGATTTTCTCTACACTCTCCAGTGGGTTGCGTCACGCTATGCGGTTCAGTTGAGTAGTGCCGTTTCATCTCACTTTCAGAGTGTTCGGCTTCTCGTACAGCTTATAACTAATACAGTAAGGTAGTCTGCATGAGGGACCTCTAAAGGAATAGTTCACATAAAAATTTCAATTCTGTCATCATTTACTTCCCTTCATGTTGTTCCAAACTTGTATGTCTTCTTTTTTATTTAGTTATGAGGTAGCCAAACACTTCAAAAGAGGGATGAAACTCAACTGTGCAGTGCTGATGAAAATCCATGTGACCTTTTGGCACAGAGCGGATCCGTTTCTTATGGTACAGCACAGATCAGTTTTGACCACCTGCTGCATATGTCTTAGGTGGATGTAAAATGGAATTTAAAATATAATTATTTCTGTGCTTTAGACCTTGCAGATGATGTAAACTGTTCCCTTGAACTGCTCAGACACATCTTGGGGCATTTTAGTGTTGCTATGTTGTGCTGTGTTCAGTTTCTTGCATACAGAGCTCGTCTATAAGGAAGGAAGGTCAGGAGAGAGTCAACTTCAGATTGGACTCACTGTTGATAGGGGAGCATGCTTGCGCACTCCTTGTACCACGGGCAGAGTGAAGATATTTAGAGACAGCAACAGTATGGAGGAATGTTAGATTTTTACTGAGGAAATCTAGGATACATAAAGGGATCATTGTACTTAAGTTGTTTACTTGTTTACTTGATCATGGGAATATCACAGTTTGGTCATATTCTAATCAAGCAGTCATCATGTAAACGTGCCAACCTGATAAAAACATAACCTGATTAAACTAATATTTTGGTTTCTCGATATCAGAATAAATGCTATTATGTTCATCAAGGCTGCATTTATTTGATCAAAAACACAGTAAAACAGTATCTTGTCAAATATTATGATGATTTAAAATAACTGTTTTAACATAATTTGTTTTTGTGGTAGCAAAGCTGAAATGTCTCACGTAATAATTCAGAAACCATTCTAATATGCTGATTTGGTGCTCAAGAAACATTTATTATTATCAATGTTTGAAACTGCTGTGCTGCCTAATATGTTTGTGAAAGCTGCAAGGATTAGTTAATCAAAGTTAAAAAATAGCATTAATTTGAAATATTTCGTAACAGTGTAAACATCTTTGCTGCCACTTCTGATTAATTTAATGTATCCTTGCTGAATAAAAGTTATAATTTATTTCAAACAAAAACTTGTATTTTGTAATTAATCACTCTAGTGTGCTGTTATCAAGGACATGAGTGAGAACTATTGATTGGATTAAATTACTGCATTAGAAATCGATTGAAATAAATGGAAAGCAAATTCATTATTTCCACAAGAGAATAGCAGGAAAAGAATGTTGTGCATTAGTTTTTTGGGAATATGCTTTTTGGGAATATTCCAGCTGTGGAACATTAACAGAATAAAGAAAAAAAAAACACTTTTTGTGTTATGTAGCCAGAATTGTATTGCTTTTTAACTTGTACAAATATCACTCACAGTATTAAATTAGTCGACTAATGACTAATGACAGTCAAGAACAGCCGACTGACTAAGCTACTTCCTCACTCTTTAATAAGACACCTGCGCTTGTTTGTCTTTCACGGTTTTGACACTTCTGGGGGCAATCATACAGAAATATTCTCAGAGTAAGACCTAACGGCAAATTCATTTAAAAATGAAATCCAGATGGGACGTTTAACAAACGTAAAGTCATTTGCACTCTATGAATGGTGGAATTTAAAAACTGCCGGAGCTCAACAAGTATGAAATATCACCCACAAGCGACTACACCGCCATTAGTGCACATTTTAATGAGAACCTGCGACTTCCCGGCGACGAAGACATGTTAAACAAAATAAAATCGAAATGTTACTAAGTACCCCCTGGGATACACGCACACCTGCTTGGTAAACACTGGATTAAGAGCCCTGTTACGTCAAGTCCTCTCCTGTGTGTGTTTCCTGTGTGGTGTGATGTCTGTGATATTTTCTAGACGACTCTTTGCTAATCCTTCTGTTGTGTTGTGGGTGAAGCCAGTGAGGCTATCACTAAATACACACCCAGCTTACATGCCTCTTTCTCCCCATTTTCCTGCCCCCCGCCCCCCCAAACACACACACTCACACCCAGCCTCAGAGTTTCTATTCTCACAAGCTTAGATTGCCTCACTGCCTTTTTTAGTCGCTATCTCTGTCTTTTTCTCTCTTCCGTCTCCACACCCACAGAAGAGTCATCATTTTTGCAGTCTCATTTCACAAGATGCACACAACAGCACACATACACACACATACACACCCCACACATTAACACTCTAGAAGACTGACGGTACATGAAAGTGAGGGAGATGAAGAAAGAACAGAAGAAAGAGGCTGCAGCAAAGCAGTGAACAATTAGAGAGAGGCTGCCCGTCGGCAGGTAGCTAATTACTCTCACAGACACACACTCTGATTGATGTGTGCTGAAACAGCCGAGATCTCTCTCTCTTTCTCTCTCTTTCACTCGTCTTCCATCTGAGCCTCTGTTCAGGATTTGCCTCTGTTTATTTATGTCTCTCCCCACAATACCTCACATATGCTGTTTTTTTTTATTTTTCTCTTTTATTTTTGGCTTTATTTTCTCTTTCCCTTCCTTTATCACTTTGGCGTGTTCCCTCGCTGCTTGGCATAGCATGGTTGATTTGTAATTCAATTATTCTGTTGAAGTTATACTAGATTCACCTGGGGGGCCTGAGATATAGTAATGACTATATTCATTACAAAAGTAAAGTAATGAATCCTATCTCCATCTATCTATCTATGTAGCTATCTAGCTGTCTGTTGTTCTATTTCTTTCTATCATTCTATTCATCATTATGTCTATTTATCTGTTATTATACTAGAGGTGGGCGATATAGATGTAGATACAATTAACCAGTAGAAATTTGACAACCGGTAGAGATTTTTGGACTATCGTCTCCATCGTGGTTACACGGTCACAAGAACTTAACGTTTGCACATGTGTTTAAGCATTGCGGTTTAAAAACAAATAATTTTAAGCCACTGAAATGCAATCAGCAGCGAAAGAGAAGTCATTTCACTATATGCGTGTGCTGTCTGAGAGACTGTTTCTGAGCGCGGTCAGAGTGGCACACACACGTGAAGACGATGTTCAAAGAGCACAGGAGTATTGAAAGTTATTTTTGTCGCTTTATAGGATTTGAACGATTAAATACACTAACTTGTATGTTTTCAAATGCCTGTCTTTAATAGTATCCTCGTCAAGACGGTAATTTAGGTCTTAAGTGGAAGCAAACCGCTGAGAAAGAAAACGTGTAACAGTATATTGAATCTGGATAGCTCTTAAAGTGACAGCAGTCTAATATTCCTGATAGTCGAATCATATGTTTGGGGGCAGGGTGCAAAATACATTACCAAGAGTCAAGTCAGACATTCGACAATCATAATTACTGACGTTAACACACAGGGAAAATGTGTAAGGAGCGCCTCGTATATACAAAAATAATGTTTTATGTTTTGATTAAAAGATAGTTAACATTAAACGTCTTCGAAACCCTAAGAATTCACAACAGTTTTTTTTTACAACATTGCTGTCATTATAACGTTATGTATATGACAGTAGTTATTAATGTTCTGCATTTATGTTTTGAGCTGTGCATGCTGAAGATGACCAGTAGAGTGAAGCATTTGATAGCAGGTTTTTAATCAATGGGATTTAACTCATCATTTATCTCATATAGATTACGCTTCGTTATTTATACAACATAACGTTAATATTACGACTGACGTCATAATCTGCACAAAATGCCCCGAATGCGAACGTGTCTGCGCACTTCTGAGTGAACTCCTTTTGTGGGCGCATTCTTCATGCAACAACTTGCAGAAACATGGCAGCTAAACTTAAAAAATTCACAGCGTTTTATTATAATAGTGTTCTCATTATAATGGTATGCATATGACAGTCCCAGTCATAGTTATTAATATTCTGCATTGTTGTTTTTCCTGCTCGCACTGCGCACTGAAGATATAATCACCGTAGTACTACAATTCTTATTTAAACTGAGAAATTGTACAATTTTATGCACAAAATGAGCTCATTTCAAATTTGATACCTGCTACAGGTCTCAAAATAGTTGGGACGTGGGCATGTTTACCATGGTGTAGCATCTCTTCTTCTTTTCAAAACAGTTTGAAGACATCTGGGCATCGAGGTTATGAGTTTCTGGAGTTTTGGTGTTGGAATTTGGTCCTATTCTTGCCTGATATAGGTTTCCAGCTGCTGAAGAGTTTGTGGTCGTCTTTGACGTATTTTTCGTTTAATGATGTGCCAAATGTTCTCTATAGGTGAAAGATCTGGGGTGCAGGCAGGCCAATTCAGCACCCGGACTCTTACTACAAAGCCATGCTGTTGTAATATCTGCAGTATGTGGTTTTGCATTGTCCTGCTGAAATACACATCATCTGGAGGGGATCATATGTTGCTCTAAAACCTTTGTATAATTTTCAGCATTCATAGTGCCTTCCAAAACATGCAAGCTGCTCATACCATATGCACATATGCACCCCCATACCATCAGAGATGCTGGCTTTTGAACTAAACGCTGATGACACGCTGGAAGGTCTCCCTCCTCTTTAGCCCGGAGGACACGGCATCCGTGATTTCCAACAAAACTGTCAAATTTGGACTCGTCTGACCATAGAACACTTTTTCACTTTGAAACAGTCCATTTTAAATGAGCCTTGGCCCACAGGACATGACGGCGCTTCTGGACCATGTTCACATATGGCTTCATTTTTGCATGATAGAGCTTTAGTTGGCATCTGCAGATGGCACGGCGGATTGTATTTACTGGCAGTGGTTTCTGGAAGTATTCCTGGGCCCATTTAGTAATTTTTTTAATGACAGAATCATGCCGATGAGTGGTGCAGTGTCATCTGAGGGCCCGAAGACCACGGGCATCCAACAAAGGTCTTCGGCCTTATCCCTTACGCACAGAGATTTCTCCAGTGTCTCTGAATCATTTGATGATGTTATGCACTGTAGATGAGATTTGCAAAGCCTTTGCAATTTGACGTTGTGGAACGTTGTTTTTAAAGTATTGCACAATCTTTTTACGCACTCTTTCACAGATTGGAGAGCCTCTGCCCATCTTTACTTCTGAGAGACTCTGCCTCTCTAAGAAATACCTTTTATAGCTAATCATGTTACAGACCTGATGTCAATTAACTTAATTAGTTGCTAGATGTTCTCCCAACTGAATCTTTTCAAAATTTCTTGCTTTTTCAGCCCTTTGTTGCCCCCGTGCCAACTTTTTTGAGACCCGTAGCAGGCATCAAATTTGAAATGAGCTCATTTAGTGGATAAAAGTGTAAAATTTCTCAGTTTAAACATTTATGTTCTCTATGTTCTATTGTGAATAAAGTATTGGCTCACGTGATTTGAAAGTCATTTAGTTTTAATTTCATTCAAATTAAAAAAAAAAAAAATCCCAACATTTCTGGTATTCAGGTTGTAAGATTTTGGTCATATTGTCAACCCCTATTGTATACTGCATCATGCTATCTATCTACGGTTCTGTCTGTTCTATCGTTCTGTCTCTCTGTGTCATCTCTAATTTTCAGTTAGCATTTATTGGTTTTACACCCTGCTATGGGTTTCATGTAATACAAAATATACAAAAGATAAGCAGATTTGTCTTCAGGTATGTGTCTCTCTGTCCAGGAGGGACTGCTTCTGTAAGAATATTTGATGCAGAAAGACCTTCTGCAGGTTTAATCCTTCCAGGTGGAAAGGAAATTGATGAGCTCATCTCTCTGGTTTATGTATGTGTGTGAATTTGCATGTGTGTCTGTGGTGGTTAATTTGTCTAAATGTGGCTAGTTCAGTTCTGCATGTCCTCTCGTGTCCCTCTGTTAAAGACATCCTGTAGGCATCATGATGCCTTTGAGGGTCAGACCCTTTTGCCATTAAAGCGTGTTTGTGTAAATTGTGTTAATGTCAGTGTGTTTGTAGAGGGGAGAGATCCTGCTCTCTTAGGTATTCTCACTCTATATGACATTTCAATCGCCAGTCTGACATTTCAACTGATTCTACAAAAAAAAAGGAAAAAAGCTCTGCTGATATTTTTGGATCATCCAACCTGGCCAGTCTTACTTCTACCAGAATGTTTGCCTTGAGTGCAAGTGTGTACTTGTGCCCTCTGAGCATTTGTGTGTATTCACCCAAAGCCTGCATTTATGCATATAAATGGAGCATTTATTTTGTTCGTAATCAGGAACACTGTGAAGAACACTACTTAAAGTGCTACAATGTTGTCCGATTATACACCCGTCTCATTGGCTTCACTCTGAAACAAAATAACTCAACATGTAGTGTTCTTCACTTAGCTGTCCAATCCCCTCTCTGATCCTCTATTCTAATCAGCTCTCTTTGCATGAATGAATAATGTATGTATGCTAATGAGAGGACCAGCTGCTGTATGTGATTAGCAGGTGTTTATTGAGTGACGGACGGAGCGCTGTAGGCTCTGCCTCCCTCAGCAGGCCTGAGCGTGAATAAGTGAAGATGTTATGGAAATTCAAAATGAAAGAGAAGAAGAAATATTTTTCTACTAGATTGAAATTGAATGGGATGTTCAGAATGAGTTGATGCAGTAAGGGACATCGCTGTTACAGCAGTATCGCTCCAAATAATGCCATTGAAACCATTTTTTAATGGCGGTGTTGTGTTTAACGTGGCATGTATGGTAGTAGATATTCCCACGTAGCTTGAGGTACTCAAACTTGTTTGTGGAGCAGCGCTCACGGCTCATGCTTAACATTGCCATGTATTATTTGAGTTCAGAGCAAGAGTCTGCTCGCACAGGATGCTAGATGTAGCGCAATAGAGTGGAACAGAACACAGGGATCTCGAGACTCGTTTCTCAAAGAAGAATGTCCCAGGTTTCGTATGTAACCATGGTTCCCCCGAAGGGAACGTGACGCTGCGTCGAGACACTATGGGAACGCCTTCAGCGTGACCACGCTCTGAACCACGTGTGTAATCAATCCAATGGATGGGCGAGACGTCACGGGCAGGTTATGTAACGACCAGGAAGCTTAAAAGCACGTGTGATGGAACCGGCGTCAGTTTCTAGGAATGAAGCAAGCGCTCACAGGGATGCCGGAAGTATGGCCCCGAGAACCAGCGTCTCGTGCCTTTCGGGGAACCATGGTTACATGCGTAACCTGGGACGTTCCCCTTCAGGAACTCAAGCTGCTCCAAGACGCTATGGGAATGAGGTGCCCACGCCACCAGACTTACAAATCCCTGCCTATTGTGGAAGAGCACAACTAAAGCGAGAGAAAAGGAGCCAGGAGTGGCTAAAGTCACGAAGGCCAACTTCTGGAGGAGTGAGCCTTGACCCCCAAGGAGAGGGGAGATCAGAGGACTCCTGATCCACCACTTAGCATAAGCTTCTCTGGCCGGAGGCCTCAGCCTCAGCACACCGGAGGAAACGTGTAACTAGGGGAGTGTTTGCCCACTGACTGGCCACCAAGAGGGGCGTGGCAGGCCGCAATGGCCGCCATGTAGACCTTTAGGGTGGAGTGGGTCAACCCTGCAGAGAATCAGGCCTGCAGAAACTTCAGCACTGTACCAACAGGGCAGTTAACTGGGTCAAGCTGGCAGTCTCCGCACCTTGAAGTGAAGAGTCTCCACTTCAGGGCGTACAGTTTCCTCATTGAGGGAGCTCTGGATTGGAGGATGGTCTCAACAACCTCGGTTGAGAGACCAGAGGCTATGAGTTGTGCCCCCTCAGGGGCCACACTCACAGTTTCCACAACTCGGTGAAAGATGGAGCCCCCCCGCCTGTGAGAGGAGATCCATCCTGACGGGAATCTCCCATGGAGAGCTGTCGAGGAGAGAAATCAGGTCCGAGAACTAACTCAGCCCGGCCAGAATGGGGCTACTAGTAGCAGACGGATCCCATCCTGGTGCACTCTCTCCAGAACTCCATCCTGTCAAGCCCCTGCCTTGACAGGATGTCTGCTCCCGTATTGAGATGCCCAGGAATGTGAACTGCTCTCAGCGAGAGGAGTTTGCCCTGGGACCACACAAGGATCTGGTGTGCCAGCCTGCAAAGGGGGCGCGAACGCAGACCTCCCTGGTGGTTGATGTAAGAGACCACCGCTGTGTTGTCGGTGCGTACCAACACATGGTGATCTCTTAGGTCTGGGAGAAAGTGTTTCAGTGCTTGAAACACTGCCAGCATCTCCAGGCAGTTGATGTGCCATGCTCCACAGACAGCGGGCAGGGTGGCCACTCATGACCGCTCCCCAATCGGTGAGGGACGCGTCCGTCGCTAGCGTTACGTGGTGACAAGGAGCTCCCAGCACCAGGCCCTGAGACAAGAACCAAGGTTCCCTCCACATGTCTAATGTAGGCATCACCGCATGACCTTGAGCATGCGGAGCGACTTTCCCCTCGGGGAGAACCCCTTGGTCTTGAGCCACCACCGTAGGGGTCTCATGTACAGCAGGCCAAGAGGTATCACGTTGGACACAGCTGCCATCAGACCCAGCAGTTTCTGAAACTGCTTGACAGTGAGTGACCGGCCATCTCTCAGTCTCTTGACTGTCGTGAGGATCGACTCGATCCGAGCAGGGGACATACGTGCCTGCATCGTGGTCGAATCCCACACAACACCCAGATAAGTGGTTCTCTGTACTGGAGAAAGCACAATTTTCTGGTTAAAAGTCTTAACCCCAGCTCTTTGGAGTGAGCGAGAATGACATCTCGATGCCGAACCGCCATCCGCTCTAAATGAGCTAATACCAACCAAACGTCGACGTGGTTGAGCATGCGGATGCCCTGGAGTCACAGAGGAACCAGAGCAGCATCCACACACTTCATGAAAGTGAGGGGTGAGAGTGCAAGGCCGAAAGGAAGGACCCTATATTGGTACGCTTTGCCCCCAAAGCAAACCTCAGGAACTTCCTGTGATGGGGAAGGATGGAGATGTTGAAGTATGCATCTTTTAGATCGATCGTGACAAACCAGTCCTCGGACCTGGTCTGAAACACGACCTGCTCGATAGAGAGCATCCTGGACTTCAGTCGCATGACTGAGCGGTTCAGTTGACTCAGATCTAAAATAGAACGCAACCCTCCATCCTTCTTAGGAACGATGAAGTACCAGCTGTAGAACCCGGACTCTCTGTTGTGAGGAGGGACCACCTCGATGGCGTCCTTCCTCAAGAGAGTATTCGCTTCTTGTTCCATTACCAGAGCCTGCTCAGGACCCACCAGTATGGGAATGACCCTGTTGAAAGGCGGCGGCAGAGCGCCGAACTGAATGCGATAGCCTCTTTCTTCAGTTTGCAGGACCCATCAAGACACATTTGGCAGTAGTTTCCACGCTACCAAATAGTCTACTAAGGGAACCGGTCTCTCGATAATTGAATAAAATAATTGAAACAATAGTAAAACTAACTAATAAAAAAAACGACAATATCACATAACAAAATTACTAAAACTTGAACTAAAATAAAAAATAAAAATCTAAAATAAATTCAAAATCTTAATAAATACTATAATAATATCTACAGTAAATAATGCTCAAATCTATGCCCATCAATTGAGAAGCACTGATTTAACTGGCATCATACTGTAAGACATTATGGAGGTGTCCTGAAAACTTTTGACAGTAATGGAGAGAGAATGGGTTTTGAGAAAGGGAGATACTACAGGGAAAAAAGAGAATAAAAGAGGTTGAGTAAAAGGAAAGAGGGAGAACGAGTCAGTGATGAGTGCACATCAAACTTGGGAGTTTTCCTGAAGCCATGCTAGTCTGAAGCTTTTCAATAATTCATGATGGACATGCAGGAAGGCAGAGAAATCTAGAGAGAGAGAAAGAGCGGGATGGAGGGAGAAAAAGCAGTGTGAGCTGTGTGTATCTTAACATAGACATAGGCTGTGTCCGAAAATGCATTTCAAGCGGTACATGGAGGTAGGAAGGCATCAAGGCCCCTCTGAATCCAATGTTTGCATAACATCCGATGAAGGCAGCATACATCTATTTTTTGCTGCCTATGATATCCCACAATCCTGTGCATGTTGTCCAATGGTTTGAAGAAAGAAAAAACTGCATCTGATGTAATGGTTAAAAGCAGTAAATGAGTTCATAAATGTGTAAATTTCCAATCAGAATTCTGTTTTAAGAAGAAATGACCATTGCAATCTTTAAATATTCACTTGGTTATCTCTAAAGCTCACTCATATTTGTTTTTCAGTAGATCATTAGGCGTGACGTTATGGTGTCTTAGAAGGTCTTCATGCTAGTTCTGTCTGTTTAGTCATGGTCTGACTGGGCAGTAGGGCACCTGCCTTCAGTTTTGAACAGTTCACAGTTGTTGAGATTGTTATTGTGAGGGTTTCTTCTTGTTAGCATGTTTCTGAAGGGGATCGGTGATGGGTAGTATAGTAGTTAAGGACTGATGACCCAAAAATCTCAAGTTCATGGGGCGATCTGCAGGGTAGCCCAGAGCAAGGCAGTTAAACTCAGGTTTTTCCAGGCTTGCTGATGCTATAGTAACTGTACTATAGGACATTACATATAAAAAGTGTAAGCTGAGAATAACTTAAGTATAGTACACTCTTTGCATGCAGTGGATAAAAACAGAACAACATTTCAAGTGAAGGCTATGCATGTATCACAATTTTACTACATCACTGAATATGAAATTAAAGTGTTTGAACAGAAATCATAAACCGTTCTAGCAATTTGGACACTGGTCCCCCTCCATCATACTTTTTTTATTCATTATTGTGTAAGTTCTCAGACATCAGACATTAGATGAAAAATTTCCACAAGAAAATTCATAAAAAGCATCCCATCAGCAGAAGCATCATGGAAGTCATGAAAATACAAGGTATGCATTCTACAGCTGCATTGTATTGGGAACACGCATAAAATCCAATTGATGCTGATTGGTTGTGATTTTCTTGCGTCAGCATCACACAGCATTTTTAGTTTCTCTGTAGACAAAAAACATTGCTTGTCACTGGAATCTTGTCACATCGTGCATTGCTATGACATGGTGTATATGTTATATTTGTTAAGAGAAAACTTCTGCCTGTTTTTATGAGGATTTTCATGGGTATTATGAAACATTATGCCCTGGAATTTATGATTGTTATGGAGTGTGTCTGTCACTGCCTGAGCCACACACGTGTGAGCCACACAAGCAGTGTGTGTGGCAGCGTCCCACTACTCAAGTGCTGACACCGCTGTCAGTCAGACAGTAATTGACATAATGGGATTGTCAAGCTCTACAACACCACTGCAGTCGATTGTTCTTCTGTGTTAGTACTACGAAGGAACACAGTCCGTGTCCTCATCTTCTTATGCTCTCTCTCTTGTTTCTGGCCCATTTCCAGCTCAGAATTACTCTTTTGCCTTAAGCCAAGTTTATTTAGATAAATCTATGCCGCTGGGGGTGACGAATATCCCATAAGTCCTTTGTACAACTTTTATTAACATGCAGTCTCATTGGTACAGTCATAATGATTGGTTACTTTTCTAATCAAGGCACAGCATGTCTGCACCTGCCTGTCGAAATGCAGTGCTTGCAACCAGATGTTTAGTCTCTACTGAATATTTTAATTAGCTCTTTGTTTCTACTCGCCGGTGGGTTGGATACAAAAAAAAAATCTGAATTTCACTGCAGTGTTAATTATTACGGTTGTTTTTGGTTTTAGTCCTTTAAAGGGGACATAACACACACAGTTTCACCCAATCTCATGTTAATCTTGTGTACCTATAGAGTAGTATTGCATCCTTCATATCTCCAAAAAGTTTTATCATATTTATAAAAGAAAGATACAGATTTACGATTCTCTCCGAAAAAAGCCGAGCTCCTGGAGGCGCGCCGTGGGCGGAGTTAAAGAGTGACGAGCACTTGAGCGCTGATCACCAACAAAACAGAGACATTTGATGCCGTTTCACTTACCATCTGCAGTTCTGAATCATGACCAGGATCTTTTATAGCTGGGACCGCTCCATCTTTCAGTATCAAACGATGTGCAAATCCAGCGTCGAACTGGGCCTTGTTTATAAAACGTTCGTCAACAAACACACTTGAGAAATTCTGTTGCTGCCCCGAAAAAAACAAACTGCATCCACTGTTTACGTAATGCTGGGTTCTTCGGGAAGCTGAACAAGGTTATCTTTCCCTCAAAACCAAAAACACACTTCTTTAGAGACATTCTTCCTGAGCGAGTCCCGTGCAGTGCAGCCGAATAAAGCGAGTTGATGGGCGCGCTCTTGCTCTCGCTCTGGTTGATGCATGCACGGGCGCATTCTTACGGGAGAAATGCCCATATAAGGAGTTCCACCCTCGTTTACGTCATGAAGAGCCACGATCGAAAAGTAAGATTTTTGGCACAGAAATACTCTTTGTCCATTCTTAGCATGAGAATCCAACTCTTTAACAGTGTAAACAACTCTGAATGCATGAAACAGCATTGTACCCCCCCTTTAAATGCAGTCAATATTTTGTTTTGTCATGTTCATTAATTTTAGGCCGCTTTACTTGGACTAAAATGACATCTAATTTTAACACAAAAAAAATGTATTATTAAAAAAGTACAAAATTAAAACAAATATTCAGACTTTCGAAAAAACATTTTAAAACCATTTATGTATAAACCTGAGCTCCTAAAATTATTCATCAATTGTATATCAATTATATTGATTAGCAATTATATTGAGTACAGTGTTATTGAGTTCTGTTAATCTTTATGCTATAGTAATTTATTTTCCACGTAGAGCATACTATGGTGGCCCAGTAGTGCACAACACATCAGAAAGAAGCTACTACACAACAAAATTATCACAACACAACGGAAACAAGTCGCAATACAATGGAAACAAGCCGCAACACAACAGAAACAAGCCGCAATAAAATGGAAACGAGTCGCAACACAACGGGAACAAGGCGCAACAGAACGGAAACAAGCAGAAACACAATAAAATTAGTTCTATGCATTGTGTTGTGGCAATTTTATTGTGTTGTGGAAATTTTGTTGTGTTGCGCACTACTGAGTAGCATACTCTGAATGTGACGTGCGCATTCTGGCCAGTGCATCACTTGTGTATTTGCATAATTTTGTGCCAATTTAAGTTGCAAAATTATATTTATGTTCTGCATACAGGTGCATATGGCTATGGGGGGTTATCACAAAACTACTGTCATAAAAAGTTATAGTTTTGTATATACATAACTCCTGAATAAAAATTTAAATGTGTTGATATAGTTTTGAACAAATTTGATTGGTTTGTCGATAGTGAGCGCAAATGCAGGTGATAAGCGGTTTTATTAAGCGAGTCATTGAGTCGTTCATTCAAACGATTCGTTAAAACTGCCGATTCATCAAGAATGAGACAGATGTTTGTGCATGGGTCATTGAATCTTTGACTCAACCGATTCGTTCAAAACACTGAATCATTCAAAACACGATTGAGTGTTGCTGTGAGATGCGCTATGCTGTGATCTTTGTTGGGATTCATCGGATCTATTTTCGCTGCTAAAATAGACCAAAACAGTCATTATTTCGTCTAAAATGTAAGTGACTTAATATTATTAACTTGTTTGTTGAACTGTCATATGAAATCAGGCTCACATTTTCAATCGTGAGGTGATGGTAAATTAAGTGATGGTCAATTGTCAGCTCTCTTGGTCGTCAGGTCGTGTGATGTATGTTGCTGAACTGTATTCAAATGTTATAAATGTAAAAACACCCAATTTAGTTTATTTGTGTGTGCTGCGCTCATAGACTAAAGACTAAAGCTCATAGACTAAAACAGCGCTCATTTGTTTGATTTCTCCTCGAGAAGCTGCGCAAGCCTCAAAAGTTTAAGGTCCTTGCACCCTGACTGAGTCCGAAACTGTCGTATTCGTTTTTTCATATTCGTCATTTGGTGGCTCTGAATTGTCAAAAACACCCCTCAAAATATTTGCGGATGGTGCGCAGGCAATGACGGGGCGTGAGCGTGGGCTAGCTGCTCACATTCAGCAAGTAGCTCCACTTGTGAAATGGACACATTGCATGGTCCATCGCGAAGCACTAGCTGCTAAAAAAATGCCAGTTCTTTTTGACTCCATGCTGAACCAATCCGTGAAAATGATAAATCTTATCAAATCACGGCCGCTAAACTCTCGCTTGTTTGGGGTCCTCTGCCAGGAGATGGGGTCAGGGCACGAACAGCTGCTTCTGCACACTGAAGTTCGCTGGCTCTCCAGGGGGCGGGTGTTACAGCGGTTGTATGAGCTGCGAGAGGAGGTGAAGTGGTTTTTGACAGAAATCAAATCAGATCTGGCGAAGCATCTGGATGACACTATGTGGCTTGCGTCTCTGTCCTATTTGGTCGATATATTTGACCGCTTGAACGGCCTCAACCTGTCTTTGCAAGGCCGCGAAACTCATATCCTTGCAGACAAAGTGCACGCCTTCACACAAAAACTAGAGCTCTGGCATGGCCGCATCAGTCGAGGGAACTGCGACATGTTCCCCAGCCTTGCAAACTTTATCACTGATGCAGGCACATCACACGATTTCTCCTCCCTATTTCAATCAGCATCTGAGCACCTGTCAGCAATGAGAAAACAATTTGCGACGTACTTTAAAGAGGATTATCGCTCTTTTGCATGGGTTCGAGATCCGTTTGTGTGCACAGCAAACGAGCTATCAATTGATATGCAGGAACAGCTTATTGAGCTGAAGAGTGACAGTAGACTGAATGAACTCTTTAGCTCCTGCCCTCTTTCGTCATTCTGGGCAGCATTGATGCAGGAATATCCTGAACTCTGTGACGTCGCCTTGATTCTCCTTCCTTTCGCGTCGACATATTTGTGTAAGGCAGGATTCTCAAAAAAGACTTCACTCAAAACGAAATACCGCAATCGTGCACAAATCGAGGATGATTTGAGGCTATGTTTATCAAACATTGAGCCAAGAATTGAGGATCTTTGCAAGGCAAAGCAGGCTCAGGTCTCACATTAACATCACCTACCTGCAAGCTTCTGTAAAAATGCAGATGATGCCTTCTATTAGGCCTAGTAATAATAACAATAATAAAGCATAAATTAATATCAGAGGTCTGGTGCCAATTCCCAATTATAGCAATAGCCTAGTAATGATAATAGGCCTATACGGATGATAATAATAATAATAACAACAACAACAACAACAATAAAGCATGTAACCTCAAATAATTATATAGCAGTAGCCTAGTAAAGATGATAGGCCTACTACTACTCATAATAATAATAATAATAATAATGTCTGCAAGCTCACATTAGAAGTCTGGTGCTACTGCCAATTATAACAATGGCCTAGTAATGATAATAGGCCTACCTACCGCTACTGATGATAATAATAATAATAATAATAATGTGGGCCTAAAATAATTACCAAGGGCTATCTATCTATCTATCTATCTATCTATCTATCTATCTATCTATCTATCTATCTATCTATCTATCTATCTATCTATCTATCTATCTATCTATCTATCTATCTATCTATCTATCTATCTATCTATCTATCTATCTATCTATCTATCTATCTATCTATCTATCTATCTATCTATCTATCTATTCATCTATCTATCTATCTATCTATCTATCTATCTATCTTCATCTATCTATCTATCTATCTATCTATCTCTATCTATCTATCTATCTATCTATCTATCTATCTATCTATCTATCTATCTATCTATCTATCTATCTATCTTCATCTATCTATCTATCATCTATCTATCTATCTATCTATCTATCTATCTATCTATCTATCTATCTATCTATCTATCTATCTATCTATCTATCTATCTATCTATCTATCTATCTATCTATCTATCTATCTATCTATCTATCTATCATTCATCTATCTATCTATCTATCTATCTATCTATCTATCTATCTATCTTCATCTATCTATCTATCTTCATCTATCTATCTATCTATCTATCTATCTATCTATCTATCTATCTATCTATCTATCTATCTATCTATCTATCTATCTATCTATCTATCTATCTATCTATCTATCTATCTATCTATCTATCTATCTATCTATGCAAGGTGGTGTGGGGTTGTGGGGGCCCAACTGCAATGAACCAGCTTTGGGGGGGCCCAGCTTGCAAAAGGTTGAGAACCCCTGCCATAGAGAATCTATGGAGTATTGTCAAGAGGAAAATGAGAAACAAGATACCAAAAAATGCAGATGAGCTGAAGGCCACTGTCAAAGAAACCTGGGCTTCCGTACCACCTCAGCAGTGCCACAAACTGATCACCTCCATGCCATGCCGAATTGAGGCAGTAATTAAAGCAAAAGGAGCCCCTACCAAGTATTGAGTACATGTACAGTAAATGAACATACTTTCCAGAAGGCCAACAATTCACTAAAAATGTTTTTTTTTAATTGGTCTTATGAAGTATTCTATTTTGTTGATATAGTGAATTGGTGGGTTTTTGTTAAATGTGAGTCAAAATCATCACAATTAAAAGAACCAAAGACTTAAACTACTTCAGTCTGTGTGCACTGAATTTATTTAATACACGAGTTTCACAATTTGAGTTGAATTACTGAAATAAATGAACTTTTCCACGACATTCTAATTTATTGAGATGCACCTGTATATCTGATTAATCTTATGGATATGATGTGGGTGAGTTAATTAACCCACTAATAACGGGGTTCAGTTTACCGGTGTTCATTCACTGTTCAGCTTCAACTCATGAAGCTCAACAAAGTCAATCCCCAAATTCCTGACATAATTGGTTTATTTGAAACAATCATATTCTTTCTAGATTTCTTTTTTTTTACAAAAACATTATTTCATTGTTAATGTCATGTGTTATTTTTGTTCTTTTTTCAGCAGTATTTCCATTATTGTTGATGAAATAAAAACTAAAAACAAAAAAATTTTTAGCAATAATTTTGTAATTAATGACAGTAGTATTTCACCTGTCCAATCAAACAAAAACATTACAGTTTGAACAGTTCAATTACACAACCACCTGCTTAAATCTGTATTGCAAAATCAGCACAGAAACAGCGTTTACAGATTCCATATGGGCCCGCCGATCATTCTCGTTAAAGTAAACGCTACTAAACGGTTTAATTGCATGTATGTGGGCAGGGTTTTGGCAGAAGACTGGCTCTGGAGAGCTGTGGAGTATTTCTCGCTGTGCGGTTATGTAGACATGTTGAATGTGTGACTCCCCGTGCTGCTGCTGTTATGAGATGCTGTCAGTATATTCTCAGTGGCCATTGTGACTCATTCGTCCCGTTCTGTGACTCAGCTCTCACCACAGATGCCTCCCATTGAAAAACATCTCATGGAGACGGAGGTTAAAGGGAGGCTGACGAGATTGGTGACATCACGGGAGGTGTGTCTGTTTTAAGATGGCCCTCGCTCGAGTGGGAAGGATAAAGTGGCTGTGTGTCTGCTTTTGGTAGTAAAACAACATCTAGATTTGTTCGCTGTGATGAACCGTGCAGATTAAAGGGGAGATCAACAGCAGATAATGTCTGCTTCTGTCTGGGAAAAGAAACCCTCTGGCCTCTATTTTCAAACACATGGTCCCACAGGACCTTTGATGCAGAGAGCAGTCGGTAACTATCCCAAACAGAGCTGCTCTCACACAGACAAGAGAGATGAACCCCCACCGCTTCAGTTCCTGACATAGTACACATGGTCAGATCAAGATGAACAGCGTTGTGCTTTGGGTTGTGTTGCACTAGAATGGCCTGTTCTCCTTCTGTGTGTGTGTGTGTCAGAGTGATGAATGAAGGTCTCTGTTTGTTGTGTGTAGGGATAGTCTCTTTTAAACTGCTGCTCACCTACAGTGGATGTTAACTGGTGCTGAGGATGGAAGCAAGATCAAACTCTTTTAGATTGCTAATGAGTCGAGACAAAACAGATGGGATGAGTTGACATGCTGACATTTTTTTTTTTTTTAAATGAGTCTCTTATGCTCACCAAGGTTACATTTATTTGTTTAAAAATACAGGGGGGAAATGCAATTGTGAAGTATTAATACAGTATACTGTAATAATGCTTACTGTAAAAACAGTTTTCTGTTTGAATATATTTTAAAATGTAATTTATTTATTTGAGGGCAAAGTTGAATTTTCAGCATCATTACTCCAGTCTTCAGTGTCACATGAGCCTAAAACCGGTTGGCTACTTAATATTTTTTGTGGAAACAATGATACATTTTTTTTCAATATTCTTTGAATAGTAAGTTAAAAAGCAGCATTTATTTGAAATACCAATGACATTATTATGTCACTGTTACTTTTCATTTATTTAATGCATCCTTGCTGAATAAAAGTATTTGTTTAATTTAAAAAATAAATAAATAAAAAACACCCAAAATTATATAATCAGTTTTGGATTTTAAAAATGTGAATACATTTTAATTAAAAAATATATGAGATGGGTAAAATTTGTCAAGTCACCTTTATTTTTATAGTGCTTTATACAATAGAGATTGTTTCAAACAAGCTTCACAGTAATGAAGAGAAAATTAACAATCAATCATTCAAACTTTAAAAATTTGGCAAATCCAAATTCTGCTATAAAGCTGCTGTAAGAAGACAATAGTGTCATTATTGAGCTCCAGTCAGTTCAGTGATCGTTCAGTTCAGTTCCATCGTTCAGTTGATGTTCCAAAATTCATGAATTAAAAACAAATTCGATTCAGAAACTAGGCTCAGTTGGGGGACAAGTTCTTCTCTGGCCTAAATGCATAAACCTGACAAATCAGAGACCGACAAATCACCTTTGACTGTGTTAAGCCATTTTATTTTCAACAGGGTAGTTAAAGAGAGATTAGAAACAGTCAAGATTAAAATGTTTTGGTGTAAGAAATGCCTAACACAAAAATAGAATACTACAGAAGTATAGCCTATGACCTCTTGTAAGAAATGAAATGAGTGGAAGAAACCAATGTTGTTGTCGATATCTGCTCATTTAAGGCAGAAGTCAAGACCAAGTTGAGAAGAGGGTCACGTTTTGAGTCAAAGACTACATTTTAATGGTGTTGGTCTTATGGACTGGAGAACATGTGGACTCTGTCTTGACTCGAACTCAACCCTCTTCTGGTCTCTGTCTAGACTCTGCTTTAATGAGCTGGTCTGAACTACAGAAACAACACTCAGAGTTTGTCTATACCCAGTGACTGTGACACTAATTTTCTCTGTTTGTTTCTTCTTCTCAGGATGGTTGAATACTCCCTTGATCTCCAGAACATCAACTTCTCCGCCATCAGAACAGTGCGTGTACTCAGACCTCTCAAAGCCATCAACAGAGTACCCAGTGAGTAAACACACACACACTTTCCCCCAAAAATCTGTATTCTGCAAACCTCAGGTGTTACAAATGCTCTGATTCATTGTGTGCCGGATTTTTCTGGTTTTGTTAATGCCCGTGTGTCGGTTCCAACCCCTGCCCTATCAAACCCACGGTAGCGTGCATGTGTAGCTTTGTTTTTGGCGTGCAGGTCTTCCAGAACAGCAAAGCTGGAATGAACAAAGAGGATTTCAGAGCCATTACTTTTCTGCCACCACCATTAGCAGAGCCAGATTAATCCTTCCTGTAATTGGGTAGAAAAACAGTTGTCCTTGAACAAACGCCATAATTCATATTCCTCTGTCTCACGTTCACACCCCTCCCAAACATTGTGGCCTTTCTTTGAGCTTCTATAAGAAACCCAGGATTTATCAATATTTCAGTGCCCATGGCAATGGTGTAGCGCATGAAATATGAATGCTAACTGAATTAACTCGCACTTGATTTTCTTGCCCGAAGTCTTGATGAAGAGATAGTGAGTTTTCGAGGGGAGGGTTTCAGGAAGTGTTTGTAGAATGTAGGTCTTTGTGTGTTAACTCGTGTGCATCTTGGGGGAAAAAACAGATTTTAAGACTCACACAAACCCAATGCATACGCACTGTTACACACTCTCCCTCCTGCGTGCAGGCATACAGAATTAAATTAACATCCATTTAACTCTGCATGTAGCATGCCAAATTGTAGCATGGCTTTATGCAAGATTTTATTAAAGGGATAGTTCACTAAAAATAAACATGCAGTCATCATTTACTAATTCTCATGTCATTCCAGACCTGTAGTTTCTTTTTTTCTACTTCTGTGGAATAGGCAAAGGGATGTTTAGCTAAACGTTTGCAAAATCACCATCTGCTTTTGTTGGAAAAGAGCAGTGTGGACATTTTGCATGGTTTCCATGGTTATCAAAAACCTGGAAATTTCAGGGAATTGTAAAAATTCAGTGTCAAGACAATTTTCTGAATTTTCTACTTCTGATTAGATCCTATTTCAAATTATTATTTTTTTTAACTATGGCAGAATTTGCACATTTGGGGAACTTTGTAACATTGAGAAAAAAACAAACGGAGAGAGAAAGAAAGAGAGGTTTCTGTCTTAAGACATGGAAAATTATGTTGTGATACCTAAAAAAAAAAAAAATAACATCCCACTTGGAAACTAAGCTCTCATGTGACCTTTGCATCAAACGTTTTAAATCATTTTTTTTTTTTAAACTGTGATTCCCTTCATTTCTCTGTAAGTGGCCTAAGACAATTCTGCTTTCATTCCAGAGGTCCAGATATGCACAGCACCAGTCGCTTCACCTGTCCACATAACGTTTATAGCATTTGTGTGTTACCACACACGACTCGATGTGTTAATGTGTTCCATCATTGTTGTGTTAGTTCCCAGTTGTGTTTCCCCAAACCACAAACACTGCAGTAATCACATGCTGCTGTTCTCCAATCAGAACGGACACACACCCTTCATTCAATCCCAGCAGTGCTTCACTAACACACACATGAACACGCTCTCACTCACAAAAGATCCCACTGGTGTGGAAGTAAACACATAAATTAAGTTTTATGAAGACTTTATGAAGCTTTCAAGAGTTGCTAGACGGTCACAGTGACACAAATTGCTATCTACAAATAAATGAAGGATAAATGACCTAAAAATAACCTAAGATTGGGAATGTCTAACTTGCGTAACATGACCATTTATGACTAATCAGTGAGAATGACATTGATTTTATGCATTGAGATTTGCTTAATAATAGTAGTAAGTTGTGTCAGAGATAGAAAAAAGTTAATACATTTTATGAGGATATTAAAACCTTTTTTTTTTTTGATTAATGAATATCTCAGTGCACATTATTCTTTTGCATGATAATCATTTTTCTGTGTTCTTGTGTTTGTGTAGGTATGCGTATCCTAGTGAACCTACTGCTGGACACTCTGCCCATGCTGGGAAATGTGCTTCTGCTCTGTTTCTTTGTCTTCTTCATTTTTGGCATCATTGGCGTACAGCTGTGGGCTGGACTATTAAGAAATCGCTGTTACCCAGAGGAGAACTTCACCCTGTGAGTACCAAAAGAGGAGGGCTGGTGGGCTTAAGGGAGTGAGAGAGAGAAAAGACTGAATGTACTGAATGTTTCAACTGTGATTTAATTGAGGAAAAAAGCACTGTATCCAAACTGTGGGTTTATTTGGATGACAGTTTAGGTTTACCAAGGATAAAGAGATTGAATTTAGGAGGCCGGATCTTCTGGAAGATGCATTTCAGAGTACCTGATCAGTCCATCATTGGATTGCACTTGTATTTCAGATGTCCCTTCTCGAAGAAGGGATACTTGATGTGATCAGTGGATATTTTGGGATCGCATGGACCTTGGGGACCAATAAACAAATCAGTCGTTCAGTTCCATTTAGGGATGCACAATGTTATCAGAACGTTATCGGCATTAGCCGATAAAGTTTTAAAATGTAAACATTGGCATCAGCTGATGTGAAAAAAATTATGCCAATATGCCTTGCCGATAAGACAGTGTGAGTCTGAGTGTGCTAGCTAGTACTTGTAATAAAATGAAAGTTAAATACACAAATAACATTAAGATACTTGTGTTTCTGAATAAATAAAGCAGTAATTGATTTCATAAAATCACAAGTCTGTTTTGATTTAAAAGTCAGAAGCTATACCTTACATGAATAAAATTACAAACATGAGGCACATACAGATTTGTTAATTTATATGTAAGCTCTTTTGCTTTAGGCCATCTATTAATATTAAATTTAAAAAAAGTTAAGGTTTCAAATGCATTTGTCTGGAGAATACAGCAGCGATTTATTTTATTATTTAGTACTCTCAAATATATATATATATATAAACAAATGTAAAAGAAAATAATAATAATTTATAATATCTGCACAGGAGAGATTTGGCATTGTTTCAAATCAAAAGGAATTATACATCGGTATCGGCATCAGCATCGGCTATTGGCAAAAATGGTGTGAAAAATATTGGCAAAAATGTTATCCTTGTCGTATATTCTCAAAATTGTAGTTTTTAAGATGTAAACTGGTCTTACTTTCACTCATCTTCTCACATGTATCCTTCTGTTTAGTCTCTACTCTCATCTTCTTGTTTTTACTGTCTACCTGCCACTAAAAATGCAAATGTGGTTCCACCCAGTCGATGGCTCCAGTTGATTAAAACTCAGATTGGCGTCCATATTCATGAGTGGGTGTCTGCCTGAGGTTACCGTGCCAACCGTGGTCTGCCTGCCTCTCTCTGCTGTGTGATTGGATTTGAAAGGACTCACGGTGCATGGCAGCGTGCGAGACTCACCGTGCGTTTGTTTGTATGCGTGTGTGTGGGATAAAGAAGCGCGTGTCTGAGTTTAAACGTCAGCTGAGGCCTGATTGTCGTTTATTGTCTTGCAGCGAGAATATTTACAGGCTGGCACTATAGTCAGAGGATGATGAAGTGTTTTGAAAGGAAAGTCTATCATAGAGTCTCCTGAGAGAACGCCTGGTTTTCTTCTGCTTTGTACATTCTCTTACAGTCTTCTTAAAATGTATACTCTCCTTCACTTTTGGTGGGGATGAATTACTTGAAAGAACAAATGCTACACAGTTTTAGTTTAGTTTAGCGTATAAGGGGGTCTCTTTATATGAGAAATTTCTTTAGCTTTTGCAGACATATAAGTAACTGTGAATGTTAGATCACAAGTTAGTCGGAACACTGTTTTCACTGGCTTCAAAGGTTGATTTCACTGGAAGATCTTATGATATAAGGTCTAAAAGCTATTTAAAAATGAAAGATAAGACTGTTGACATTAACTACGCTACAGGCACTGAAAAGACCATTTCGATTTTCATGGCATCTGCTGACGTTTGACTCGAGCAAATGGAAGAAATTCCTTTAAAAAGTCAGCCCTCAAAGTCACACTTCTCCTCGGGGCTAGTTTTATGCTGCATTCCTTAACATCCGCCCACCTGCGACGACCCACAAACAGCTTGTCAGTCATTGGTCAATTATCTCCATGTGCGAGAGCAGTCTTATTGGCAGTGGAATGGCATTTTGTGCCACAGTGGGGTGTTAGCGGTGTGCCACGCTGGGCTGTGCTTCTCAGTGTGCTGCCATGCTGTGCCCGAACCCTGGCACTGGCACAAACATCATTCACACTCCAGCACTCCTTGCAGAGCCCTGACAGACTTACTGATTCTCTGCCGCTCTGTCTTTCTCTCCCAACCCTCCCAGTTGTCGCCATACCGCTGAGCTCTTAAAGAAAAGCGGTGGCACGCGGTCCAGCTTGACTGTCGTGTTGAAAATGCAGACTGACTTTTATAGGAGAGATCTCAGTGTGTGCCGCACAAAGCCCACGGGGGAATCTGCGAAGGCTTGATGCATTGGCTCAATTTGCCATATCACAGGCATTGATTAGTTTTGTGCCTTGGAAATGTGCACACGCATATCCTCACACGAGTGTCACCATGGTGGTCTGCCTAGACAAATTGCTTTTTCTGGTGTAGCCTGATATACCAATGCTCATTACTGCTATCGAATGGTTCAGCTCTTTTGGCTGCGGTGTTGTTGGGGGCAAAGGAAAAACGTCCTCCGCGACAGCAGAAACATTCTTGGCCTTTATCGAGCTGCGAGTCTGCGGAGGAGTCCTCTGTCCAAATGGGGAGAATTACACCCTGGGGATGATGAACCAATCCTTTCTTGGCGCCCAATACCTCCAACATGGCTGTCATGGGAGCTTTGTGCGTGTGCGAATTTAGATGAACTGTCTAGACCACAAAGCAATAGAGGCATTGATTGATTGGTCAGTGTGGCTTGCATGTGCTATGCTTGTTTGTGCTAGGTGAATAAATGGCATTGCATGTTGGTGCTTATTCGCATATACATGGATGTGAGAGAGAAACGGGGAAAAAGAGAAAAAAAGGAGCGAGAGAGAGGGGAAAGGGAGTGTAAATAGTCATTGTGACCCTGTTATGTGTATGAGAGGGCGAGTGGCTGATGGAAACGGCTATTTCTGGGCAGTGAAACAATGTGATTAAGGGGCAGGCTGCCCTCAATGGGTCACTCCCAGAGAAATGGGCTTCACACACATGTACGCACACACTTCACACGCTCAGTTGGTCTGCTATAGAATGAATCCGCACTGGCTACTGCTCAGATCTCTTCAGGTCTGCCTAGAGATGTTTCAGCTATACTGTAAGAACACACTTTAATAGATGCAAAATTATTTAATTATTTAATTATTATTATTTTTAAAATTATATTTTTGTAGTCTTTTTTGTTTTGTTTTGTTATAAGCACAGGCCTCACAACATTTTGTTAATATGAAAAATCTACTTAATTTTGGGAGTGTGAGAAAAATATGATATTTAGGCAAAATAAGAAAAATGTACACATCTTCATTCTGTTCTCCTCCATCTTCATTGATGCTTCCTTCTGGAGCATCAGTGAGCGTTTGAACTTTTTGTAGTAGTTGTGTATGAGTCCCTCAATTGTCCTCAGTGTGAAACAATGGGTCTCAAAATCATACATTGAAAGGGATCAAATACGCAAAAGATGCTGGGAAACCAACTAATTTGTGTGACCTAAAGGATTTTTCTGAAGAAGAGCGGGCAGGTTAACTGTTCAGGACTAGTTTAACTATCACAAAACAAAACATTATTTTCTCTTGTGGACTATAGCCTATGCAAATGTATTTTATGTGAAAAATCTTATTCAGGTCAGTACTAAATAAACAATAACATGCATTTTGTATGATCCCTCTTATTTTGGTAAAATAATTAACATTTTGCGTAAAAATTTAACCACAACTGTAGATAGATAGATAGATAGATAAATGAATTTGGTTTTGATGCACATTAATTTTGTTCATTTTTTAACACTGAATTTTCAAAAACCTTGACTTCTCCTTCCGTCTTGTCCTCAGCACATCTGGCCTCACCCTCCCCGCCCCATATTATCAGCCTGAGGAGGATGACGAGCGGCCATTCATCTGCTCGCTGGCTCAGGATAACGGCATCATGTCCTGCAGCGACGTGCCCGCTCGGAGAGAAGGCGGACGGGAGTGCTGTCTAGATAAAGAGGATGCGCTGCACCGTCAGGCCCTGGGCCTGAGCGCGGAGCCGCTGGTCAACGGCAGTGCCTCCGCCATGGGACTCTGTGTGAACTGGAACCAGTACTACACCCGCTGTCACACAGGACACTCCAACCCACATAAAGGAGCGATCAATTTTGACAACATAGGTTATGCATGGATCGTCATATTTCAGGTGAGAGATTGAGTCAAGTGGCATTTGTTGAAATTATTACATCTGGTTCTGATCCTATCATAAATGAACAGCGCTTACTACAGGTGTAAATGCGATTCAAAGCATTTTGTGATCCAATCACTCAAACCACATTCAGGGAAAGTTGAAAATGCATGTGACAGCATTGCATGTGCAGTGTGTTGCAAATGCTAATCCATCCTGATGCATCTTGGACAACAGTGAAGGGCCGCCTACACATCTGTCAATCATCCACTGTGGTAAAACAAAGGTTTAAAGAAATTATTTGCAAATGAGGTAAGAAAAAATCAGCTTGGTTTCACTTTGATTTAATTAGAATTTTTCTTACCCATTGGCAAATTTATTTATTTAGCAAAGTGTTTACTCAACGCAACTTGACATTGTTTTCAGTTACTAGATGAGTAGCTACAAAAGCTACAGAAGAAGTGAAATCCAAAAAAGAGCAATAGAGAAGTTTATATATATATATATATATATATATATATATATATATATATTTTATTGTGCTTTTGGAGATATGTGTGTATACATTTCATCAGAATTGCTGAAGAATTCATCAACAATGAGGTTTTAATGAGTGATGTTGTTGTTCTCTTAATGCTTCTAAATCTTATAAAATTATACATTTTATATATCGTCACAAAATTAGAGACTCTACCCTCAAAATCCGATTACAAATAGCAGACGCATGTTGCTTCATCTTAAACAGCATTTGCCTCAACTGACGACTTGTAATGGATCATCTGAGACAGATCTTTACCAGGTGCATAAAGAGCTTGATTGTGGTCTGATCTGATTTGTGCAGGTGATCACGCTGGAGGGCTGGGTGGAGATCATGTACTATGTCATGGACGCTCATTCCTTCTACAACTTCATCTACTTCATATTCCTCATCATCGTAAGTTTTTATACCTTGCCATGCATGTGTTCAGAGATAAAGCATGTGTCCTAATTATTGAGAACTTGTAGTCTGTGGTTTTAAATGGCATATGTAATCTGGGTGGACCTGAAGTTTGGTGACCTTTAACAGGACCAGAGGGTGAACTAGATGTTTGGTCTCACTGGTAAGCACCAAAAGGTCATGTCTTTCCCCTGGACACAAAAACACAGCTTAACCCATCACAACAATGAAACTTTTAGCACAAAGCCTACTAAGTAGGGATGCACTGATATTAAAGGGGTCATTAACTGAGAAATCAAAAATGACCCTTCACAAAGAGCATGATAAGCGATCTGACCAATGATAACAATTGTCTGACAAACAAATCAGACAGGAGAATCGATTAACTTCGGTGGACTTAAACTTAAAAAATTGTGTGTATTGGTGTCTTTCTGTGGTTGAAACAAAATGCATTCTGATGTTCATTCATGTTTATTTCGTGCTTTAAATAAATATAAGATTGGTTCACATGCCGCTTGAATTGAGGTGCTACAGCAATCTGTCACAACACATTAAAGAGCCACAAAACAGTATTTATTATTTGAATTTCTTAAAAACAAAAATCTGAAAGCTGAGATCTTGTTTCATACCAGAAGTAACCTGCCCTATCATGTTCTGTCTGAACATGATGTGTAGTGTGAGAACGCCATGGCTTGTCGGACATAGCAACAGTAACTAAGGAGGGCAGGTTTTTGTGAAGGGTTAATTCCCTTGATCTTTTGACATATAAGAGGTCATTGTACTATTAAAATCCTGTACGTTTCGGAACTCAAAACTTTCTCGTTAGTCTAAAAACAGCTTATATTGAAGCCAATCTGCCAAAACATCAGGTTGTGGAATGTACCACTTTGACGTAACAGTGTGGCTAAACACCACCAGAAGAAGATCAACTCCTGCTTCTACATCACTGCCTGTTTAGCCCTTTAGCAGTGCAAAGATGTGGAAAACCGTCTTTGCATTACCTTCCTTCTGATACCAACGTCAGGAAAGAGTGAATGAGCTTTGTAATGAAGATCTAGACCACATCAGTAAGAACTGGGTCTTTTGTTCAATTCATTTTAGCACGGATTCGTTTTCAAACAAAACACAGTTCGACGCAGGATTTGCAGAAAAGATTGAAACTAAAAGACGATGGTGTGCCGACTATATTGAATCTGACAGTAATGTTGCAACACACAAGTTTGAGTAACTGTTTTTATTACGTGATCACTATTGCTTTGTCTGTTATTACAGATCTTTTGATATGTACTGAGTATTTATGTGTTTTCAACCTAAATCACAACTGCGTCCATCTATAAAGGCTGTAGCCTGTCAAACATACACCACTGTTAGCCAATCATAGCAGTGGGCGTATACTTCTGAGTCTACAATCCTCCACACCTATTCAAACTGAGCGTTCTGATGAGAGGGGTTAAAACAGGACAGAAAATAGTCTATTACTTCTAAATTATAAAGTTTTTGATGTAAAAATCTTGATAACATTATAAGTGGACCTCAGAGAACAGTACAAAATGAAAAATAAAGGTAGTTCATGACCCCTTTAATATCCCGGCCGATACCGATAAGACAATAATTATTTTCATGTTATGACTGTTAGCTGATAAATAGCTGATATTAAAATTCTGTACTATTTTGTCCAAGTAGAAATTTTACAAATACATTTTAATTATTTGTAAAACATTATAGTGAACAGTATGAAAACCTGACATTCATTTTGAGGTTAAAGAAATCACAAAAAATCACTACTAATATCAACAGATAACCACTGTGGTACTGGTATAGTGTGCATTGCTACTTCTAATTGTTTACTTTTTCTTCTAATACAATCATCTTGTAAAAAATTTAGACTCATGTTTATCGTTTAGAGTGCCATCTGTAAGCTCAAACTTAATAAGTATTTTTAATGCAAGGCCACGTAACAGTAATCAGTTTGATTAGTCCTGCCATATGGTGCATTGCAAGTGAAGTTTAAAGTCTTGAAAAAATCACTACTGTTATTCCTTAGAGATGTGTACGGACCGAGCTTTTATTGACAGACTGAACTGAACTGAATCTGCAGGACTCATGTTGATGGCCTGAAGGTTTCAAAGATGCAGATATTAGCTAAACAGCACATTTAGTAGTCGACAGAGCCACATAGATCAATTAGGCAATGAACAACATAGTGAAGAATCAATAGCTGGACACTATAAAATGAATTTATCTTTGCTTCGGCAGCATGTTTAACGATGCCGTGATGGAGCCAGTTCTCGCACCGCGCCGGCCCTCTCTGTTGAATAGTAGGAACAGCAGCAAAAGAGACAGCCCTGCAGTGAGATGTGCTTCGGATAATGTCTCCTCCCAAGATTAAAGAAGAGAGAGAGAGAGCGGAAAGAAATGCCCTGAGGATAAGGAGGAAAAGGATCTGAGACTGAAAGACAGCAGGAGTCTAAAGGAATAAAAGAGGAAGGGAATGGATTTAGGAATGAGATGTGCAGGTCAGATAGTAGAGAGGCCTGCTGATATTTGTTGTAGCTATTTGTGCTTTTCTTTACCTTTCCTGTTTCCTGCGTTCAAACGCGTGTTAGACAACTGATGGCTCTGCTGGAGACGCCGAAATCCATTTTAGCCCAACAAATAGCAAGTAAAGGGAGATGTGGATGTGTGTCTGTAGCTAATGACAGGGCCTAATCCTGTGTAGGTCAGCGGAGTGAAAGCATTAGCAGTTAATTAGAGCCCATCAGACTAGCGGACCCCTGCCGCCATCTCTGCAGTCTCACACTTCCTGACAGAGACCCTGCTACCCCGACACATGCACCCTGCGAAGCTGTCATGTGATCCTTCCCAGCATGCACCAGCAGAACGAGTGAAGTATAAAGAGACTCTCAGGACTGAGATATTACTTAGATTAGTCATTATCAGTATTGTGTTGCCTAAAAAAACAGGAAGTGACAGAAATCAATAGGTGCAGCACAATTGATTCGACTTTGTACTCCCAAGATTTACATTATATATATATATATATATATATATATATATATATAAAATTAACACTCGCCAAGCACCAAATGCGAGTAAAAATCGGTGTTGGCGAGTATATGTAATAGTGTCAGTCGCCAGTTGGCGGGTACTACTTTTACGAAATATAACAATGCAATGTAGTGAAAACAACAGCCAGGTTTTAAAGAGATTCACTGTGTCTGACATAAACGAATAAAATAATCTTTTCCAAAGATCATCGTGATGCTGTTCTGTCATAAGTGACAATTGCGAATCAAATAATACAAACGGGCTGATAAGGTCAGAGCAGTGATGGCCAGCTTGTCCCTAGACACGGTTTTACCTGAGAAGATTTTGCTGCTTCATTTCAGAAGATTAACTTTTCCTTCTTTATTCTTCATAACCCGAGAATGTGGTGACACATATGTGGGGTTATGCCGGCCAAACGGTGCAGTGAAGTAGGCTATAGTTTGAAAGGTTGCTCTTTCGGCTGAACCACCAGTAGCGCTTCAACGGACGAAACACGCACACAGTTATGTTAAAATGCACGGTTTTGGCGAGTTACCTCATAAACGTAGTCTTAAATGAGTTATGAAGTCTTAAATGACCGTAAAGAGTTAGAAGAAAATTGGATATGTGTCAGATCCACGTCATGTGCATCAGGTTTTAAAGAGACAGCGCTGCTTTTAAAGTGAAACCTGCTGAAGTCTGTGTCATTGATGTAAATCAAAGATCAAAAGAAAAAGTGAAATCGTTGGACTGCTCTAGTCGCTGATTAACTTTTGTAGCTTGAATAAAGATCAATCTGTATCGTTTATGCATATACAATTTATAGTTTATGTAAAGATTGTTTTAAAATCACTTAAATTAAAAGTTGTTATATATTTCAGAGCCTATTAAATGTTAAAAAATAATGGCTTTCAATTATACTGTAATGTTGAATGGCTGTAATTAATTGGTAAAATTGAGGGAAAAATGCATTTAATAGAGACACCAGTAGCATAGTAAAAACTGCCTGTTTTTGCAAAAAGAGTTTCATGGCTGGTAAAAAAAAATTTGGCCATTGGCAGGTGTGGCAAAAAGTTAGTTTTAGGCCCTGTGTATATATGAACAGTTTTTATGCTACTATATCTATGTAAATACCATTCAGGCCTACTAAACCATATGTAAGAAGGCAGTTTTATAATATTAATAAAGTTATAAAATTTCCATTGTCCCAAAGTCAAGTTTTTATTTTTGTTTGTTTGGGGGTTTTTAATGGGTTTTTAGTTAAATGTCTACAATAAGGCATGTGGTTAACACAAGCTTATTGTATTTTCATGTTTTATTCTTTTATTCATTAAAATACATCAGTAATATCCTACTTGTGATTTATTTTCTTTTTTTTTTTTTTATGTAAAAAGGTGGTTGCTCATAAGTGGCCAAATAGGACAGGGGTTGTTTGGGACAATGTGATCATGCTGACCAGGAAAACTCATCTACAAAAGTCTGCTTTACAGCCTTGTTGTGTTCATATAGTACTTTCACTCTTGCAAATCATTCTCAAACTTGTAGATTGAGAGAGTTTTAAACAGTGATTTTGACTTTAACTTTGAAGTTGGTCTAGTGTGTTTTTAGCTTTTTACCTCTGGTGATTGCATTTAGTCTTCAATTCAAAGTGGGTTAATTTGTGAAGATTGATGAACAAAACAAAGCTATTAGCTTTTTGTCAAGGGAACCAGGGTTATGCTTACTTCTGGGCTGGCCTACAAAAAATATGTCATCCCTGCAGCAGTTTATTATGCAGGTTTGCGTCTTTATATAGCCCCAATTTTTGTCTGTGATTGTCATCACTGTGTGTGCATTAAATATTTGCACTAACTGGTGGGTCCAATAGGGAATAAAAACAAAAATAACAGGACTGTGTGGAAGATGTAACAGCAGACAGAAAAAAGGAAGTGTGCCATAGGGTTCAACTTTAAACTTGAAATAGTTTTGTCTCAAAATTTCAAATCCCTGCATGTTCTGCAGTGTTTGAGGGGAGTAAGATGTGTCTTTTCACTGTATGTGTGTGTGCAGGTTTATGCGAGTGTGTCCCTCTGCACTTTTATTTACTTCTTTGACACCCTGCTCTGTCTGTAACCTGGCAACCACACAGCCAGCCGTCGCTACCTGTAGAGAGAGGGCCATAGTGTGCCGACACAGCCCACACCCCGCCAGTGCACCTCTATTCACTTCCTTTCACTTCTATTGAACATCGGAGCAATTAATTCAGGCTCACCTTCTCTGTGCCCAGTTTTTCCTCTTCAGCTGTTCTCTGATGGATCAGTACGAATGGGCAGAGGGATCTCAAATAATTAGATTAAAAACATTGTCTCTGATTACAGGCAACAAAATATTAACAAATCTTGTTATATTTTTGGCTTGCTTATGGGATTTACTCATGGATATTAATTTTGAGCTGATGGCATGTGAAGAATTTATTTTATTTTATTTTACTATCTATATTGTGTTGGCAAAGTTCTCCCTGCGTTTGCACATTGAAGGCACAATTATGAAATGGCCGGTTCTACCTGCTGTTCTTTTTTTGGACAGGAAGTCTTAAGGTCACCCTGCCTGCAGCCAGACCCTTCGATTGTAAGAGCAGTATTAAATGAGAGTATAAATCATCACCTGTCATCTTTCATCCAACTGTAACAGAACTGAAGTATACTCACTAACCAGCACCCCTTTGACCTCTCCCTTTCTTCTCCTGCCTCGTTCCATCTGTCTGTCTGTCTGTTTGTCTTTCTTTCTTTCTTTCTTTCTTTCAATCTGTTTTAATAAGCAATTTTTTTTCTTTAAAATAATATAGAAAAATGTTCTTAACTGTAGTAGAGGCACCATTTTGGATTTAAAGTAGTACATGAATTAAAATAAGTTCTTCATGGCTAATCTTCTCGTTTTATGAGCTATTTAGTATCAGTCATTGAGTAATCGAGATTGATTAACCACATTAATAGCCAGATTAAATTGATATGTGAATGAATCATTTAGACCAGTGATCCTCAAATCTGGCTCGCAAGATCCACTTTCCTGCAGAGTTTAGCTCCAACCCTAATCAAATTCACCTACCTGTGATTTTCTAATGATCCTGAAGACATTGATTAGCATGCTCAGGTGTGTTTGATTAGGGTTAGAGCTAAACTCTGCAGGAAAGTGGATCTCGTGAGCCAGATTTGAGTATCCCTGATTTAGACCGACTATTCCTTAAAGTTAATAATTTCTAAGATTTGACTTTTTTTTTTATTTAAAAAGATCCATTCATAAATTAGACATGGTTACTTACATCATGATCTCGCACAAAGTGCCAATGTTTTGTTTCATTTTATTTATTTATTAAATCATTCATTTTGACAGTTTTGCCTTTGTGATAGGACAGTATGATGACAGGAAGCGAAGTGGGAGATAGAGACAGGGACGGGATCGAGAAAGGTCCATAAGCCTTTACTTGAACTCGGGACGCCCGAAGCACAACAGCGCTATATGTTGATGCGCTGCCCACAAGGCTATCAGTGTTTTATTAACAGTTTTATTTTATTTTATAGGAAATCTAGAGTCAATGTCTAGATTTTCAGTGAACAATGATGTAAATTATAATCTATTCTTCACAAAAAGAAAATTCTTCACTACCATTTTTATGATGCTTATTTTGTCATTTTGAGGTCATTTTCATAATATTAAAGAATGCCCTGAATTTTCTTCAAAAGTTCACATTTGTGTTCCACAGAAGAAAGTCAGTCATACTGTACAGGCATGAGGGTGAGTAAATGATGACAAAATTGTCATTTTTGGGTGAACTATCACTTAAGTATAAATCAAATAAGTATAAAGGGTATCGTGTGTGTGTGTGTGTGAGCAATTACGTCAATACCAACAAAAACAACACTGGACTGGACTGAAACTTCAGGTAAAACTTGCATGTCTTCCCTCTGCTGATCATTCTGTTTCACATTAAAAGCCAGATTACAAGTTCTCCCTACCAGACTCAAACTTTCTATCTGGTTTCCTATAACTATCTTGAATGGCTGCCATGCTTATAAGGGAATGTACATATCACGCCACTCTATGGGGTTCAGGTCTGGTGAGTTTGCTGGCCAGTCAAGCACACCAACACCATGGTTATTTAACCAACTTTTGGTGCTTTTGGCAGTGTGGGCAGGTGCCGAATCCTGCTGGAAAATGAAATCAGCATCTTTTAAAAGCTGGTCAGCAGAAGGAAGCATGAAGTGCTCCAAAATTTCTTGGTAAACGGGTGCAGTGACTTTGGTTTTCAAAAAACACAATGGACCAACACCGCACCCCAAATGACATTGCACCCCAAATCATCACAGACTATGGAAACATAACACTGGACTTCAAGTAACGGGCTATGAGCTTCTCCACCCTTCCTCCAAACTCTAGGACCTTGGTTTCCAAATGAAATACAAAACTTGCTCTCATCTGAAAAGAGGACTTTGGACCACTGGGCAACAGTCCAGTTCTTCTTCTCCTTAGCCCAGGTAAGACGCCTCTGACGTGGTCTGTGGTTCAGGAGTGGCTTAACAAGAGGAATATGACAACTGTAGCCAAATTCCTTGACACGTCTGTGTGTGGTGGCTCTTGATGCCTTGACCCCAGCCTCAGTCCATTCCTTGTGAAGTTCACCCAAATTCTTGAATCGATTTTGCTTGACAATCCTCATAAGGCTGCGGTTCGCTCGGTTCGTTGTGCATCTTTTTCTTCCACACTTTTTCCTTCCACTCAACTTTCTGTTAACATGCTTGGATACAGCACTCTGTGAACAGCCAGCTTCTTTGGCAATAAATGTTTGGGGGGGGGGGTCTCCTCATCCACCTCCAGTGTGCAGCATCCACCTGGATGATGCGACGGCAGCCATAGTGCACCAGAACGCCCACCACACACCAGCTTATTGGTGGAGAGGAGACATCAAATACCAAATACCATATCATTAAATACCAACCACTCCTAAATATTATTTCAGAGATAGGTTATCAGGGCCGATTATTTGTTTTCATATTTGGCAGCTTAGACACACACAGGCTGGTTGTGAGAGGGCTTCAACAACTTGGGATGCCCAAAGAGAGGGCTAAACAGTTAGCAAAGTACTGTGCTCTGTCTGCTATCATAGGTAGCCTTCATATATGGCGGAGACGTTGTTATTTATACCCATAACAACTGAGTGACATGCTTAATATTGTGAAGATCTGTTATATGCCACTGATCCATGATTTTTTGTACCTGTATTTAACTGCACGTTTTTGTGACAAATGAGGACATAAATTTGTATAATGACAAGGGTATGACATAGGTATTACAAGGAGAAGGAGACTTTTCAGGACATTACCCCATGTCCCCTCTTTTCAAAACACTTATAAATAACACAGAATGGAGTGTATTGAAAATCTGAAATAGCACAAAGTTTCCTGTAAGGGGTAGGGTTAGGTGTAGGGCAATAGCACATACAGTTTGTACAGTATAAAAACTATTACGCCTATGGGATGTCCCCACTTTTCACAAAAAAAAAAACATGTGTGTGTGTGTGTGTTAAAGCGTGCAGAGGAATTGATGAGAGGAAAGAAGTTGTCTATCTGCATAAAACAGAGGTCCAACTGTTGATTAGGAGCAGTCCAGTCACACATCAGACTCCCAAATCAGGACAGCAGATGTGGAGGCAGGACACACCTGCACAGCTGCCCCACACACACACACACTTCTGTGCATTTCTCCACCTCCTCTGTCCTCCTCACGACTCTTTCGTCCTCTCTGATCCCTACCTCACATATGCAGAAACCAGGCTGTACTTTCATTAAGACCTAAGAGCGAGCTCTGTGTGCATTCGCGTGTTGACAAATGCCAGTGATATGAATGGCGAATGATATAAGAGCAGGCTTTCTGTTCTGTTGAGTCTGGAACTGGTTCACTCTCGGTCTTTAAAATGATTGGCTCACAATTCTAATCCGTTTCACATTGGCAGAGGGATCTAGCCTTCTCTGCGAGGACTAGGAGATATTTAGAGGTTTTGCTCCTATGAAAGAGCCTGATAATTATAGCATATCAAAGCCAGAGCAATACAGGCACACACACAACAAAACAGGCTCTTGTTTGGGCGTCTGCTGACTTTTTCAAACATAGGGTCCGTTTATAGCAGCTCATCTAGACAGCTATGGCCTCTGCTTATGCCAAACACTGCAGCACAGGCTGCGTTAGAGAGCTTAGAAGGGTTTAGGTGTCATGTAGATCTGGATATTTAAAGCAGCTGAGACTTCACACGTAGAGCAAGAGTTATGGTAACAGAATTGAGTCAAAAATGTATCTTTAGTGTATAAGAAAGTAATGACAGCAAAATGCTCAAATAAATGAACTCCAAAAAAAAAAAAAAAAACAGCATATGCTGGTTAGGTATGTTTTGAAGCATGGCTGCTGGTTAAAGCTGGTACAGTAGCTGGTCATGTGCTGGTCCTAAGCAACTAGCTCCTGCTCAGGACCAGCTTAGGACCAGCACATGACCAGCTCAAACCAGCAGCCATGCTTCAAAACATACCTAACCAGCATATGCTGGATTTTTAAACTCAATGAATATTTAGTCATTATTTACTCATTTATGTACTCAACGTGTTATTTCAAACCCTGTCATTTTACACTGAATGTTAACTGGAGCATACAAGCTTTAAAATGTTGCAAAAATATTATAAAAGTGGTCCATGTGCAGCTATTGTTTGCTGCATTCCAAAAGTATGGAAGTTATACTATACTTTTGTCTGACAAAAAGTTGCTATTCAGAGAAAATAGTTGCTAGCAATCCTTAGAATATTTATGAAAGAAGCACTAATGTCTGATATCCATAAATGAATCTGGGGGAATTTCTTTGATTTTTTTTTTTTTTTTGTCAAATTGTTTAAATCCGGTTCAAACAATAAATATGAATGCATCTGATTTAAAGAGGAGGTTGTCAATGTTTTTGTCTCTTTCTCTGAAATGGCTTCAGAAAGAAAAACAAGCAGTTCCAGAAAGCACTCAATATTTCTCCAGTATTTTGTATCCAAAGAAGAAAGTCAGTCATAGGGGTTTAGAGCAACATAAGCAACATTTTCAACTCTTTCTCTTCTTCTTCCTCTTCCAGATTGGATCTTTCTTCATGATTAATCTGTGCCTGGTGGTCATTGCCACTCAGTTTTCGGAGACCAAACAGCGAGAGCACCAGCTGATGCAAGAGCAACGCGCTCGCTACCTGTCCTCAAGCACGCTGGCTTCACTCGCTGAGCCCGGAGACTGTTACGAGGAGCTCTTCCAGCTGGTCTGCCACATCCTGCGCAAGGCCCGCCGCCGCTCGGCCGCCCTTTACTACATGCTCCGTGGCAAAGCCCCTCCCCCTGGAGGAGGGAGGGGGCGTGGCAGGGGAGGGGCAGGATCGACAGGGGGAGGAGCTAATGTGAATGGGAGCGAAAGACACCACTGCCATTCTACTCAGAGTGAGTAAGGAAAGAGTTAGAGACAGAGGAATGGCATTGGGTCATAGAAATGCTGTGTCTAACAGTGTTGAGGAGAAAATATCTAAAATTAACCAAACAAAAGTTTGGTTTTGGTAAAGCCTGACATTAGCTCGGCTGTGTTCAAAATAGCAGCAAGCTGTCGTACTAAATTGTCCTTTCTTGTCATATATTTATATAATGTTGAAAAGGTTGATTAGTTCTAGAGAAATCAGCCATCCTAAACTCCCCATTTTTGCTTATGCAGTGTTGAAAAGTTTGATTCAATCTAGTGAATCAGTCATCATGAAGGACCCTTTTTCACTCATAGTGTAGGAAAATTTGCCCTAAATTGTTCTTTTTCACTTATATGTTGTGCTAGAAAGTCTGATTTGCAGGGATCAGACTTTCCAACACAAAATGTGAGTGAGAGAATATTTGAAAATCTGATTTGTTTCAGTTCAGTTGTTCAGTTCATCCTAAACTCTTATCTATCACTTGTATTTGGCATCAAACATTTTAATTTATTCAAGTGAATTGATTCATGTTAAAGTGCCCTCTCTTGTTTATACTGTATGAATATTGGAAAATGAAGTTTTTTCTAATAAAGTGAAAGTGAAGTTTTTTAACAATGTAAATGAATATATAAAAAAGAAATCACTGCACAACATTTTAAGTAGTTTTGAAGTAAGTCCTAAGTTAATTTAAATTTAAAATGCATTATGGTGTTTTTTTTATTCAGTTAATATTTAGGATATATTCTATTCTATTTTTCCCCCTTTGATTTAGTATCAATTTATTTGTAAAAGTCTGGTGATGTCAATGTTCATTCATTCAAACCCCAAAATAATATGGCTCTAAAATGAGGAATTATATAATCAGAAAGTTATTTTAAACAGTATTGCCCCTTTAAGTGCCTTCAGTGTATTTAGCTTCTTTTGTGTCATAAAAAATAGCTTGTAGCCTGGCCAAGTTTCAAAGTAGCTTCCCCGCCGCTCTAAACCAAATAGCAAGTTATAAAAGCAAAGAGCAAGTTGCAATAAAAACAAGAACATATCCATCCATGTGTTTGCTTTTATGGCCCAATGACATTTCAATCCCAAGCAGCAGCGTGGCAGTTGTCCAAGAAACTAACAGGCAAAAATTTTATTGTATTATATGAAAATGTCAAACAAATGTTGAATTTTTCGTCTGTCTAGCAGCGCCTCATTGTATTCACGATACCAAGTTGGACCACAGCTCCCAACCTCTGGAGAACGCAATCTCCCTTTCCGTCACCCCAAACCCCGAGGAGTGTCCACAGTGTGCTGCCACCCTGTCACTCAAGGAGGGGGCGGGATCGACGGGGCACTCAGCCAATGGGGAGGAAGAGGAGGGTGCGCTGGAGGAGACCGACAGGGATGAGAACCGCTTGGATGAGAAGCTGGACAATGACTCCGGGGACTCGCCAAAGAGGAAACGCTCCTGTTTTGGGAAATGTAAAGATGTTTGGGATGAAATAAGAGTGAAGCTTTGGGGTATAGTTGAAAGCAAGTACTTCAACAGAGGGATTATGATCGCCATCCTCATCAATACAATCAGCATGGGCATCGAGCACCATAACCAGGTAATTTTACCCGCAGTGCAGTCGGTTCACATAATGAACCCACTCTGAAGAAGTGTTCAACCTCATCATGTCACATATTACTGTAATAGCCGGCTCTTTCTGCGGTGCTGATAGAGTCTTCACAGGGCCTGCCATTCAAAGTAATGAGAGCGTGTGGAACGGCCTTTGGAGTCTTGTTGGATTTTTTCTTGCCATGAAAGTGCAGTTAATTATCTTAGGAAGATGTAGAAAGCTACAACTACTCGTGCACACTCTCTCTGTCTTGCTCTCTCTGTATGTCTCTCCCCCTCCGCCTCCTCATGTCTTCACTGCCTCGCCTGCAGTGGGGCCTGTTTTCTCATCTCTCTGGGCTCTAAAAATATCAACAAGCAGAGAGAGACAGATATAGAGAGAGAGAAAAAGAGATAGTCACCGCTGGCTTCTGTTACGCAGCATTTTTAACATGTGAGACATCATGTAAATGCAGCCTACGCAGGCAAACAGAGGAGCCCCTGTGTACGTGCTCGCATTTAAACAGGACTTTCCTCATGAGAGTTTGTGTTCCAGTCGGTCTTATATGGTTAAACGGATCGTGTGTGTTGACATCATCTGCTGTGACTCCATATGTTTTAACCGGACTCTCAACCAGTCTGGTAAAGATCACAATATTTACATGTGATCAATATATTGTGTGTGTGTTTGTGTGTGTGTGTGTGTGTGTGTGCTCGCACACAACAGTTGATCGAACAAGTGTCAATGTACTCGGTCTGCACACACGAATGCATTTAAAGGTTCCTGTTGCTTTAAGAGTAGAGCGTGGCGCTAGCAACGGCAAGGTCATGGGTTTGAGTCCCAGGAAGTGTATTAACTGAAAACTCTGAAAAGCAACCATTTTAATTCAGCATCATGCAGAGATTGTGGGATTATCTGAGGAAGGGTCAAAAAAGTTGCAAAATACTCAAATTTATGCAACTGAAAGCTGAAAAATGCAGATTTAGTCTGTAAAATGTTGCATATTACCGTATGTAATTCATATTTCAAATTGAGTTTGAACATTCAACATATGGATTGGATAACAAAATGGATTAATCAGAATCAGAAATTGCTTCGTTGCCAAGTGTGTTTGCACATACAAGGATTTTTTTTTATATGAAACTTCCATTGCTCACATATAAAGACATAATAATAATTGAACAAGTATAAAGACATGCACATTTGTGCGATTAATATGAATAAATAGGAGTTAATTTGTAAATTATTCCACTGAAAGTGGAGTATTGCACTAAGGAAGGCCTTTAGGTGCATAAGCTGTTCAAGAGGGAGATGGCCTGTGGGAAGAAGCTATTCCTGTGTTCCAGTCATTTGTGTACAGGGAAAATTGCCATTTTACTATGTAGGCCTCCTTACTGTAACATGTATCACTTTCTTTCTTCTGTGGAACACAAAAGAAGATATTTTGAAGACGTTTCTGTAACTTTTGACCTCATATGGACAAAAAAAATCACTGGAACATTTCTTAACATTTCTTAGAAGAGAGTAAGTTGCAGGTAGCAGGTCATCCGGGTATTTGTCACCTACCTTTTCATGAGTATTGTGTTTTCGGATGCTCAACACTCAGTTTGTGGACTTTCGCACACTATGTAGTAGGGAAGTTGCCAAATTTGGATGCAGAGATGGTGTTAAACATTAAACTGGCCCCCGTCTCCAAAATCCTGCCCTCCATGTCGATGAACACTCAGAATGACTGACAGGCAGCAAATGCCTAAAAGTCTTTAGAGTCATGGTGAGATTTTTCAAGTCATATTTCAGTGATCTGTCGGGTTGTAGTGACCAATTTATTTACCAAAAATCACTTACAGGATTGTTGAAGTATTGTACAAATAGGTTTGATAATGAGATGATCTGCTGATGGATTGATTTAAGAGCAGTTTACAGTACAGCCTGTGGGAGGACAAAGAAAAAAAGGAGTGATAAAAATGGAAAGAGGGAGGAGAAGCTATTGGTGTTTTCTTAACGTATTGTTTTGCCATTATTACTCCTGATTGCTGTGTCAATATTCAATTTCTCTAAATGGCATCTCCCAGGAGCTGCCTGTTGTTTTGGTTTTCATTCGTCCTTCAGTTGTGATTTCTTGGCTTTAACTCGTCAACGGAGAGATATCGATCAATAAAGGGATGGAGAAAGAGGGAACAAAAGGGACAACGAAGGAAGTGTTGTCAAATCAGATTTCGCCTTTGCTCCCCTGGAATTTGGCCACCCTCTCACTTGTGCACATGAACATACATAGTGTTATCGCTTGAGATAAGGTGTAATGGATTTATGTGATGTCAGATTACACAGCGTGGACTGAAGCAGATCAGGGTGGTCTGCTGATCCCTTTCTAAGCGCAGTAGATCTTACACTAGTCTCAGCCTTCGATGGACCACCCACAGTCTGTTCACCGACTGTCTGATGCTTAGTGCGGACAAAAGTGGCTTAAATCACCATCTGAATAGCTGGATTTCTACTATGTACATGACCACATAGGTTGTTATTAGTCTGCCTAGAAAAACAGCTTGTTAGAATGATTGGATTTTGGAGAAATTAATTAAATTAATTATCACATAATTACATTTAAATATATATTAAAATAGAAGACAACTTAAATAGTTATAGTAGTTCACAATATTACTGTTTATTACTGTATTTTTGATTAAATAAAAGCAACCTTGGTAAGCAAAAATCAAACCGACCCCAGCATTTTAGACAGTAGTGTGTATATATAGTTATTATATATATATCATATTTGCATATTATGTAAACGTGCAGTGGGCATCAGCATTTTGATTCATATAAAATAACTACGTAGTTAACTATTGTAGATATTCAAGATATTCACAAGCAGAATGTTTGTTTTTTGCATTTGTTTGTTTTCTATTATCAGCAATTTTTACAGTGTTTTTGGGCCAAACGTTCACAGAGACTTAATGTTTTTCTGTGCCTTTTTGTGTTGTGTAATCCATTTCAAACAATCTGCCTCTAAACAATGCATAAAAACAAAACCATCTGTGATTGGTCACCTCAGTTTCTTCCTGTCTAAGTGGGCAGTTCTTGGCCAGAATAAACTGCAGACATGCAGTACTTGCAATTCACTTACAGTATCAGTGTACTCGCATCACCCCTGATCTTTTTCTAACTGACGTTCCACAAGGAATTGTTCAGGTTTAAACTCAGTTTTCTCTGACCTTTTATATCATATGAGGAGGTCACAGCCTCACTGAGGAACTCATGCCTGCTGTCAAAAGCTGATCTTGTCCATGCAACAATGCACACACTCTCTTGAACAGCAATGCAGTGATCTGAAATGACCTCTCCACATTTACCTCTTCTTTTATTCTTCCCAACCTCTCACTTATCCTCAATGTCTCTCTCTCTCTCTCTCTCTCTCTCTACAGCCTGATGAACTGACTAATGTCCTGGAGATATGTAACATAGTGTTCACCAGTATGTTCACCCTGGAGATGATCCTCAAGCTGACTGCCTTTGGCTTCTTTGAATATCTGAGAAACCCCTACAACATCTTTGATGGCATTATTGTGATCATCAGGCACGTGCATTCACTTTTATACTCTGTGGTCTTATAGGCTTATAGTCTGGGGGAAAAAAATCATTATTTTGCGTAATATTTTGACAAAATAACGGCTTGACAGGAAATAACTCCACAAAAATAGTTATATTTACCTTGGATCTCATCTCACGCATGCTTTTTACTCATTGTCTCATTGGTAACCAAGAACACTTTAACAGAAACATTTTTTAGTAATAACATTTTTTTTGGTATAGTGAAACTACAAGAGGTGACACCAAAACAGACAATTTTTGAAAAAAAAAAAAAACAGTTTTAAGTATAATAATTGTAATAAAAAGTTTGTCGCTTAAGATTTAAGTTCTAGGTCTAGGACAAGAGTACATGTGACCTTTAAACTGTATGATTTTTGCCTGTGAAAATTTTATGAAATGACACTGTGACCACACCTTAAAGCTATTAATAATATGTGTAAAAGGCATTGAAGTAGCACAAATTAATGATGAAGGCAAGATAAAATGTCAGTTGTAATGCCGTGTTCAAGTAAAGGTTATTGTATTATAGGCTATTGTGTACCCTTGGACGCAAAATTTTAAGACATGATTAAACTTTTAAACACTATATATATATATATATATATATATATGCACAAATATATTTTTTTCTACATTATAATCAACACTTTTTTGTGTGTTTGTGTATAGTGTATGTGAGATCATCGGGCAGTCTGACGGGGGTCTGTCCGTCCTGAGGACGTTCAGACTGTTGAGGGTCATAAAGCTGGTGCGTTTCATGCCAGCTCTGCGCAGACAGTTGGTGGTCCTGATGAAGACCATGGATAACGTGGCCACCTTCTGCATGTTACTAATGCTCTTTATCTTCATATTCAGGTGGGTTGAGCTTCGTTATTGTATTCCTGTGGGTCTCTTGTGCAATTATTGGTGAATGAAAATTAATGTGTTTCATATCTGTGTGCTTACTCATAGTCTCTGTCTGTATCTGAGCGCACACTTGTTTGTAATAAAAGGCACTTTATGATTAAACACACACACATACATATTTTTTTTCCCCTTGGCTTGTTTTGTTATATACAATAAAAAGAGGAAAAATATTTATGTATTTGTATTTGGACTGTTTTATTATATAAAATAAAAAAAAAATACATAATATGAGAGTATTTATTTCTGGGCTTAAGATAGTAAAAAAGAAAAATATATAAATAACAAAATATTGAATAAAGCTTCTGTTATATGCTGTTGTGTACCACTTGGGCACAAGAGTGTATGTGTATATGTAAGTACATTACAGATGATCTCTTGGCCTGTTTTATCATACAAAATCAAAACATAGAAAAAAGAAATTTGTTCATTCATACAATTTCTTTGAGAAATAGAAAAAAAGAATATATGGTAACAGTTTAGTATAGGGATCAATTCTTACTATTAACTAGTTCCTTATTAGCATGCCTATTATTAACATATTGGCTGTTTATTAGTACTAATAAAGCACATATTCTGCATGACCATATTCTACTTCCCTAATCCTGCCCAATACCTAAACTTAACAACTACCTTACTAACTATTAGCAAATTAGGAGTTTAAACATATATTTAAATATATAGCTTTTTTTGTTATTGTGTATATTTATTCATTCCTTTATTCTTCGTTATTGCATTCAAATGGTTCTCATATGCAATTGCAGTTGAATGAAACTCACTCACATCCGTGTGCTTACTCATAGTCTCTGTCTGCACCCGTACGCACACTTGTTTCTAATAAACGCCACACACTTTATCACACAAAGCAGCGAGGGTTTATAAAATCTCACACCTGACAGCAGCTGGATCACGCCGGGCTCTGCATGGCTGAGTGTCTCAGCTGCACAGTGTACACCTTAGCTTCAGCTGCAAGTGACAGGCCCATAAGGATCAGAGTGAGATTGATGGAGGGCAGAACAATAACACTCAGGCCCCTGGTGCCCACTGACTCTCCCGCCTTCCCCCTGCAGCGCTGCAATTCCAGCGGAGTGCACCGAGACAGATGGAGGCTGCTGCAGGATTGAGTGCATAAACCAATCCTGCCGATCCGTCTTTCCCACTCACGTTTAGCTTTCAGCATATCCCCTTCCCCCCTCACCAACTATCTCAATTTATAACCCCTCATCTGAAAACAATGCCCTGATTTATGTCTCTTAAATGGATAAAGTCGTCCCCAGCCTGCGGGTATAGTCAACAGGCTTTCGTAACTGTTAGCAGATGACGTATGGATGGAGAGAATGTAGAGAATGAATCAGCATTACAGACTGGAAGCTATATTTGTGCCAATTATTAATCGGCTTCATCATTGCTCTGCTGCATAGAGAACTGCTGAACACAAATGAGGAAAGAAACACGTTTGTCACTGGGTGGTTTGTGTGGAGTTTTGTGGGATTTTATTTTGTTTATTTTGACCATATCTGCGAGTTTCAGGACGGAGCAAATCCACCACAGCTCTGATGCAGTCCCCAGATTCTGATATTTTGTCCACTACTCATATTTATCAGCATTGTTTTGCAGTTTTTAAGTTGTAAATCTGGCAGTAGGCTGCAAGAAATCATTGTAATGAATTGTATGTCACTGCTAAGCATGATACACACTGTCTAGAACTACAATACCCATTATACTCACATATACAACAAAGCTTTTGCACCACAAGTAAGCGTTGGTTAGTTGTAGCTCACATATATTGGTTTAAATGTAACAAATAACGTTTATGATCTGATTACGTAAAATCTGTCATTAGTAACATGCTACCGCCAACACTGTTTGTATGTTTATAGCATCACCCCTGTCTCATTTATCTCTTGGTGTGTGTTGCATTCTGTATTCTGTGATCCGTCTCTCCAGCTTGACTGGTCTCATCTCTGGCTGCTGTCCAACCAGGACATATGTCTCTTCACACAGCACTGATATCATTTTTATAGGCTCCTCATCTCTCTCATTCATCTCACATCCTGTTGTGGTCGATCGGAAGCATACGGTATCAGAATATCTAAACATGAGAGTAACTTTCAGATCTTGTTTGTTTGTATGTTTTTGCAGTATTCTGGGAATGCACATATTTGGCTGCAAGTTCAGCCTGAAGACAGAGGCTGGGGACACAGTACCTGACAGGAAAAACTTTGACTCCCTGCTTTGGGCCATTGTCACAGTGTTTCAGGTGTGTAGCGCTCTCAAAACTCATCTCACTTATGACAGCACTGCTGCAGGTGACGGAAAACACAGGGCAACTGGGAACTGGGTGAAAACACATTTTAAACACACACACACACACCTGAGTATTCTCTCTGGAGACTACTACATGGAATTGTTATATAAAATAGGCTAAAAATGTCTTCGTATTTATTTATAATTTTTTTGCGTATACTATATTTGATATTGTTAATATAGTAATATTTATATTTATTGGCATGGTCTGTAATATACATTAAATAGAGAAACAAAACATAGAAATAATATAATATGAGATGATATCAATATTTATGTATGCGTGTAGGTATTTATTTGTTTATTTTACTGACCTTTTTATTACAATAAATAAAAAACAGGGAATGCATTAGATATAAATGCTTATTTAGATTTTTTATTTTATTATATAAAATAAAAAGATAGAAAAATACATGTGAGATTTTTTTTTTTTTAGAAAATAAAAAATATATATAAATAACAAAATATGGAATTTGTTTGTTTATTTTTTTATAGTAAAGCATGTCTGTTATGGGCTATTGTGTACCACTTGGGCACAAAAGCGTATGTGTGAGAAACAAAATAAAGAATTAATATAATATAATCATATCAATATTTATGTATGCATGCATGTATTTATTTATTTATTTATTTTATTGGCCATTTTATTACAATAAATAAAAAGGGAAAGCATTTGATATAAATGCTTATTTATATTTTTCTTATATTAAACAAAATGTTCAATTCAAATAAAATTCATATAATGAAATATATAAAAAATACAAAAAAATCTACAATTTAATGATTATTTATTTATTTGTTTGTTTATTTATTTATCAAACTAACTTGCTCCCATGAAAATTTCATGTAAAGTTAAATTTGTTTTTTTGTCTGTGTGTGTTTGTGTGCAGATCCTAACTCAAGAGGACTGGAACATGGTTTTGTATAACGGCATGGCCTCTACCTCCCCCCTGGCTGCCCTGTATTTCGTCGCGCTCATGACTTTTGGGAACTACGTTCTGTTCAATCTGCTTGTGGCCATCTTAGTGGAAGGATTTCAGGCTGAGGTAAGGTACACACTGCAAGGCATTTGGGAAATCGAGTGATTTGTTTGATGCACAAAACAATCTCCGATGTAACAGGGCCAATAACTTTTGGGTTTAGCTGCTGAATATTAATATTTCATGCTCACTGAGTTAACTTGAATACGTTATTGTGAAAAGCATCTGTTGGCTGTGACGCTTTTCATAACGGGGTCAAATTTGTGCTGGTGTTTAGCAACAAAATGACAGCGAGAACATGGCGTGGCTCTAATAACTTACCACTGTCCTGGGGCATTTTTCCACAGGCTTTTGTTGTTCTTGCTGGTGAATATATTTTCGATGTGCATGCTTGTATAAATAGGGCTTCACAGGCAGGTATGCAGACTGCAGGAGTAGGTTATCTCTCCAGGGAGCATGTAGAAGTGGGCCTCCAGGTTATGGTCTAGATCTGAGGCACTGTGTGAGGGTGAGTGGGGAACTAGAGCAAATGCGACTGACTTTCAGAGGGAGGGCAGCAAGATTGACATATCTATTAAAAAAATGCTCAGGGCTGTTTAGTTATTTTGCAAAAGAAATTCTGTCCCTCACTTTCATCTGTTATTTGTCTGGCTCACGCAGCGCTAGAATAACATTGTCTACCCTGTGGTTAAGTATGGTTATGTTCACACACTACAATCATAAATGAGTGAAAGCCACAGTCTATAACCAAACTGACTTTAAGAGTGAAATTTCTGTGCCATGTGAATGTAACTCAAGCTATCTTGTGTCATTTTGACCTTGTGTCCCTGTTTTTTGGGGGTTTTTTTGTCTGCGACAGGGTGATGCTAACCGTTCCTACTCTGATGATGACAGATCCTCTTGTAACTTAGAAGAAACTGAGAAAAAGGACTCACTCCAGCTGTCAGGTACTGAACTGTGGACTAACTAAGGAAGTGTTCTTAAAGCACAGCTGTGTTTTTCCGTTTGCCTCTGAACCTTCTGTTCTGTTCTTTTTTTTTTCTCTTTTTTTTTTTGTTCATTCTAAGCAGAAACTATGTGTTCATGTTCTGAGCTCCTTTTCAGATTATCTGAAAGAAAAAAAAAAGTTAATAACAGTCTTTTACAATGACATTACACTGTGCTATGGTCAGCTACATGTTAACATTCATAAAGTAAGCCTTTCTGTATTTTGACTTGTTAAAATAATTTTGTTGGTGAAGGTTTTGTCAATGATAAGTCCAGATGTAAATGATGTGTTATGCCAATAATTTTAATTAGTTAAAGCTAATCATTTATCATTTGGGGTTTTGGGGTCATTAAGATTTTTCTTTTTAAAGAATAGTTTTGTTTTTTCTTTAAAGAAATGAATACTGTATTTTATCAAGGTCTAAAGTTGATCAAAAGTGACAGTAAATACATTTATAATTTTGTAAAAGTTCTCTATTACAAATAAATGCTGTTATTTTTCATTAAAGAATCATTAAAAATTATAATTAAAAAACAAAAATCACAATGTCCTCAAAATTATAAGCAGCACAACTGTTTTCAAAATTGCTAATAATAAGAAATGTTAATTGAGCACCAAATCAGCATGTTAGTAGTGCTTCTGAAGGATCATGTGACACTGAAGACTGAAGTAATTCAGCTTTGTCATGGTAGGCATAAATTACATTTTACAATAGAAAACAGCTATTTTAAATTGTAATCATTTTCAAAATAGTACTTATTTTTTATTTGAAAAATGTCGACCCCATAGATAGACCAGTTATTGTGACAAAATGCTAAAATCATGCAATATCCTAAACCGTTTCAAAGTGAGTAACTGAAAACAATACATTGAATTGTCTCATTAATATCTGGTCAAAAACAGAAAAAAATCATGGTGCTGTGAGATCTGAGGACATGATGTTATGAATAATGCATGTATACACTGACGCTCTCCACAGACAGAAGACAAACTTGCACTCTCCCACCACTGTCGCCTGGCATGAGAGGAGGCTTTAGAAATACCAGAAATCATGCAAGCTTCAAACTTTAATAGGCTTGGTGGAATGTACTTCTTAATTCCGCACCACAAACACAAAACAAATAGTTTTTGACTTATTGTGCCTTGCGATAAGCCAGCTAGTGTTTCTCATGGCTTGAGTCCTTCTGATGTGTTTGTGATCTAATCAGTCTTGGCATGTGTGTTTGTGCAGATCCCAAGATTTCCACTTTGACCCCTAATGGGCATCTGGATTTGGCACCTGCACCCAACGCCAGGGGCCTGTACCCATCTGAAAGGCTGAGCTTTGCCCTGGGTTCCCGCAAGAGCAGTGTGAGCTCTCTGGGCAGGGCTAGCCTGGAGCTGACGGCGCTGGTGAGCTATTGTGCATGCTGCAGTCAACCTGCCATTCATTACAGGGTCTTACTCACCAAGAGGGCACCGAAGCTATATCATACCACTCCAGCAATCCAAACCCTCTCAAAAAAGCACAAAGAACACAATAATTATCCATCAGCTCTGCATGTATTAGCATTTTGCGAACCATTAATAAGACACTTACTCAGCACTTAGAGAGCCGTCTCTACTTGTCTAGCTTGCACTATATTAGCATACACACAGAGGGTCGTTGAGCGGGCACTCGAAGAGCTGAGAGCAACTTATAAACTACATAATTATTTTTACAATGGTTTAAATAATAACAGCCCTTGTGAGGAGGTTGGCTTTTTATGAGGGTTCTAGACAGTGAGGGTGGAATTCGCTAAGAATGAGTAGAAAGTGTGGTTTATTTGTATGCGCTGTCTGTTGTTTTAGTCAGATTCACCAGGAATTATATAAATCATGTAACACCCAAAACTTTAGTGCATGGTGTGGGATGGTTTTGGGTTGTGGAGGTCAGATTAACGCAACAAAAGAAACTTTACGGTACAGCATCATCCAAACTCCTGGATCTGGACCCATCTCTTTGAAATACAGTATTCGTTCCACTAAACATGTTAACCATCAGCTTCCTATGGACAGTAGAAGCACAACATTAATTATGCCAAGCAAATAATGCTGAGTGTTGATTAATATGTAAATGTATGGTAATTTAAAAAAATTAAATTAATTTATACTGTTGTCTGATATATAATAATATCCAGTCAACTGAACCCATCACTTAAAAACACAGAATGTGTTCAACTAAAAATCGTGTTTACCGCTTATTTCCCATGGGAGGTAAAAGCACAATGTTAATAATGCTAGGCAAATTTTAGTAATTTAGTAATTTAATTTTAATAATACAATTAATTTAGAATACTTTTGGATATGTAATCATTTTTAATGATAGTTTCTAAAAAAATATATTACAGTGGCTTTTTAATTATGCATTTTTTTGCATCTATTTCAACATATTTTTCACCTTCTAAAGCACACAGTACAAATTTTTTAGTTTTTGTGTGTGTGTGTGTGTGTGTGTGTGTGTGTACACTGTAAAATGCAGGCTAGCTCATCGTCCTCACTGACATGAGTTACGATTCTAAAATGAATTTCGTAAAAGCTTAGTCCATAGCAATGCTCCAAATAGCTTGATGGAAGAACTGATGGCTTAATGGATGACACTTCCCAAAGTGCACTCTTTTGCTCATTTTCTCACCCTTTCAGAACAGTCTGCACACCTGTTGACAGGTCAGCCAGATTCCAAAACGTTTTGATTACTGTTGTTGCAGCACTCACAACTAGTGCCAGCCTGTCTCACAACCATGCACACTAGAAGTGTCTGCAATGAGCATACACTCTGAGTTGAATATGTTTTTTAGAAAGCAAATAAGTTGTTTCAGTCTTGCAGTGTGTGTTTGGGATAAAACATAGGGGTGTGTGCTTAAATTTATGTTCATATATTGACTATCAGCTTGCATTCTATGCATTTCAGTGTCCAGGACGAGCCTCTCTGTACCACAACTGGGGACGGCCCGCACGGCCAGGAATATGGAGTCGCAGGTCGAGCTGGAACAGCTTGGGTCGATCCTCTAGATGCCTGGGGATGGGGGGCGGAGGCAGTTTAAGGGTCCGTAGCCCTCACTCTCGCCCTGCTGAGCAGGAGTCCCTGCTGTCTCCTCCGCCCCCTCCGCTGCACCCGTCTTTGCTCTCCAGACACTTCGTCCCACGCAGAGAACGGCGGGCTCTCTCTCTGGAGCTTCCTGAGCTGCTGCAGGTGCCTGGACCGGCCTTGCCTCCTCTGCATCCCCGGCAACGCAAGAAGAGCTTCTCTGGGGGTCTGGGAAGCGTTGGAGAGCACCAGGACTGTAATGGGAAGACACCGTCAGTCCAACCACAAATCATCAACGAAGTCTACCCTCAGGTCAATACACGAAAGGACAGGGAGGATCTGGATGATGAGCTGGACTATGTAAGTGTCCATTAAAATGTTTTCAAGGGATAGTTCACTCATTCTGTAATTGTTTTTCTAACTCATGACTGACTTTCTTCTATGGAAAACAAAAGTAGATATTTAGATGAATGTCCTGGGTACTCTTATCCTTACGATGAAAGAGATAGGGACAGAGGCTGCAGAGTGGCACAAATGACAAAAAAGCACCATAAAAGCAGTTCATACGGGTTCAAGTCTTATTCCAAGTCTTCTGAATCCATACTATAGCTGTGGGTGAGTAACAGACAGTCTGTATTCACTGATCAACCCTTCCACAATAGTTCTTAAATCTCATTTACGCATTTAAACTGCATTTAAATTGCTATATGACAACTATTGACATTTGGTGTGATTGCCATTGAACCTGGCACAATGCATCTCACACCGTGATTATATATTATATTTGAGCTATAGTTCAATTCAGCTAGGATGCAATAAATGTGTTTCACTGTGTTTTTGGCCAAATAAATTTAGCCTTGGTGAGCATAAGAGACTTCTTTCAAAAATATTAATAAAAAGTGTTACCCGACCCCAAACTTTTAAACAGTAGAGTACGGCTTCAGAAGACTTTAGAAATTGGTGTTCCATGGAAGAAAGAGATTCAAATGTTGGAACCAAATTGGTTTTGATGAAAATGAGAATTGTCTTTTAAATGGTAATTTTTGTGGATTATCTTAAATTAGATTGGCCCCTGTAAAACAGCGTTTGCACACATTGTAAATCTTCTTGAAGCAGAGCCAGTTGCACATACAATCAACTACACAATGAAAATCGCCCAATTATTATCTGTTGAGGATGAACGCTAACAGATGGCAGTAGGATTTCAGTTTTTAATTTACAGCCAGACTCTTGTTTTTTTACAGCCAGACTCTCTTGTTTTGTAAGCAATTAAGAGTAACGTGGCAGCTCCAAGGGGACCTGAAACATTGGAAAGCTCCGTTTCATAACTGCTTCAACAATCAAACTCATTTCCAAGAAAGTTCTCCCACCCTGAATACTGCAGAATTAATCTTGGTCCTCATTTTTGCCAACTAAATACATCTTTTTCTATCGGCAGAGTCTATGTTTCCGGATCCAGAAGATGATAGAGGTGTACAGACCAGACTGGTGTGAGACCAGGGAAGACTGGTCCGTCTTCCTCTTCTCTCCCCAAAACAAGTTAGTCCCTTCACTGTCTCATCATGAACGTACTTTATAAGAGCTGATGGAAGTTGTTTCATCTATTGTTTAAACACAATTTATATAGATAGCTTGTTATACATGTTATATGCTAACTGTGAGTTCTCAGTTCATTTTCAATGAGAAATCGACCTTTTGGGTGATTATGTTCACAGCCAATCAAATGGCATTTCACTTTTAAGTGGTCAAAGAGACTTTGCAGCAAAACTCGTCACTAATAATAATTAAATGCCATTTTATTTTGTTTGCCTTGTTTCTTGTATTAGCTGTCACTCACATGAAACAGGGAGTACAATATTTACAATAATCACCTATAGCAGCTTAAAGTAAATAAATACTTTTTAAAAAACAATCAAAAATAGAACATTAAAAATGTTTGGGGAAAAAATTTTTTTTTAAGGTTTATTATTACTATAGCTAAATGAAAACTATAATAGTATCTTAATGATAACACTTTTTACCTGCATGTAATGTGACTATTATCTGACATCACAGAACTGTTAAATTATTGAAATATCTCAGTGGGTACTTGAAATAATTACATATTTTGGGTCATACGGCTTTGGCTGAGAAAAATGTTTGTGAAAACCTGGTCTACTGTAATGCTTTTGCACTTGCGCTGCTGTGTCCCACACGGCCTCATCGTAAACAAAACCTGCTGGCAATCATGCACCTTCGTGTCCCTTTACACTTTAAAAATTACTCATGGGTTTTGTCAGGTAAATGTTGTCAGTCTAAGCAAAATTTGAGAGTGCAGCTGGAAGTCTGACCTCATTATAGCACAAAACAGATTAGTAGTTGCTCCACACCCAAGAACAGGTTGAAATTAAGCAGATAAAGGCAAGCTTGTGTCACAGGTTGTTTCCTATAGTGCCACTGATTTGATCTCTGAATTACACAGAGGGAAAGATGCCTGCACACCTCTTCTTCTCTCCTGACGGTAACTCGGCCAGCAGTTATTCTGCTATCCCTGCCTGATCAATAGCACTGATGGGCTGCCAGCTCTTTAGAGGGTGGCTTGATTAGGATATTGATCTGTGTCAGCGAGATAGGAGCCGATTATTCCCACCCTCTGCCTGTCAGTCTGTTTTTTCCAAACTGTCTAGTCTTTGAATATCCAGTCAAAGTTTGGACTGCAGTGGAAAAATGTAGATACTTGACGGTTCCAAAAACTAGTGAGCTGCCAGAATGCATTGTGACAAGCACCGTGAAAAAATAAATTCAAGATGGCAGATGAAGTGATAATCATATACTACTGTTCAAAAGTGTATGGGTAGTAAGATTTTATTTTATTTTATTTTATTTTTATTTATTTATTTATGGATTCATTGATTGGTTGATTGATTGAAAGTAGTTAGGTAAGAGTCATTCATTATTTAAGAAAAGAGTTCTATTTCAAATAAAGACTGTTTTTCAAACTTTCTGTTCATCAAAGAATCTAGAGGAAAAACATTATATCGCAGATTCCACAGTTTATTACCATTTTCAACAGTTATAATAAGAAATGTTACTTCTTGAGCATCAAATCAGTATATTTGAATGATTTCTAAAGGATCATGTGACACTGAAGACTGGAGTAATGATGCTGAAAATTCAGCTTTGCATCACAGAAAGAAAGATATAATTAAAACAAATAAATAGAAAACAGGTCATTGAAATTATAATAACCTTTTGGAAAAATTGTTTTTTTTTTTTTTTAATTTTCATCAAATAAATGCGGCCATGGTGAGCATAAGACGCTTCTTTTCAAAATATAAAAAATGTTACTGCCCCCAAACTTTTGAAAAGTATTTTATATACCAAGGTCTGTCTTACATTTATTATTGAGATGTATTGATAAATCCATTCAGGGAAATTACAATATTAATATTTTACCCAAAATGTGTATGTTTTACATTTGTGCTTATTGCTTAGTACTGTGCTGTTAACTTAGCAACATTCAAACATCAAAAACCAGTTTCAAGTCTAGTCTCACTTGCAGATCACACCCTTGATGCCTATGTACTGTGGAATGTTCTGAATCGCTCACTTGTGAGATTCCATGATGGACTTTAGTTGGTCTCTGTATACAGTATCTCTATTCCTGCCCTCCTCCTTCCTCTTCAGGTTCAGGTTGATGTGCCAGTCCATTATAGCCCATAAGCTGTTTGACTATGTGGTGCTGGCCTTCATCTTCTCAAACTGCATCACTGTGGCTCTGGAGAGACCCAAGATCCTTCAGGGTAGCCTGGTAAGACTGAGGCCAATGGACCATTGTTTCAGTTTTTTAACCCATTGTTTTTAGTTATTGATCATTTCCATGTTGTCCACAAGCAGATATTATCACAGCACTGACAAAATTCCAGCTTTTCCCTTTCTACTCTTTCCATAATTTTGCTCTTTTTTTCTCTCCCTCCTCCTCCTCTTTCTGCAGGAGAGGCTTTTCCTCACCGTGTCCAATTACATTTTCACAGCCATATTTGTGGGGGAGATGACACTCAAGGTAAATATTTACATTCACAGCATGATATATTGTGCTGATTTCAGGACTCCCATGTATAGATTTTTTTCCCTTCATGTATGAGCTGACATGCCTCTGATCTGTGTTGGTGAATCAAGAGAAAATTATCAATATGGCAATTGTTTTCACAGCAATTGCAGATACTGTGAATATACCTACTACATTTTTTTTCTTGCATGTTTTAATGGTTTGAGTATAATATAATCCATTTAGTTATGCGTATAACATACAGTGGGGTACAAAAAACACCAGTGAAAATGGATTTTTTTTTTCGTCTTTATATTTCAATGCAATTTTTCCATTACAAATTATATTATCAGCATGAAAAGTTTAATTAAAAATTCATATACATTTCATAATTTGAGATATTCCAAAGTACTTCTTGTGCTTCATTGGAAACTACAGCGACATACTGCCTGTACAGAGTCAAATTTGCATATTTGATCAGTGACTTAGAAATAGTCCCAAATCTTTCAGTTTTGTGTATGAACGAATATTACATAATGCATCATTATATTATACTTTGATAGATATTGAACAAAATTACACGCATTCAGATGCATTGGAGACATTGTTAAAGACTCTGGTCGTTTGAATGGGTAATTAGCTAAATATTTTCCAGTAGATGAAACAGTGTGTGTGTATCTCTAATCCATCTCTCATTTCATCATCTTCCTTTCGCTCTTTCTCACTCGTTTTCACACATACTTTCTCCTCTGGACCTTTTGAGAGTGGGGTATTACGTTGCTGGCTGGATCTCTTGTGGCAAGCAATTAAGCAATGATATTAATTAGAGCCAGTTTCCCCTTTCAGATGCAGTCAATCTCACAGACTGGCCCATCTATTCAGCTGTAAACGCATTGCACGCATGTAGGTCATCGGTTACGTAACTTAATCAATTATTATTGAGAAATGGAACAAATAAGAAATAGACCTGTCAAAAGCAACGCTACATTACATAGTAGGTCTATACCAGTGAATTTGTATGATTTTATTGTTTGTATTTTATTTTTATTTATTTTATATTTTATTATTATTCCATCCATCCATTCATCGTTTTATTTTTTTAATTTATTTTTATTTTTCATCCACCCATTTTCCAAACTGCTTGTCCTATGTAGGGCCATGGATATTATCCTTTTTTAAATGTAATTATTTTATGATAATATTTTTTTTGTTTGTTTTGTCTCTATATAATAATTTTACAAGAAAATATATATATATATATTTAGACGTTTTAGATAGCATTTCATACATTTGTTACCATTTGAAATCTCATGTCAACCGCCTATACACGTTTAATATAAGAGCATATCCTTTACTGTGGACATTTTTAAAAGCATTGGTGCAGTGGGAGACATAAGTCAAACAATGTTTCCACCTTTCTCTCGAGGACCAGAAAGTCAACAATTACAGTTCATCCTTGGGGAGCCAGATTCTGCAAGCTACAGCAAAAATATACCTACCAGTATAATATAGCCTGAGGGGCAGCGGCTGATTTTACTGTCCCCAGCCCACCTACACTCGACTAATAGGAGTTCTGCGAGCAGATCTGCTCTCACTCAAAAAGCACCTCCTTAAATTGCTAGCGCGAGTGTCACATTACTGTACTAGCCTGGTATACATCACTGATTTATTATTGGCTTTCTTTGGCAGTATTGTAAAGAAACTGTCAGACTAATACAGCCCAAATTGATCCCAAGAAAGAGCAGATACGTGTCGCAGTACGGCATCTCATTTCTTAAAAGTACATAATTCTCTCTGTCTACCTCTGTTTTCTTTCTCTCTTTGCTCTTCTCACTCTTTAGACCTTAGCCAATGCTGACGTCAGATCGTGCGTGTGCGCATACCGTTTCTTTCCTGTCACTCGTCTTGTTAGTGTCACAAGAACCTGCCTGGGAGGCCTAAGGCTCAGGTCACCTTGGAGCTTCAATGGATTTTGTATTTTCGTCATTTTAGTTTCATATTTCTTGCTGTTTTTCCTCTCAGACTTCAGCAGCTCCCTTAAGTACATCTGCATCTCACCGCTGACAAAATGGTAGATTTTAGATGTAAATTGTGCAGAGCTCAGTTGAGTTGTAAAATCTGCTCTACAGGAAGCACTATTTTAGGGCTATAATTAGAAGTCTTGGCTTGGCTTGCCTGGAGATCACAAACTCTGACTTTGCTGTCTGTTTCTCCACTTCAATAAATGTTTCGATCAATTCCAGCAAAGATCTGTAAGCAAAATCACACTAGAAAGGATCGGAATGAAATTCAAAATCTTATTAGAGGACCAGAACTCAGTGTTACATAAAACCGAACAAAATCCATGCATTTTAATGCTGTCCATTTGAGATGTTGTTTCTTTGTTTATTGTAGGTGGTGTCTATGGGTTTGTATATTGGAGAGCAGGCGTACTTGCGCAGCAGTTGGAACATTTTGGATGGTTTCCTGGTGTTTGTGTCTTTGATTGACATTGTCGTGTCGATGGCGGGCGGGGCTAAGATCCTGGGGGTGCTCAGGGTTCTTAGGCTTCTGCGCACACTGCGCCCCCTCAGGTACACCTAAAAAATGCAAGCGTTCATGTGGCTTTGCCCAACATATGCTTGGTTTATAACTCTGCTGAATGCTTTTTTCCCTTCTGACAGGGTTATCAGTCGAGCTCCTGGCCTCAAACTGGTTGTGGAGACTTTGATCACCTCTCTGAAGCCTATAGGAAACATAGTTCTCATCTGCTGTGCCTTTTTCATCATCTTTGGCATCCTGGGAGTCCAGGTAAAGATGCTCTCTGAAACATCTTGTCCATGCATACTGAGGAGACAATGTGCTACCTCTGATGCTTCAGAAGAGGATTTTGAATGCAACTTTTTAAAGGAATCTTTGTATCTTTGATAAATATTTGTATCTTTGAAAATTGAGGTGAGTTGTTATTATTATTATTGGCAAAATATAGAAACACTAAAACCTGTGGCAGAAAGTCACCATTTGTGTCTAAATTTAGTTTTAAAAAAGGCTGCGAGGAGAGACCCTCGATAGGATTGTAAAGTGCTTTGGATGACAAAAGCGCTATATAAATGTGTAATTATGTGTGTGTGTGTGTGTGTGTGTGTGTATTTGAATATAATAATGTAATTTACTCCTGTGATGGCAAAACTGAATTTTGACCAGCCTATATATATATATAGGCTGGTCAAAATTCAGTTTTGCCATCACAGGAGTAAATTACATTATTATAATCAAATAGAAACCTTACTTTACCTTAGTTGTTTTGAAAGTGTTATTTTATTTTTTTGCCACTGGTGCCCCCTCAAAAAATAGATCAATGATGCCCCAGCGGGTCCTGATGCCTTTTGTCTTTTTTTTTTTTCTACAGATTTTCTGCTTAATCTCACTATCATACCCTTTCTCTCTTCATCACCATTGCTTTCAGTTTCTTTTTATTTTGTGTTTATTATTAGTTCTTATTCCTTTTTAGTGCCACATCTTGTTCTTTTCTTCATAGAAAATGTTTTCTTATTCTGTCCTGGCCTTCTTTCATAACACCCTTTTTCTTTCAAATATCCTCTGCTCTGACAGTTTTATTAAAGAGATGCTTGAGTAGTGTGGCGTTGAGTGACATGAAGTGTGTGCCATTTCTTTTGCCTCAACAGCTTTTCAAAGGCAAGTTCTACTACTGCTTGGGCCTGGATGTCAGAAACATCACCAACAAGTCCGACTGCCTCTTGGCCAATTATAAGTGGGTCCATCACAAGTACAACTTTGACAACTTGGGGCAGGTTAGTTTGTTCTCTGACTGGGCTTATCAAATTACATGACAGATTCACAAAATACCAAATACTGAGCAACTCAATTTGTTGCTTTGTTTGATGTACCTTTATTTGTGTGCATCTATACCAGAATGACCTCTTCTTTACATCACATGTGGTTGTCTATCTGTCCTTGCACCTTATTTGTCTGTTCAACCCCCATCTATCTTTGTTTTTCCTGCTTGTCTTTCCACCTATCTCCATACTTCTCCACATCTTCTGCGTGTCCTTGCATGTGCTCGTATGAACGTGTGTTTATGTTTTACAGGCTCTGATGTCCCTGTTTGTGCTGGCGTCGAAGGACGGCTGGGTCAACATCATGTATCATGGTTTGGATGCAGTGGCTGTGGACCAGCAGGTAATGCTCTTCATGTAACATCCTGATAATGCTAACCTGGTGAATATAAATTGTGCTCTTTCAATGTCATATGGATGCTATAATACATTTGCATATTGGTATCACAGTGAACCATCACAGTCAGTCCTCTCATATAGTCCTCTCGGTGTTAACCCATTTATACAGACTTTTTAAAGTACAAATAGCAACACATATAATCACAGATATCTTATAAAATACAGAAGTCTAGGGTTTAAAGAATTGAAATAAAGCTGGAATAAATATTAGATGAAAATCTAAAAAAAAAAATGCTTTAAAGAATATAACAATTTACTAAAAATCAAATCAAAATTAAAGCTAAATATATTTTTTTTTAAAAACTGGAAAATTATAAAAGCACATAAAATGACATATTATTTATGAGTCACTTTGGATAAAAGCGTCTACTAAAATAACAACTGTAAATGAAAATATAGAAATAAAAGCCAGTTCAGTTTTTCGCAGTGGCCTGGTGCACAGTGCACTTTTAAGTAAAAACTATATCCTGTAACGAAGATACTAAGTAAGCTTTAACAACTTTGTATAAAATTAAATTTATTTTTTGAATTCGTTATTTTCATTCTTTATTAAGTGTTAAAAGGTCTCTGAGTCACTTTTTTTTTAACTAAAATAAAGAGCTTTAAGGAATAAGCACTCAACAGTGAATATTTAATCCCGAATACACACAATCAGCTTCATGAATACTAACAGGCTTTTGGCTCTGAAGCTAAAAACAATGACTTTCAAGAGTCCTCGATTCAGAAAGCAGTGAGCTTGCGTCAGTTAGGGACCAGCAGATAATGATTAAGTGTAGGCCTGCAGCCAGACCCTCTCATACTGGAAGACACACAGGGTGAAAAAAAAAAAACAAACTCATGGATTAAATGGCATGTGTAATTTCCCCACTGCATCATCTCTGTCACACCAGAGTCCACTGCAGGATATAATCTATGTGTGGAAGCAGATGGAAATGTGCAGAATACCGTGTGCTTTCTCTTCCCATGTTTTACAATGAGCTAATTTAGACTTTGGCGTCTTTGTTTCGCTCCACACTGCTGCTAAGCAACCAAATAAAAGCTGCTCCCAAGTTCACTTTACCATAATTTGACCAATTTCCCTCAAGCTTATGAGTGTCTGCATTACACAAGGCTGTGTTGATTATCTTGTTGAATTAAATTTTAGGCAGTTCCCTGTTCTGACCAGTTTCTTGTGTCGTTTTTTAGTAGTACTTGTGAAGAAAAGCATCATTATCATTTCCATTGTTCCTAGTCAAACTTTGAGGAATAACCCTTTCTGCCTGGTTTGTGGCAGCCACGGCAGCCACCATTCACATTTTCTTCAGAAAATCAAGTGTATGTCTTTTGTGACTAACATTCTCCGTTCTTTCTGTCTCTTCATTTTTCAGCCCATAACCAATAACAACCCCTGGATGCTGCTGTACTTCATCTCCTTTCTCCTGATTGTCAGTTTCTTCGTGCTGAACATGTTTGTTGGAGTGGTGGTGGAGAACTTCCACAAGTGCCGACAGCACCAGGAGGTGGAGGAGGCCAAGAGGAGGGAGGAGAAGCGACTGAGACGCATGGAGAAAAAGAGACGGAGTAAGAAAGAGAAAAAGAGATGAGAGGCAGAAAGCATGTGCCTTTTTCAATTTAACATGGTCTTTAGTTTGGGAAAGACCCTCTTATTAGGCTGAATTAATTTAGATATGTATTTTACCTGCAACAATTTATGATGACAGAGTCAACAGGGCAAAAGAATACATTTAACCATAAATAAAGAATTAAATGAAACCAAAACAGACCCTACTGGCCATACCAGTTCCACGGAGAGGAGAATGAAATCCATAAGGAAAAGAGAGGGGAGGATGGAGCGCAGTGAAATGAAAAAGAGTGTAAATGAAAAGCAATGATTTGATTTGCACATGATATGCTGAACAACAGGTTTAATTCTCCAGACATCTCATAATAACATTAGCCAGATAGAAAGACCGCACAGGTGTGTTCTGTGATGCATCTTTCCTCTGCAGAAAACAAATCTAGTTTATGGACCAGAGAGTAGCCTTTTCGTCACATATATAAACTGTAGATTATTTTGATGGTAAAATATTCTCTTGTCCCAATCTAATGTGCAGAGATAATTGTAAGTAATCCAATAGTAGGTTGATTTTCAGAGAAGTGTTATGAGTGTGGCTCTGTAGCACTATCAAAACATATCTCTTTTTCTTTGAGCCTCACAGCCTAGCAACATTGGCTGAACCAGAGGAATGAGTTTGGGGGAGGGACTATGTGTTTGAGTGTTATTGTAGTGTTAAATGAAATCTGTTTGAGTTCTATTTGTTGACTTTACACACCTCAGCTTTATGTATTTGTTGTCAAAAGGTGCTCATTCTGAACTGATCTATTTGTTTCTCTCAGAGGCCCAGAAGTTGCCCTACTATGCCAGTTACAGTCATGTGCGACTGATGATCCACACCCTGTGCACCAGTCACTACCTGGACATCTTCATCACCTTCATCATCTGTGTAAACGTTGTGACTATGTCACTGGAGCACTACAGCCAGCCTCATGTAAGATAAAATGCAGACATTATTCTCTAAAACAGGGTTTCTCAAATTTTTTTGAACCATGGTGCTACTTTATCTTTTCTTTTTTCTCTCTCTTTTTGTGGAAACTGTGACACTTTTTTAGAATTATTGGATGAATAGTTCAAAAGAACAATATTTAAAAATGTTACATCTTTACTGGTACTTTTGATCAATTTAATTCATCCTTATTAATTTAAATTATGAATTTCTTTTAAAAAGAATTCTTACTGACCCCAGACTTTTGACCAGTAGTGTGTGTGTGTGTATACAGTGGGGAAAACAATTATTTGATCCCCTGCTGATTTTGTACGTTTGCCCACTGACAAAGAAATGATCAGTCTAAAATTTTAATGGTAGGTTTTTTTGAACAGTGAGAGACAGAATAACAACAAAAAATTTATTTGCATTTTAATGAGTCAAATAAGTATTTGATCCCCTATCAATCAGCAAGATTTTTGGCTCCCAGGTGTCTTTTATACAGGTAAGGATTTATCTCTCTCTCTCTCTCTCTCTTAAAGGGAGTGCTCCTAATCTCAGTTTGTTACCTGTATAAAAGACAACCTGTCCACAGAAGCAATCAATCAATCAGATTCCAAACTCTCCACCATGGCCAAGACCGAAGAGCTGTCCAAGGATGTCAGGGACAAGATTGTAGACCTACAAGGCTGGAATGGGCTACAAGACCATCGCCAAGCAGCTTGGTGAGAAGGTGACAACACTTGGTGCGATTATTCGCAAATGGAGGAAACATGAAATAACTGTCAATCTCCCTCGGTCTGGGGCTCCACGCAAGATCTCACCTCGTGGAGTTTCAATGATCATGAGAACGGTGAGGAATCAACCCAGAACTACACGGGAGGGTCTTGTCAATGATCTCAAGGCAGCTGGGACCATAGTCACCAAGAAAACAATTGGTAACACTACGTCGTAAAGGACTGAAATGGAATGCTGCCTATGACCCCAAGAACACCATCCCCACCGTCAAACATGGAGGTGGAAACATTATGCTTTTTGGGTGTTTTTCTGCTAAGGGGACAGGACAACTGCACCGCATCAAATGGACGATGTACGGGGCCATGTACCATCAGGACCAGGGCATTGAAGCCAGCCAGGGCATTGAAAATGGGTCGTGAATGGGTATTCCAGCATGACAGTGACCCAAAACACACGGCCAAGGCAACAAAGGAGCGGCTCAAGAAGAAACACATTTAGGTCCTGGAGTGGCCTAGCTAGTCTCCAGACCTTAATCCCATAGAAAATCTGTGGAGGGAGCTGAAGGTTCGAGTTGCCAAACGTCAGTCTCGAAACCTTAATGACTTGGGAAGAGTCTCTGCAAAGAGGAGTGGGACAAAATCCCTCCTGAGATGTGTGCAAACCTGGGGCCAGTTGCATAAACTTAACCACCATGTTAAGACTGTGTCTTAAGAACTAGTTTGACCAACTAGCAGTGGCCAAGGGGTAATCAGTCTCACTTTTCCAATACAAATAAGACCAATCTACCTTTTCATAACTGAATTTAAAGTTATGACCAGTCTTGAAGAAAAAAAAATTAGATGACTAACTTTTTAAGACTAAACAGTTTATGCAACCGGCCCCTGGTGACCAACTACAAGAAACATCTGACCTCTGTGATTGCCAACAAGGGTTTTGCCACCAAGTACTAAGTCATGTTTTGCGAAGGGGTCAAATACTTATTTGACGCATTAAAATTCAAATCAATTTATAACTTTTTTTAAATGCATTTTTCTGGATTGTTTTGTTGTTATTCTGTCTCTCAAATAATTTGTTTTCCCACTGTGTGTGTAAATATATATATATATATATATATATATATATATATATATATATATATATATATATATATATATACAGTAGTGGTCAGAATTATTGGCACCCTTGGTAAATATGATCAAAGAAGGCTGTGAAAATTAATCTGCCTTGTTAATCCTTTTGATCTTTTATTTAAAAAATTCACAAAAATCTAACCTTTCATTGGATTTTAAGAATTTTAAATGGAGGGAAATATCATAATGAAATAAATGTTTTTCTCTAATACACTTTGGCCACAATTAACGGCACCCTTTTATTCAATACTTTTTGAAATCTCCATTTGCCAGTTTAACAGCTCTAAATGTTCTCCTATAATGCCTGATGAGGTTAGAGAACACCTGACAAGAGATCAGAGACCATTCCTTCATCCAGAATCACTCCAGACCCTTTAGATTCCCAGCTCCATGTTGGTGCTTCTTCCCTTCAGTTCACCCACTCATTTTCTATAGGGTTCAGGTCAGAGGACTGGAATGGCCATAGCAGAAGCTTGGTTTTGTGCTCAGTGACCCATTTTTGTGTTGTTTTTGAGGTTTGTTTTTGGATTATTGTACGGTTGGAAGATCCAAACATGGCCCATTATAAGATTTCTAACAGAGTCAGTCACAGATTTTTTATCTGTTGTTATTTGATAGAATCCATGATGCCATGTGTCTAAACAAGATGTCCAGGACCTCCAGCAGAAATATAGGCCCACAACATCAAAAATACAGCAGTATATTTCATTGTACACATGGGGTACTTTTTATCCCTGTGTTCACCAAACCCATCTTGAGTGTTTGCTGCTAAAAAGCTAATTTTTAGTTTCATCTGACCATAGAAGCCAGTCCCATTTGAAGTCGTGTCTGATAACTGAATATGCTGGAGTTTGTTTTCGGATGAGCTAGGAGAATTTTTCTTGAAACCCTCCCAAACAACATGTGGTGATGTAGGTGCTGTTTGACAATTTTTTTTTTTAAGGTTTTCTGACCTCGAGACTCAACTATTTTCTCCACCTGTGGTCCTTGGAGAGTCTTTAGCCACTCAAACTCTCCTCCTCACCGTGCAATAGGACGATATAGACACACGTCCTCTTCCAGGCAGTTTCATAACATTTTGATGGTGGAAATGGGCATTTTCACTGCTCTAGCTCTTTTCTTAAAGCCACTTCACTAATTTGTGAAGCTCAATTGTCTTTTGCTGCACATCAGAAATATATTCTTTGGTTTTTCTCATTGTTATGGATGATTAAGGGAATTTGGGCTTTATTTTCCCTCCTATTTCTGTGAAACAGGAAGCTATGGCTGGATAATTTCATGTTCATAATCACCCTGGAGTGCTCAAAATTGTGAATATGAATGAGAATATACTTCAGAGATATTTTACTCATAAGAATTTCTAGGGGTGCCAATAATTGTGTCCAACATGTATTTGAGAAAAAAACATTTATTTCATAATGATATTTCCCCCCATTTTAAATTCTTATTATCCAGTGAAAGGTTAGATTTTTGTGAATTTTTTTAATAAAAGATCAAAAGGATTAACAATGCAGATTAATTTTCATAGCCTTCTTTGATCATATTTACCAAGGGTGCCAATAATTCTGGCCACTGCTGTGTGTATATATACAGTCATGTGAAAAAGAAAGGACACCCAATTGAATTCCATGGATTTCTGTATGAGAACATAATAAAAAATCATCTGGTCCTTAGCAGGTCTTAAAATTTGGAAAATAAAATCTCAGATGAACAACAACACATGACATGTCATACGGTGTCATTATTATTTATTTAGCAAAAATAAAGCCAATAAGGAAAAGCCACGGGTGACAAACTAAGGACGCCCTATGATTCAATTGCCTGTAGATCCACTTTTAGCAGCAATGACTTGAAGTAATCATTTTCTGTAGGACTTTATCAGTCTCTCACATCGTTCTGGAAGAATTTTGGCCCACGCTTCTTTACAACGTTAATTCAGTTTATTTGTGAGCATTTGTTTATGCACAGCTCTCGCCTGAGCATTTCAGGCAGGATGTGGTCTGTGCTTTGACTGGGCTATTACAACACCTTGATTCTTTTCTTTTCAGCCATTCTGTTGGAGATTTACTGGTGTGCTTGGATCATTGTCCTGTTGCATGACCTAATTTTGGCCATGCTTTAGCTGTCATACGGATGGCCTCACATTTGACTCTGGAATACTTTGGTATACAGAGTTCATGGTCAACTCAGTGACTGCGAGGTGCCCAGGTCCTGCGGCTACAAAACAAGCCCAAAATCATCAGCCCTCCACCAGCATGCTTGACTTTTGGTATGAGGTGTTTGTGCTGATAAGCTCTTTTGGCTTTCACCAAATGTGGCGCTGTGCATTATGGTCAAACATCTCCACTTTGGACATTGTTCTAGAAGTCTTATGGTTTGTTCAGATGCAACTTTCCAAAATAAGCTATCCTGCAATGTTCTTTTTAGATAGAAGAGGCTTTCTTCTGGCAACCCCAAACATGCCATACATACTTGTCCTTTTCTAATTGTAGTGTCACAAACTTTATCATTTTACATGTTAACTGAGGCCTATAGAGTCTGAGGTGTAGCTCTTGGGTTGTCTGCAATTTGTCAGAGTTGTATGGTCTGAGCATGGGGTGAACTTTCTGGGACATCCACTCCTGGGAAGATTGGTCTTGAATGTCTTCCACTTGTGAATAATTTTCCTCACTGTGGAATGATGGACTTCAAATTGTTTGCAAATGGCCATATTACTTTTCTCAGATTCATGGCAGCAACCATTGCTTCTCTAAGATCATTGCTGATGTCTTTCCTCTTTTGTGTTAACACACCTGAAGGCTCCAGACCAGCAAACTGCCAGAACTGGTGCTCACACTTGCTGATGATTAGTTAATCAAAGGTATTGAAATAGCGGTGTCTGACCATTATTTAGCCTCTTAATTCCTATGTTAACAGAAAGGGAGTCCTTAGTTTGTCACCCATGGCTTTTCCATTTTGGCCTAGATTTTGTTAAATAAATAATGCCATGGTGTTATATCTCATGTGCTGTTTTAAAGGTCCCATGACATGCTGCTTTTTGGATGCTTTTATATAGGCCTAAGTGGTCCCTAATACTGTATCTGAGGTCTTTTTCCCGAAATTCAGCCTTGGTGCAGAATTTCAGCCACTATGAGCCAGTCCCACAATGAGCTTTCCTTAGGACGTGCCATTCTGTGTCTGTAGCTTTAAGGATGAGAGAGGCGGGGCAAGGTGGAGGGTGGGTGTGTGGCCTTAACCAGCTTGCGCTACCATGCGCTAATGTTGACAGTGGATGTATCGCAATGGCTCATAGACAGGCAGTCGTTCAAGCTTTTCAGTTTGACCCAGAATCTGATCCGGATGGAGAAGCACCGGATGAAGAAGTACAGCAGGACGTCTCCGAATGGTTAGTTTAAAATATTGTGTCTGGATACGGTACTTTAGTTGGTTTGTTTATGTATGCTGTTACAGTTATTATCATGTAACTAATGCTAGCCATAGGCTCGGATGAAGGAACTAAAAAAATACTTTGTGTTCATTTGTACATCCCTTTGCTCGTTTGCAAGCCATGATGTCTCTCGAGGAAAAAAAAGTATTGCACTCGCCTCGCACGGAAGTAGCTCATTTTCTCATGGGCGGGCAAAGCAGAGAAAGGGGAGGTAACCTTTCCCCGTATGACGACATAAAGGGAAGATTCAAGATTGGGCCATCTGAGCTTTCATTTTCTCAAAGACGAAGCAGGATACCCAGGGCTCGGTTTACACCTATCGCCATTTCTATCCACTGGGGGACCATAGGCAGGCTAGGGGAACTCATATTAATGTTAAAAAACCTCATAAAGTGAAATTTTCATGCCATGGGACCTTTAAGACCTGCCAAGGACCAGATGATTTTTTTATTATGGCCTGATACAGAAAACCATGGAATTCAATAGGGTGTCCTTTCTTTTTCACATGACTATATGTATATGTTTATCCTTACAGCCATCATTGCTGATTTGGCTTTATATCACTTTGCCTCCTTGTTTTCTGTGAGACTTTTTTTTGTTCACAATTCAGAAATTTCCCACAGTCCCTCTGGCGATTTGACACCCTGGGGGTCCATAAATTTGAGAAACTCTGCGCTAAAACCACTTACAGTCTGATGAATGCATGCAGCTTGTCTCAATATATTAAGCTTCACCTGAGCATTCATAGAATACTTGATATTGTTATATTGCTAATGTAAAAATGACTGGTTTGGCTGACTTTATGAACCCGAGGCAAAAGTCTTTTAATCATTCACACCTCTCTTGTTCTCTTCCTCTGTCTCTCTGGCTTCCTCTCCATCTGTGTGTTTCCTTCCCCCCCAGTCTCTGGAGATCACACTCAAGTACTGTAATTATTTCTTCACCAGCACCTTTGTGCTGGAGGCTGTCCTGAAGCTCATCGCGTTTGGCTTCCGCCGTTTCTTCAAAGACAGGTATTCAGTTCATTCCCCTTCTCACCTTTCATCTCCTCACTTTCCTCTCCTCCGATCGCTAATTGATTTAATGAATTCATTACATGTCGATTCCACCTGACCGAATCCTCTTAGTTTGTTCTCTAGAGTCACTGGAGGGTGTGTTATTGGCAAAACGTTGCATCTGCTGTTGCATTCATGGCGCAGATAGAAATGAAATTAGCCCTGTGTGATGTTAATGCAACAAAGCGCAGCAGACTACAGTGAGGAGCGAGAGCGAACGTGGTTATTTGTCTCAAGGGTTTAATGAAATCTCTCTCCTGTGTTTGTTTCCCTAATAGAACTCCTACTTATCATTAGGCTGCCAACAAGAGCGGTTCCTCTGGCTTGTCATAAACTAATACTGACATGTATCAGGGTGCATTGAGCAAGCACAGAGTGTAAACATCCTGGCATTTTGTAGCTTTATTAGAATATATGGTATTGACCCATTTAAAAGAGTAAAAAAATAAAAAAAACAGGTTCAGACCGCAGTGCACTTTGTCTTTTTTATTCACGCATATTCGGGTCTGACACCAGAAAGCTTTCAACAAGCCATTATTTATTGTCGTAGCTCTCCGTGCCTCTTAACTAGGTCACAATTACGAGCTGGATGGCAGAGGTGTGTGCGCAGACAGGTGTGCCGTGGCTGGTTCCCGCACCGCAGATGTGGGCGACTGTGATTTGTGCTGGAGTGTAAAAACGAGCCATCCCTTGTCCTGCATTAGCGAACGAGGTCACCTATGCTGGAGTGGGTCCTTAATTCTCCCTAATTGGGTGTTATTAAGTGGTCCCCAGCAACAATTCAAGTCCCAAGCCGCCTGTTTGACCAGACCGAGCTTCAAATGTTAATTTCTTTTAAGTCACCTCTCTGGAGGAATAAATGACCAGAGTGGAATGAAACTAGAGGGAAAGGTTGGATTCAGAGTGCAAGAAAGTTGAATTTTTGCATAACTGAGCAAATCTGTCCCTTGTGAATGTGTGCAGGTGGAACCAGCTGGATTTGGCTATAGTGCTGCTGTCAGTCATGGGCATCACGTTGGAGGAGATCGAGATCAGTGCTGCTCTGCCCATCAACCCCACCATCATACGCATCATGAGGGTCCTGCGCATTGCACGTGGTTAGTTATAGAAACACAGACAGTGACCACTGGCTAACAGCACTCATCATAGCTGCTGCTGGACGTTTCAGTGCCCCTAAATACATAATTAAACTGTCAGTCCTTTATAATGTAATATAATCTTTCCTCATGCTTGCCGAAAACAGAGACTTCAGTAAAAATACCTCTGGGTATTTTTTTGACTCTGTCTCATCAGAAAGAATGGGTCGTGATGGTCGACCAGTCATCCCACAAGCAACCTTTCGATTAGTGAGGCCAACTAGTTTATCTAGATTTTTCTGTTTATGTAGTTTATGAAATTATGAAATATCAAATAAAAATAAAGATGCTAGTAATATACTGTATATGTGTGTATATATATATATATATATATATATATATATATATATATATATATATATATAAAATTAATTTACTATATTATTATGGTAATTAATGCACATGGCCAAAAATAACAATATGAAATAAAAATAATGTTATCTTTCTATATTTTTAAATATTTATTTTTTATGCATTATATATTTTATTTAATTATATTTTACATTCAAGAATATGTAGTCCTTAACTATAGTCAGTGAAAACGGATATACTTCTAGCAATATATAATACATGCAGTATGATTGGTTTATTCGAATATCAGTGGAGCAAGTTGAACCTCTTGCTCTTGAGGCAAGAACTATTTCTCTAACCCACATCAGGTCATGTTCAGATAAGATTGAAATCCTAGAATTGCCCCTGCCACCCATCCATTCTGGCGTAATCTCGGCGAGTGCTTATTGTCACACACCACAGCCATTACTCTCCTGACTTTTATCTTTCTTTTTATTTATTTTTAGCCCTTTATCACTTTTATTGAGTGGCAAGTAGCAAAGGAACAGGAAATGATGGGGAGTGAGAGAAGGAATGAGCCTGGGAAATGTTGCGAGCCAGATTTGAACTTGATCCCCCACATGAGCACCACAGCCAAATGCGTTTTAGCATATACGCCAATTTTTTTTTTTATCCGTTATCCTAATAAATGACAAAAATCTATTTATTTTGTTTGCAGATCAAATGGCTTTATTTCCTGTCTCAGCTCGCTGTTTAATCTTTTAATCAACCAGCCAGCCTGAAATACAAATGAGCTCCCTTCATGTACAGAATATTGTTACGAAAAGTTGCTTTAATACTCATCTCCAGCACCAAATTCAATTTGTCTCCCCAAATCTCTCATTTTCTCTTCCCCATTTGCCTCTAACACCTGATCAGTGGCCCGTGTGTTGATAAGCCCCTAATAGCCAATGAGTCTTACGTTCGCCTCATTACCCAATACGAGCCTTAGAAATATCGACTCCATCATACCAAACTGGTATTTTGCACAGGTCAGTGGTGCTGTATTATTGAGGATTGATCTGTTTGTCTAGAGTTTAATCTGGTATTTAATCCTGCTGTTGTCCACAGCCATCACTGAGTCAGTGTGCCATCACTCTACATCTGTACGGGGAGAGGGCGGCAGTGTGAGGGTTTAATTTTAGCCCTGACCTTTTCCTTCTCTCCTCATTAGCCGTTTAGGCTGGAATTAAACCAAGGTTGGGGGGGGATCCTTGTCTGTTATCGGCCTCTTTGTTTTTCTTCTTCTGAAATGATCAACGCCTCGTAGACATGCACACACACTGAGCTGTCTTGTTGAACTCTCTATAACTCTCTCTCTCTTTCTCGCTCTCTCTGACAGTGCTAAAGTTGTTAAAGATGGCCACGGGAATGAGAGCGCTGCTGGATACGGTAGTTCAAGCCCTGCCACAGGTGATAATACCACTACGAACTTCCCTGATGAAGCATTGCATTGTCACCCCACCCCCTTTTAGCCATATTTTGGCTCGAGAGGAGGAAGTCATCCAAGCGGTGTCAACAACAAGAACAGGCTGCTCATTGGCCTATGAAATTTGGTGATTCATAGGAACCACAAACTCGCTCAGGGCACATAATAACCCCAAAGCAAGAATAAAGTACCTGCTTTTGCATACGCACACTCACACACACATTCATCTTGTTCATTGCTTTTTCAACTTGGATACATTAATAATAAACTTTATTTTTATATCACACCTTTAAAGGTAGCTTTAAAGCACAAGATAAAATCAAATAAAAAAAGACATGAAATACAAATGAGTCAAATAAAAGCTCTCCTAAAGAAGAAGCTGAAAATCTAGTGTATCGAGATCTATAATTTTGATCGCCCATATAAGTTTTAGGAACAGTTTGAAGAAAGATGACAGGTAATGTGAAAAGAAAGCGGCTCCCACACACACACGCTTCATAAAGCAATCCAAACGCTTTCATAATCAAACACACAGAGCGTTGTTGCCGTCTAAGTGGTCACAGAGTGGTGACTGCTTCAGGAGAGAGCTGCTGGCTAGACATCTCCAGGGTGGAGTAAAGCGTCACTCCTCTGTGGGTATCGATCCCTTGTTCATTACTGCTGGGCCCAACATCTTATCCCCATGGCATCTGTGAGGTAATTAACGCTGTAGCTGATTAAAGAGCCACTCAGGCACTCAGTCCCACCATGCAGTTCTTATTTAGTACATCCTTCCAGAAACTACTGTGCATTTCCTTTACAACTCTCTTAGAGATACTGCTTCAGATTGGCTTTTATGAATTATTCAAATAACCCCCTTCAAAAGTTTGGGAACCCTTGGTTCTTAATACTGTGTGTGGTTACCTGGATGATCTACGACTGTTTTTTGTTTTGTGATGGTTGTCCACGAGTCCCTTGTTTGTTCTGAACAGTTAAACTGAGCACTGTTCTTCAGAAAAATCATCCATGTCCTTGCATCTTTTGCATATTTGAACCCTTTCCAGCAGTGACTGTATGATTTTGAGATCCATCTTTTCACACTGAAGACAATTGAGGAACTCGAACACAACTATTAAAAAGGTTCAAACATTCACTGATGCTCCAGAAGGAAGCACGATGAATTTCATGCCGGGGGGGGGGCGAAAACTTTTGAACAGGATGAAGATGTCCAAATTTTTCTTATTTTGTAGAAATATATATTTTTTCCATTTAGTACTGCCCTTCGGAAGCAAAAGAAGATACTTGCATATTTCCCGGAAGAAAAATTAAGTACAATTTACCTCGATCTTCAAATTCAAAAAGTTTTCACCGATGCTCTTAATGCATCGTATTTCCTTCTGGAGCATCAGTGAATGTTTGAACCTTTTTTAATAGTTGTGCTTGAGTTCCTCAGTTTTCTTCAGTGTGAAAAGATGGATCTCAAAATCATACAGTCACTGCTGGAAAGGGTTCAATATGCAAAAGATGCTGGAAAACCAAGGGTTCCCAAACTTTTGAATGGTGTTATTTGAATAATTTCAGCTATTGTTTTGTCTTGTGGACTAAATGTAAACATCTTTGATGTAAAATATCTTACTCGGGACAGTACTAAATAAAAAATAATACATGAGCATTGTAGGCTCATTCTAGATTTGCCAGAGATGCTTACTTTAGGAACAAAAAGAATGAAGCAGTTTTGCAGCTTTTATACACACAGCCTGGTTCTGTTAAGTCATAACATCTTGAAGCCAGAATGTCTTTGTCATTTTGTAGCATTGCTTTGTAGGTTTGATAGGCCATTACTTAGCATTAAATGGTAATAAAGCTCAGCTGTTGTTTTATCATACCCGCTGGCACGCTGCATAAAATGACACGACCAACCGTATCCGTGTAACTATACAAATTACATTAATGCGATCTAAGCTGATTGTTTTATTCACCATTTTGCACGTTTATAGCTCCCTCACACTGTTTTCTTAATTACCAGCACTTTAGACTAGCTGTTAGCGCCTGTGCCATATTCTTTGTCGCCTTCGGTTTTATCTCATCTCTTTATTTTGTTTTGAGATTCCTGTGCTGTAGTAGACACACCCTGAACTCCCTAACACATATTGTTGACAGGCTAGTGTGTTAGCGTTAGCGTGGTGAGCCTTGCTCTGGCCACATAAGGACACAGTTCATTTGCTCCATTAAGAGGGTTAATTCTGTTCCCAGAGCTGTACCTCTGACATGACCACTGGTTCCATCCATCATTTATGAGCTTTTTGTTAAATCACAAATTTGTTCTGCTTCATTTTGCTGCAGAGGAACAGGTACAGACTGTGTCTACTGAGAGACACAAATTGCAGGGGCATTAAAATCTACATTACATTGCTTTTTGTTATTGTTACGTCTGTTACAGACACTTCTTCCATCTGTATTAAACCTCAGGGTAATGTTTCATCTTAGAAACACTGCAAAAATATTTTTCTTAATGATTTTTCCCCTTTATTGTTTAGAGACAAATGTAAAAACATTGTTATAACATGAAATATGTATGCGAGAAGCAAAACTGCATAAAATAATGAGATTTTTTGTTCTTGTTTTAAGCGTAAATATAGTTTTAGTAAGAAAATTTAGTAAGGTTTAAACATAAAACGAGGGGTAATGTCTTTTTTATTAAGGCACAGTGGGGTTAATATGAGGGTAAAGGTGTTTTACTTGGAATTGTGATCCATCTTCTTTAAACTATACAAAAGAAAAGAAAATGAATTTTGCACTGAGTACAGGGCAGCCCCATTTAAAGATTTAAGATTTGAGAGATTTTGTCCAAAACTGCAACATTTTACCCACTAGATTTAGCTCAATCCAGATTGTGGTGCCGCTATTGGCTTTTAATTGTTATTTGCATGGATGAAAGCGTCTGCTAAATGATTCAGTGTAAATGTATCACGGCAGGCTTGCCTGTATTTTGTGTCAAGGATGAGTGCATGTGTGCTGGTTTCAGTCTTGATTGGTGTCTTTCAGGTGGGGAACCTTGGCCTCCTCTTCATGCTGCTGTTCTTCATTTATGCTGCACTGGGGGTGGAATTGTTTGGAGAGCTGGGTAAACACATACTACTCATCTTTTACTCCTTTTGATGCTTATTTTCATTCCAATCCCTTTCTCTCTCCCTATCTCACTGGTTCAATTCTTCTGAATTCAAAGCTGAATTTGGCATGACTGCATGGGTAACATTGAGACAAAATTTTAGGTGATGATAAACATTCACAAAACGTAGTTTTCAACAATACAAACTCTATCTATGGCTCTTTCTGTTCTCTGCAGTGTGCAATGAGGACTACCCATGTGAGGGCATGAGTCGGCACGCCACCTTTGAGAACTTCGGCATGGCGTTCCTCACCCTCTTCCAGGTCTCCACTGGTGATAACTGGAACGGCATAATGAAGGTACAACAGAACAGAAAGCTTATAGTACTACGAGTGTGACTTTGTTATAAAAAGAGGTGGGGACAGTTAGTAAACTGAAGGTTTTTAAATTTGACCAAAAAAACAGCAATATGTGTATATATTGTGAAATAATATTACAATTTAAAATGACTGTTTTCTATTTTAATATATTTTAAAATGTAGTTTGTATTGTATTATTTTATGGGAGAGCTGAATTTTCAGCATCATTACTCCAGTCTTCAGAGTCACGTGATCCTTCAGAAATCATTCTGATATACTGATTTACTGCTCAAGAAACATTTCTTATCAGTGTTGAAAACAGTTGTGCTGCTTAATATTTTTGTGTAAACCGCGGTACATTTTTCAGAATTCTTTGAGGAATTGTAAATAAAAAACAGCATTTATTTGAATTTTTAAAAAGTTACATTATAAATGTTTTTACTGTCACTTTTAATCAATTTATTGTGTCATTGCTTAATAAAAGTATACATTTACATTAAATAATTAAATAACTATACAAATCTTACTGAAGCCAAACTTTTTAATGTCAGTGTAGGTACACAGATGACCAGAAATGGAGAATACTTAGCTAATGAATATTAATGATTCATTTTTGACCATCATATGCTTATGCTTATGTTTATAAGCTGAACAGTCATTCTTGCTGCCCGTTTCAAGAGCTCAAATGAGCTGACATATTTAATTTGATATCTTCATCCCTACATCTGCCACTGTTGTTCCTGGGATTTTGTAGATTAGTGGATAAATGCATGGATCAGCAGTTTAAAACCAAATATGAGGAGTTCAAGACCATAATAAACAGAGCCATAATTGCATTAGGCTTATACTGCACCAGCAACAGAAAGACATTTCTTTGCATTTTAGTTTATTATTCCACCGTTAAAAAAAAGACAAGAGAACATCGCTGTTGTCACTTTCTGGCACTGCAGAGAACTGAAGCGACCGCTCAGCAAAATTTTAAAAATAACATATTCCAATGCTGTATCTGCATTCATTATAGCACAAAAAAACAAAACCGAATGAAGTGAAAACTTGCTTTTTTCTGTATTAGATATAACACTGCCATTTCATAAAGTAATGCAAACCAAATCAGCCCTGGCAAAAGGTGCCCATCCTAAGTGATTGGTACCAGTTTATGCACAGAATATTTAACAGAGGAAGTTGACAACTAGACAATTAAGAAATATTCACAAGCAAAATGCTTATGATTTCTGATGTTTCACCGCAATAAAGAGACCAGGATAGGTTGCCATGAGGAGTCCTTTGAGGTAGCGGCTTATAAATCTATAATGTTACAGTCTTTTCTCACCATTTTTCTGCACTTTTCTTGATCCCTCCTTTTGCTTTATATGGTATTTCATCATAGCCTCTTTCATCATAGTTTCTCTCGTCCTCCTGTGTCGTTCTCGTCTCTAATACACTTGTCTTTGAGGAATGAGTCCTTATCGGCCTGTGTAAAGACAACCTGCCACGTTTCATCTCCTCTCCTTCCAACCTGGCGTTTATATGAGAGGTATATGATGGAGGAACTACCAGCTCAGCATATTCAGCGCAGTAGTAAAGTGCACCTGAATAAATGAGAACACATTGGCGCGATATCGATGCGTAACGCCCTGCTCACACCAGAGGGTGTGTTTGATGGAGGGTGACAAGCTCCCCCCATTAGGCACACATACAATGAGTTTTATGGTTTACGGAGGCTTGCAGTGGTTTCCTGGCAGCTAAAGCACCATATTCAGAGCTGTAAATTACAACCTGAGCTCGTACGATACCTGCAGAGAAGCCACCGCCTCCCCGAACCCCAACCACACGCATGAGTGGCCAAGCAAAATTACTGCCAGAGCTTGCACCCATCACCCCTCTCACTCACAGCAGCTTTGGAGGGGAAAAAGAGAGCATTTATGTTATATCAAAATAAATCAGAATGAAATTGGCATTCTGGGATTTGTTCCTATAGTTCAAGCTAATCAAACTGCAGATGATAAAATGAGGGAGGGGAAGACAATTGTCACACTAAATACTGGTTATCTGCCGCCTCTAGGAAGTCGAGGCCATGGAAAATGGTTTTATTATTTAATGGCTAGTATTTGATTGATGTAATTAGTATTATTTTCAGAAATGGGTGTCAAGTGTTCAGTGCACAACCACATTGCTGTTAAAAAGCAAGTAAATTCTTGAGTTTGACACTTGAGACACAATGTAAAAAAAAATGTATGCTACATTTTTAATGTATTTTTAAATACAATTTTAATAAATTGTATTTAAAATGGGATTAAAAAAGAAAAAAGGTAATTATGACTTGCGACTGTCACAATTGAGTCTTTTTTATATCTATATATCTATAAAAATAAGTATTGTGAGATATAAATTTGCAATTGCAAGCAATTACCTTTTTTTATACCATGGTGGAAACAAGCTTACATAGATTATTGTATTGTATTGTATTTTATATTCTATTTGTTTTAAGAGAATATGTGAATTGAATTGAATTTGTTTTTCTTACCCTGTATGAACTTAAACATTTTAAGATTAAACACCACTTGTTAGGCTTATGATTTTAAAAAGAAGAAAAAATAGCCACAAGTAAATGTGTCTTATTTTAAAGTTGTTGTTTTTTTCCTCTGGAGAAAAAAAAAACAACAATAACAAAGAAAATCGGCTTATTACAGTCCAGTTTATCAAGTGTAATGTCTCATAATTGGATACCAAGTTTTCAGCATACAACCAAATTGCTGTTAAATTACATTTCCAAAAAAAAAGGAAATATTTTGTATTATTGACCTATCAGACACGATGCAAAAATTATTTAATCAGTGTTTTTGTCTTGTTTTCCAGTATAAAATGTAATAAATTCTTTCTGTTAAAATAATCGTAAAATAGTATTTTAAGGATGTTTAGCTAATTTTACTTGAAAACAACACAAAAAATCTGATTACAGAAATGCTGATCACTGCAGTCCACCTATTGTACTCCATCAAAGAAAACAGATCAAAATGAAGTGTGATCAAGTATTGTAATTCTATAACCCTGATGTGTCCAGTCAAATGAATTGAACATAACTAACTGTGGTAGAAGTTCAAATATCTTTAGCGTGACTCTCTCTTCACTCCTGTAGGACACTCTTCGAGAATGCCCGCCAGGCGAATACACCTGTAATCCCAGCCTACAATTCATCTCTCCGATGTACTTTGTGAGCTTTGTGCTTACGGCCCAGTTTGTTCTCATCAATGTGGTCGTGGCAGTGCTGATGAAACACCTGGACGACTCCAACAAAGAAGCCCAGGAGGAGGCAGAGATGGATGCAGAGATTGAACTGGAGCTGGCCCAGGGAACGCTCTGCTGCATCGGAGGAGGGGGGCCTGTAGCAGAGAGGAGCAGTATGGGGCATCAGGGGGCTGGACCCAGCTCTACTGTTCCACCTCACTCCCCAAACACACTCCTAGGGGTCCACGAGCCCAACAGCACCAGGAAACTCTACTCACCAGCCCAGGTACGACACGCACAGTGATGGCAGGGGATGGATGGATGGATGGATGGATGGATGGATGGACTGATAAACAGATAATTGATGGAGGAATGCATTCCTGAATATTATGATTTGGTTAGATGGTAGATAAGAGATTGGGTTATTGAGCATTGGATTGATGAATTGATGATTTGGTTGAAAGTAAGAAAGGATAGATCGTCACTGTGTTGATAAATGGATGACTTATGGATGATGATGCATTGTAGATATGCACAGATAGATTGTAGATTGAGGAATTTAGTGATTAAGAAAAGGTTTGACTGAATGGATAACACATTAATAATGGATACTGTAGATGTGATTGATGATTGGAGTGATAATGGGATAGATAGATTGACCGATTGTTAATGGAGGAATGAATTGGTGAATATGTGATTTGGTTGGATGTATTCATGCATGAATGGCTGTAGCAAGGAGTGAGTTTAAATCACATTTATGGTATATCCATTATCACAATATGGTTATATTTATGCTGTAAATTCAAAATATGAATAGGGGTCTACTTTTTATTTATATACATTTAATAGGGGTCTACATTTTATATAACAATGTAAAAGTCTAAACAGTGTTATAAATCTTACATTACCCCACCTTAACATATTTATTTATTTACAATATATTTATTTTTAATATATATATTCATTTATTTTTTCATTTGAAATAACACAAGGATTCAGCAAAGATTCTGTCTCAAAAAATTAAGCAACACAACTTTTTTCAGCATCGATAATAAGAAATGTTTCTTGAGCAACAAATCAGCATATTAGAATGATTTCTGAAGGACCATATGACACTGAAGACTAGAGTAATTTGTCTTCATATAAATTATAATAACACATCAGACCTAATTTGTAACCTAATTTGATTTCACAATATTACTATTTTTAATGTATTTTACTGTATACGGATCAAGTAAACACAGCTTTGGTGAGCACAAGAAACTTCATTTCATTTCACCTGCCATGTAGAAAATTCTCTTTGACATGCACAAACTTAATATAATGAACACTTTATATATATATATATATATATATATATATATGGTATTTAGCAAATTTCTACCATCATGTGGTATCACAGCCCTATATGGATGGATGATTTCTGAAAGTTCTGTACGTGTGTGTGTAGTGTTTTGTAGCAATCATTTTCTTCATGCATGGAAAAATGTTAGTGCCCTTTGCTCATGAAGTTAGAGTATGATTTGGGTCTGCTAAAAAGGGCAAAAAAGGCATAATAAGGGGGAAGGAGAAGCCACAGAATGAGACGTTTTCATTATAGATCCTTGGGACTCGCCCCAGCTTGGGTCCTGTCACCATGGCAACACATTATGTCAGTCTGCAATGCTCTCTTAGATATGTAAACATGCTAAACTACAAATAATCACCTTTTGTAATTAAGTAAAGGATCAAATGATTAACTGTTGAACCAGATCCACCAGGAAAGAAAAGTTCCACACATGCATGACTGAATTGCTAAAAACAGAATACTGACAAATGTTGTGGTGCACTCACACAGACACACACACACGCACACGCACACATGCCGTGATGACTCACTGTCAGGCAGCTATTGTGGAGCTATAATTGTCTTTACCTGTCCATTTTTAGCTTCTGCAGCAGATTATGTAACTGCCGAGAGAAGAGGAAAAGAGAGGAGGAGGACAGAGAGAGAAAGGAACGGAATGCTAATTGAAGGGTTGAATTCATTGCAGTGTTAAAGCGCACGGATTCAGTAGTGAACCTGGGTTTGTTTATGTACCTAATTGTCAGTGTTTGTGCATGCTCATGCATTCAGGTGTATACTGCCTTTACATTTCATAACATAGCAACATTTTACACTCTGAAGAAAAGAGTTCAGACTGTTGTTGCATTATTTTTATTTTATACAAATTGGAGTTTTTTTATACAAACACTTAAGAATTGTTTTTCTCTTCTTCTTTTTTTAACAAATGGTCAGTGAAAGGAAAATGCTTAACCTTCAGAAAACCTTAATTGTCAGTCTCAGGAGGTCAAACCAAATAGTATATGTGACCCTGGATCATCTAAAAGCTGAAAAAATAAGCTTAATTCCATTGATGTATCATAACTTGATTTGTTAGGATAGGACAATATTTTGCTGAGACACAACTATTTAAAACTTGGAATCTGAGGGTGCAAAAAAATCTAAATATTGAGAAAATTGCCTTTAAAGTTGTCCAAATGAAGTTCCTAGCGATGTATATTACTAATCAAAAATTAAGTTTTGATATATTTACAGTAAAAAAAATTACAAAATACCTTCATGGAACATGCTATATACCCGTGCTACTTATGATTGGTTTTGTGGTCCAGGGTCACATATGAGCTGTTTTATTGTTTTACTGTTTGCCATGTAAGTAGTTTTAATGTAATAGAATTAAAAATTTAAATTAAATGAAGAAATATACACATTGTATAGAAATATATAAAAATACATATTTATTTTTCATATAGAGACTAGCTAGCTAAATATTATATTATTAAAGTAAAATTTCATTTGAATTTAATTTATGAAAAGTTTCACTTTTTTTCAATAAATTTGGTTGCAGTTTTAAAGGATGAGCTGGTAAATGGAGCTAAAATTGCTATTAAATATTTCTAGACAGTTTTAAGAAATGTAACTTTTTTGTTATGAGCAGATATCATATAACATTTAAAATGGGGAAAATGGCTAAATATGTATGTTTTTGGTATATAAAATTAGTTAATTTAAAAATGTATAAAAATGAATTGAATAGCAAGAGAGGACAGATAAAACTAGCTGTTTGTCATGTCCAACATGTTCTCAGAGAAAAGGGGGTTTGGGTGCTTGATGCTTGATGAAAAACAGTATTGGACACCATACCATATTCATGAAAAGTGCCATATCAGTCCAGATAGCTGTTGCTTTGAAGCTTTTGGTAATCTTTCAAGCAAATTCTTCCACATTTTCTCCCTAGAAGTTTAGTCTAGTGAATGGAGCCAAAAAAGTCTCCAAAACTCTCAAAATAATTTTTCAATACCCTTATGTCTCATGTCTTCTGCTGTCGCAGTGCGGGCATGTGCTGAAACTAGCCCCAGTGCTGGTATTAGTTTATTTCAATACTAAGATCCAAAAAGACAGATGTCCCATACCTGTTCTGGGTCTCGGCTCGATAGTGACAAACACAAACACAAACACAAAGGCACAAAGGCGCACACAAACACCACAGACTAGACAGCAGCGGCTTTCCATGCAGTGAGCTCAGTCCTTATCACTACCTGCAGGTTTGGGGCTGAGAGATGGAGAGGAGGAGGCAAAGGCAGACACAGAGACAGGAAAGAGGTATGCATGACTGTCAGCAGAACAGGAATTGGAAAAACTAGTTTGACTTCAAGCAGAAGCCATGTCAGCAGACTGAAAGCATTTCATCTCCTCAGAGAGAGAGCAGAACTGAAGAAGGTTAGAGACACAAGGAATGCAAATGTGTCATTAATGAGCTTCATTTTTGCTTAAGTTTTGTATTCACAGATGGTCAGCAGGAGATTTCACAAAATGAATTCTGCTCTTTTTATATTGGGTTTTAGGATGGAGATATACATACATACACACATACATACATACATCCATGAACATGCCTACAAAAGCCATAAATATGTTTACTAAACTTGAACTTCTTGTAATCTTATTTTATTTGCTATAGCACTTTATAATGATGATTTTAGATATTTATGTATTTTGGAATAATATTTGTATTTATTTTGCACTGTTCCTTATCTTTTACTGTTCTTACAGTATTTATCCAAAGATAAGCTGCTTTGGCAACTGATTTGGCAGTTCAAACATACTGTTATTTGTTACACCGGTAAGGCTTGCTAAAACTGAGCAGCAGATTGTGAAAGAGAGGTTTACGTCCGGAGTTCAAGCACAGTTCAGTGTGTATTTATAACAGAACATATTTTAAATGCAGTGGGAAGCCACCTCCCTCTCCAGGCATCTCTTCTGAATTGTGCCTTGCGCACTGACACACTGACTGCAGCATTTCTGCTGAACAGCTCTTCTCGTCCTTAAAGCACTTCAGCTTTTCTGGTCACACGGTCTGCCATGGCCAAGAAAAGTAAGGTGATTTTTCTGAGTCAGATGATGCTGTCGAGTATGCATATTTGATTTTTACAGTATCCTTGAAAAATGGGTAACGGAGCTTGTGCATGTCTGTATAGGATTTTGTTTTCATTTACGTTTACATTTAGTCATTTAGCAGACGCTTCTATACAAATCATTATCCAATCATTTTCATGTCATTATGCCTTATTTTTGTGTATGTGTAGTTTGAGTTGCATTATGCCTTTTGTTATTTCCATTTCATGTGGTTCGTGTCAGGGTTGTGTATCATTAAGAATTTATTTGAGGAAACAGGATAAAGAATTTGAATGTAAAGGCATAGAATTAAAATTAATTGACTTCAAAGAAACTCTCAAGTTTCTCAAGAATCACTTTGAATGTTGACTTGACAAAGACTTTTAAAAAGCTTTAAAAGCCTTTAAGTATAAAGACTTTTGCATTGTCGAAAAAAAAAAAAAAAATTGAAATAAATGCTGTTATTTTGATCTTTATCAGAGAATCCTGAAAAAAAAACATCACAGGAATAAATTACATTTGAAAGTGTATTCAGATAGAAAAAAGGTGTCTTGAATTGTTATAATATTTCACTATATTACTTTATTTTTTAAGTATTATATAAATACAGCCTTAGTGAGCATAAGAGACCTCTTTCAAAAACAGAAGATGGATGGATGGATAGAACGTGCTACACAGTTTTTACGCAGCTAGTGAATGGCACTCAGTCTGCATTAATGTGTGTCAGTCTGGGAGGAAACAGCATGTACTGATTAGGTCCCCAGTAACACATCATTTTCCTCATGATCAGCATTGTGCGAAACCACAGTTATAGTCAGCAGAGGAGAAAGCACCGAACAGCCTAGAGTCAGACTGTGCCTTGTATCGCCTTTTTGTATTGTATTGAGTTCACGACAGTCTCCAGTTGATTCATCTACCTGTAAAACACAACCTTCAGAAAAGTGCAAAACCAGCAGATGCTGCTTTTCCTTGAATTCACACCTGTTCGCGCCATGTGTTGAGTGATTTGCCACCGGGAAGCCGCCAGAAATCTCATTAAATTAGATGGTTTTGAGATGTACACGCTCTTGTGCTTCAACCTGTGATTTGAGGAGTGTTGAGGTAGCCATATGCTGAGACACTGATACTCCCATATGTTGAAATGTCATTAAAACTACATCCCTGCCAATTATACAGCATTTCCCCGCTCCATCCGGCCGATACGAATTATGACCCACGCTGGCGCAGGTGAGACTCTAACACCCATAAATGTGGCACTCGTGCTTAGAGCCATTTTGAAAATGATTGTTCTCGCACTACAGGCCGTGACCGCATCGCCCTGTGCATTGGCCGCAACCAGACCCAAACGGGCCATTATCTCTGTGGGTCATGGCTGGAACCATAAATTGGTTACTTAAACCTCTGGACTACAGAGGTATATGTGATCCTGTAACACTGGCCACTGCTAGGTGCTAATCTTCAGGGGATAATAGCAGCCTGTGAGTTGGTGTCAGGCCTTAAGTGTGAAGTCCTGCTGTCAAACTCTCATTAGAAGTGCTGAGGTGTTTGCAAGAGCTCTTTTGTTAGTCCTGTTTATTGTACATGAGAGGTTGCTTGCTAATAACCAAGTGCGCTTCGAATTAGCAGGCAGGCCAGCCTGATCAATTTTCATTTAACTCAAATTAGTCATTTCAGCTTAATTGTTTATTGGTGTAGGAAATCAAAAGCGTTTGGCAGTGACGCAAAGAGCACAATTACCTGGAGAAATAAATGATTGTTATTAGACAACGCCACATTTTGATTGTTAGATTGATTCTTCACTTGACTGCTTCCTAAATTGCTCTGTTGGGTAACTGAATATTGAATGGTCAGATCTTTATTCCTTCTCATAGAAAGAGAGATTTTGTTCTGGAATCGTACTTGCACCACATTTACTTCATCTTGATATTAACATTGAGTGATGTGGCATTTATGAGGGAAGCTAAAATAGACGTTGATTGATGCGGGCGAAAGGTTTTTGTTTACGTGTTCAGAGCCCTCGAGTTTAGCCAATTTTCAAAAAACTTTTGAGGTGTCTTAGACGTGTTTTCGAACTTTTATCACTTTGAATTTTTTACACAAAGGATTTTGCTGAGCGGATACAGTGTGTGGAGTGTGTGACTGTGAAACATATGTGTGTGTGTGTGTGTGTGTGTGTGTGTGTGTGTGTGTGTGCAGGTTTAGCCCTCTGCACAGCTGCTCTTTGAAGCTCTGCTGCTATAAGGCTCCTCTCAAACGCCGTCATTAAGACCAGTCCTGTGACAGTGAAGGAGACCCTTTCTCTGACCCTACCCTCTCATTAATGTGTGTGTGTGTGTGTGTGTGTGTGTGTGTGTGCACGCACAGGTGGGTAGGATGTTCTATTTTCTAGTGCAAGGACCATTTCAAAGTGCAATATCATTGATGCACACTATATTGTATATTTATTTATTTAAAAATAAGGTGGATTGAAATGTATTATTTGCCATTTATCAGCCATAATGTTGCCAGCTTGTTCTAGCCTCTAGAATTATGTAGCTTCCCTATAAAATGTAAATGATTCAATTCATCCAAATGTTGTAGAATTACAGTTCCCAACTACACAGACTTAGTGTGCTCCCTCATCATAGATTTTGGAAAAGTGTTCCCAGATCCCCAAATCCCAGTCGATGGCCCTGCACTTACTTTAGTGGCTTATTGTTAATAACTGTGTGTTATTAACTCTGTTGTTGTGTTTGTATCCCAGGAGAACTTGTGGCTGGACAGTGTATCTCTGCTTATCAAAGATTCATTTGAAGGGGAGATGCTGATGATTGACAACCTCTCTGGCTCCGTCTTCCATCATTACTCCTCTCCACCCGTCTGCAAGGACTGCAGGACTCATCCGCAAGAGGTACACTGGAGCTACGTCAGTGTTTGCTAATGCAATCTTGAGTTTAAGAAGTCTAATCTTAAAAACTAACCTATATCCAAATCTTCACAATTGAATAGAGAATGCCTTTAAATTCAGTTTTAAATTAGCAAACATGATGCCATTTGAATTTAAAATTCATTGAAATTTAAAAAAATAAATAAATAAAACGATCTTGAAAGCAGTTTAAAAATCACTAAAGTTTGATTTTCAGATTTATAGGCCTTAAGTATGGATAGGTAGATATTTTTAGATAATTTTATTACGATTATTTAAAATAAATGCTGTTTTTAATATTTTGGTAATCAAAGAATCCTGAGGGTAAAAAAATTATTGAGCAGCAAATCAGCATATTAGAATGATTTCTGAAGGATCATGTGACACTGAAAACTAAAGTAATGGCTGCTGAAATAAATGACAAATTACAAATAAATTACAAATTAACATATATTACAATAGAAAAGAGTTAATTTAGTTAATTTCATAATGTTACTGTTTTTACTGTATTTTTTATTTTTTTTTCAAAATAATTAGACTGATGTTATTGTACTATAGCTCATTATTTAATGTACACACAAAACATCTCTCAGTGCTTGTGTCGCATCACAATGACGGACAGGACAGGGATAGTTCAGAAAAGAAGTAATTCAAGCCGTAACCTCCACACCTATCATCCTGCCAAGCTGCCAACAATGTCAGTCCATCAGTCTGTTTCCACTCCCCTGTCTCTGCTCTCCATACATCTCTGATTTGCAAGCTCTTCTCTCCCACTCACTCTGTTTGACTCTAAACGTCTCTCTTCTTGAATTAGCCAGATTTCTTCTTTGGAAAGTCATCATCACGTTGTCAGACATAAACCATGCTGTCCATAACAATCCAAAGTCTCTGTTGACAGTTTTATCACTCAAACTCAGCTCAGCACTCTGCAAATTTAAACAAAGCTGTTAGACTGGCATACAGTAAAAGTCTGCAGAAATTCAAATAGTTGGGAAGGTTTTTAATGATTAACAACCCTCTCAATTCTCATCGCTATAAATTCTTGCACACAGCAGATCCACATGGCTGAACTGGAGCAGGCGTCTCTGAGGTCGGAGCAGCTCTCAGATAAGTCATCCTCACCAGCGCTGCCTGATGACCTCAGCCTGGACGAGCAGAGCGTGTACCAGATGGCTGCCAAAGAGGGCAAGGTGAGCTTTCTCTCAGAAAAACGATTTTGTCATTTTGAATGCTTCACCCTCACGATTATCTTAGTATCTACACTTTGAAATGTTTGAAAATCTGTTTAAAGGTATGCATTCATCAGTTTTCTTGCTAATATCTGTATTTATTATTGATGATTGTTGATAATTACGTTCATACTATGGCCAATAAGTAATAAATAGCTCATATTAAAATATTAGACTCTGATCATTCTAATCATCTGGGGTCAGAAAGATTTTTTTAATGTTTTTGAAAGAATTCACTCACCAAAGCTACATTTATTTTATGCAACATACAGTACTGTTGTGAAATAGTATTACAATTTAAAATAACTGTTTTCTATTTTAATATATTTTAAAAAGTAAAAAGTAATTACTGTGATGGCAAAGCTAAATTCTTATTATTATCAAAGTTGAAAGCACCGCAGCTTAATACTTTTGTGGAAACCATGATACTTGAGACCTGAGAAGAGATGATGCCAACCCCCCAGAAGACCTCAGATGATGCCAACCCTCAGACAACATACAAAACTACCAAAAACTACCAAATTTTGCTACAAGTTTGATCGCAACATATAATCATTGCTGTGTTCACTGTCTGTTTGATTACATGACATTAACTAACTGCTTGATTTTTACCGTACATTTCTGCCATATGGACATCAGCTTGCTTTTACTAAATATAATGTAGAAACTTTACATTTTCTGTAAAGCTGTTTTGCAAAGATTTGCATCGTGAAAAGCGCTATACAAATAAACTTGAATTGAATTCAATACTTTTAGGATTCTTTGATATACAGAAAGTTCAAAGGACATAATTTATATGAAACAGAAATCTTTTGTAACATTATAAATGTTGAATTATCTGGGTGTTTTTAAGAGATAGCATTTGAAGTTGATATAGTTTTGATGTAATTTTTTTATTTTCATGACCTTAATAGTGGCTCATGCTCCGAAACAGATGAAATCTCTGCCCCCCTGGAAATGATTTACCTCTATCTGATGTATAAACTGTTGTAATCCCTTATATCCCAAACAATGATCCTTTAATTATATATAATCAGTGAGAATGACCACAGACTCGCACTAATTAGACTGAAGAAATCAAATAACTATAAGCTGCTAGTCTAAATCCTGCAGTCTCATGGGGCATGTAGCTTCGCTGCTCAACCAGTGTAGTTCTTCAGCAGACTTAAACATCTCTAGCTATTTGTTAGAGAAACCCCATAAAGGACAGTATGTGAGGCAGATGGCTCAGATTATCTTGCAGAGTTTAATCGTTCCTTAATCTCTTTTACTGTTATAGAGTGAAGCCCTGAGTGTTTAGTTTACCAAGAAAATAAGATGTTAGCATTTAAGAGACTTGGAAGTCTCCCCAGGATCCTGAAAGCTCATGCTAATATTTCTGCTCAGGAAAGGGGTTGTGATGAGTGCCTAAACACTGAAGAACCTGGAGGGAGAGGTGACGGCAGGTTACAGCGACCCTCTCGGGTTCACAGCTCTGGGACAGATGATGGGGCGGCAGTGAATGGATGCGGTTCTCAAAGTCCACATCACAACACACCTGCTCGTCACAGCATAGGTAATGTACTACAGAAACGATACTGGAGAACAAAGCAAGAAAAGCATTGTGCACATTAGTTGTGCAAGGTTCAGAATTGAAAAATTGTTTTGAATTTGAATTGAACACTAGAAAACAGTTGACCTAACATAAAAAAGGCATTATTACATTAAATTCGATAAATTAAAGGGATAGTTCACCCAAAAAATGAAAATTCTGTCATTAATTACTCACTGTCATTTCAAACCCTTCAGAACACAAATTAATAAAAGCTTCATAAAATGAAAGTTGAACCACTGATATCACATGAACTATTTTAATGATCTCCTTACTGACCTTCGGAGCCTTGAGCATGTCAGTTGCGTTGCTGTCTGTGCAGGGTCAGAAAGCTCTCAGATTTCATCAAAAATATCTTCATTTGTGTTCCGCAGACATGAGGGTGAGTAATTAATGACAGAATTTTCATTTTTGAAAGGCATTATTTGCCTCTTAAAACTAGAGGCAAACATTTTACAAACACATCTCACAAACATCAACAAATTAAATTAATTCAGTGAAAATATGAACTCTGAACCATGTGACAGCTAACTAACAGTGGCAACAGTGACATCAGCATAAATTAATCCAGATTTTAAATTCTATTAAATTTTGAATATATGTATTAAATATACATATATATATACATTTTATTTTATTTTATATTTATATATATATATATATATATATATATATATATATATATATATATACACACATTTTTAGTACCGCATAATAATTTCAAGCTGCAAAGCATGCCTGAAACTTTCAAAACATTGTTCCGTGTGACTAATTTTGGAAAGCTAGGACAACATTTGGACAGGTTTTGGACAAATACTTGATTATCTAAACATGTTGCCAACAGCTTTTGTTACCAACATTGTTATAGTGTTATTCTACTTCCTTACATTCAAACTCAAATCTGCATACTGTTTGCTACCTCAGTTTAAATTCAATTCAAATTCAGTAACTGAATTTGTGTGCAGGTGGAGTTCCCTGTAGCAGCAGTAATCAGGAGCACCCAGAGGTTTCTGGAGCTTCGAGCCTCTCTACCACTCCTATCCGTCTCCCTGCTGAATTCTTCTACCCAGCTGCCGCGGCCCTCCCCGCACCCCCGAGAGGCCGGCCGGGACACAAACCAAGAGGGCTTCGGCTAACTTCCCCAGCCTCATGGGCGTCTCTACGCTCTCCTGGAGCAAACACCAGGCTGCTCACCACACAGGTTTGATCTTACACACATGTACAACTTGTGTCTCAATACGTTTACATGGACATCAGTAATCAAATTATTTACCTTATTCTGAATAAGACAATATTATGATTAAGGTGTTTACATGAGTTGCTTTTAGAATATTCCTTTCATGTTTCCGTTTTACATGTTAGAGTACATAGATCGATTAATGGCACACATTTTACGTCCCATATTTGACATAAACATACAGTTCGTCTTCGTTATGGTACCAAATACAGTTTTGGGCGTTTCATTTTTAATTTTACGAAAGCTGAAGCGCAGTTATTGTCGTGCTACTTGCAAACAGATGACGGCGGATACAAATTCTCCAGCATCAGTCCTCCTTCATTCATACCCCCGCGACAAACTCAAAGGTATTAGATGAGAGTACAAAGTAAAGACTGGTGGGAGAGAGTTGTTTTAATTAAATTTTTTGTTTGCCGTCAAACAGTTGACCACTGGCTTGTGTGTATCCTGTCACAAAATGTGGCAAAAAGTCCTACTCGATGGTAAATAGTGTGATTAAGGTGTGTACTTGTCTATACTCCCTGTTGAAAAATCCAGCATATGCTGGTTAGGTATGTTTTGAAGCATGGCTGCTGGTTTAAGCTGGTCCTGAGCAGGAGCTAGTTGCTTAGGACCAGCTTAGAACGAGTACATGACCAGCTAAGAACCAGCTCAAACCAGCAGCCATGCTTCAAAACATACCTAACCAGTATATGTTGTTTTTTTCGACAGGGCTGCACTTCGATAATGCAACAAAGATTCAATTTGTGTTTACTTCGAGTATGACTTTAGCCGGATTAAGGTAATCAAAAATCTGTGTTTACATGGTAGATTCTTAATCATGTTAATATTGGAGTATTGTTGTCCATGTAAACATACTGATTGTCAATTCATTGCTAAAAACTCGACCTTTCTGCCCCCAGTATCCATCTCACAGTGACTCCTCCCTGGCCACGGGGAGCTCAGAAAGCAGCCTACCAACCACCATGGAAGAAGGGCTCAGTTTCATCGTATCCACCACCCAGCCGCTGCTGGACACACTCCTCGACGATCGCGCCAGCCTCTCCACGGAGACCCTGAGACCCAGTCCTCCAGCCACCCAGAACCTCCAAACTACGAGGGGACACCAGCGCAGCAAGAGCAGCTGTGAAACGGACATGAGTGCAGGAAGAATTCGGCAAGGATCCGATGAAGATGTAGGGATGGTACGGTGCAGTTCTAACCAGACGTGTGACAGCCAGCAGCTCTCAGAGACGCCAAGCAGCCTGTCGCTGACGTCGCTACTTCTGCCGAGCTCTCTAGCGCCCCCGTCTGTGAAAAAGTGCAACAGCACGGGCAGCTTAGACCACGGGACTCTCACAACCCAAGAAAAAGTGTTCACAAAAGAGCCACAGGGTAAAATCACCAGCCCCTGGAAAAAAAGTAGAGAAGCAAGAAGAGAGAGTCAATTGGAGGCAGCACAAGGAAAAGACGGGGAAAGTACAAGCCAAATAACAATTGTGGGCTCCAGGAAAAATAGATGAAACTTTACCTAGTGTTAGTTATTTCTAAAGCCCACTACTCGATCTCTGTTTTTTTCAGGGAGCAGTTTGACATGTGGCGTTCCATCAAGTCTTTCTCTCTCTATCTCCCTGTTTTCATTTGTGACCTGTTACCATTTTGTATTTGCTTGTGGTAAACGTCCAACAGGACTGTAGAGAAACTGGATAGAGAGACCTGAGAGCAGTTTGGCCCCTTAGAGCATGACTAGACCGAAGGGGACTGTTCAAACAGCTGCCTGAACAATCAGGTCAGGAGACGACATACAGTACAGGCAAAGCTTTCCGTATGCCGGAATGCTGGGAGTTTTCTCAAAAGTTATTTAAAAAGGAAAAAAAAAAAGATAAACCTACTATTATATATAGAGGAACTGAAAAGATACGGAGATACAGTTAAAAAAATACAGTAAAAGAGATTGATTCTCTAAAAGAGGGCATGTTGTGTTTAATGATTTGACACAGTTACATTACAATGAAGATTTTAGGATTTTAACTCTTTCAGTATACACATATTTTTACAGGTTTTTTTGTTCGTTTGTCATTTTGTTTGTTTGTACTTGTTTTATATCACTGAGGAGAGAGAACAATGTTCCTCATTCAATCTGAAGCAAAGCATTTGTTTTAGAGAGTGACTAAAATTAATGAGAGGAAGTCAGACATCCATCTATCTATCTTATCTATCTGTCTGTCTGTCTGTAATTTTATTTATTTATTTATCATTCAGATTTATTTATATATTTATTTAAGTTATTGTTTATATATTTAATTAAAGGGCAAAATATGTAATCTCCTACCTTTTGCATTAGGAGATAAAGAAAATATGGACACAAGGACAAAGAACAGTCCTCTGCATGACGGAGTCTCTTTACAAAGAAGTTCAATGTAACAACTACTGAAGATGTCAATGCTGGAAGAAAGCAGTGAGGTTTTTACTCAGATATTTTTTTATTGATATGCTCTGGATCAAGGAATAGGTGACGCGCATTGTTGTGGTCACCGTTCTCCTCCCCACAACCCAAGAACATTTCTCTATGTGACTTTATTCCCTGCAAGTGGCTTCCATTTTTATAATTTTGATTTGGTGGAGGAGACTTTTTGGTATGCTCGGGTAAATACAACCAAGCAAACAAAAAAAAAGGAAGAAAAAAAAAAAAAAACATCCTAAGGATTTTAGACTGTGGATTACATGAACTTATGGATGTTGAATACAGCCAGACACAAAGGATGATGAACAGGCTGTGGGATTTAAACGTGTCTTCAAGAACCCAGGAGCCTCTGCTTTATTTTGGTCCTTGGATGACATGTCAGATGAGGAAAACACAAGATGGTGATATTTAGCTTTCATTTTGACAAAACTAGGTTGATTGGATTTGCAACTGAATCAATTATTTACACATGAATTTTCTTTAGCATGGTTACTGGACTGCAGTAGGACACCTCTGATTTATTATTCCTCCTCTTTGAAAAAAAAAAAAAATGCACTCGTTTGCTCTTTATTTCCTTTAGCTTAGACTCGGTCACTGTATTCATGTGCAAATGGAGAAACTCTAGGTATGACACTCCAAATATCTTAGTTTAGTCTGCTGTAGTGTTTAGCACCCCTGATGTTTTTGTTGTTGTTTTTTTCTTTTAGAATATTCAGGTGAATATCACTTGTAAGGCTTGACCTGTTGATGAACTTCATTGTCATTTGATTGGTAGTGACTGTCCATCCATGACGTCTGGGTCTCTGTACATTACGTCAGTTGTGTTGTGGTTTAGTCAGGACCTAAGTGCAGGATTGTCGTTTTATTCATGGAGCCACCGTTTTGAAATGAGGAACACCGAAGTATTAAAGTTTAATCAGCAAAACACAATAACAAAGGGCTTACTTGGTTTCCAAGGTGTTCTTGGATCTCACCAGACAATTTTTGCTAATAGTGCGCAAGACTTCAAAGGTTAGTCTGACACTACAGCAATAAAGAGTAGCTTTGTGTGCCCCAAATATACATAATGATGTCAATGTCCTTTTTTTTTCCCTTTTCAAGATTATTTACCCTTGTTTACTAAGTAACAAAACCTGCACGACGTGAGGGCTGATCACATTACATAACCGTTCAAGCATTGAGAATAGATGGGCTGCCAATGGTTCAGATGAACAAATGAAGTCATTTCGAACTCAGGGCCTTGGAAAATACCACTACCGAATGCGCTGTTTCCTCAGGGAGACAGATGGCTGGAAAAGGAGGACTGTATGTTAAATGTTAATGTTCATTTGATTTGATTTTGCATTTAATGCTCTAATAAGCTTGCGTCAGTGCATCGCCATTATAGCAGGATACGAGTGTAGGCCAGTTTTATTAAAGTAACAGGTAAACTGAAAGCTAATTCATAGCCATCACTGTATAGTTTGAAAGTGTATGTAGCTTAAAGAAAAATCTGACCATGCATTTAAGGATGGATGCATATATTACGTGTATGTACGTGTGGTTTTAAATGGTCTGGAGTGATGGGTGAGATTTTATACAAAACTCGATGCGTCTTGTCACTGGGTTGAACATATGTACATATCCTTTTATATATCAAATTGCATGTGTGCTACGACCAATGACAATGATACATGCATTTTAGAGCGGTTGAGGCTTAGGTTTTATTATTTTATTATTTTTTCCCTCACCCTGAGGTCTTCCTGAAACTCTATTAATGTAAACTTAATTTGAACCTCTAGCTTAGATGGACAGTTCTGGTCCTCGAATCTGATTGGCTGTGCAGCGCTCAATGAGTGCTGATATATCACCTTTAGGACTACATTTTCACTGTTGGAATGACTCAGATTGTGTGTGTGTGTTTGTGAGCGGTATGGAGTGGAAGTGGGATCGATTTATTTGTGTGAGCAGGGGGCGGGAAATGCAAAAAAAACTGGCTTGATTGCAGTGCTCTTTGCGGTCACTCCATTCTGCTCACATCCTCTCTTCTGTTGTATGTACGTTGGTTGGCAACATTCCCATACGTTTTTGCTTCAAAATAACGTTTGTCATGTTGTGATTTACCTCATAGCTGACTGGTTTAGTTCTTGGCTTTTAACTCTTTACTGGAGATGTTTTAAAAATCCCTATGGAAAAATGAATGGGAAAGATACTTTCAGAACCAAGGGTGCTGAAAAAGTGGGCAAACACTTTTGCACTCTATTGGCTTTTAAACGATCTTGTGCTGTGAATGACGACAGACTTCTCATTTTTTGGTCAACTATACCTTTAATTTCTTGTGCTGATATTCAGCGCAGCATGCTTATGTGATATTGCTTAATTTGGATGTTCATAAGTAAAATTCATTGGTTTGCCCCTCTAAAAGAAGCAATAAACTCCATGTAGCATGACCCTTGGGAAAATGAAGATGGGTGGAAAAAGACCAGAGAGGTTCTGACAGGAGACACGCTACTAGTGCTTTGGCATGCTTGTGTGGTCGCTCAAAAAGCACTGAAGCGGAAACTCATGGGAGAAGTGTTGTTTCTCCACACCTAAACCATCTCTCCCCTCCAGCTATCTGTCCTTTAAATGTCAGCTGCTCTGCTGTCCCATGTCCTGACCGCACGCTCGTAGGGCCATGGTGTCGCCCGCCTCGGGAATCTTAGGATGCAGGCTGTCACACCACTGTACAAATCATGTCAAAATATTTCATTTTATCATGTGAAATGAAGGGGTGATCTTTGGCTGAGCAGTAAATTCCCTTCTGAAAGGGTAGCGTTTCTGTAGCTGCAGTTTTTGTCATTTACGTTGGTGCCTGGGAAGTTCTGGAGGTCGTATGCTTTATATTTGACTCATATGCGCTCTTATCTAATCATTACAGCTTCGGAGAGTGTCGGTTAGATGTATGGAGACCCTCTGACTTCAGTGTTTAATCTAGAGGTTGAGTAATTACTTTCCCCGTCTGACTGGAATAAAGCAAGTGCTAATGGCTACAGAAGTCATACGGGTAAAATAAAGGTGATCCTCCCACTTAATGACAAAAAATGATCTTCCGTAATGACCAGGGCACCCCTAAGAGGACAATGAGATGGATACCCTTGTGGTGTATTGCGTGGCCTTGAATGTGTCATTATCTGTACCTTTCCGTTTCTTAAGTGAAAAGGAAGAAAAATGAAATGGTTAAAGTTACTTCTAGGTGTTGTAATTTTGGACTAAATTGCAGCTTGTTGTGAAATCTGAAGTGTAGCCCTGAGTAGGTGTGTTTGATTCTCTCTCTCGCTCTCTCTCTTCCCTCTCTCATTTGGTTTGTTTGGCAATCACTAAATCAAGGCACTAGCACTCCATCATCACAGAGCACAGCACTTCATACCTGAAATATGGTAGCCTACTCACACATACACACAAACAACAGTTTCATCAAGGTGACACAAAGCAAATCGCTCCTGACATTCTGTTCGGATTCGGTTACTTAAGCTCAGCCACATTTAGTGCCGATAAGGGAAAAAATGAGGAGCAAAACAGATAAAAGACAAAAACACCATAAGCATCCTGTGACAACAGGAACAAAGGCTGAGAGTTATATGATGTTCCTGTCAATCTGCCCCATTAGAAGCAGTACGCTCTGCAGCAGTGCCTCTCAACTAGTGGCCTGCAGCATCTTGGTAGAAGGTAGCTGATGTTGGTAGCCTTGAGCATGAAACCATAGAATTGTAACCAAGATTGTCCGTTTTCTATACCATGCGTATGCCAGTCATGATAATAAGTTTAATATTAATGAGTTTCAGTATGATTTAACAACGTTTTTACTTTTGTACGATAAACAATATTTTAGTACTTTGATGTCCTGAAACAAAACCAGCTGAAAAGCACTGCTGTAGTCTAATTGTATCTTCTAAACCCCATCTTCCTATCCATTTGATTGGCCAAAATGAGTGAGTGCAGGATGAGTCATCAATATTTCCAAATTTTAGGGGTGTAAATCTGCAAAAAGTCAACATCGTTTCAGTTTTTAGGACCACACTGGCATACAGATGACCACAAAGCTAATAGAAAAGGACTAGCAGCCGCAAAATTACATGGAGTTTTTAATATTAGACTGTTCTGTATAGCCATGTGTTAAAAAGTTAAGTGTGCAGACGTGCTTTGGGTCAGTTTATATTAGTAACAGATGAATTTGGAGCTTTTTATTTTGTTTTGTTCCCATCAGGCACAGGAAGTGTTCAAACTGAAGCTGAAGCCGTTTCCCAGTAGAGGTTATATTACTATGCAAGATTTTGCATATAACATGAATTTGCTTGCTTGCATGTCCTTTCCTACTTCTGAATCATACATTTATGTTAAAAAATTAGTAGTAATGTCCATTAATGTTCATGTTTCTGAGAGCTTTGCTAATGTAGGTTCAGCTTCAGTTCAGTGTCTATTATGTGTAAGTTTATGTATGTTTAATAAACAGCTGATGGCAATGATAATTCATTCTTTGTCTCAGCGATTATGAATCCCCTTTTGATCCTGATTTAAAAATACAAACTGCTAACTTTAAGAATAGTAAAATAAATTTCATATCCTGAATCGAGACAGCAAGTGTTTGGGTTGAAATCCTTGCCCCAGAACCCTACTTGGAAACAAGCGAGATCTTTTTGGGGGCCTGAGACTGATGATGATTCTTATTTGCAATGACGGCGTCATAATTTCTTGTTTGGGTGCGGCAGGCCTGCTACTGTCTGGGCTTGTCTGCGAGCACTACGACAGGCTTATGGAGTGTTATTAAGTTTGCCCAGGCTCACCTTGCCTGTGATTGAATTATGGCCCAATAGTAGTCATCTAAATTAGGGGACCACTAAAATGTGCAGTTTATTGCTTCAGTGTTCATTTCAACAATTGAAATGAAAAATCCTTCAAACAGTGCACTGAAGATTTAACTAGACTTTAGTCGCTGCTCATGGTAACTCATATGTTGCTGTTTTGGTGCCAAAAAGAGAAAAAAAAACAGGATCTGTAATTCTAACCTGATTAAAAGTCAGTTTTTATTTTCCTTATGGCTGCCATGTAAATCTTTGCTAAAAATGATTTTGAATGGACTTTAAAATGGTTTCTTTCCATGAAAGTTTTGAAAGATATACAGTAGTTGCTTGATGCTTTATGTAAACATATTTACTGTTTTTTTGTTTTGTTTGTTTTTTTCTCCAGTCTGAACGGCGCAATGTAAACAATATATTTCAGAGCATGAGTATTTATTTATAAGTTATAAGGTTTTTGTTAGTTCACAGATGTCTGCTGAGTGTTTTGCACAAGCTCGGTCAGAGAACTAACAATGTTTATTTCCAGCATGTTATGTCTGTTTATTTATTTATGCTGCATTGATATTAATTAAGCGAGCAGTGTCTATATCCTCCAGGAACATTTGGCTCATTTTCATGTCTTTTCATGCACTTGATTATTTACAGGTACAATGTAATTCATACATTCAAAGTCATCATTAGTCGTGGATGTTGTTACTTATCTTAACAAACATGATCTTGTTTTTATCAAGCAAAACATGTTGAATTCTAAGTGTAAGCTCAAGGCTCCATTTCCAGAACCTCGTTTCACTTTACAGGAACGGATTGAACATGTTGCTCTGATTAAAAAAAAAAAAAACCTGTAGTCCAAATCATTCTTGCTAAATGACTGCACCAAGGGCTCTGTGGAAATCCAAATATGCTTTAGCGTTATAGGGAACAATACATTATATATACAGGGCTCTCAGTGAATGAGTGAATGAGGCATGAGTTCTTAACTTCTGCTTTCTGCTTGGAACAAGGTACAACATTTTCCACTTCAATGTTACAAGATCACATTTTAAAGCCAAGGTCTTAGAAAGCACAGCCATTTGGCCATTGGTTATTATCATTGTTAAGGACCATGAAAAATTATAGCTTGCCAAGCTGCAAGCTAATCATTGGAAGTAGTTGAACTAAAGTAGTCAAAAAAAGGTGGCTGCACTATATAATCTGCGCCATATTGTTGCTGGCATTAATGAGATCTCAGTTAGGGTGACATTATCATTCTTGAACAGGTAAATGTATGCTATAAAATACACCCAGATTTACATGAGCGAATCGAAAATATAGTACAGAGCTTATCAGCATTTTTTATGTTTATTTACATCCGAACGAATCAATTCATTCAAATTAATCAGACTCTACAATGTTAAGTGAGAAAGGACAGGATGTGAGTACACTTCTTTATTCCCCATTGCAGACATTAAAACAGTGAAGTAGCATTTGATAGTTTTTAAGTAGTAAAGCAAACTAATTTGAAACAGCTATTTTGTGGCACTACTAAAATTAAAAATGTTATTAAATTAGTTGTGTCGCTGCTTTTTGTGATGCTTCTCCTCAACCCTACAGGCCTACAGTCCCAAAACGGAAGCGTTCACTGCAAATTGCGTCCTAATGTCATGACGCAAGCACATCAATATCATCACGCGCGGCTGCATTCATGATTAGATTTGATTTTCAGTTCAGCGCAACAGACTAAAAGGCCGTTCATTCGTCTAGTTGAATGTTATGTCACGGTTTAACATGAAGCATGGTCCTTGCGCTGCAGGTAAAGCCTCTACTGTCCCTCTTCGTCTTCGTTCCGCTTCATTTAAGTGGCCATTTGTTTGCGTTCACGCAGTATATTAACTCGATAAAAAAAACCTCGTCCGTTTTTCTATTAGAATGTGAAGTGCTAATATTGGAAAGAGATTACTCAAAGACTGTTTTGCCCAGGTTGACATTAATACAGCGGCAGCAGTGTTGCAGATAGGCGCTGAGAGACAAAAAAATCACTAGCAATTTATTCCTGATGTGTCATGTTCTCTATAGCAATTATGATGCTGGCCTATTGTGTGAAGAATAAAGGAGATGCAAAGATAGCATTTGCCGTTTTTCATCAACCCTGTGCACAGCTCCTGATCTGTCACAACAAAATGCTCTCTCTCACCCTTTGCTCTCCATATCTGTCTTTCTCTCTTTCTTTCATCCTTGTAAACGTTGAGCTGCACGTGCTTCGGCATGCCTCTAGAAGATTTGACTTGTGCATGGCGCGCGACTGCAAGTTCACACTAGGCAATGGCCCTTGGGACTGTATTACATATTTATCATGGCAATTAGGAGACTTGTGCGCTAAGGGCCATTAAAAAACGAAAGTGCCCCAGCGCAGTGATGCAGTCTGTGCTCGCCGCTCGTTCTTAAAGCCGATTATCAATGGCTGTGGCTTTTGTGTATACACAAGAGATGCTCAAACTCTCCATTACAGCCACCATCTTGGCACTATACAGCCCCACAAGGGCTCTGCCACTCCCTCTCACTGTACCACTCTGCTTTTATAGAAAATAGCAGCTCGCTGAGAGAGAAATAAGGAGGATGTGGTCTGAAAAGCTGTGATAAGGGTTCAGCAGGCACATACAGCTTCACCAGCCCACAGACATCTACGAACCAAGGTTGAAAATAGCCCTTGTTTGTCTGGGTGACATATGTTGTATAGCCAAGGGCTCCAGGAAACCGGTCCGAAGCCAGCACCTCCAGCACAGGATGTTACTGTAGTGCACGTTACTATGATTCTCTTAGTCATTCATGAAGAGAGAAACCAGAGCGCCTGGCTGTGAAATCTCTATACAGCAACAAATCGGCTACAAATTGCTGAATGCTGTATAAGAGGAGATGTGGGACTTGTTTGGAGGCCCAGAAGGCTGGTCGGATGGGTAGACTCTGGGCCCCTGCTCCGCATTCACAATCGAATGGCCCCAGCCGTGCATGAATGAATGGATAGATGCATTAGCATCTCCTCACATCAGTCCTCTGATGTCTCCCACACTTTGATGTTTGGAAAGATGGACAGAAAGAAGGGGGAAGGAGAAAGAGATGGCACGGGATGAGAGAGCGGGATGAAAGCCAACGCTGAAGGAAGAGAGAGGAAGATGGATCATTTGGGATTTGCACATTTCTCTTTGCATGGGTTTTATGTTGCATCATCTATGAAATTAATCATGGCATAGAAAGTGGAAGTGGGAAACAGCTCTTTTGGACATGTCTGTTGCACTTTTTCTGTAATGATCCACCATGATGGTCGTGAAAAATCAGATTATTACTAAACATCTGGGATGTACACATGGCCAAAAGTTTGTGACACCCCACTTCTAAACAACAATGGATTTAAATACTTCAATCAGATGTTTTCAGTAGATTCTTTACTATTCTTTATCTGGTCCACACAACTAGTCTAAATGATTTATTCACTCACTGATTCAGTGGCAATGGTTCTTGAGTTGGGCAACCTAAGTTTCAGTCTGTTTCTCACCCAAATCAGTCATATTGCATTGCACATGAGCTATAATGGACCACTTTGATGGTGCTTTTTATAGTACTTTTACTTTGAAGCTTGGAAGCTCTAGTCATAGTTTATTGTAATTGCATGGGAAAAAATGACCAGAATCAAAATGTTCCTTTTTGTGTTCATACAGCTTTGGAACTGTGTGAATCTGAGAAAATGCCCATGATTTTGGAATTACAAGTTACTTATGGGTGTTGTGTTTTTTTGTTTTTTGACCATTTAGTTTATTCGAGTGGCAACGGAGAGAGATGAATGGTCTCATCATCGGTTGTTTGAACTGTAAGAAGCACAGCCTTATGTCATGTTTCCACATTTGTTAACGTACAAAGCCCTTTATCCCAGCAGTCTGATGCAGCGATCGAGTCATTAGAGATCCACTGGGGGATTTGAGAAAGAGGGGCCATCATACTCTATCTACACTTGGTAGCACATATAGACCACTAGCTACTTCACTGTGTGTTTACACAGCAGCTGATGGAGTGGCAAATCGAATGGCTCTCAGATGGTGTGAGCTGGATGAAAGTGAGGAATAGGACTACAGTAGATGGGTTTGAATCACAGAAACAGATACCTCAGATGATGAGAGCTCTTCAGAGGAAAGAATAGGTGGAATGGGGAAATGAAATATTTTAAGCTTATTATGGTTGTGTGATGTGTCCCATGTCTTATGGGTCTGTGGAATAGAAAATCTAGAAGGTGTCTTGTATTTGTAAAGCGTATATTGTTTAAAGATTGAGAGCACAGAATATAATGGAAGACATAAATCTGTGCAGGATTATTTGAGAACAAGGGTGTTACGATATCTAAGGGTGCTTAAACTTCACAAATGATTAAGCTTTCACGAGTGGGAGGTACTTCCTATGAGCAAGCCCAATCAGCAGAGCTGTCACTCAAAATTACTGGGGGTGTGGCATTACTCACCGCTACTTCTCTGGCTTTCTGCTGCAGTTTGACTGATTTATCATGTTGAGAGGCTGTTTATATGAAAGACTTTATGAATATATATATAAATATATATTAATATATGTATACATAACACTTTATTTTTGCTTTCTTTGTACTATATTGTCAAAATGGATTGATTGCTTTATTTTGTTGATTCTGTTCATATAAAAACCAAACAAAAAGTTGTGCAATAATGAACAATGAAGAAAAAATGTACCTTGTAATTTAGTGTATATATTCAGCCTGGTGGCAATAAAGAGGTGTGACTTCCAAAAAGATTTGACTGAGAACGGAGACTGAGGTGTCCTCTCTCACCTTTGTACATTCACCACCGGTCCTGCTTAAGATTTCATTGTAAAATGTATTGTATTAAATAAAATTTAAGATATTGAGACTTTATGAAAAACATTGGGTTATGTATTACTATTTGAATGAATTTTGTTTGTACGAATCTTATGTTTCTCAGTTCACAGTGGTGTTTTAGGTCTCTCGTTGACATGTAATAGTAATAATTTCCTTTTTCTAATAGAATCTCAAGGCCTCATTAATGCATATTGACCCTGTTTTGCTTTTTCAGGCGAAATAGAGGCAGCAGTTTGTGTGTTTGGTGATTTCTTCCTCCTCTTTTTTTGGTGGGTAGGGGGTGTTTAGGATGAGATGGCATTGTTTGGAATCCATTTTCTGTCACAGATGTTCATTTGTGTGCATGCCAGATCTACTCCTACAATATTTGCCCAAAGCTAAATTGCTGAACACCCTTTTACCCATCAAGCTATCGAGTCTTAGTCTCAGGAGTAAAATAACATCTCAGACACGCTCGACTTCCCACCGTCTTTTAATAACACAGATTAAAGGACTGTTATTGACAGACTGATGTCAAATTTCAAGGGTCAAAGCAACAGAGAGTCTTCTGCTTTCTAAATAACACTGAGTCGTCTTTAATTAAATGTTAACAAGGATGATATTGCTTTTTGCTTGTGCTTGAAGCCTGATTTTGGGCTTAATGGCTTTGAAACACAAAATAATTGGACGTTAATCAGAAATCTGAGCATGTGTTTATAAATATTTCGTCAGGGATCAATGTGCTGGTTTTAGGCAAAAATATTTAATCAACCAAACAACATTTTAAGGCTCAGTATTGGGAAACTGATTTACTTTTTATAGTATGTGCATATGGTATTTTTAATTTTTTGTACAAAACCGCATGTGTACTTGCATTTCACACAGATGTAAAGAGGCAGAAACATACGTACACAGTATTAACGCTCTAATGCTCCACAGGACTTTCCCAGGCAAACAGTAAATATAAGTCAATTGCTTTGCACCTTTACATTAGTCAGCATCAGTACACACACAATAAAATGTCACAGAAATGACCAACGGCACTAGTCAACGTTCGACTCCCAGGGGACACAAATACTGCTAAAGTTTATACCCCGAATGCACTTCGAGTCACTTTGGATAAAAGCATCTGCTAAATGAATAAATGTAAATGAAATCTGCTTTATCCACAGGAGCTGAAATTATGTAAACAAGGCTTCAAATGCCATCTCTATCATGTAATCGTGTAATATACACATTTTAGCATCCAGAATGAAGCAGAAGAGCAAATAAACACAAACGATAACTTGCATACTCTACCCACGTCATGTTTCGTATCTCTGCCTCGTTTTAACAGCTAATGATTGTCCCCTGAGGGCGAATGCTTCAAAGATTTCATGGAGCTTTATGTAAATGTACACCATACAACCACAAGGAAGAATGTCAGGATGACAAGAAGGATATTTTACATGCCACGTGAGATTTCATAACTGAATATTTTTTCAGAGTACATGTGGTGGTGGACAACATGTCAAGACTATGCAAGAAAGGATTGTCAATAAACGGAGTATGGAGGTTCTGTGCATCCAAAAGAAGACTATTTTTGGATCATCATCTTGATTTTGTAGTTGGAGATCTGTGAGTGTGTCATGGAGGTAATTAAGGAACTGATATAACAGTATAGTTGCCTGAAGCACACCCTGCCTCATTCTCCAATATGAGCGCCTTTGTAATTGATACTGCCAATTACTTTCAGCTGCATGCACTGGTGTGAAACAAGACTTTAAAAAGCCACTGGGCATTTAGCTTGAGGAGAGGGCTGCAGGCTTGCGTGGCTGGCATTTTCCAGGTCCTTTAATTCCCTTTTCTTTCCATTGTAGTTGTTTTCCCTTTGATTTGTTCCCTGGCATGCCTCTTACATGGAATATGTTTGTCGGAGCTGGAGCTCTCGTGTGGGTCTCTCACCAGGAAGAAATACGTTATTTATAGTTTATTTTCTCTTCAGTTTTTGTTCCCTTTCTTGTGGCTGGCCAGAAAAACCTTTCGTTCAGAGGTTCTCATCTGGCTCTGCTTCGAGTGGCTACCAGATAGATTACTCATACTGTACAAAATGTCAACTAAATCCACTTAAAACCCAATGTTGACATTTAAAATATTCCTTGATTGATGTTTAAATATTAATATTCAAAAATATATTTTTGTATTTCTTGTTATTATAAATACTAAAATGTTAATATTGATATATAATTATATTGTAGTTTAAATAATTTACTGTTTTGAACATTTTAATCTTAAATGAAATTTACTCTATTTGGCCAGTATGTAAGTTTATTAACATAACAGGTGTAATAGGATAATTTACGCTTATGTAAATGTATAAACAACCGCAGATGTATGATTAATCATCCTAACACTAAGCCAAATATTGTATTAGGATTAACTGTATTTCCAAGTCAAAAACAAATTTACACCAGAATTGCACACATTTTTTGTTTGGATGCATATTCTAGTTAATCTTATTTAGTTTTCTGTCCTCATTATTACATGGGTGCATGGTTAGTTGCATTTTACTAATTGCTTTAGTAATACTGAGAACCACTGCTTTAGTCGATTATTCTTTGCTTAAAGTGATGAGAAATTTGGGAATGAATGGAAATGAACATAATTACTTCTGGGCAAAATGACTTTCTTCACCCTGCAGCATACACGTCCAAGCACACTATGTCTATGATATCAGTATTGTCTGGGCTGCAGGTGTGTGATTCCCGTGCAATGTCACAGTGTTAAATCCATGAGCCCTGATCAGTGTGAAGTCTTTGAGTCAGCGCAGCAGTGCTCCATTTTGCTCCAAACAGGAACATCTGATCCCTCTTTCTGCTGGAACGGCGCATGAACCTGCAGCCAGATCATCTGTCTGTCAAATGTGCATCAGATCTTTTCCAGCTTTTTATTTAAATTTGAGATCTGCACTTGTATGCTTGACTGTGCACCATTAGTTTTCTGACTTTTGTTTTCTCCCCCAGCCCTTATCATCTGCTTGACTCTGGCTTTTCAGGATTGTCTGTCCCCTAAGGTAATTTGTGTTGATTGGAGGATCTCCAGTAAATTGAAATGTGATTGGTGTAGCGTAGCGAGACGACACTCATCTGCCAAGTGCAGATGAGTGTCTTTACAGCTTTATGCTTAGAGCCAAGCATACACACAAGTGCACACATTCTCTATCCTACATGTTTAGATGTCCAACTACGTTTCTTCCTCCTGTTTTACTCCACAGGACATAATCCGTGTGTATCGGTTTATCTCCCTCTAGCTTACTCCTCACCAGCACAATGTTCAGCCAGATCTCGCCAAGAAACCAGGAAAGATGTGAAGTATCACTGGATATTTGAAAATGAGAGAAGAAGCCCTGTAAGTGCTCTGCTGCCTGGCGATAGGCCCGGAGAACCGGTCTGCATGTCAGGGATTAGGATTATACATTGCATATGCTGTCATAGGAAAGTCCTATTATCTAAAATGCAGTCTTTATTTAATTAAATATAGAGAATAATGCATTTGCAAGTGTGTCTTTAAAGTATGTCAACAAAGGCAGCATTTCCTCCACCGCATACACTGCTCTTTTCATCTGTTTTGAAGGTACCTTCACTCCCGATCCTGAACAAAAATCCAGTCTATCTTGATTAGGTATGGTTGAGCCACTCTCATATTGTGCATGGAAATACTCCTTAGCGATTCATTTTTGTGTGTGTGTTGAAATGGTTCAAATGGTCTAGTTAATTTTGCACAGTTTGTGTTTAACAGTAGTATCTTTTCTTGTTATGCCCAATGAAATCCAAATAATGTCTGTTTTTCCATTTGAAGAAACAACCATACTCTTCTGTGTCCATTTTAGTGCGCCTTCTCTCCAGTGATTTATTAAAGCACTTGCTCAAAGCTCATTAACTGACGCAGTCATGCAAAACGTGATATTAAAATCCATTTTATTTAATATTATTTTCTTCGCAATACATTTATAACACCAGTAACGTAATGTACTTCACATCAGTAACTGTAATCAAATTACATTTAAATGGAAACGCATTACATTACTGTGTTATTGCATACGTGATTCGAAAACAGGAACACGCATTCAGTTACTTTGTAACACATTATACCCAACTCTGATGAAGACACACAATATAAAATACTTACATATGATAAGAAACAGTGGGGTCTTAAAATCTCGCCCCATAGTAAAAATGCTTCTGTTTTGCTCTTCTTTTTACTCTCTGATTTAATACAATAAAATATGAATTGTTTAATTACAAACTTTATTGCCTGCACGCATTTGAGTAAAATGTTGAATATAATAATTTGCATGAAATAGTTGGTATGTCCCCCTTTTGCAATTTCAAAAGTGTGCTTCATTTTCTCAACTAAAACTGTAAACTAAGTAAATAAGTAAAATAAACGAATAATAGTACAAATAAAATGTGCATCTTATTTGTCTCCAGGTTTAAACAGAAAAACATCCCAGGTTTTCAGTGTGGTCTCAGGCTTTTAAACCCTGCATCAGTGTATGGTGCATGTGGTAACCAGAAGATTGCCGGTTCAACCCTCAAAAGGAGGGAGACATGAATCTTCACCATCTTGCCCTTGAGCATAACACTTAACCCTAGCTTTTTTCCAAGGGACTGTCTCTGCAATCAGTTCATGTCGTTCTGTAGTGATATTATGTGAAAGTCCAGGAGATTCTATTCCATATAGAGAATTGAGTGAGTTTTAACAGAGAATGGAGGAGAACCTGATGGAAGCAGCAGGGTCCATTAGTCTTCCTGGCATCTCAATTATCACATCTCCTCAAAGGTCACAATGATGACTCCTGCCCTCATGACAGTTAATGCGCTGACCCTAGGTCAGATCTCAGAGACTTGTGATGGACTGCACACCCACACCTCACTTGCTTTCATTCATTACCTTCCTTCCCCTTCTGTTTCCTTTTTTTCAACCCTTTTGTTCCCTCTTATGAAGGTTCATGTTGGCATTGAGTTTGATTGTGTAGCATTTGGACCAATCAGTCACACAATTTTGCATTTGATTTAAGAAATCAATTAGATATTAGATTAACAAATAGTCACAGACCCCTCACCCAATACACATACTCGGTGCCAGTAGGTCTGTCAATGCCTTCAGGCCCCCGGTTCCATGGCAACCCATCAGATAACACTAGTTTTATTGATCAAAGGAATGCAAGCAGAGCAACTCGCACTACCTTTTTCCTATAGGAAAGACATTATGCCATAAAAAATGGACTCTTCTCTAATTAATTCATAGAAAAACCTTTCTTTGAACGAACACACATATCATTCAGGTCATTGTGTATATTATTACTGTTCTTGTATATGTTTTTGTGTATTGTATACTGTTTTATGCATGCTTATGATAGATCACTTGTTAATGTCACTTTAACTCATACCATGTCTGGTCTCTATCAATTCGTCTTCGAATGATCTAATTGAGAGTGAATATTACATGTTGATACCTATGCAACATATTAGTGTCCTAAGAATCTTTAATAGTTTGTATATCAACTTCCAATCCAACCCCTTTGCAAATTACCATGACCATTCAGACAAAGGGTCATAAAAACTCCCCAGTATTTCCAAACTCCCGCTTGGAAATTCAGCCTTTCTCATTGGTCAAGCCCATCCTGAGAGGCGTGACTCGCAGACCTTAAAGGGCTCACGCACAGTTCCGCCGTGCGCTCTTCTGCAAATCTCCGGATTGCTGCCCGTGTGGAGAGCCTGAGCCGGTACCGGCGTGCCCGGTGGGCTCCAACATATCTCAGTCTGCGGTTCTGTTAGATCCTAGAAGGATGTGAGCTAGAACTCTTCTGGACCCTTAAAGCCTGGAATACACTACATGACTTTTAAAATCTGAACAGATTTTTAAAACACTAGGCATCATACACTTACCGACTATGTAAATAGTGACAAAGGAAAACTGGGCATCATACACTACGCGACTGAAGATCATACACTACCAGACATTAAAGTTTTTCCGATCACAACAAACTCACGCAGAAACGTGCGCCTTGTTGCTAGGAGACGCATGACAAATGAAAAGATATGTGTTCTAAAATCGGCTGAAAATATCAAACATGTTTGATATCCTCCGACTGGATGGAGCACTAAAAAATCGAAGTCTGTGACCATCATACACCACGCGATTTTCTGTGGAATCTGTCAGCTGTAATCTGCAGACTGGCTTCGACTTTCCTCAACTAGCGTCAACTTGTTCAGACTGTAAAATCGGGGGGAAATTGGGGCAAAAATCGCGTAGTGTATTCCAGGCTTAAGTCTTGCGCCAGGCCTTGCGGCCTTGACTTTCCATTCAACCAAAGCTCCTCGGACCACAGATGATCTCTTTCTTAGCTCTTTTCACTTTCTACCTGGAAAGAACAGTTCTATCTCAGAGCATCTTTGGAATTCATCACTCTTCAACCCGGAAGAACGTGATCGCGAGTCCAAAACCTTGAAACCATTAAGACTTTAGTCTTAGACTGCATTCCGGACACTCGCCAACAGCCATGGAAGTGCAAGTATGGTACATCTAACTAAACTAAACGGAGGTTTAGTATAAGCTATAGTCCCCGTTATAAACGGCGCTGATGGTTTAACTCAGGTGGTTAACTGACTTTTTCCATAACTGCATTCTGTTTTCTCTAATGGCTTCATTCATCCACTTTAGCTCCCCTTTTGCATGTACGCGTGAGTATATGTATGTTTGTTTGTTTAGATTAGTTATGTGTGTTAGTGTTTAGTTAATAAAGGTTGTGTGCACAAATTACACTGGTTCTGGTTCTGCCTTGCAAATTAATGTCCCTTTACGATTTTTGATCCTTACTACATGCTCTAATGCATTAATACTTAGGAAAGTATTTTCTGTGGCCACGAAAATATCCTTTGTTAGAGTTGATATGAACTTACACTGAATGGTCGCTGGATAAACAGAGCAGTTGATGGCAATTTTAATTCTGCTACAGTTATTACTGTCAGCCGATATAAATAATTGTAATTAATCATAATTAATTTAAATTATTTATATACAATTCCCTTTTAAGCTAATTTGCTACAGTTGAGAGGCTGCTCGCGTATTGATTTGAATGTGTATATTCCAAAAGCATCTTGCATACTTAAAACAATTTAACTCTTATGTCCTGTTGAGACTGACTTTACTATGTTTATGTTTGGAGAAAATAATAACAATCTTTCTGAAATTAACCTCTTAATTTCTATTTAAGCACATTGTAAAAACCAGTCTGACAGTATCAGCATATGAAAATTCATTGCATTTATTTTAATGCTGGCAACGATTAATCATGATTAATCGCATCCAAAATAAAGGTTTTTGTTTAAATAATATATGTGTGTACTGTGTATATATTTATTATGTATATATAAAGACAGACAAATACAGTATATATTTTGAAAATATTCATATGTATTTACATTATATATTTATGTTCATGTAATTTATATTATATATATAAATATATTTAATATATAAACATAACATATTTTTCTTAAATATATACATGCATGTGTGTGTATTTATAAATACATAATAAATATACACAGTGCACACTCATATATTATGTACACAAAAACTTTTATTTGGATGCGATTAATTGCGATTAATCGCTGGCCAGCACTAATTTATTTATGTTTTATATCTGAGGTCTCTGAGGACCAAAACATTCTGTAAGTCATGTATTTATGTGACAAGTTGAATTTTTCTCGTAATCATTTTTCATGACATTGTGAAAAGTCATAACGTATAAACCCGATACTTCTCATTTTCAACTAGCTTTGTTACAATGTAGTATACGTAAATGAACAACCATGTTACCTGCATCCAGATATCCCTGTTTATTATCTAGAGCATACGTCCACATTTTTAAATCCCTGCTAGCAGACAGTCAGATCAAGCGCAGTGCATTATGGGTGTTTAAGTTTCCCTACCTTTTCAGTAAAAAAAAAAGAAAAAAGTTCTTTAGGTGCATCCCAAATCGTGTACTTATGCACTATTCTATGATGTTTTGTAGTATAAATAATGCGAGTAGTGTGTTCACACTGAAAATTCCAAAAAGAAAAAGTGCACTTTAAATACCCGGATGATGCACTTAAATGCAGCTTTAATTACGTTGCGAAGGGGGAGGGGCTATCAGACTCTGATTATTAATGACAAAATACCCTTCTAAAATTCATACACTACATGATTGAGTACATAGTGCATAAGTACATAGTGTATAAGTGCATAGTGTCACAGTTTTTGATTTATCTAGACATGTAGCATTAATTAAAAAAAAGCCTTTCTACAGCATAGACACATACCTTGCTTTCAATAGCACATCCACCACATTTATTTTTTTGCTTTCCGTATCTCTTGCTCTCTCTCGGTCGCTGTGTCTGTCAGTATTAGAATTAATGGCTGAGTTTAAGATGTTGATTCAGTCTCTGAATATTAGAGTCTCGCTGCTCTCACCTCCTCCCTGTCAGCGTCTGTGCCTAATCCACTGCTCTGATGAGCATCTTATTTACATTATTACAGCAGCACAGGCTTCATTTCTCTCTCACAAGTACACCACAAGTACCACGTGCATTACTTTCACGCGTCTGACGATAACCTATTATGTGTGACCTTGCAGGCCTGAGACAACGGCCTGAAGCGCAATCAGCACGCATACACACCACCACACGACCTCACCTCACACCCCACCATCTTTCTGTTACACCTCTCTCGCTGTTATTTCATCCCTCCCCTCCTCCACTGCTCTTTTTGTCCAAAACAATCTTCCACTCCATTATGATACCAATGCTGCTCTGTTTGTCTCTCTCAGCTTTAGGTTAGTGTGCTGTTTTGGCAAAATTGCACATTTGTATTGCCATAAAAGCTGTAAAATATGTAAAATTGAAACATACAAAAAAAAGTATAAAATATAATAAAACAGTAACTGTCTTCACAATATCAATGGTATTTTCAATAAATGTTATAGATCAGGGCCAGTTGCCAAATGAATAACACAAAAATATAACATTTAAAACACATTCAATTTATCCATTACAACATTTGATCAAAACGGTAATTTAATATTTTTAATATGCACTTAATCTTAAATTATCTCTTTTTTTTTTATACCATTATTTTGTTTTATTTGTTAAAAACCTAAATGGGCTGTTTCGTGGAAGGTTTGACAACTACCTCCAAAGAAGTAAGACCCAATCACAACAAGTACGATAACTATCATGATAGTGATAAATATGTAGTTTTAACAATAATTCTAAATGTAAAAGAATAGCGGAGTCCACACCACAACTGTAATGATCATGACAGAAGAACAACATATTTGGAATCACTTTCAAATGAATAATAAAACATTAACAGCCAAACAGAATCCATCTTGAGCATTTAAAGCGGCTGATGACAAAACTGCAGCGTTTGCTATCGTTATCATGTGGTGGTATGAATGTGAATACAGTTCTATCATGGCAACTCTCTAAAAGATTTTAGTGTGGTAATGGATATGACAATGTTAATGTATTTGATCTTAGTGGAATAAATTCTGATTATTGTAGATTATTGCTGATGCTGCAGAGCAAGTACAGGAACATGCTACTACCAATACATACAGCGATATGGTGCTGTGAGTATTTAAGACATACTGCTGCTGCACAAGCAGCATATAATAACCCGTAGCAGATCTATACAGGTGGAGCTGTGGAGGTGGAGGGTTTCAGAGGAACTCTAAAAGCGAACTGCTCAAGTGAATGCTAACCAGCCATTTAAATATAAAGCTGCAAGCTCATTGGCTGCATATGCAACATGAACCAATCAACTTGTGTTTACTCTTGTGATTATCATCAGTTTGTGTTAAGGACTCTATGCCATCTAGAGTTTCATGACAAAACTTGGCATTTATCTTTATAGTTTTCTTTTTGTTGTTGTTGAACAGATTTTCAGAACAGTGGAGGAGATGCACTTGTTGCTTTTATATACTATTTCATTCCATTCACTAATGAGAAAACAAAAGATGAAAAATAAACCTAGATGTGTCAGTAATAAACATAAACCTCTCTCTAGTGTGGATGGAGACTGTTCTCAGCTTGTCGCCTGCAGGCGTGTCGCACTCTGGTAACTGTAGAAAGGGCTTCAGCAGGTGTGTGGACACAAAAAGAAAAAATATTGCCTTTAATATGTTTCAGTTCAGGAAACAGTACTGCATTACCATAAGCATTAGGTCTATCTAAGCTTCTGTGCTCCAGAGTGCCACGCTGTTTTTCGGCATGCAGTCATTTCCAGCCCCTCTGCGGATATTGTTAGACGAAACAATAACATGCCAGAATGTGTTATACATCACATGCTGGTCTTTGGGCTTTATTGTACAACTGGAGCCTGTGGCGTATTTCTCCTCTAAAGAAGCCTCGTGAAAATGAAATGCCATAAAGAGATACGCAGAGAAGCTTTAAAAATGTGCCTTTTAGCCCTGGTAGGATATTGCTATCTATCTATCTATTGTCATGTAGGATGGTTTATTGAGGCTTTTTCCTCTGGTTTCCACAGAGATCCAGATACCAAAGTTAATGCTGGAAATGCAGGTGTGTGTGTGTTCGTGGACACACAAACGCAGACACATCGACACAGAGTGAAAGATCTTATCCTCTCCACCCAGGGGGTCTTGTTAGAGGCTAGCCGTGGTGACACAGCAGACTGTGTTACTGTAAAAGTCATCAGTCATAGCACTGTGTGGGTGCAGGAAAAATCTGTCGCTCCATGCAGAAGCCTGTGCAAAAATCTCACGAATCTCCCCCAGTCATATTCTACATTATCATTTATGCCTCTCCTCCTATTTCCTGTTGCTATTCTTTCCCCTCGCCGTTCTTTGCCAGTGCTTCTCTGCTTTGTCTCCTCTCCTACATCTGACTTGCATGTGTGTTTCGAGTGATGCGCGGCCCGCAATCATCATTATGATGATCAAAATAATTAGCATGTTCAGTAATGCATGTGTTGAGTGTGTGCAGTGAGTCAGATGATAAACCGTCTGTTTTCTCCTGGCTGCAGGCAATTTAAGCACATATTCCTGAGTAGCTCTGCATGGTTGGATGAAACTGCACAGCATTGCACCTTTGACCAGCCATCGGATTTTCATTACCTGAAAGTGAAAACAAATGAATATAAAGCTTAACCATATGACTCTGTTAACCACTACTGGTCAGTCCTCAAATCTAACAAACTCTTGTCCCTTTTCCACTGTAAAGAACTTTTTTGCAAAATGGAAATGTTAAATGTTCTTAAAAAAAACACTGATGTCAATAAAGAACCTTTATTTTAAAGTGTACTGAATGTTTGATACCACTTTTGTTTTGCAACGTGCGAATGAAACTGCTTGTTTGTCAGTCACAATAAGGACAAGAGAAACAACAGCCCCACTAACAAAAAGAAAATTAGATTTGGGCTTGAAGTGCAACCTCTAATGTATAACATGAAAGATCACAAGCCATAGGCTATGCTGCAATGGAGTTTTGAGTATCGCTTATTATTTTTATATTTAATAACATCAATTATAATTTTGAAATAGGTTCATTTTCTGTCCCAATGATAAATGCAATGAATATTTTTGTTGCTTATAAATAAGAGATTGGTTTTCATTATAAAGTAATTAAGGGGGTTAACAGCTGTAAAAGTCTGTGCCCTATGTGTCCCCTTAGGTTAGTGTTCTCCATAAAGCGTAAAATGTAAACCATAAAATGTAAACGTGTTTTTTGTTCCACTGGTGTTTCATAGTTGGCAAAAACTGCAATAGTACATTTTTATCACATTATCATTTTGATTACATATTTAGGTATTGATCACAGAATAGATCAGGAGGTTTGAATAGCTTTGGCAACTTTGGGATCTTATTAAAACGCACATGGACCCCAGAAGCTCTGTGAATCCATTAGGATCAATATTATGTGCAGAAGAAGTAACTATCTGTCTCATTTGACCTGGCAACAATATGTTTGTTTATTGCTTCAGCTGTCAACACAAATAGTGTAAATGAGACATGTGCAAACACTAAGTGATATATATTAACATTCCACAAGTAAACTTATACAATTATGTTTATATTTTATATGAAAATTTAATTGTGAATCACATTCAGTTATATGTTCTACAGTATATTGTTAATGCTACAGTAAAGTTAGAGTTCTACAAGACAGGGATATCTTTTGGTATAAATATCAGCTTAGGGCCCTTGAACCAGCAGGGGGCCCCACCACAATGTTTTTAGCAATAAGTGTGAATCACATTATGTGCAGGAAAGAAAGTTACTTTATGATTTCAAAAAGGTTAATAAAATATCTATCTATCTATCTATCTATCTATCTATCTATCTATCTATCTATCTATCTATCTATCTATCTATCTATCTATCTATCTATCTATCTATCTATCTATCTATCTATCTATCTATCTATCTATTCTATGAAGGTAAAAACCTGAAAAACCTTCAACATTCAAGGAACCTTTTCATTCCACAAAAGGTTGTTAGAGTGGAACATGAATCTTTAGATTATTAAAATGTTATTTACACTAATAAAAAAAAAATGGTTTGTTCAAAGAAGAAGAGGGTTTATATTTCTTAAGAGTGTATTTAATGTATTAGAGTGTTATTATTTATTATGTTATTTATTGTGCTTTTGCTATGGCTACTATACTCTAGATGTGCTGATTTTGTTCAGTGCTAGTTCCAGACAAAGAATAGGTATCGAACAGTCTTTTAAAACAGATGTGGCATATGAAATGTTAGCATTGCATAGAAAAGTCATTCTACGCCACGATCAAACATGGTGTCTCGTCACAATACATCATAGCCTGTCTTCTAAAGGTCACTAACAGATAAAGAGACTGAAATGAGGAGTATTTCAGGGGATTTCAAACCACTTATTTTGTCTGTGAGTGAGTGAAATGGTGCTTTGACTGTTTTTTTTTTTTTGTTTTTTTTATCCAGTGGTTATTACAATGCAGATTATAGGAGGTCAGGTTTGAAGCGTTGCCATGGAGAGGGGAGTGAGTAATTTCACGTCTCCTCTGGTTTAGCTCACCTGCTTGCCTCCGCTCTGCTGAAGTCAAATAGATTGTGAATTACATTACCAGTGATTTAACCAGAAATGCAGAGCGGTGTGCACTCACTGTCTGGACTGCATCCAGCTGGACTGCAAGAACCAAGAATGCAAGCACAGCACAAAGCAGTGTAATGCTTAAAGGAATTAAAATGGAAGCAGATACTGGAGCGAGTAACAGCAAATATGAATAAATGCAGAACAAGATGAGAAGAGTGACTATGGTGGGAGTCAGAGAGGGGACACAGAGATGTCAGCATGAGGGCCACACCCCTACGGATGGGCCATCTGCTCAACGAGAGAGAGAAATAGAGATGGATTGAGCTTTGGTTGCAGTTAAATGTGGTTATTTCAAAATAAAAATGAAATCATATCTTGGAACATTTAAAAGGGTCACTTCCCTCATTTCTCAAGCTGTGTCACTCAGTATCCTTGTGAGTTTGTCTGTATTAAAAATAACAGTAATAATAATTGTAATGGCCATTTGCTGTTCTATTCTTTCGTTTAAGATCTTGCTCACACGTGCACACCTAGAAACAAAGACAGTGAAAGAATCAAGTCTTTTATTGCCTTTTAGTTTTTGTAATTTTGATAAAAGCTGAACACTGCCCCCTGTTGACGATTAGGAGGTTGTTGTTGTTGTTGTTTTTTACATGCTGTCAACAGGCATGCAATACAAATACAAATTTGCCTTTCAAAAAAAGATAAGGCTTACAGTATATTCAAGTTATCAGTTTTATCACTATGCATATTTCATGGGAATCAAACCTATAACCTTGGTATTGCTAGTATTGTGCTCCAGCAGTTAATCTGAACAGAGATAGAGATTGAAATCATGTGAATTGGAGCTAGCATACTTCCATACAGTATGGCAGAAGTGGTGAGTTGTAACTGCTTTTTAGTGCTAATCATTTAACACATCAAGCCCAAAAAGGAGAAGTTAGCATGGGTGGGGGCAGGAAACGTCTTGCGTTTATCAGACCCTACAAATATAAATAACACCTTCTGCCATCGAGCTATTTATAAATGTCTCTCAAGTACTGCAAAGCTTGGTGTCACCCCAGATGTGAGGTTCTACTGAGTCTAAACTAGCAACATAAAGACAGTTTCTATTTTTGCTTGGTGTCGATCTATTAATCAATTCTTTCAGAGAAAGATTGAACATTCCAGCAGGAGCCCTCACCTCTCCATGGAGACAGACGTGTGCTCATGGGGTCAGAGAGGAGGATGGAGATGAGCCGAGTGGAGTGAAGTCTTCTCAGTGTCACATAACAGTTGTGATCAGTCTGAACTGCCCCCACCTACACCTTGCATTAAAGCATAGAAACAGATTTATATTTGGCACAATATAGAAGAGGAGCTTCATCTACGTACGACAGCCTCTTATTAAGGTGATGTGCATTCACATACATTTATACATTTTACAGGTATTTTTATTCTAAGCGACGGTGGTTTCAAGGGAGACTGCAGTAAGTTGTCACCCCTTTACTCCACTGAATATTTATATAGTGGCTATTATTGCTGCATGTTTTCACAATGTAACCTGCCATTAAGCAGCCTATTATAGGCTTCTGAACAGCAGTTACACAATTTTGAAACAAAATGAAAAAGTCACGTACAGTTAATGTACAAAATAGCAAACTATTGTCTTGGCTAAATAAAACTGTTATCAGTAAATAGTTATAAACTTATAAAAAGTTACAAAAATATCCTTTTTTTGAGAACAGATTTCAATGTTTCTCCTAAAATCTACCTTCATTATATATACCGTACATTCATTACATGGATCATTTATTATTTATTTATTTACTTTGGTTTATTAATTTATTTGCATATTTAGTTGTTTATTTTACCTATTTATTATTTTATTATATATAACGTCTAAAAGTTTGGAGTCAGAAAGATGTTTTGTTCTTTAAAGAAATTAATGCATTTATTAAGATTAAATTAAACTTATCAACAGTGACAGCAAAGCACATTTATATTCTTAAAAAAAAAAGATTTCTGGTTCAATTAAATTCTGTTCTTTTGAACTGTCTATTCATCAAAGTATACAAAAATAAAAAAAGTATTACGGGTATCACAGTTTTTATAAAAATATTGGGCAATAAAACTGTTTTCAACAATGGTAATAAGAAATGTTTATTAAGCAGCAAATCAGCATATTAATATGATTTCTGAAGGATCATGTGACACTGAAGAGTAATGGCTACTGAAAATTTTGCCATCACAGGAATAAATTAGATTTTAAAATATATTAAAATGGAAAACAGTTGTTTTCATTTTATTAATATTTCACATTACTGTTTAACTGTATTTTTGATCCAATAAATTGTGAGCATAAGAGATATATTTTAAAATTTTACAAAAAAAAAAAAAATCTATCCAACCCCAACCTTTCCAATATACAGTATACTCTTGTCTGAATATAGCCAGTGTGATTTCACAAGTTTACATGTACTTGTCAGGTGGAACGTTGAAATAAATTTCATTTTATTGTGATCACTTGTTTACCCAAGAGCTTGTAGCAAAAGTATGATGATATTGGAATCAATTTTAGCTTGGAGAACAGGAGAATAGAACATGTAGAATAATGAAGCAATTACATTGAATTCCATTTCATGTTCCCTGCATTCCATCCCACATTCCTTTAGTGGATCCTTAAGTGATGATAAAGGGCAGAAAGGCCTGGGCCTGTTATTTATCTCTTCTGCTCTTTTCGCTGAGCAGTTGACTGTGTATGTGTGTGTGTGTGTGTGTGTGTGTGTTTAGCCTAGCTGGACCAGAGCCAGCCATATAGAGCAGGAAAGCCCCAGGGAGCTTCCTTAAGCACAGTCTGTACATTGACCTGGTGGCTAGTGGCTATTAATTACATCTCAAGTGATGAGTTCTGACTGAGCATGCTCTGTGCCATCCTGAGTGTGGGTTGGTGAGGTCGCCACAAAGACACAGAACTGATTACACACGATATAAGGTGGCTTTCAGCCAATGTAGCTATAACCATTACGTTTTCTCTCCATCTTGCTCGTCTCTCTATTGCACTCCCTCTCTTTCTAAAGACAGACATGTAACTTACCCACTGCATTTCCTTTCAGCAAGGATGTAACTATATTCAGATAGAAAAAGGCAACCCGGAGTTGTCATTGTTCTAACTCCACGTAAAGGAACATTTCACATTTGTAGGCTAATTTAGAAGCGGGGTTAGCACTGCATTTGAAACCCTGATTACGAAACCCTGCTCCGAAACACTGTGAAACATAAGAGTAAGACTGTTACTAAATGCTAAATCCTTAGCAACAGACAACAGTCCCGTGCCTCATATCCATGCATTGTATAAACAGCTCAGCGTTTAAGGGGTAAAATGTGAAGTGGTGACGGAAAACATATGAATTAACCCTCTGGTGTTGTTCGGTCATTTTAGACTGAAAAAATCGTTACGTCATCGGAATGGTACAAAACTCTGTGACTTTTATGGCAGTCACTATATGACCGACCCCCCCCCCCCCCCAAAAAAAGATATAATAAAAATTATTTCACACTTATGTATAGTAAAAAATAGTAACACTTATGTTTTTCGCTGTCAGAAATGACCGTCATAGGAAATGAATGGGAAATAGGCAAAAATAAGAAAATACAAATGTTTTTGTGTGTACAATCTACAAATCAGCCACAATACAAAAAAAAAAAAAAAAGCACAGCAATGAAGGGGTGACAAAATTTTACTAGGGAGGATAGCCTGTATAAATAGATATCTGCTTCAGTGGTCTAAGATTGTTTGGCCCTGTCTGTCAGGTACATACAGATCTTTTAGTTTTGAGGATGACTACACTTGTCCCTCATTACGGCACCAGCTCATAATTTTTATCCATTGATAATTGCCCCCTCTCTCTCATTCTTTCTCTCTTGCCAGTATTCTGGCCTCTTTAGCAGTTTCCTCTTCCTGACCATCTGCTGCATGCGGGGTACTCACCTCAGCTCCTCAGTGGCAAAGGGAACGGGTCCGAGCAGTTGCCATGGAAACAAAACACCATCGTCAGCAATAAAGTTATTCTAGAACAACTCACACACATACAGATAATGTGAGTGATCGTATCACAGTAAGAGAGAAGCCTCAGCTGGATTTAACACAGTTTCATGGAGTGTGACTCCAGAGAATATGCTCTTCCTTGCTGAGAGGGAAAAGAGGAAATGTCATTAGACAGAGACTCAAGAACAAGCGATGCCAACAGGAGAAAGGAGACATGATTTGAAACAGAGAAAAAGACATGTCTGACTCACTTTGTTCCCACTTTGCCACAAAACATTGCACACCAAGAACTTTATTGCATATATAACTAGGAAATTACCTAAAACCTTCTGTCTAAGAACATTGTAGACACAATACCAAGATATTGTGTCAGTGAGATTTTTTAAAAGTTTATTTTTAAGAAATCTTTTGTGCTCACCAAGGCTGGATTTATTTGATCAAAAATACAGTAAAAATAGTAGTATTGTGAAATATTATTGAAATGTAAAATATTTATTTGTATGATGGCAAAGCTAAATTATCAGCAGTCTTTACTCCAGTCTTAAGTGTCCCATAATCCTTCAGAAATCATTCTGATATGCTGATTTAGTTCTCAAGTAACAATTCTTATTTTATCAGTTTTGACAGCAGTTGTACCGCTTCACAATCCATGATTTTTCAGGATTATTTGATGAATATCACTGTAAAAAGTGATAAATTGACTTAACTTAAAAGAAATTAAGGAAACCCGTTGCCTTAAAATGATGAAGTAAATAATAATTAAAAAAATAAAAATTTAAGTGAATTGTCAAGTTCACTTAACTTTTTTTTATTATTATTATTTACTTAATAATTTTAAGGCAACGGGTTTCCTTAATTTCTTTTAAGTTAAGTCAACTTATCACTTTTTACAGTGTAGAAAGTTAAAAAAGAACATAATTTCTTTGAAAAAAGTACAACGTAAAAGTCTTTTTATTTCTTTACTTTTGATGAAAGGCAATGCATTTCTTGATAATTAAAGTATTCATTTCTTTAAAGAAAAAAAAAACTTAATGATCCCAAACATTTAAATGGTTGTGTATATACTGTATGTAGAGTGTTCATATAGGCTAGTGGACAATAAATCATTCTTGTTTTTATTAAATCAATCAATTTGATATCTTAGTCAGTTGCTTGGAAACCATTTAGATGCACATTTAGATCAGATAACTTGCCTCTGTGTGTCTTAGAGCATGACGGTTTGTAAACAGCATTGCAAATGCACTACATGATTAGGTTACATTATATAATTCATTAGGATTCATTTAGGATAAAATAGTGATTTAAATTATACATACGTCTAGGCTAACGAAAAGTAAAGTTGTGAAGTTTTGATCTGGCTGATCTGGATCTGGCTGTGCATGACATCAAACAACCAACAAGAAACACAGTTTGAGCAAAACTGATATTATTCTCATGTATAAGCACACTGGAGAGTGGAGACATCTGTCTGATGTGGCCAAAGGCACAAAATCATGCAATCATTATATGTCCCTCTCTTGCACAAAATCTTACCCCTAAACCAATATTACTTATATGCGTGTTCTCTTCCAGGTGCGAGCTTGTGGTTCCCACTGAAGAAAGCGAAGCAGGATGCCGTTGTAGATGCCATCTGTCAGATATATTAGTCAGAGGTGTTAATGAGATAATATCTCAATCATATATCAAAGCTACTTATCAGTCTTTTCTCGTACACCGCTGATTGTAAAGTAAAACATTCATTTCAGGATACATAAATAATCACCTTTCTGACAAAACAAGGTCTGCTGTGAGAACGGTTTAACAGTTCCCAACCATCTCCGCTCCGCCTCATACTGTGCAGAAGAAAAAAACTCAGGTTCTGACTAGTTTTATCATAGCAATCTTAGAGTCAAGAAGCACATCTTTTGCTGATAAAAGCGATAAACTTCATACTCAAACCCTCAAAACTCAGTTTCCAGTGTACTATAATATGCATCTTTAGTATTTCATTCTCCAGCACATGCACACTGTAAAAAGCAAGAATATCTGATCTGACTCTCAAAAATTATTTTTCTATGGTGTATCCTAGATAAATTGATGCTTTTAGGACCTTTACTGTACATTAGGCCAAGCACGACCAGCTGAGTGACCAACACATAATGGCATGCATTTATAGATAGTACTGGAGAATAATTATATAACAGGCGGTCAGGATACAGCAGCGGAATTCCATTTACTTCTGCATTCTGACCTGCCTGAGGTCACGTTCTGAGTACTGTCAGGAAGCGTAACTTACAGTAATTATTGACAGACAAGGAAGGATATTTGTCAGAAAGGGAGTTAGAAGAGGAGCTAACCCATATTTACCACGGCTCAGATCCACCTGGATATTAACCAACAGTAATTTCAGAGGGGTCACATTTTTCTTTCTTTCTTCTCTGTCTATGTCTCTGTAATTTTACCATTTTGCTAAAAACTAAACTTGCTTAAAACATTCAAAAAAACACATGGTATCATTTTTTTGTCATGTCGATGCTTATGTGGCTTGAGGTGTTGGCCTGATTCCTGCAGGTGCATAAAAGGTTTGCAAAGCGGGAACCTCACCCAACTACCACAAGCACATATGCTCTGACTCTGAGCACATTACGTCCTGACCTGGACCATATTATCAAAATCTTAACATCCATGAACCTGAGCAGGAACCAGCTTTATCAAATTGCATGTGCTCGAAATATAGAATATGCAAAACTTTGTTTGGATGTTACAAAATGCTTAAATAGAGACTAGCAATCTTGGTGTTTTACAGAGAGAAAGAGAGCAAGAAAAACCACACACTTCCAGTGAGTTGAACTCAGGGTTTCCTGTCGCATGCTTTGCCACTCTAGCAGAAGTGCAGAACTTGTGTGTTCCTTCTCTCTAAGTGCAGACATTACTCAAACAAACACAAGCATGCGGACTGGCTTATTTAACACTTTACCAGAAAAAAACAAAAAACCAAAATGACATAGGAACTCGCATATTAGGCTACCTATAGATGTTTTAAAATGCTATCAAAATAATAGATTTGGTGGTATTCCATTTACATTCAGTTATATGTTTTAAAAATGTTTTCAAAGCAAGGTAAAATTTACATTACAAGATATTCATATATTTAGACATGAAAAATATATTACAAAATGTAATGTTTTATTTTAGTCATTTAGCTATAGCTTAAGACCACCTTATAAAAGACAATTTGGGTTGTGCACGACGAACTCCAGCGGTATATTAGTAACAATAATTTCTATTTTTTCTTTTTTTAAATATCAACCCCGTTGAAAGTCACTGAATATTTCGCACAGTGATCACATTGCCTTTTTCAAGGGGCGGAGACAAAGGTTCCGCTCGTTCTTGTGAGTGCATAGTGTGCCAAGCAGAGCATGCAGGTAGCGGACTAGCAGTTGAGTAGCCTACTGGGTGATTTGAGACGGTGACTTCTGCTGCAGGTGCTTTGTATTTTCTTCGTTGCCGGACAGTGAAACAGCGAGACTACGGTAAAGTAATTTGGGTTGCCTTTAGTTGTATTTAAAAGTGTAAACGATCAAAACAGATGTGTGAAGTTTGACAGTTGCAACTCACTGCGAGAGCGCTGACACACTGATGCTCGTTTGAACTTTTCGCTTCTGGTCTTGAAACTTTTATGCATTTATGTTTCTCATGATACTAAACTGTTGATTTAGAGACATGTTTTAAATGTGTAAAATTAGTTTCGCAGACAAGTGTGCGTACGTAGGCTACTGTGTGAAATTAACATTAAATATTAATGCTGGTCAGGATAGTGAATGAAGAGCAGACAATGTCCAACACTGGAAGAAGCCTATTGGAAAGTCCAATACCTTTTAAAAATAGCTAAAATATTGCTATGATGTAAAATACTAAATGATCCCCCCCATACTTCAAAGTATTTTGTTTTATTGTTTTGCTATTATTCTAGCAGTAATATTAGCTACAGTTATGTGGAAAACAGTAATATTTAAGAATTAAAGAAGTGGGTGTACATACACATGCACACACACACACATACATACATACATAGTCAAACCAAAATATATTCAGACACCTTCTCACAGTTTATTTGCTACTTAAGGAAATGGTAGGCCTGAAATATCACAAAAACTCAGGAGTTAAACTGTGTCAGAACAAATTCATCTTGATAATGTCAGATGACTTTGATAGAAAGGTATGCAATGGATTACAATCAACCAAAAATTATTCATCTGTTAAATTTATAGATAATACCAATTTAGGTCAACCAATTGCCAAGAAATGCTTAATTTTGTTCAGTCTGTGGTGTAAAAAGGTCACATTAGCAGTTAAAGAAAACACTTAAGCAAAACATGGATAGGTAAAAGAGTCTGAATATATATATATTTTTTTTTTTATCCCAAATTTTACTGTAGTCCACTGTATGAAGAATTTTTGGGTATAATATGTCACAATTTATTTTATTTTGCCATCCTCATTTAACATAAATGAACTGTAGTGTACTGCACTCACTAGTAAAAAGATATTAAAAATTATATCTGGTGTCTGAATAATTTTTGGTTTGACTGTATACATACATACACACACACACACACACAAGGGAATGTAGAACTCAGGGAATATATAGCTTACAACAGAAGGCTTTTCCACTGCAGTTTCTAATTTCCCCATTTCTAATATAAAGTTATCTTGATATCAAATCTTAAATTACATTCAAAATCGTGCAAATTGTTGTATTTTGTTTTGCTTGTACATAATCTCTGTCCAGTTGTAAATCAGCACAGTCCTCCCCAAAGCATATATTCCTAAGGTATGAAAACAATGGGCCTTGCCATAAAAGAACATAACACAAAGAGAACACATATTGAGGGAATGAGACTAAAGCTCAGTGTTTATTCATAAAACAACTTCCCCTGTCACAGCAGTCAAATCAGCTTTCAGTCTTTAAATGGCTTTTTTGTTTTTCTGTCTTTCTTCCTTGTAATGCCTGTATTGATCTAGCCATGTTTGCATGAACCCTGAGGCCTGTGTTCTAAGTTTAAGGGAAAACAGGAGATCAGTTTTTAACAGCCAATGGCAAAATGCAGCTTTTATTTGGACTTTGGTGTATTCATTTCTTCATATGGTTTTAGTCTTGATATTACAGATATTGTTTGACAGAGTATGATAAGGAGTGCAGATCTGTGAAGGGCGGATGAACTGTGACAGGTTCAACAGTACTAACAGTGTTAAGGATTATTTAATCAATTTTAATTACGAATTATGATATCAGCAAATTTCAGAATTTCTTCATTTCTGGTTCGTACCTCTTTTGCTTTAATGACAGCAGCATGAATTAAACCCGATGATCTTGTTTTACAACATGATTTAAGGACAATCCACGGAGAATCTTGAGCTTTGATAGAAGGAAAAACTTCTGACCATATGTACAATCACATGATCAATTTCACAAATCTCCTTTGTTTTTTATTAATGACCTAGAAATAGTGTAGTCTTGAATATGTCATACTCATTTTAAATTATAGTGTTTTTGTTTTTATAAGTTTTTAAATTATATTTTGAATATCTTATTTTCAACATGAATTTTTGGACCCTGTATAAAAAAAAAAGTTTTTGTTGGACCTTGAAATATTAACTCACTTTAGTTAAAGTATCTATATGCAAAGAAAGGATGTAATTTGGTCTAATGTATTCTGTGTTTCTTTCATTATATTCTCTCTCTTTCTTTTTCATTGTCAAATTAAGTCGGTTTAATCCACAACACCAAAACAGAACAGCTCTCCCCTTCACAAACTTCACTAATTGTGCATCATTGAAAAGAGAGCAGACAGTGTTTCTGTAACACTTACAGTCAGGGAATAAATTATATTTCCAATTATCATATGTGGCTCAATTTGCACTTCATTTCATGTGAAGTTGTTGCTTTTTGAACAAGCATCATTGGGTCTCCTCTGTCCCCGTCTGCAGTACGGCAGGAGCTCAGTTTAGGTAAAGATAACTGAGCACTGTGCAACTGACAGAGTACATTAACATGACTGACAGATCAGCTCTCACATCTAATCGCTGCTCATCTGAGAAATGGTTTTTCACAAGGCCAGAGGGGAGAGGGAGGGATCAGACGACTTCAAATCCATGTCTCAGAGTGTGGCTCAGTGTAATCTAGAGGTGACAAATTGAAATAGATGACATCGAAAGCTATGTCGGAGTAGGACACTACAAACCAGCACATGGACGGCCGAACACAGCATGTACAATAAGGTCAAAAACATTGCATGAGATTTAACAGATTTTTCATAAAAGTTTTGTTTCGCTTTTATTTTTAATGTTTCTTTATGGAATTTGACATGCTGAATTTGAAAGTCATATTACTAGTGTTCATGAAAACTAAAAAATACATATAAATATGTTGACAATTTATACAAGCTAATCTGTTATGCATAAAAATTACATGGTACATGCATAATACTTTCGCTAACAACAGTTGAACATAAACAGTTACCAAAAGCGAGTCTGTCAAAAACTTCAGAAGTTTGATGATTTTTGTCTTTTATGACTCGTCCCACCAATGTTCTGGAATGTTCCAGAAAGCATTAGAATATAAAAAAATGTTACAGAAACCTCTGGAATATTCCCATATGGAAAAATAGTACAAATTAGTAGTGTTTTTTTTTTTTTTTTTTATAAATTGTAGGTAATCTAATCCAAGAGGCACGATTAGATGCACATTAATTTCTTTGAAGGAATGGACAGTATTTTATGAAGAAAGCATACGTCAGCTCATTTATTGTTGGTACAGTCGCGGGGTTATGAGACAATATTGCAAACACTGATGCAGCACGCTTTGAAATCAAAGCTATTGAGAGAATAAAGTTCTCAATGCCTGTATTTACAGGAACGAAAAAGGGAGATGCCGCACAATGCTAGCTGCAGATCATTATTCTTAGCAGTAAGAAACAATTTTCTATAAGGAAAAAAAAACATATTATGAAGAATCAAATTGTCCATGGTCTTTTGTGATAAAGAGCCTGAGCCTGTGTGAAATGAGCCTGTTTCTTAAATGCGCAGAAGTGAAAATAGACGGTTTAATTTGGTGTCAAAGAGGGGAGTGGAAAATGATATCGAAAAATGAAATGCAATGAACTACTACACTCGTAGAATGTACTAAAAATTTTGGATGAAATGTCCCCTGCTGTTCACAGAGGTCCATGTAGGAATAATGTGTATTGTAGTGATGTTTTTTTGAGTCAGACAGACCATAGGATTTTTAAAAATGTTAAGAACTTCATAATGTGATCCATAAGAAGGTTTAAGGTGTATATAGTTGTCAGTGTCTTACAGTCTTGCTTATGCTTGGGTTCTATGTAAGGCTCAGTTTTATTACTACAATATTTTGGTACCTTATAATTGTGTTGCTCGGGGACCCCTTTGTTAAACTTAAGGTGATGGTTCACCAAAAATAGCAGTTTAGTAAACCATTTAAAAGAAAAGTCAGACTATTCACACACCTTTCTTCATTCAGTGAAAATGAATGATGACTGGGGCTGTCGAGTTTAAAAAACGAGTCCATAAAAGTACCAGAACAATAATCCATATTACTTGTGAGAGAGCTACAGCAGATTAGATGATTATTAGTGAATAATGGTTTTAATTTTGGCCCCACAAAGTAAGTGTATGACCCAGATAGAAGACTTGATTAACCTGTGTTCAACTAAGGGTTAAAAGTTGACAAAGGGTTAAAGGTTTGTGTTTACTTCCTCTTATAGGGAGCCAACGCCACATTTCTTGTTTGCCCATGTGTTTTCTCTTGTATGGTCACCATCTCAAATGGAGGATGGGCAAGCCAAGGACATGCATCATACTGTAGTAATTAGATATAATTTAATCTGCATTTCCTCCTCTGCTGTTTGTGCAGCTCTCCTTCCTCCTGATCCTGCTGGAAATGATCCTGATTACCAGCATCCCTTCCTTTCCTCTTCACTCTGAAAAGCCCAATTCAGAGGAGAACAGAGAGGACCTTTAAACTTCTCAACCAATCCGGTTAATATGAGCATCAACCAACTTGCTTAAAAACATTGTCTTAAAGAATAACTCCCATGCACCCATTGCAAAGAGAACGGGGGAGTTTTTGTTTATGATGGGAAAGGCTTAAAGGGTTAGTTCTCTGAAAGAAAAGCTTAAAAAGCCTACCGAATCTGTAAATAATGACTTGTGTGTCTGTTTTCCACTCAAAATATATGGTCTGACTTTAGAAGACCTGGAATATACAATAGAGCACATTCATGTAGGCTACATCTATGGTCTTTCATTCATTTTAGTTTGTTCATTTTCAACTGTCTCTGTCTTTTCTTTAGGTGGCGCTGTGATGGCCTCTTGAAACCAGTGTCTCAAGCGTCTCAACGTCCTCAGATCACAGGCATTGTATTATAGTAAGTTGTGACCTCTTCATTCACAATTATAGGTTAATACAATCATTTATTTATTTATTTTTTTTTCCCCCTATTAAAACCTTTTTTTTCTTTTTGTGAGTGGTCAAAACTTGAAACATGAAAAGTACTGAGTGGCCTTTTTTGAACCAACTTGCTTCACTTTAATAAAGGTGCACTTTTGCATTGCACACAACTACCACTAGCCAGCTAACCGCAGCACTTCTGCTTAGCTAGAACATCTGCAGGAGTTTGTCCTCTCTGGTCTTTCACAAGCCTGAGGTTAACAGGTTTACTCTACATTTTCTTCATTCTATCACCCTGGTTTCTCCAACCTATAATCTTTCTGTGTCTCCTCCCATTTATAGCAGCTTGTAGACCCTCCCCTTTGTTCAAGCTCTCAGTATTTCACCATGGAGGCCAGAGGAAAGTATGACTTCAATGGCCAAGCAGAAGATGAGCTCAGCTTCCGGAAAGGAGACATTCTAAAGGTGCGTGATAGAGTACTCTAATGCACAAACACTTACTTTGATTGGAGAGTTGTGAAGCCCTCGATTAAAGGGTTTCAAAGACCACTCAGTGCACGATTTGCATTGACCACCACATGAAAAGCATTACAGATGCTAGCAAAAAAACGGAACAGTGTACAGAGGAAACAGTAAAAACAAGTATTTATAAGACAAGAAGTCCAGCTATATTTCTTGGAAACTTCGCAGAAAGAAAAAAAATTACTTGCCGAACATGGGTTTATACAATTCTTGGGATGCTCCATGACTGATAAGAAAATGACATTCAAGATGTCATAAAGTTTGAGAGGTTTCTAAACACAAATGTAGGTGCAAAGTTGGACCTATCAAGCCAGTGGGGTGAAAGTTGCGAAAATAAACAAAACTGTTGAAACTTTTTCAATAATTAAAAAAAATAAATTAAGTAATAATACCACATTTGTATGAAAATCATGCTTGCATACCATAAAATATTGGATTTCTAAGATAAGAAGTCCTAAATCCTATTTATGAGTTAAAAAGTCAAAATTACAACATAAAAAGTCCTAATTTTGAATTATGCCTTTTTATCTCATAATTTCAGCTTTTTAAGTCATAATTATGTTTTTGTCATAAATTAGTCCTTTTGTCAAAATTGATTTTATGTCATAATTTTATTTTTTATGTTACAATTATGATTTATTAATCTCATAATTATGATTTACCATTTTTGAGGGCTTAAGAAATGGGCTTATATTCATTTGAACAAATATTACTCTAAACAGATCCTGGGATATCAAGACGAGTGGTTCAAGGCAGAGCTACATGGTCATGAGGGCTTCATACCTAAAAACTATGTTGACATGCAGACGCCGAGGTGAGATTATATTTGTGATATTATTGTTTGCTATTTACCACATGCAAAAAACCTGTGAGCATGTACACTCTTAAAAATAAAGGTTCTTTATTGGCATCAATGGTTCTATGAAGAACCATAAACATCAACGGAAACTTTCAAATGCAGAAAAGGTTCTTTTATAGTTTTTAAATGTTCTTCAAAATGGTTCTTTTAGGTACTGTTCACTGAAAGGTTCTTTTGGGAACCAAAAATTCTTCTATGGCAACACTGCAAATACACCCTTTTGGAACCTTTATTTTTAAGAGTGTAGTAGTTAATATCGTGAGTTATTGTAAAATAGATAAAGAGAGAGCGAGAGAGAGAGTAAAAGACCTAAACTAACACTAAAGTGTATTTGGATTCCAAATATTCTACAGCTGGTACAAAGAGAACGCCGGTCGTGGCTCGGCTGAGGAGATACTCATGTCCCGAGAGGTGGGTGCTTTCCTGATCCGTGGCAGCCAGAGTTCCCCTGGAGACTTCTCCATCTCAGTCAGGTAACAAAAATGAGGAGAGAATAGAATTAGTGGATTTATATTAGGATTGCAGATTTTGATTTTGCCTATGCGTTTGCTTAAAGGCATAGTTCGCCCAAAATTGAAAATTCTGTCATTATTTACCCACCATCACGTTCTTCCAAACCTGTATGACTTTCTTAGTTTTATGCAACATTTTTCGTCAGTATAATGGAAGTCAGTGGTAACCGAAAATGTTTGGTTACCAATATTCTTCAAAATATCTTCTTTTGTGTTCTGCAGAAGAAAAAAATATAAAAACAAAAAAATGAGATAAGGTCACAGTCCTGTTAGCCTAGTGTTAGTATTTCAGCTAGTGCATGAACGTCACCCTTAAAATGCTGTGCATCTGTAATCCCACAAATATCAGTCTTTTTTAAGCCATGAGACTGAAAGATCCTCATAGACTAGAGCCTCACACCTGAACCATCTCGGCCCACACACACCGAATCTGGCCTATGGAAACAGTCCATCAATAATGCATCAATAACATCCATCTTATTACAGCGGTCAGACAGTCCATTTGTTTCAGCCATCCTCTCATAAATCACCTGTACAGTAGGTCCAAACTGAATGCAGAGAGAGAGAGCGAGAGAGAGTATGAGTGAGGGTTCCCTCTAGTGCAGAAAGTGGGTTGTGCAGCTTTTGTTAATGGCAGTTTATTAAAAATTGCTGGACATTAATACATCCTGAGGGCTGGTAATCAAACTCGAATAAGTTAGAAGCTTCTGCCAAATGACTGCATAGCTTTTTATAAGTGAGATTATTTTTTTATACATCAGTCTGTCACATGACACTGAAATAAGTGTGAACAGTTAGGTTTCAT